>NC_071506.1:47128290-47752381 GCF_027887155.1 Malaclemys terrapin pileata | reverse complement strand
AAGTGGTGTACACATGGTCTTGGCTATGCTGTATCTTGCCACTTTTGATCAAACACATCCCATTGGGGGGATATATGAGCACAAGTGCAGAACATATGCAGACCTCTCTGAATATGTATTTCTAGCATGTTATTATCAATTAGGGCCCAGGTCCATTGTGCATCCCTGAAACAGAAAATTATTCCACTTTTTAACATGCTTGTGCTGATTGGAGGTCAAGATAAAATACAGGTTGGGCTGATCAAAATTTGCCACTTACCCAGATGGGTACAATTTCAAGAACATTAAATAAATGAACCTCATTTTCCGGATATCCTTCCATCTTTGAACATTCCAGTTAGCGTCCATTTTAGTCAAAACTATGAAGGAGGCCTGCAGGTGCGTCCCCTATAGCAGTGCTACCAGAAGGGATGTCATAGAGATGGTTAACACTGGCAGAGGTGGTGCTAGCTGATTGGGGGCCGTAAGCCAGAATATTTCCCTCCCCCAAACACATACTAAAGCAGTGAATAGGGGGCCCCCCATGAGCTGCTCAGGGCCCTAAGCAATTGATTAATCCGCTTATGCCTAGTGCTGGCTTTCAACACTGGTCAGGTTGTGACCTTGTGGAGGTGACACGGCACATCCTAGAGTGATAAATAATATTGTGGTTTGCCAGTGTTTGGTATACTTGGGCAGACATTTTTATTTGTGGGAGAAAATGAGTTCCCTGAATAGGATTCTTGATGTTAAACAGTCATTTAATTAAAGTAATAAAGGAAGAATTTCCTTTGCTCCCAAAGCAGCAATGAAGATTAAAGGCACTGGACTGTTTGTAAACAATTTGTTTTGCTTTGGTTACCAATATCCCAATGACTTGCCCTGTGAAATTATGAGTTATGGCAAGTTACAGCAAATTCTGGATACTAAAAATCCTCATTTAAAAAAGACAAGTAAATGAATGCTTTTTGGCCTTAGATAGCCTTGAGTTTTTAAATTTTCCATTAATGTATAGTGCACAAGTGAGTTAATACTTTAAACCAATATTTATTCTTTATAATGGAACAAAAAGGTAGCTTTTCTATAGATTTCAACTGGAACTGTTTTTGTAAGACATAGCCAAATGATATATGAAGAACGTTACTAAGTTACTTTGTCTTTCCAAGACCGTATATGGCCCAGTAATCATTCAGAATAGGCCCGTTTGTAAAGCAACTAAATCAGGGTGAGTGACAGTGTGAAGACAATATAAGGAAAACAAGGAGCAAACCAAAAGGCAGCTGTCATTTAGCACAGATGAGGATATTCAGTACAGTAAGCTTCTGGGAAAATCTAAGTTTTGGTTATTGCTACATCTAATTAAATCAGTGATTTCTAAGCACAGACATAATATTAATGGATCTGTGTAAGATTAAATACTCTACCTGCCCTGTGGGTGGAGGCTGTTGGGGTGGTGGGTTAGGAGGGGCCTCTTCATCCTTGGACTTTTCCTCCTCTGGTTTTGGCTTCACTTTGGTGAATCTTGCTTTCAGTTTATTAAACATCTTGCCCATGAGACTGTTTTGATACTTCTGCTGCTCTTTTACTGTCAATAGGGACAGCCCATGGCTTTTCTTGCCACTACTGTTCAAGCCAATTAGACATTTAATCAGGGTTTAGTTCTGGTTAATGCCTTGAAGCAACTCCCTACATGGACAGGCTGTTCCAGTGGCTGCTTTTCTTGCCATTATTACTTTTGTTTTATATCCTAGAATAAGTGACTTCTAGCTTAATCGTTAAAAATTATGCAGAGACTTTAAGTTTCTACATAAATGTATATGGAGGAATAGTGCCTGTCTCCTGGCTGGGGCAAAGCAATGTCCTATGTTTTATATTACACCTGGAGTATTTAACATTAATTTATAATTTTGCATTTACAGTCGAGTTTAGTCATAAAGGCATTTAGAGTCTAACTGGGAAATGAAAAAGGTTAATTGGCCAATCATCCTAATGCTGCACCTTCTACACAGTGGATTACATGAGTTCTCCAGAATTAATTCCCTCTGCAATCCTGATGCATTCATCTAACAAGTGACATTAAACAGTGTAAGGTGTCCTTTGAACTTGGTGCTCATTTTTAGCAAGTTTATGCCTTTCAGCTAAAGAGAGCTGCATATTTCAGATTAATAAAGAAAGGTAAAAATATTTCCAAACGAAATCCCAACCAGTACTATTTTATAGAAAAGCTTTTGGTGATAATTTTGAACAGATCAAGATTTTTGAGACAGTACTACAGATTTTAATAGATGGTGATTTTTAAATTGGTGTTTGGACCTAATAGATTTTAAAAGAAAGTTATATCCATATTATAAATTATATAGGATGACTTAAAAAACCCTATAAAAAGGATATCATTCTCTAAAAAATTAAATAAATTCAGCAATTTCCACATAACCATATTGGACACCTTTTGAACCTCATTGGTTTAGTCCCTATTAAATTCTTCAGGATGTTTCCATAAAGGAAATATATATTTTTAAAATACTAGATCAAAATATTGAAAAAATAAATTTTATATAGATGAACACTCATGTAAAGTATTTGGGGCAGGGTCTGTCTCCTACTATATGTTTCTACAGTGGCTAGTACAATGGGCCATGATCATGGTTGGGGCCTCTAGGTGCAACCATAATACAAATAATAGTAATGTTCATCAATCAATATACAGGCTTTGATCCTGCAGTGAGACCCATCTAGTCAGACTCCTGTGCCCATGTGGAGCCCCATCAGTCATATGTGCTCAGAAGTCCATTTATGTGACTCTCATTGTGGGATGGGAGCCACGGTTCTCAGATTTTCAATGAAGTGGAAATTTAGAAGTGCCCTCTTTATTAACATGCATTTTCTGGTTTAACAAGTCAGATGACTTTCCCTCCCCCTTACTCCAAAAAAAGCCAAATACTTCTAGCAGAGGCTTCAGACCACATTAACTCTTACATGTGGTAAATTGCAACCATTAAATTATAAATATATAAACCATTTTCACTGGATTAATTATACAATCTGGATTATAGCTTTATCTTTTGCATCTGAGATTCTGGCCACATTCTTTTTTCTATTTGTCTAATAACAGAGAAATTTTAAGGAGGAAAAAAATATAAGAACATGAATCAGCTAAAGAAGACTATTTGTTCTTTCAGTGGATTAAACTGGGGTTTGTACAAATCCTAATGGATTGCCACATCAGAATCACACCTGGAGACTGAACCTCTTGCAGAACTCCTGGTACTTCATTATGAAACTGAAGTCCTCTTTTTTTTTTTTTTTTTTGTGAACCTTTATAAAGGTCTATTTTGATTTTTTTTTCTTGTAGGTTTTTACCATCTGTAATATAATACAATTAAAACGTGTTACATTCATTAAAGGGAAAAACAGGCACTCTGTGAAGCATTTCTGCAGACTTACATGCTTTTCTTTATAAAAGGTTTCAGTAAGTAGCAGTGTTTTAGCTCTTTTTGATTATAATATTTGTGCTGCTTTTAATTTATAATTAAAATGAACAAGAAATGAATGTAATAGATACTATGAGGAAAATGCCTTTGGGAACCTGTTAGTAACTATTGACATCTGTGAATAATGAATGTTGTATTGGTTTAGGCTGTGACTAATGGAATAAATGTTTGGAAAAAAAACCTCTATATGTTACCATTTCATAAACAGTAATCGGGTCATCATGAATCTGATACACTGGTACAAATAGGGCTACTTGTTCACCTCCTGCTCTTACATATCACTGACTGGATAGGTGATTAACCTGCTCCAATAGTTGGTTATTTTTTATGTACTATCAATATTTGGTTATTTTTATCATCTATTGAACACACTAAAAGCACTTCAGGTAATTGAACACCATGATCTGCTGCTAAGTAAGAAGATTAATGGTGTGGCAAGCAAGGCAGATAAGCTAATTGGATACAGACTCTTAGTTGGCGTTCACCGATATTTACTATATGTTGTATTTATAGTAAAATCTAAAGGATTTAGGGATTTCTGAGCTGCCTTGTGCTTTCTTTTGATACAGGCGGAGTACTCCTAATGTTTAATAATGTATCATCTGCAGTTACAAAGATTATTTCAAGAGCTGACAGCTTTACAATATATACTTTAACTCCTTGAGAAACACCATTTATTTACCCCTTTATTTATTTCAAAGAACACTTTTTCCTTCTGTTGAAACCTTAGTTCCTTTATTATTTAAGTGAATGGCATAGTTTCAGGGTTTCCATATTTTTGTAACCTTTTTGTAGAAGTGTTCTAACCTTAAAGCAGATTTTAAACTGCATGATCACGCATGTAATAGTATGAATATAATTATGTTCCAGAATTTGTGAAAGGGATTAATCTTTATATGAGGTATTCTTGGATTTTAAACAGGAAGGCCAGTTAAAAATCTCTCAAAATACCAATTTTGTGGCTGAAATTGTGTGCACATATATGTATTTAAATCCTAGCCATCATTAAATCTAACTTTGAATCCCCTGTGTTCCTTAATACAATTATATACCGTGATGTGGCATTTACATGTTTTAATCTAGGTTACAGAATTAATATTTAATATATGGAAAAAAAATCCGTTATGGCTAACAAACAAATCCCAAATTGTTTAACAGTTAAATTAAGAGGACTTGGAGATTAGAAACTAGAGTTAGTGATGATCAAATGTTTATAATGGATAAATATTGTCTGATTTTTTTTCATTATTGCAAGTAATAAGGTACCTAAAATCATCTCTTGGCTGTCTAAGAAATGAGGAGAGACTATGCTGCTATACATTGGATCAAATTTCTATAGCTTGTACCTACTACAAGCATGACAATATATATTTTTCACCCCCATATAATAATTTTTCTCTTTTTAGTAAAGTTAAATGAAGTGCAATAAAACTTGTATAAATGCATGCACATGCTGAGAATGGAAAAAGTGGGAGTTTGAAGCAGGGATGTTACAACTAAGTTTTCCTCAAAGCAACATGTTTCTATATTTTTTTTAATGTACACACAGGCCAAAATACATGTATTTAGACTAGACTAGGTGACTTATTAATAAAATATCTATGAAAGAGAAACCAATGACTCACTAAATCAGTGCCTGAACTGAACACAAATGGGAATCGCTTTCAAAGTCCTAGAAATTTTAAGTTGAAGTATGCAGGAAACAAAAGGGTAAATTACAATGCAACATACATCACATTTGTCCTTCACATTTTGCTAACTGTGATTGTAGATATGACTAGATTGGTGTAGGATGCTCGGTTTGGTTTTGCCAGGCCTGGCACTTACCACACTGTATGTGTGAGAATGTGAACAAGTCAACACTTTTTCCAAAAGGCATAATGTTCTGGGATTCCTTGGTCAGCTAAAATATATACGGCTGCAATAGTAAGTAGCTTTAGATCAATGGGAAATGTGTGGTACACTTGGGACCCTGGTGCAATGACTGCATGGCTATCAGTATATTTAATGGACAAATCTATGATAATGTCATTGCTTTGAATTTCAATAGAGGCTTTGAATTCCAATAGAGGCTTTGTCAATCTGTCTTGTTTGTGAATGTGGGTATATATCTATAGATAACTTTCCCATTTTTTTTCTGTTTTCCATCAGACCAGATGTAGATTGTGTGGCAATGATCACACCCTGCATTTCCCCTCTATTCTGATCTTCCCACCAGGCAAAACTGAACTTGGAAATCCATTACTTCTTAAGCATGCAACTTGAATTTATACAACTTCTCTGTGGTGCAGGGATTTTACTAGATAAAGCAGCACAGCTTTCTTCAGAAGCCTATAACAACGAAAAAAATTCAAAATGCAGTTTCTACTAAGTCTCTCTCTCTCTCTCTCTCTCTCTAGTTTTTCTTGAACACAGTTTTACTTTGACAGTTGCTCCTAGTTTAAGAATACATGTTGGTATTTTCTGCTGAAATTAATCTCTCTATCCAATTCACTCCCACTTGGTTTCAACCTCAACTGATAGTAATTCACATGTGGACTCACTGTTTCTCAGCTACAGTAAAGTGGGTATTGGTTTTAGGAAATACCTGACTGATAGATTGCAATGACCAGCCATTTGCAGACCCAGATCTACAAAATGACTTAGGCACTGAACTTCTCATTTTAGGCCCCACTGAGATCATCAAAACTTCTGTTCATCTGCCACCTAACACTGGAGGGGCCTCTAATACCATGGTGTCTACATTTTTGCTCTAAAAGTCACTTAGGCACCTACATTTCTGCCTCTGGAAAATGCTTCAGTCTGGGCACCAATCTCAAAGCAGGTGAAACTAGGTGTTGCCCCACCTATCTTGCCTGGAGGGCCAAATCTGTCAAGTGTCCTCATAGCATGCCTAACTCTACACAAAAAAGTGGGGAGGGAAGGACTTCCTTATATGCTACTGCTTCTATCATTCTCATGAGATGTGGGAGATCCCAGTTCAATTCTCCCCTCTGCCTGCTGAGGAGAAAGGATTTAGAAGATGGGTTTCCTACCTTTCAGGCGAGTGGCTTAACCACTAGACTAGAGAGTCATTCTCATGCTCTTGGTGGCCCAATGCATATTTCATTATTTATAGACAGTAGGACAGTTTCAACAGGAGACATTGAGAGACCCCTTTGTTCAGGGCATGGATCTCAGCCATGGGAAGCCTCTGTTCTAATCCTTGCTCCATATGAGGAAGAGGTGGGGAATTGAACTAGGGTTTCCTACATCTCAAGTCAGGGCCCTAACCATGGGGCTAAAGGTTATGAGGAAGACTGGTGCCACCTCCCTTCCACCAGCTGTTTTGTGTAGAGATAGGCATGCACTGCATTCCTTCTTGCAGGAAATATCTTAGGCGCCTGACTCCAAGAGAGAGGTCCTGGCTGTGGATCACAAATGCAGATAGGCACGTCCCTCCCGCCTGGAGTTAAGCACCTGAATCCCTGAGAGGGGCAGGGCTTACAATACACCATCTCCTTGGCATCTGCTGTTGGTTAGCTTAGGAGGCTCCCTGGCTGCCTAGTATGTTGGGCATTTGTGGATCCCATTCTTAGGAGCCTCTCTCCCCTGGTGCATTGTCTACAGAGCCTAGGCACCAAACTCAGGGTTTCTGGATTCCACTGGGTGACTAGTCACCTAAAGTTGGACATTGCAATCCTCATTGTTGCAATGTCTAAGTCCTTTTGTGGATTTGGGCAGTTCTCCCTACATAGTATTAATCAGTGACAAAGAATATACATACTGAATTCAGACATGATAGGGATAAGTATGCAGGATTTGGAAACTGAACATGTCAGTCCATAGTTTAGGAAGTTATAATAACCCTTATAAGTATTCATTTGATTAAGTAGACGCTGCATATTGGTACTGGCATTTGGGACCCACAGATCAGATGGCTGGCCATGGACCCTCTGTTCTGAAGGCTCTAAACAAGTAAAGGAGAATTTCAGCTTTTCTTCTTTTTATAAGAAATGAGGTTTCTAGCCTTTTTCATTGCAAAGCATTACAGGTAAGCTAATAGAAACCAATTGCTACAGTTGACAGGAACAAGCAGATGGGAATTATTTCTGCAGCAGTAGACTGGAGTAGGGTGTGGGCTAAAATTCATTCCTTCTCTTCCATATATTTTTTTCTGTAAAATGACTCTGTTAGAGTACAGCCCCATCTTAAAGAATCATTTCTCGGAACCTCCCCCAAATCCTTACACTGGCCTCGTGCATGACGGTCTGATCACGCTGGGTAGGAATTAGTTGCATTAGGGATGTAGTGGGGGAAGCAACAGAACCTCACTCCCAGGCCTGCCAATTGCTAAGGCTGACACTGCTTATTGATACGGGCATATTTTAAAGACCAGAATACAAGAAATATGAGTCAGAGAGGTGGAGATCATTGAGGAAAAACAACAGAGGAGGGAAACCTGCCTTGCTGCTCTCTATTGGTCTGCAGGATCAGTGGAAGGGATCAATGACCACTCTAGGCTAAGCCAGTCAGAGTAAGGGGCAGGGGGATTTAGCCTGTTGACCTCACCACCATCAGTTCACTTTTACAACACTGAATAGCTTTGTAGCTCTTTATTATCCTTTATGGTCATAATCAGGGCTGCCCAGGGGAGGGCAAGTGGGGCAATTTGCCCAGCCCCGGGCCCCACAGGGGCCCCCACGAGAATATAGTATTCTATGGTATTGCAATTTTTTTTAATGGAATGGGCCCCCAAAATTGCTTTGCCCAAGGCCCCCGAATCCTCTGGGCGGCCCTGGTCATAATTGTTCAATACCACAGGGCCTTTCACCTCTGACACTGACAGAGGTGACTCAGGTCAAATGATCACAAGTCCCTCAGCTTGAGTGGTACATATACAAGGAGCCTCTCCCTCTTTGTGTGCCTTGTGTACCATTTACAAACTGCAGTCCCTGTACTTAAGGAGATGAAGGAACTGCTGCCCCTCCTACAAGTGGGGCTTCTGCCCCACCACAAAGAGGAGCACATGAGACTTGAGGGAGCAGTCTGCACCATGAAGTGTCCCCTCTGTACACTGAACTGTATGGGAGAACTGTCCCACCTGAGCTCTCACTGGAGTCAGACTCATTTCAGATCATGGGCTAGCAGGCACACATTGGCACTTACAACATCTGGGTAGGGTAACAGTATCCATTTACAACGTGCCAGATTGTGTCAGGCATTGAACAATTTCAAGTTAAAGAGTGCATGACTCCAGATCTTCCTAGCATAAGATACGTGGATAGTTAGGCGATACCACCCATTTATTTCTCCAGTTCTAACACATCAGCATGTACTAGACATAGGAACACATTCTTTGTCTTATACTGTAGGCGGGAGAACTGCCCTCACACAGTCTGCTCATTCTGATGCTGTCAATATAGTCCCTTCTGTTGCACTAAAAGCCAGTACAGGCATGTGCTTTTTCAGGAAAATATGTAGGCCAAGTCATTGGAGCTTTGCAAAACGTTCAAGCCAAGCTGCTCATGAACTCAGAACAGCCTGTTTTAAGTCTGACCTGTGTTAGCAATCTTCAACCTAGGCTCTTAAAAGCCCGGTGAATGTGGATTGAGGTTGTTAACCCATCAGGGAATATGGCAACCCCTCCCCCATGTTCCCCACTTGTGGAACCCCCTGATGGGGATAAATCAGGTGACAAGAGGGAACAGCTAGAGGGGTAGAAATACATTTCCTGTGGGAAAGTCCTCTTAGACACTTAAGTCTGTTAAACTTGAACTTCAAAGTGAACTTCCATGAGGTGATTTGACTTCCAACCTGTGTCAACCAAACTGACACATTGAGTATGTGACCTCCTTCACAAATGGCTTGCACTGCTCTGACAGGCATGCACAGTTGAGAACAAATCATCTTGGTGAAAATATTCTTCCAGGATGCAACCAGGATCAGTGAGATCTTCTCTGAAACACATACTGAAAGAATAGGCTGCGTCATGTAAACCTGGCCAAGCGGCTAAAGATTTGTGGCAAAATCAAAATATTTTTTTTCTTTGTAAAATGGCAACACCCCAACATTATGCCCCTTCCTCTGTACCCTTTTTAGAATATGAATATTTTTGTTACAAACTTTGATCCTAGCATTCGGCACAATCTTAGTAAATTCTCTGAAGTTGAATACCTGATCAATAACCACCTTAGGCCTATGTGACCTATGCAGCTGCATAAAACTCTGCTTTTCCTGAGGCCCCAGGCCACATTTCATCTAGAGTGCAATCACCAGCTCCTTTCTGCGGTGCTATGTGATCCCAGCACCAGCAAGTCATGAGCAAGATCAAATTTCCTAATTATCCATACCTGATTCCTGCAAGGAAGATTGTAGTTCCATTCCATCTCCTTGCTGCCTTATTCATGTAGGGAAGTCACCAGAACCCATGCAGCCTCCCAAACTGGTAGGGAGGAAATAGCATCAATGTGAGAAAGCTACAAGAAGCAACTAGAGGGTTTATTATACATAAATGGCAGAAAGCGAGAGAGCGAGCGAGAGAGAGTTGGTGGGGTGGAAATGGAACTTCTTTATAAGTGAGGAGGAGAGAGAGGGGTCAGAACCCCTGCAAAGTTTGGGGAAGTTCAGATCTGGACCTATAGTTAGTGATTCTGGGCCAGTTAATATGAAGTGTGGAGCTGGTCAAAAAAGAAAAACATTTTTTTCCCTGAAATTTTGAAAGTTTTGTTTCTGTACTCAAAACTCAAAACTTAATTTTGATGTGGGAAAGAACTCCCCACTCCTACTCTCCTCCACTGGGAAAAGGGGAAGGGGGAAACAAAAATGTGGGCAAGTTGGAAAGGAAAAATACTCTTTTTAAAAAAATAAATCTTTTTCCAGTTGCAAAAATAAGTGAAGGAGGAAGGAGTAGAAAAGGAAGAGCGTGCAATTTTGTCACCAATACAGCAGAGAATATTTTTTAAAGATACCTTACTTTTGGTTTGAATTTGTTGAGAAATAGGAAATTTGCAAAAACATTTTGATTTCTTGAAAAGAGTTTTCAACTTTTTACTTTTGGTCAAAACATTTTGACCATCCTAATTTGAACAATGAAGGAACCCTCACAACACATGGCTGGCAATGGTGGTGAGAAGAGCTGTGGATAAATTGTTCGTGGTGCCTAGTCTTCTGGGATCATAAAAAAAAAAAAAGTAAGAGACATGGTGGTACAGTTAGGGCTTTTCATGCCAATTGCTTTAAAACATATTTATCTGAGGGAGTGGGAAATGAGAAAATAAGTTGTAAGCTGAAACTCTTCTGGAAAACTGAAATGCATTGTGTTATCAAAAGAATGAAAATGCTAAGATGTATGTAATGTATTCCTCCAAACCAGTCACATTTTCTGTGTCCCTCTGCCTGCTGCTGTGACTCTGAGCCTGATGTTCTGTTAATATAAATATTTAAAGCACGTTGCGAACAGAAACAATCTCTGCTAGTCAACAAACAGGAAAACCTAAGAGCAAAGTGCTTCCTCAGCTAAAATAGGGGATGATTTAGAAAGAGAAAATTCTTTAACTGCTCAGAGTCAGTGTGGTACAGTAGATATGGCCTTGCACTGGGAATCAGGTGACTTTGGCTCTATTCCTGACTCTGCTGCTGAACCTCTGTGTTACTCTGTTTTTCCCTCCCACCATTTGTCGGTCTTATCTAATTAGAGCATAAGCTCTTTAGGGCAGGGACTTGCTCTCATGCCTTTACTTAACACAGTGGGGCCCTAATCTCAGTTGAGGCAGCAAGGCACTATGGTGTAATATGAATAACTCAACTATTATGGGGGAAATTTAATTTCTTACATTACTACAAGGAGTTTTAGCCAATTACATGCTACACACTGAAGAGTAGGGTTTTATTTTTAACCAAAACTATAATTTTTGAGGAGTGGTTGAGGAGTGGCTATTGACTAGAATTCACGTTTCTTTACTATATAAGGTGAAACTGAAGACTTTAGTTAATATGAATCCATCCTGTCATCTCCGCTGTCACTCTAACACTACTTATTATGCTTTTTAGTCTCTGATTCCATTCTACTCAGAGCAACAATGGTTAAGGGCCACGTATTCCTCTCCTATCCAAAGAGTAAAGTACATCAAATACACCTAGGGTAAAATTCTCTCTCTGTTGAAGTCAATGGAAGTTTTGCCATGGACTTCAATAAGGTTTTGTTTTCACCATTCCTCTTGGTGAGTTGCTGCTTCATTCTTACCTAGGCTCAAAGTGATCCATGAGCAAATCTGGTTCCATCCTTTCCTTCACTCTGGCCTTACTTTTCCTTTGACAGTATGATGCACACATTGTTTTTGCTAATATGTACACTCAACCTGAAGAGAAGGGAGGCCTATGTGAGGGAGTGGAAGATGTACATAGAAGTTAATATTTCAAGGAGCATCATTAACACCCACATATACTTCTGCTGGACAAACAGCTAGGTTGTCAGGGAATCAAGTCTCATGGAATGGCTGTCCTCAGTGCTGCCCCAGGACCTACCAACCATTTTGTATCACATGAAGGGGCTTCAATGGGGCAGGTGATGAGAATGCTGTGAAGTCTTCATTTCCCCTTAATTACTTTGATTTTCAAGCCATCACAAGCAAATATGGGCCAAATGGTTCCTTTCCACTTGCAAACTTAATTGGAGCAAGTTGTACTTTACTTCAAAATAAGTCTATGAAAATTCCCCCCAAAGTACTAAACTCCAATTCAGGCTAACCTAACTCTACTCCTAAAATCCATTGTCTAGTGGAATGCCATTAATTTCAACCACATTTTCTAAGTTGACCTACAAATTAAATAATATGAGAATACTTTCTTTTGCCACAGCTCTTTGTCCTCGTCAAGTACTACATTTCCCACTACACCCGCTGAGAACAATCATGGTTGAAGATGCTAAGGACCATGCCCAATATGTGATATCAGAACAGGGAGGGTCAGTGTCGATGTGATGTGTAATATGTTAGGAACCTGCTCAACTGAGACTGACTTCATCAAACATGAACAAAACACACCCAAGCCAGATTTAATAGGATTGCATAACTCTGACAATAGTTTTATTTGAAGTTGAAGAAGAACACATTTTAAGAGGTAGATTATCCTAGCTATATATTGAGCAACTCCTCTTACTGCTAAATGGAAGATACAGTGGTCACTAGTGAAAAGCCAGCAGTTACTCACAGTTACCATACAGCAAGGTTCCAGTCCTACAAAGGGTTATGTAAATGATTAACTGTAAACAGGTGACTTATATTACAGAAAAAACAGTTCTAGTCTATTCTAAGGTGCTCCGATAACATGGGACGTAGTGTAATATACAAGCTTAGCTACAGTCTAATGACAGGAAAGTAGTATGGTATCATAAATACCACTGAATGGTAACTGATGATAAATATTCCATTGTAATGGCAACCAGAGCACAGTCCTTATGTCTCTAGAGAAAAGAATATTCAACTGTTTCAAATAGTCTGATTAAAATGCCCCTCCCCCCACACACCCATAAGACCTTTTAGAAAAGAATTTGAAAGTTTCCCAGTTTAAAGTGGTTTCTGAAACAATGAAAGTTTTAGCAAGGTAGGAGAAAAGATTTCTTTAGTATTTTAAAAACTCAGCCAGGGCTGTAAAAGCTGGAAAGAAGCCATTTTTCTTCTATTGCAGTCTTGACTTGGCTTGGTTATGGCTCTAAATGCTACATAATTGCCTTTTCTGCTTGTGATAAAATGTGATTTTTTTCATAAACTCATTAATCAGGAGCATTACTAAGTTCCTGATTAAGCAGTTTATGAACAAAATTAAGTATTTATCAAGGAAGAGAAAAGATTTACATACCATTTAACATTGTGGTTGTTCCAGGGTTGTAAAAACTGCAGATAAGCCATTTTCCTTCAGATGCAATCCTGGAAAATTCATTCTTCATTCATGAAGATCCTGCTCTCTCTCTCACACAGCTCCTATCATATAGCCCCTTAAACCTGAGCCACTGTGAAAACAACAACAGGAAGGGGGATATTTTCAAAGCCTTGTTAAGACTTTAACTACATGACTTCCATTAATGCCAGTAGGCTAAAACTGTTTTACTATTTGATGAGAACTAAGGGCTTTGGCTCTGTGTACATTGAATTTACAACCAAGCTGGAGTAAGGTATTCAGGACCCTTGGCTGGAGCCCCTCTGGTACTGTGGCAGGCCCCTCTTGGTGGTAACAGGAATCATTCACACAAAAGCTCCCTTCTGGGTTGGTGGCGGTCCTGCCATTGGGTCCAGATGGGTTGGCACCTTACTCCTTTCTGGCTCACTGGTCCAGTCTTCAGGAAGGCAGGCAGGAAGGGAACCCTAGCCTGCTGGGATCCCTCTCCTTCCCAGCCCACCAGCCTCCTGTCTTTGGGTTGGCTAGAGTCTAGTATGGAAGGATGGAGACCTCAGCTTCAGGTCATTGGTTATGACTCTCTAATTCCCAGCCCTGGCTACAGGCTGCTGTAACTTGCACCAGCTGGTTGTAGTACACCCATGACTATGCCAGTTGGGGATAGCTAAACTGCAATATGCTCTGGATGCTCCTCCTCTCTATCCTTGACATATGCCTTGTACCAGAGATTGGGGGGGGAAAGGCACAGAAGCCAGCAATGCCAGCTCTATCTCCACTGGAGATTCCTCTAATGTGCCAGGGGAATCCCAGTAGGGAACTTGTGCCTGGTTTCCTCTCTTCTTGCTGTGCCTGAGCAACTTGACACAGCAGGTGCAAAGAGGCCCCAGGGCAACAATGAGTCAAGCCCTGATTCAAGCTGGGGGCCATTCCTACTTCGCATCATCATCAATAATAGAAGTCTTATGGTACAAACTCCGCCCTCGGTGAGACTTGGGTGGCCCCATTGTCTTCAGTGACTTGCACAGGTGTAAGTAGGGTGACCAGATAGCAAGTGTGAAAAATCAGGACAGGGAGTGGGGGCTGGGGGAGGAAATAGGCATCCATATAAGAACCCCAAATATTAGGACTATCCCTATAGAATCGGGACATCTGGTCACCCTAGTCGGGTAAGTATTTGGAAGTTATCAAATAATCCCATTGATGACATACAAGAAGGACTGGACTCCATTTCACTGTGTCTCAGCTGCGCTGGTTCCGCAGGCCTAATGGGAGTAAAACGGTATAAACATATATTTTTGTTAAGGTGAACAGATATGTCCCTGAATACACAGATGGAGCAAATCTGTTTAGTAAAATAGTGTCATTTCTCCACAGTTATTTTTAATACTTAAACTACAAATAATAGCCTACTGTTTGTAAATAAAATGGATGGGTCTCACTGAGCACACAAGCATTCTCATGAAAGATTTTTCTCAAAAGGTTTATTTTGTAGGCTAGGTAGACTGAAGCAGGAGAGTTTGTTGTACTGAATCTCAAGGCAAATACAAGACTAAATGTAGCCTTTAGGATCTAGACTGTTCTCAGTGGTACCAGATGACAGAACAAGGAGTAATGGTCTCAAGGTGCAGTGGGGGAGGTTTAGGTTGATATTAGGAAAAACTTTTTCACTAGGAGGGTGGTGAAGCACTGGAATGGGTTACCTAGGGAGGTGGTGGAATCTCCTTCCTTAGAGGTTTTTAAGGTCAGGCTTGACAAAGCCCTGGCTGGGATGATTTAGTTGGGGATTGGTCCTGCTTTGAGCAGGGGGTTGAACTAGATGCCTCCTGAGGTCCCTTCCAACCCTGATATTCTATGATTCTAAGACAGACACAGAAGTTTGTGCATCCCTGTCAGATGTAATAGTTTATGCAAACTGCAAACAGCTTTAGAACTATTTGCCTCACTGCCTACAGAATCTGCCAAGAAGCCAGATGCCAATGATAGAACAATGCAATAACCTCAACAGCCTGGCATGTTTGTCCTTTGATAAATGGCAGGATCCAAATCGTTACACACTTTCCTGCACTCTCTGGGTCCTATTAATTGTATTTTAATCCTGCTGTGTATTTTATTTGCACTCCTTTGTATGGTGATTTACTTTTGTCACACATCTGTCCACCGAATTTAAGAAAACTAGTTTGAGAAAGGATTTTTTCTTAAGAATAAACAGTTCCCGGTGTGCTGCATAGTGAAACCATGGAATAATACAATATATCTTACTTTTGGAACCCAATGAATTTTGTTCCCGTGTGGTTTGGGAAGTCAGAAAAATTCTTCAAATAAGAAAATTGTTTGGCTGTATGCTATGACAGAAATACCCCAGGGAGATATTTTGGCTTGAGAGATTTTTATATTTTTGAAATGAAAGCATGAGGAATGCAAATCACTATTTTCTGACTACTCCATTTGCCTTTAGGAGGAGATCTAGCTCTTTAGGATCCCAGTGCTGAAATAACTTTTTGTAATTTACAGGTATTCTCTCTCTTTTGTTGTACCGACAATGCCACTGTTCTGTGGGCAACATATGGTAGAAAATGATGTTTTGAATGGTAATAGTTAAAGAGCTGCTATATCATCTCATGGAAAAGTATGAAAAACATTTTTGTCTTGGAAGAAAATAAAGCTTATACTGTCTGTCATATTTTCTCACCTGAAGTCATTATCTTCCATTTTTGACTACATAATCACTTCCATGGCAATGAATCACAATGCCACGAGCAAATGAAATCTCAGGAAAAAAAGATTCCTTGAACATGCAAATATTCTTAGTAATAAAGACCAAAGCAAGAGAATTAAATGATATTATATTCCATGTAAATAAAATGGATTATATAGAGAAACTTTTCAACAAGATTTCCATGAAGTGTCATTATTTCTAGCAGATGTATCTATCCATCTCAGGTGCTGATAGTACTTTAGATATACCTTTTACCATAGTAATTGAGCACCTCACAATCTTTATATTTATTCCCACAACATCCCAGTAAGGGAGGGAATTACTGTTATTCCCTTTTACGGAGGGGAACTGAGACACAAAGAAGCTAAGGTCACACAGCCTGTGGGATAGCAGGGAATTAAACGCAGGTATCTCAAGTCTTAGGCTAGTGCTCTAACCACGAGACTAAATGTCCTCTCTAAAATTGTAGATTAGATTATCGATGCAGCAGAGCACAGGACGCCAGGGCAGATACTGCAATATCCATGGATTGCAAAAGTTTCCATACCTATTGCATACCCAATGGGAGGTGGTGGGGGTGTGTGTGTGAAGTGTATTAACCATGTCCTTGAAACCCATTACATGTTGTGGACTGTGACACTGTGGCGCACTGCTCTATAGTGCACATGGCAGTGCAGAATACCCCTTCCAGTCTTTGTGGCCTTTCCCCCTCTTGTATGCAACCACAGTGATATTGCTGTTGATGGGACTTGTATACCTGTGCAAAAGAAATTCGGAGTGCGAGACTGGCACTTAGTATTTTTTCCCATTAGTTCTACTTTTCCTTGGAAAAGGAGGGGCAACTAGTGTTAAGGACTTGAAGCAAACTATGAATTAATTACACTAACCGATCATTCAAGAACAGCAATAGATTCATAGAGTTTAAGGCCAGAAGGGACAATTACATCATCTAGTCTGACCTCCTGTATACCACAGTACCCAGTTATCACTGTATTGAGCTCAACAACTGGTGTCTAACTACAGCATATCTTCCAGAAAGGCAAACAGTCTCAATCTGAAGACATCAAGAGATGGAGAATCCGTCACTTCCTTTGGTAGTTTGTTCCTAGGGCTAATTCCCTCAATGTTAAAACCCTGTGCCTTATTTCTGATTTGAATTTGTCTGGCTTCAGCTTCCAGTCATTGGTTCTTGTTATGCCTTTCTCTGCTAGTTTAAAGAGTCCTTTAGTAATTGGTATCCACTCTCTCAGAAGGTACTTACACACTAATCAAGTCCCCTCTCACCCCTCTTTTGATAAACTAATCAGATTGAGCTCTTTAGCTCTCTCTCTCTTGCTGGAAGGCATTTTCTGTAGCCCTTGAATCACTTTTGTGACTCTTCTGCACCCTCTCCAATCTTTCAACATCCTTTTTAAAAAATGGACACCAGAAGAGATGCAATATTCTAGTATCAGTCTCACCAGTGCCATATACAAGGTAAAATCACCTCCTTACTCCTATTCCTACTTACAACTCCCCTCCTTATACATCCCAGGATCACATTACCCCTGTTTGCCCCACCATCACATTGGGACCTTGTGTTCAGTTGCTTGTCTACTGTCACGCCTACATCCCGTGGGATAAGAGGGAAGGTCCTCTCATGGATCAGTAACTGGTTAAAAGATAGGAAACAAAGGGTAGGAATAAATGGTCAGTTTTCAGAATGGAGAGAGGTAAATAGTGTTGTCCCCCAAGGGTCTGTACTGGGACCAGTCCTGTCCAACATATTCATAAATGATCTGGAAAGCGGGGTAAACAGTGAGGTGGCAAAATTTGCAGATGGTACAAAACTACTCAAGATTGCAGTCTGCCTGGGACTTAACTAAGAGCTACAAAAGGATCTCTCAAAATTGGGTGACTGGGCAACAAAATAGTAGATGAAATTCATTGTTGATAAATGCAAAGTAATGCACATTGGAAAACATAACCCCAACTATATATATAAAATAATGGGGTCTAAATTAGCTGTTACCACTCAAGAAAGAGATCTTGAAGTCATTGTGGATAGTTCTCTGAAAACATCCATCAACGTGTAGTGGCAGGCAAAAAAGTGAACAGAATGTTGGGTATCATTAAGAAAGGGATAGATAAGAGAAAATATCATATTGCCTCTATATAAATCCATGGTATGCCCACATCTTGAATACTGCATGCAGATGTGGTTGCCCCATCTCAAAAAAAGATATATTGGACTTGGAAAAGCTTCAGAAAAGGGCAACAAAAATTATTTGGGGTATGGAACGACTTCTGTATGAGGAGAGTTTAATAAGACTGGGATTTTTCAGCTTGGAAAAGAGACGACTAAGGGGGCATATGATATAGGTCTATAAAATCATGACTGGTGTGGAGAAAGTAAATAAGGAAGTGTTATTTATTGCTCATAACACAAGAACTAGGGGTCACCAAATGAAATTAATAGGCAGCAGGTTTAAAAAACAAAAGGAAGTATTTCTTCACACAATGCACAGTCAATCTGTGGAACTCTTTGCCAGAGGATGTTGGGAATGCCAAGACTATAATAGGGTTCAAAAAAAGAACTAGATAAGTTCATGGAGAATAGGTCCATCAGTGCCTATTAGCCAGGATGGGAAGGGATGGTGTCCCTAGCCTGTTTGCCAGAAGCTGGGAATGGATCACTTGATGATTACTTGTTCTGTTCATTCCCTCTGGGGCACCTGGCATTGGCCACTGTTGGAAGACAGGATACTGGGCTAGATGGACCTTTGGTCTGACCCTGTACGGCCATTCTTAGGTTCTTATGTTCAAAGTCACTGCTTTGTGGGACACAGTCCCCATTCTGTAGGGATAACCTACATTCCTTGTACCTAGATGTATAACTTTGCATCTTACTGTATTAAAATAATTTTTGTTTGAATGGGCCCCACAAGTGATCTAGATCCCTCTGTATGACTGCTCTCTCCTCATTATTTACCATTCCACCAATCTTTGTGCCTGCTGCAAATTTTATCAGCAGGGATTTTATATTTAGTTCTGGATCATTGATGAAAATGTTGAATAGCATCAGGCATAGTACTGATCCTTGTGAAACCCTGCCAGCAGCCCCTATTTGATGATACCCCACTGTTGACTGCTTTTTGTGATCTGTTAGCTGGTTCTTAATCCATTTAATATGTGCTTTATTGATATTGTATAGTGTTATTTTTAATTATAATAGCAAGTATTACTAAGTCAAATTCCTTACAAAAGTCTATTACATCTAAGCAGTTACCTTTATCACCCAAACTTGTAATCTGCTCAACAAATGAAATCGGGTTTGACAAGTCCTATTTTCCATAAAATTAATGTGCTCCTGACAGCAAACACAATTACTAGATAAGCCACATATAGAGAGTATAGGGACTAGAAGTCTTTTTCTTCATATCCCCAAATACATCAAGTATGACTTGAGCTAAAGAAGATCGTCTCCATTAATTGGTGGGAGCAGTTATGTCCTTTCTGTGGGCATTAGAGGGCACTGCACACATCATTGCTTCCTAATATCAAAGATTGATGTAGCTGGTAATGCACTAAATGAAGGTACTGAGTTCTAAGATGCAGGAAATCCATGGGATGCTGAACCCTGGAGTCCAATTCAAGATTCATATAATCCAAGACATGCTGTGCTCTTTGAGATGCACCAATATTTTCTTAGTGCCAGCAATATGCTTGTAAAGTAGACAGATTTAAAGTTGGTCCCTGTTACGTTTCCCAGCATCCACACAGAGAAGTGAGATAAACATAAAATATTGTTGCTGGAAAGCTGCAATGTAACACTACTTTATTGGTTAGAATTCAGAATGATAACCCACAAGAACCTAAAAACCAAGAGAGAAAAAGCAGGCTGCTCCCTAAAACAGAGGCACAATTCACTCCACTTTACTTTATTCTTGTTTGGCTGCAGAACTGACTGATCGCACATTTCCCTACAGAGTCCCATGACTGCAAGCAGGACCAGGAAAAATCCACAGAATCTAAGGTGATGGTTAACAATCTTAACACAGATTTCAGTACACCACCGTCACCCTGTCATGAAGAGTTTACCATCTAAAAGGTAGACACAGAAAAGACAGGACAGACCAGTACATCCAGAAGTGTGTGTGTGTGTAAGTGTAAGTTTAGTCAGGTGTTTGGTTATCCAATCACTTTGAGAGACTCGCAGAAGAAGTGGGGATTTAATTAGGGACTTGAATGAGATGGTTCTGGTTTGGTGAACTGGGATAGGCCGGGTATTCCATGCATAGTGAAACCATAGAAACATGAGTGAGAGGAGGAAATAAACAAGGCATTGAGAATGGCATCACTGGTGGAGCAAAGAGCTTGATTGTGGAGACAATAGAAGGCTGAAGTTCAACATGTTGGTGGGGAAGCATTGCAAAGAGATTTAAAGGCAAAACTATGAAGTTAAAACTTTATTGTATTGCATAGGAGTGTGAATGCAGTGGAATGTTTCGTTTCCATTCAACAAGGGGACATGTTTCTGAAGTATCTGCACCAGGGGACTTTGAAGCCCACTGCATGACTAGGTGTTAGCATAAATAGTGAGGCATGGCTCATGGCTACAGACACATTGGATCCACATGATCCAAACCTCCCCTGAGGAAAAAAAAGCAGAGCATGTCTCTACCTTTCTTTCCATACCTAGCAGTACCTGGTCACAGGCATATTATAGAAGCATCTTGTTATAGCTGAGAATTGTTCCTTCAATTTCTGTGTTCCAGAACAGTTTCAAGTCAACGACACCCCTTACTTGGGCTTTGCTTTTTTATTCAATATATGGATTTTGGGGCATGATATACTTTGTAAATGCTGTGCAATCCACAGCATTTGTGAAACCACTATACCTGGAGCCCAACTTCTTTCACATAGCTAACTCCATTCTCTGCAGTTCCTCTGCTGTCTTTCTTCATGGGGAAAAGCATGCATATTTAAGGCATTTTTTTTAAATGCCCAGTAATCGCATAGGAGCTGTGAATCAGGAACCATACTGTCCCTGTGACCAGAGTCTGCATTCTTTATACTCCAATGGGTGCCTAATTCTCAATCCCCTGATGATAACAATTTGCAAGAGAATTCTTCATACAATTTTATTTATATAAAAGAAGCAGGAGCTAGAAGATCTGCATCTGTATTCCTTTACATAGATTTGAAGACTATTCATTAATCAAGGCACACAATTTTCAAGACAAATAAACTGCCAATAACCAGAGGAAAAAATCACGGCATCTTTTAAAGAAAACTAGTGGAGCAGTTACCAAGCTATAAACAAAAAGGCTAAAATATAACAGGTTTCTAACCAAAGCATATTTCAAAAATACTAAATCCAATTTTCAGCCAGCCAATCTATCATTCAAATTGTTTATAGGAAAAGAATTGAGTCCTGGTCTTGAAGAGCATGCAAGGTGAGTGATTTCAAAGAATAAATCCCAAAAGATTCATATCTCTGCAACATTCATTTCCTATTTCCACTACTCATTGGCTCTGGAACATTTTCAATACCCCTTCGTTTATAAGAAGTTCATAAGAGATTAATGGATGTTTTCACTAGTGAAACCCATTTATGAACGGGTCAATTCTTAGCCTCGATTCTTACACAGGATCATAGAAGTTAAGATAGAAAAGAGCTACCTGATCATAGTCTATCCTTGTCAAATCCTTTATTTATTCTTAAGGCCACTGCCCCATAAATAAGACTTTATATGGCATTCCATTAGATATGACACATATAGCATTAGTTAATATTTGTGCTGTGCTTTGTATCGGCAAAGCACTATAAATGTAAAGTGATAAGTCTTCTATGCCTAATTTAATATCTTTTTAAATATTAAAATCTGGATGTTGAAATATCTCTGCTCTGTTTTACACTGAGCAGAGTTTCCACTAAGAAAACTCTCTGAAGTGGGTTGTGATTATAAAATGTGTCTCTGACTTCCATACAGGAAGTTTGGGCTCTTTCATACAGTGTGGCAGAAAGTTTCAGAGATGCACATCCTAACGTGCTTGCTCTTTTTTGTTTGTGTCTGTCTGAAGCATGCAGACATCTTGATGCATGTGAACCAGATGGGGTTGCACAAGCTGGTATAGGTATGAGTTCTTCATTGAACAGGGAGAAGCCCTTGGGGAGAGAGTCGTTGAAGAAAACACAGCTGCCTCCTCAGCATGCTGCCCCACTGCCTCACAATCCCGTGTGAGTGGGGAGATCAGTGTCAGCTGTGCTCTGCTAGATTTCTCCCCTCTATCTGTAGGGGGAACACCAACAAATCAGTGCAGACAGTCCGAGGTATCTGGGCTGTCTAGGGACACCAGGATACAGGACAAAAAGGCCTCTATGAAATTGCCCCTTGCTTCAGCAGATCCACTGAATTGATCTGCTCTTTTAGGGGAATGGAAAAACTATTACAGAGCTCTCTATCTGTAGGTTTAGATAACTAGCTATTACTAGATAAAGAGCCAGTAGAGGACAATCAAGAATGTGTTCCTTGGTTTTGCTGGACCAATAAAACTTGTGCATTGATAATGGCTACCTCTGAGCACAGCATTTTTAAGGACAGGAGAATGGGGCCTTCAGTTTTGACGCAGCCCTTTACACAAAACACCCATTAGCCAGGAGTAAGTAAGGACCTTAGAAAATATTGTCAGCATAGCAGTGTTCAGGTTGTGTAGTTTGAAATGAGTCCACTGACAGCAATTCTGGGCCCCAGGGCAGTACAATCAATGGGCCCCCTAGAAAGGGATGGCTGAGGTTTACGACACTACTTTTTCTCCTATTGATAGCACATTAGAACCCACTATGTGTAAGTTGTGGCATTGCTTGATCTAGTTAACTTTTTCTTCCAATTACAGCACCAGTATTAAATTGTGAGCCTAAATGGAAGATGTAGAATTTGTTATTTTGAATTATATATTTAAATTAAATAAATATATTATGGAATGAACTATATAAAACACATTTAAAGCAGCACAAAGAAAGAAAATACCTAAAGTATCAAGTAGGCTAATTAAACACCTAATCATGATTCATGTGTAATCTAAAGACAAGGAAGAAACTGATATACAAGATGTAACTGAATATGACCAACAAAGTTAAAATATACAATACAGTACTTGCACTGCTGGTGCTGTGGGACATCAACACCCAGAGCAACGAGGAGATGGCAGGCATGGTGAGCTACATCTACTGGAGGAGATGGCCAAGGGCGAAGGCAGAGGGAAATCCTGTGCCTCGTTCCCTGACTGAGAGGTGGAGGTAGCTCCTCATCCTGCACTCGTGATAGCGGCTGATCAGCCACTGCTAGCAGGGCCGGCTCCAGGGTTTTGGCCGCCCCAAGCAGCCAAAAAAAATAAAGCTGCGATCGCGATCTGCGGTGGCAATTCGGCGGGAGGTCCTTTGCTCCCAGCGGGAGTGAGGGACCGTCCGCCGAATTGCCGCCGAATGCCTGGACGTGCCACCCCTCTCCAGAGCGGCCGCCCCAAGCACCTGCTTGCCAGGCTGGTGCCTGGAGCCAGCCCTGACTGCTAGCAGCAGCAAAGGGGGAATAGCCCTGGCTGCCTCTCAGCAAACCTAGGGCAGCTCAATTGGGTGGCTGAACTTGCTAGCTTGTGTTTGGTGAGGAGCTGCAACCCTGAGGGAAGGAAATCTGGTAGTGCAGAGGGAGCTTGTTGCTCTTTAAAGTCTCCCTGTCCTCAGCCCTACAGCTGGAGAGCCAGCACTGCAGGCACAGCGGCTCCCGCGCAGCTAGAGAAGGCAAACTCCGCAGTTCCCAGGCTGCTGTTGCTGCTCTGCCGGACCAGCAGGGTGCAGCAGCGCCTGGCAAACTATTACTGTTGCAATGAGGGATGGTGCTCTGTACAGAGCGGCAGCAGGAGGAAACTGGATTCTTTTCTTTAAATCTCAATTTTTATTAAAAATATGTATTTATCCCTTCCGCCCAGGCCCTTTTAAATCACTGGGCCTCTGGGCAATTGCCTGAAGAGGAGTAAACAACCATTGCAATTATTCAGGGTGTATTCTCACCTGGACAACGTTATTTTAAAGTATTTGACTGTTGCTGCAAATACTTTTTATGCACTCTAGGGGTAAAAACCATCTCTGTCAGGTCTAATTCAACAGTACCATAAAGGGGCTGAAATCCTTAAGAAATAGGGAAATTATCCCTGTTTTGTCAGTTTGGTGGCAAAAGACCCCTATGAGCCCTTTTCACCATATAACGGAATTGATCAGGGGAATTATCATAGAATCATAGAACATTAGGTTTGGAAGAGACCTCAGGAGTCCAACTCCCTGCTCAAAGCAGGACCAACCTCAACTAAATCATCCCAGCCAAGGCTTTGTCAAGCCGGGCCTGAACAACCTCTAAGGATGGAGATTCCACCACCTCCCTAGGTAACCCATTCCAGTGCTTCACCACCCTCCTAGTGAAATAGTGTTTCCTAATATCCAACATAGACCTTCCCCATCCTCTTTGGAACCCCCTTTCAGGTAGTTGAAGGCTGCTATCAAATCCCCCCTCGCTCTTCTCCTCTACAGACTAAATAAGCCTAGCTCCCTCAGCCTCTCCTCATAAGTCATGTGACCCAGACCCCTAATCATTTTCATTG
Source organism: Malaclemys terrapin pileata (assembly GCF_027887155.1). Taxonomy (NCBI): domain Eukaryota; kingdom Metazoa; phylum Chordata; order Testudines; family Emydidae; genus Malaclemys; species Malaclemys terrapin. Next base: position 47,727,688 of record NC_071506.1, on the reverse strand, counting down.
CCCTCCCCTGGACTCTCCCCAGTTTGTCCACATCCTTTCTGTAGTGGGGGGCCCAAAACTGTACACAATACTCCAGGTGTGGCCTCACCAGTGCTGAATAGAGGGGAATAATCACTTCCCTCGATCGTCTGGGAATGCTCCTACTAATGCTGCCCAATATGCCGTTAGCCTTCTTGGCAACAAGGGCACACTGACTCATATCCAGCTTCTCGTTCACTGTAATCCCAAGCTCATTTTCTGCAGAACTGCCACTTTGCCAGTTGGTCCCCAGCCCGTAGCAGTGCATGGGATTCTTCCTTCCTAAGTGCAGGACTCTGCACTTGTCCTTGTTGAACCTCATCAGATTTCTTTTGGCCCAATCCTCCAATTTGTCTAGGTCACTCTGGACCCTATCCTTACCCTCTAGTGTATCTACCTCATGCTTCAGCTTAGTGTCATCTGTGAGCTTGCTGAGGGTGCAATCTATCCCATCATCCAGATCATTAATGAAGATGTTGAACAAAACCAGCCCCAGGACCAACCCCTGGGGCACTCTGTTTGATACTGGCTGTCAACTAGACATGGAGTCACTGATCACTATCCACTGAGCCTTACAATTTGGCCAGCTTTCTATCCACTTTATAGTCCATTCAGCCAATCATACTTCTTTAACTTGCTGGCAAGAATACTGTGGAAGACCATATCAAAAGCTTTGCTAAAGTCAAGGTATATCATGTCCACCACTTTCCTCATATCCAAAGAGCCAGTTAGCTCATCATAGCAGGCAATCAGGTTGGTCAGGCATTACTTGCCCTTGGTGAATCCATGTTGACTGTTCCTGATCACCTTCCTCTCCTCCAAGTGCTTCAAAATGGATTCCTTGAGGACCTTCTCCATGATTTTTCCAGGGTCTGAGGTGAAGCTTACTGATCTTTAGTTCCTAGATTCTCCTCCTTCTTCCCTTTTTTAAAGATGGGCACTATATTTGCCTTTTTCCCATTGTCCGGGACCTCCCCCAGTCATCAGAAGTTTTCAAAGATAATGGCCATTGGTTCTGCGGTCACATCAGCCAACTCCCTCAACACCCTCGGATGTATTGCATCCGGCCCCTGGACTTGTGTATTTCCAGCTTTTCTAACTAGTCCTTAACCTGTTCTTTCACCACTGAGGGCTACTCACCTCCTCCTCATATTGTGCTGCCCAGTTCAGCAGTCTGGGATCTGACCTTGTCTGTGAAGACAGAGGCAGAAAAAGTATTGAGTACTTCAGCTTTTTCAACATCTGTCAGTAGGTTGCCTCGCCCATTCAGTAAGGGTAAATGCATACATTTCTGTAATGCATATGGCACAGCTGACAATCAGAGACCTGAAACTAGATTACATGGACAATTGGTTTATTCTGGTAACACCCTTTGTCTCCCAAGTTTACAATTTCTGGATACTTTTTCCCCCCAGTAAGGAACAATAGTATTTTCTCTGCCAAAGGCTTCACTCACTGTGAAATTAAATAATAGTCCCACATTCACTTCTTTAAAGATAAAGGCTCCAGCCCTTTCATCCATGAGCCTTGCTAATTTCTTGGAAAGACATTTCTTATTCTGCTTATCATAGGTTCAGTGATAGCCAATGTAAGCACAAAGGAGTCCAAGTTTAAACACACATACAAAAATCAAATCAAAACAAAGCGTATCCACACACCTCAGATGACTTGTCCAAAGAGAGAAAATCTGAATTATTGGGTGCTTCTTCCAGGACTTTATGCTTTCCATGGTTACAATAAATTCCAAATTGTTCATAGTCCAAATAAATAAAATATTGATTGTGCAGTATTCCTCTCATTCTACTTTATTTTAAGGTCAAAGATGCAAGGAGTGGTGCATTAACGTTTAGACTGCAGCATGCAGAAGTAGGAGAAGAGAGAATCTGGAACATTAGGCACCAGAGAGACAAATATCCTATGATTGGGATTCATAGAATATTCTTGTTCAGGGGTCCTGTTTCAAAGTGATTCAGACCGTGAAATACAAGTATGATTCAATCTGTGTATCAGGTTACCCCTACCTAGACAAACCCAACAATTTTATCATTTTTAGGCAACCGATGGCCAGCAGTATCCCCCGACTATTGAGATTTTTATTAATAAATATAGTAGATTGCCAACATCTGCATACAGTATTATTGTTGCATTGCAAATAGTGGCTTATTTGAAACTTTTGATTACTTTCTTGTGAGAGAGAAATAATTCTTTGAGGGACTCATCCAAAACTCATTGACTTCCTATTAAAGTCACTGGGTTCTGGATCAGACCTGGGTCTCCAAAGCTCAAAATCGCACTCCAGCCACCTACAAAATCAAATTTCAACATTTTGCTTTTACTTGGAAGCCAGAAAGATAGCTGAGTAAGGCTAACAAGTGCAACTAACTTGTACCGTATCCCCAATGCTCCAGTTCATTTTTCATTAATATAATTTGAATAAGCCTCTCCAGTTGTTTTGCAACTTTGCCTTGATTGTTCTGTAATAGCTATTATAGCCCTAAAGAATTTATGCTGAGCATTAAGAGACCTCAAGCCAGGAAAAAACAGGTTTTGGTCTGTGCTAATTTGGTTTTCCTAGAAATAGACTCAGAAAGCAGGAAAATGAAATAAATTAGTAAAATTGGAGTAAGTAAAAAAATTCACTCTCAATCTACATAAACCACAGAATTCTGATGGACATACCTTATGACTTTTTCTTCAGGAACCGGTTTTTCTTTTAAAAGAGACAAGAGCCAATAGTTTAAGTCTCAAGATGACCTACTTTAAGTTTTTTTAAATAATTTGCTGGGGAGTAAAAGAAAGCTAGTCCATAGATATTCAGGACCTGTTCCTCCTTCTCATACTGTGTCGATATGGAATAACTCAACGGAAGTACATGAGGTTACACTAGTGTAAATGGGGGATAAGTGAGAGGAGAATCAGCCTCCCAGAGATGATATAATTTTACCTAAGGCAAATAGATATAATTATCTCAGTTTCTATAAGATTTCCCTCAGATATTCCCTCTTCTGGGAATACAATGAATACTGCAAATACTGAGGTTAGCTGACTGCAGGTGTTAGTTATTTCCAACAGTTAGCAGGTTTGAGTGTCTAATTGCCAAAAGATACATGGGCAATAAAAGTAATTCATACAGAAATATTCAACAGATGGCAGGAATTCTTGGCTAGAAGGTTTTGTCTAACTGTGAAGTAAGAGTCTCTTCATACATTAGGTATTGAGCCCTCACAATACTCCTGTGAGGAAGCAGGTAAACGTTGCCATCCTCTGGTGTAAGGCCCTAGTGAAGTCATTTCCTGATGCCCTCTCACCTGAGGTCAATGAAAATACTCTCATGATGGATTGCACCCATAATGATTTGCCTACCATTCTCCAGAAATTAGGGAATATTTGACTATAAATATAATTAGAAAGTGTTTTCATTGCTGTTCTTAAAACTTCATTTTAATTTTATAAAGTTAAAACATGAACTGCAAAGTCCATAAAACAACTGACTAAACAAACCAATTAATTAACCACAAATGGAAAATCTAACAAACCAATGTAAATAACACCTGACAACACAGAAATGCCTACTCAGATAATAAGTAACTTATTCTTGGAGAGAAAGAGATTCAAATTTGATTTAATGTATTTCAGTACAAACAAATCCAGAAAAGTTTGTTGTAATGGGGCAGGACTCACTACCGCAGGGCCTCCTGTTGGCCATGCTGGCAATTAGCTCAGGGGTTCCAGTGTGCCCTCCTCAGGTGGTGTCTCACCCATTGTCTCATTTGTCTCCACCTCTAGGACCTGCACTGCTTCCTCCTTCCAGGGGACCGACAGTCCTTAGTCCAACCACTTGCCTCAGTGGCAAACTGCAGTCCTGATTCTAGCCACTTGTTGCAATAGCAAACTGCAGTTTATGAACTGGCCACTCCACTCAGTGGCAAGCAGGGGTGGGGGAAACCTAGGCCCACCCGCTACTCCGGGTCCTGACTCAGGAACCCTATAGCTGGCAGCCGTGTACTGTCCCTCCTCCACCTCTGCCTCTGCCATCTCCTTCCCTGGGCCACTTCCCCACAGCCCTAGCACCTTCTCTGCCCTTGTATCGGGGCCTCAGTCTGGCAGCCATCAGCCTGGATCTTTCTCCTACTCTGCTGACTCTTCCCAGTACTGCTCTATCCATGGTGCTGTCTCTCTCAACCATCCTACAGGGCAGCCAGTCCTCTTCCCTTGACCTCCAGGGAGAGAGCCTCTGTCCTGCTTAGCAGGCCCATCTTATATGGGCCAGCCTGGCCCTGATTCGCTGTTCCAATAAAGCTTCTCCAGATTGTCTGGCACTATAAGCCTTTTCCTCACTGGCTGACTCTCGCACAGCCTCTCCAGGGTGACTAACCCCAGACCTACCAGTGAGAGGCAACCGCCCCATCACAGTTGCCAAATCTGGCTATGTAAATCCCAATGATCTCATAAATGTTCATCTTATGTATTGAAAAATAAGAGAGAAAACAGGAAGAGTTTTCATCCTAATACAGAGGACCAGCACAAGACCTATGCACCACTTATATCACAATTGCACTGTATTTTGTGGGTTTAAATGAAACTTAATTGGTGCATAGTCTTTGTGTTGGCCATCTGCACAGGGTTGGGTTAGATTTCAGCATATGTGCTCCTGCTCTTGCATCTAGTGACGTCAGTGATGATACACCCAGTGACTGTAGTAGGAGCTGCAACTGGCAACAGTCCCTCCCAAAATGAGTCATTCCCATCCCTGGACAGAATGCTTGGGAAATTGCTGTGCTGGTCATGCCGGGTATTTATCCATCCTTCCGTGTGTGTGTGTGTGTGTGTGTGTGTGTGTGTGTTTCTTAATTCTGCCTCTGGGATCTTTGATAGATTTTTTTTTTAATACAAAAAGTAAAGTTGGACCCAAATTAAAACCTAAGATCCAGACACTCCTGAACTCTGCAGAAGTTTAGATCTAGGTCTGAATTTTTCATTTTAGCCTCATCTCTTAAAAAATCCTAACAAGTAACCCAGGGATTGAAACAGTATGTGTAGCAGACCAAGACAAAGCTTTCTACTAAAAGTCTAAATGCACATAGGTCTCCACGGGTTCAGCTTTTGCTGCAGCGCTACTAGATATAATTGTGAATACAAATCCACAATGGGACACCAGCAGGTAAGGAAACTGCAAAATCCTTAAGCAGTATTTTTTTTAACAGAGTATGAACCCAAGAAAACCTTACAGTCTGATTTACTGTCTATGCTTTGCTTTCCCTCTTTGATGTGTCAGAAAATAAAACAGTAGAAAAAATGAAATGCAGAGAGGGTTATGAATGGAGAAGAGAAAAGAAGCTATCAAATGAAGGTTTTGAGATGCAATAAATGTTTCATCAACAAGGAAAGATGAACAGTATGCTCAAATCATTTGAGTTGGGATTTCCCTGACCTTGCACAGAGTTTCAGTGAAAATCGTGTTCAGAGATGACGTTATGGATTGGTTTCAGTTTGTGACAGGGTGGTCTGCACCTTTAAGGCCCAGGAGGCCTGGGGCTGGCTAGCCCATTTCAATTAGCTGCTCCCTGCCACACATGGGCAGGGAGAGAGGCTTAAAAGGCAGAAAAGATAAATGCCCCTTGTAGAGGGCTGGCTGAGGGAGAGCCCCAGGGGAGGCTCCATTGGAATACCTGAGGGAAAACAGGTGTTGCTTCTAGGTCTCTTTTGGCAAGGGCTTTGGCCTTGAGGATTGAGCTTAGGGTCAGTGAGAGGATTAGGGTTTGCCTGGGACTACTGTGGTCCCCTGGAGCTAAGGGGGAGCGAAGAGGACTTTTCACAGAATTTAGTTAGAGGGCTGTAGAGAGCCCCAGGAGTCAAGGAGAGGAAGGAATGTGGTGTGCCCTGCCACCGGTGAGGAAGAAACATTTACAGCTTTGAATGTAAAGCCTGTGGACATGGCTACCCTGCAAGGGATGGGACTAAAGGTGATTTAGCTGGAGGGCTAAGCACTGAAGAGGTCGAGAAGGCATTGGTTGCTGGGTGGAGTTGGAGAAGACCAGGGCCGGCTCTGGCTTTTTGGGTGCCCCAAGCAAAAAAATAACAAACAAACAAACAAAAAAAAAAACGGAGTGGCCAGAACGGCAAAAAAAAAATCTGTGGCGTGGCTGGAGTGTGGGTGCTGGGGGGGAGGACGGGGAGGGAGTGGGCAGGAGAGAGAGAGAAGGGGGCGGCCAGGGCTACAGCAGGGGCGCTGCCAAATGGACCCTCCTGCTGCGCCGCCGCCTGCAGCTTGCCACAAGGGCTCCGCTCCAGTCAGCTGGGAGGGAAGGAAGAGGACTGCCCTGCAGGGTGCTCTGGTTCTCCGCGCCGCCGCCCCCTACAGGGCGGCCAGAGTGGAACAAGAACAACAACAAAAAAAAAAGCGGCTGTGCTGCCCTAGGATTGGGCAGAATGCCGCCTCGAACAGTCTGCCGCCCCAAGCACCAGCTTACTCAGCTGGTGCCTGAAGCCGGCCCTGGAGAAGACCAAAGGGAAATTGAGGCAAAGCTGCCTTAAATCCTCATCCACTATGCTGTGAGGGGATGCTCTGTGACAGTGAGTGTTGAAAAACACAGTTTGTAATAGAGTTAATATATTTACATTTATAAACAATACAATATGATGTAAGTAAAGCCTTGGTCCTGCTCCCATTAAAGTCAATGTCAAAATTCCTATCAACTCCTATGGTGCACCCTCAAGGTCTAGAGGCTCCTACACTAGGAATCCTTCACCAAGCCTGTGGAGCTGCAGTGCAGTTGCTTCCTGCAGCTTTAGCACATGGAAATAGCTACTACATCTCTCTGTATACTTCAAGTCTGTGAGGAGGAAGGAGGACTGGCCAGTGGATTCACTGGTTTGCAACTCCGTCCTTAAAATTCCCATGAGCAGCAGCATGGAAGGAGTCACTGCGGAGCACAGGATGGGAATTGCTTGTGTGTTTGTCCAGCATCCTGAGTCATGCAATAGTTCTGCTGCCTTCACAGCTAAGAGATTTGCTTCTCAGAGACACAAATAATTTTTTAATTCCCAGACAAAAGCTGCACTAGGACAGAGTTTAGGTTCAGAGTATGTCTGAGTAACTGGGGGTAAAATGCACTGCAAGGATGCTGTAATTAGGCACAAACCATTACAAAGCCAGAAAATTAAGAGTCAAGGTTAAATTTAAAAATTCAAATATGTTATGGTATGGAAATGCTCAGTTAGGTTACCCAGACGACCTTAATACTGACCATGTAGTGAACCCACGAGGGGAAAATATTAAAAAAAAAAATTGATTATGTCTTTAAAAATCAGTTTAGGCTACTGTGGGTCCACAAAGACTAAAGTGCCTTCTTCATAATTGTATGGTTTTTGCATAATGTCACTACAGGAAAGTGTTCAGTTTTCTACAGGAGAAACTTTCAGTTAATATAATGGGGGGAAATTACCATAAATCCTATAAAATATGTATTCACGTGTAGCCTGTGCACAAGATTTTAGTGAGTTTTAACTGTGAGCAGTTTGAAGAATCTCTGATGGGACAGAGTTAAGGTTGCCCGGGCTGTTTATTTTTATACCCTTTTTAGCTTATCCTTAACTGCTAATTTTCTAGTTTGTGAATAATTATTGTCTAAATTACTGATATATAGACTCAGCCATAACTCCATCATACTGTGCATTTTGTGTGTGTAAAATATATGTAATCTTTGTGCAGTGAGGTGGCTTTCCCTGTGGGCTTGAGAACCTGGGGCTAAGCCAACCCTGATTCCAGGATGGGCCCCACCAGAGAGTAATCAGGTGATTCTGGTATAAAAGGAGACTGCAGCAAGGTCTGTGGAGACTGCAAGGAGTAAGAAGGCTCCTGAATCAGCAGGGAAAAGCTCAGAGCAGGAAAGGAAGAGAATGAGGAAGAAAAACTTTCCAGGCAGGGAGGCCTGGGAGAGACCCTGAATAACCAAGGAAGTGGCTGGGGGTATGTCTACACAGGGGATAAAAAAAACCTATGTCTGACCCAGGTCAGGCTTGGGCTTACGCTGCAAGGCTAAAAATTTGCTGCATAGACATTTGGGCTTGGGCTGGAGCCTGAGCTCCAAGGCCCTCCACCCTCATAGGGTCCCAGAGGTCAGGCTCCAGCCCAAGTCTGAATGTTTACACAGCAATGTTTCAGTCCCAGCACCTGGGCCTGCTGTGGGTTTTTTTATTCCCATCTAGACATACCCAGAGGGGAACTTGAAAATTGAGGTAGGAAGAGGCCCAGGGAAAACTGCAGCACAGATAAAGGAGCAAATCTGGCTCTTTGGTAGAGGGCCCTAGGCTGGAACCCAGAGTAGAGGGTGGGACTGTTCCCCTACCAGCCCAGGGAAGGCAGCATACAAGCCCATTGTAAGAGCTGTTGAGCCCAGCAAGGGGGCAGCAGGCTGACTTGAAGACTGGCAGTGAGGAAGAGCCCATAGAAGGCAGAAGAATTTTTGTTCGGAACAAATGGGATACTGGAAGGGGTGGACTAAAGACAGTGGCCTGGCTGGAGGGCTGAGTTACCAGCAGAGAAACCACCACAGTACTGGCATGACCGTCAGGGGCTGCTAGCCCAGCGAGAGGGAACCTAGCAGTGAGTGGTCATGGTTATACTTTGCAATGACTGGAACTTTTCCTATAAATATTAAACATTTCCCCCTTATTACCAGATTTGCCCGTTACTTTGGGGTATGCTCATCTATTAGGGGTACTCTTCTGGGGGGAGGGGAGGAATTCTGTAATTCTATCAGTGTACTTGTGTCACTTGTGTTCTCATACAGAGCTCTACTTCTCCCTTCAAGTTCCCTCCCAATGGAGCTATCTTGCAGGACCTAGGTTCCACCAGCCCCAGAATCAGATGAACATACACACACACACTCATTAACAGAGCACGTCTGAGCGGACCGGGTCCATCAGCGCTCCCAAGCTGACCCCTTATATGTACCTGGACTCAGCAGGCTGGGTCGAGCAGCATTTCTAAGCTGCCACCCTCATATGCCATGGGCACCACAATGGAACAGAGTACGCCTGAGCAGGCTGGGTAGAGCAGCACTTTCAAGCTGCCACCCTCCTATGTCCCAGGTTCAGCACGTCTCTATCCTCACTTTCACATTACAATTGTTCTGGTAGTAACCCACTTGATGAGTAAACCCCACAGGATTTTTGGGCGCTGCAGGGATCTTTAGCTTAGGTAAGAGGAGCGTTGCTGCAGAGCGAATAGGGAAGCCAAAAAACACCCATGAGGGGGAGAGAGAGAAGCAACCAGCTTAACCATGAAAGTTATTTATTGCCAGGTATTAACCATGCAAAGAGAGCCAAACAAACAAGACAGTTACAATATTAAATCTAGCTTTAAGTTGATTACAAAAGTCAGGTTTAGAAAACTATACCTGATCACACAAGTCAGGGTTAGAAAGCCATACCTAGAGTAGAAAAAAAAAAAATGAGAGAGAGAGAGAGAGAGAGAGAGAGACAGAGAGAGTTGGGCTCTCATCAATCTGTGAATCTTGAACCAGTCGGCGTTCCTAAGTAGTGGTGGTGGTAGCTGTGGGTATAGAGTGCTGGAGAGAGGCAGAGCCTCCAGCATGATCAGTCAGGAGAAGATGAAGTCCCAAAGGAACTGATGCAGATTTTGGATCCAGGCATCAGAACACTTACTTGAGTGTGGGTAGGTTTTTTTGTGTAGGGAAACAACAGTGGTTCAAGGGAGAAAACTAGATTTGTTTATGGGTAACCTAATGGCTCAAGGGAGTATACTAGTTCAGGCTAGACAATAGGAACTGATCATTCCTGGCTATGGGCAGTGTTCCTTCAAGGGTGCTCACAATGCAATTAGGCAGCGTCAGTATTTTGGATACAGATAAAGGATTTATTATTAGAATTGGTCTGATAACTACTGAGCTGGGTGTGTGCAGGCGTGGGTTCACACATCCCACATCATGCAGTGCTTCCCTGCTTTTCTGGTCCCAGAATTCAGTGAGGTTCTTGCCTTGGAATCACGGTTCTCCATTCTGTATGCTAATGGAGATGCCTCCCTGTTCCATCTTTGATGCCAATGAGACTAGGGGAGTTGCCTTAATCCTGTCACCCTTGTCCAGAGGGGTTTAGGTGCATCTCCCACTACCTTTTCATTGCTTTTTGTAAGTCTTTCTTTTGATCGGTTTTGGTTCAAGGAGAGACTGCGGGGGATGGGGTGTCCTTCGTGAGTCAGGCAGGCTGGATACTACACCCTGGTTCCCCAAGAACACAGAGCTAACCGGTAACACACTGCCACCCTGTATCATTTGCAAAAGACCAGTACACCTATTAACAAAATTTCTGTGGCAATCCAGGGAGGTAAGAAGCAGAGTTTGCATGCAGAGAGATCTGTAATCAAATACAGAAAACAAATTAAATGAAGGACCCTTCTCATTTTGTAGAACAGGTTCATAATTGCGACAGCAGGTAAATCTAAAATTGTCTTATTATTACATTGGTAAATCATTTTTCGCCCTCTGGCAGCCTCATTTCTCTTAAAATTGCTAATGTTGCAGGAGTATGCAAAATGTAATCCAAGAGTAATTAAAATTAACTTTTCAGATTTTGAAGCACTGAAGTTGAATGCTAATTAATTGTAGAATGGGTTGTGGGATTAAAAAACCTGATGGAAAAGTTAAACGTTTTCAATTTTTATATCAACTTGTGCGTGATAAAGCTCTGGGGGAAAGTTTTGGGGAAAGTTTTCAGAAATTGGGGAAAGTTTTCAGAAGAGCCTAAGTAACTTAGGCCCCTATATCCCATCATCAAAAGCCAGGGTAAATGTAGCCTCTCAATTCGATGGGTGCACTCTACTAAACTGTTGAGGGGGCTATGACCAGTTGCAAGATCACCCTCTGCCTTGGAACCGCAACTCTAATCCTGTCTGGTACAGAGGGGAGGCCCTGGGGTGGGGTGAGCGTTGAGAACAAGCCCACCCCATACTCATCCCACAGTGGGAAAGGAGCCACTGCTATGTGGTGAATCCCGGGTGGGCTCAGCCCCACCTCTCTGGCTGCCCACAACACCAGGCCAGGAGAAGCGTGTGTTTGCTTATTTTTGTACCTTTCGTTTCATGGTTTCGGTGGGTGCAATTGAATCCATAAACCCATGCTAAGGCCATCCCTGGTCAAAGCTCTTAAGCCCTATTGACTTTCAATGGGACTGAGACTCATAAGGGCCTAAATTGCTTTTGAATATGGGACTTAGGAGCCTAAGTCTATCAGCTGCTTTTGAAAATTTTACCCGTTATTGATAACATAGTTAGGTGTGGTAAAGCATCCCAATGTGGAAGAATTTCAAAGAAGAAGGTCTTGAAAAATTAAACATAAAAAGTCACTTTACACTAATTAATACAGGACATCAGGATATCTCTTGCAGTAGAAGGACCCATTTCAGACCAGACTTTCCCCTATTGTTGCTGGCCAAACAAGGCTCCATGAGCTTTCCAAGAGACACATTGTTGAAGGCTACTATTTATTCTGAAGAGCATGACAGCCACCAGCTCCAACTCTCATCTCCTCCTTCATCTTTCTACTTTTCACTAGGTTATTCACATACTGCTCCATGATGGCAAACTGACTAAATGGGGTAGGACACCTTTGTTCAGGCCACCTGACTAGATGGAGAGGGAGCAGTAGCTTCCAGAAACTATTCCATTGGGTACCTCTGCGGAGTTCTCTTTTCTTTGAGAATGTCTATGTGAAATTGCCCAGACAACAGGATCTCAATAAAAACAGAGATAAAATGGAGTTAAAACAAAATAAATGGTTTTGCTTAACACTTCTCATACCTTAAAGTAGATAAGGCATCCTTAGCTTAGGTATAGAGAGGGGGGGGGAAAGAAAAGTGACTAACTTTGCTTTCAGTGAGTGCAAATTTTACAACCCTGATGAGCTTCTCCTCCTGGTTGCTCATCTGGCTCATGTACTGGACCCAAACCTTGGCTTCTGTGTGCTATTGACTTGCTGGGGCTTGGCAAAGTTAAGCCACTGTTGCTCTGGTTCTCTAGGCACACACTCTGGTTGTGGACCCCCTGTCTGACACTATTCTTGACAGTAAGGACCCCAGAGTCCAATTGCTTGGGCCCTGAAATTAGTGCTGGCTCACCCAACCCTCCCCTGTAGTTCTTGCATGTTCCCAGAGCCCCTCTGTCTTACATTTTAGGGGTTATGTGATAGTGTAAGCAAGTAACACATGGACTCTGCAAAGGAATTTTTAACCATACACTTTTCTCATGAAGAAAGCACAAGAGATATACAGACCTATAGAAAAATAGGAAACACCTGCATACAATCCCCTACCTCAGTTTCCTCACCCCTTTTAAGAGTCCTTTGGATCTTAGTGTCTTAAAGGGGGGGTCTAGGCTTGTTCTGTACCCCCTCTTCTGCTGCCCAGTCTTGTCTTCTGGTTCTGGTCTCTTTTGACTTGGGCACACACAGAAGCCCTCCTGCTTATGTGTGGTTTGTGTCATAAGTGCCAGTGTGAGACTTTATGCCCCAGCCATGCTGCAATCATGTACACAACCTCCTGTGCCTCAAAAGGAGCAGTGGAGCTGATAAGAGTAATTAGCCAATCAGTAGTCCTCCATTATCCTGCTTCTTCATCACCATCATGGCAAGCCCCAAAAGGGACATAGCCTCCTTGAAGCTTGAGTGCCACCCAGCTCAATCTCTAGCTAGGTCCTTAAGATGGTCTGGCTGGATATTGACCTACCTCGGCAAGTTCATTTAATTGTCAATGGTCCTTAATGTCTGTCCCATTTATGAGCAGACATCCAAATGGCAATGTGCCTCCCCTGAACACAAGAGGTATGATGCAAGGAGGCAATGAAAGACAACCATAATGGTGTAAGCATCCAGAGATTTCATAAAATCAAACTGGAATTCATCAGTTCACATAGATTCCTAAACTGTCACAATAAGTTATTCACTTTTCTTCTCTTCCCCCCTCTTTTTGATCATCCTGGTCAGCTTTCAGCATTGCTTGCTGTCTAGACACCAACATGGGGAGCAATCAATAGCATGGCCTGAGCCACACATGTAAGAGGATGGCAAACCAAAGCAGCGCAGTTCAGAGTCCCACACCACAAACACCTTGATGTGCTTATGCTGCAAGTCGCTCCCCTTGCTGTCATTTTAACATACATTATTTTTTCTTTTCTTCCTCCAGATTTTGTACTCCGGGTTTTTGTTTACTGTTTTAAGGAGAGAATGCTTCACGTATTTTCCCCTAACCCACTAATCAACATTTGCCCTGAGCTATGAGATATGTAGAGAAGGGGTTACTTAATAAAATAATGCCTTGCAATAGGATCTATACAGGCGGACCCTCATGACCTCACAGAATCTCTATCAGTCCTTGCAGAACAGTGCAAAAATTTGCATGCATGGATCAGGTTGCATGACTGGGGGCTAAAGGATGTTTTTGAGTGTTGGGGAGACTAGTTGCCAGCTGACTCAATCCCATCCTCCAAATCTTACTTTAGGATCTACCCCATTTGGGCATCCCTCCTTCCGTCTCATCCTTAATTATTCCCTGGCATTTTTGTTTGCCCTGTCTTATTCAGATTGTGAGCTCTTCAGGATAAGAGACATGCTCTTCTGTTTGTCAAATATAAATTTGCAGTACTATATACATTATTATGAAACATTTACATTAAATGTTGAAACGAGAATTTTCCATCTTATTTTCTCTTCGATTGAGTACAGCATCCAATGAGGTCCATGCAATGAGATTGCTCTATTGGCTTAATATTCCAATGCTTCTTTTTAATGAAAATACCTTGTTTAAAATATAATCATAGAATCATAGGACTGGAAGGGACCTCTAGGGGTCATCTAGTCCAGTCTCCTGCACTGATGGCAGGACTAAGTATTATCTAGACCAGTGCTTCTCAAAGCCAGTCTGCCACTTGTTCAGGGAAAGCCCCTGGTGGTCCAGGCCAGTTTGTTTACCTGCCGCGTCCGCAGGTTCAGCCAATGGCAGCTCCCACTGGCCGCGGTTTGCCGCTCCAGGACAATGGGAGCTGCGGGAAGGGCGCCCAGCACATCCCTCGGCCCGCGCCACTTCCCGCAGCCCCCATTGGCCTGGAGCAGCCAGTGGGAGCCGCGATCGGCCAAACCTGTGGACCCGGCAGGTAAACAAACTGGCCCGGCTCACCAGGGGCTTTCCCTGAACAAGCAGCGAGCGGCCTGACTTTGAGAAGCACTGATCTAGACTATTCCTGACAGGTGTTTGTCTAACCTGCTCTTAGAAATCTCCAAGGATGGAGATTCCACAACCTCCCTAGGCAATTTATTCCAGTGCTTAAGCACCCTGACAATTGGGAAGTTATTCCTAGTGTTCAATCTAAACTGCCCTTGCTGCAATTTAAGCCAGTTGCTTCTTGTCCTATCCTCAGAGGTTAATCATTCCAGTGCCTCTTCTTGTTTACTATAGAATGGGGAGAAGGTTCTGTATTTTTAAATTAGGCACAGGATTAGATGACTCTGTAAAATATCTGATATTAAGAAATATATAGCATTACTATGTCCCTTCAGCAGTGCCTCATTTGATTTCAGTGTGGTGTTGCCCCACCTCTTTGGATGAGACAAAAAGAACTGCAGTGATGAAATTGTGTAGTTCCAGCTTGCCCGCAGTGAGAATGTGGTGATAATCAGATTACACTGCTCTCCATCAGGCTGGCTAATTAATTTGCTTAGTGTCTGTCTGCAACAGTTTATCCAAAATCTAAAACAAAAGAAGCAAAGTTAACTCTTCTTGTCTTAAAGACACACTTACTAGTGCCACTAGAATTAAGTGTCTGGCAGTAGCTCAGTTATAAAGATGTATTTGTATAATTAAGCAGAAAGCTTGGCAGGCATGTTTGATCTGAAGTTAAATAGAAATGAGAAATTATTATTATTTAGACCCAGTCCTACAACTTGTTGCATATGGAAGGACTGATGAGCCTGTGTGGAGCTCAGTGACTTCACGCAGGGTGTGTGTGGACAGAGGGCAGTCTGGCCATATACAACAAGTTGCAAGGATTGGGGCCTTATTTGTTTATGGTAGCACTCATAGGGTTATTGGCATTTTCCAGGCATTGAAGAAGGGACAATGCCTGCCCTGAGGAGCGATCAGTCTATGCACAGATTTAGTTGGGATTGATCCTGCTTTGAGCAGGGGTTAGACTAGATGATCTCCTGAGGTCTCTGCTAATCCTAATCGTCTGTGATTCTATAACAGGTAAACATAGGCTAAGGAAGGACAACAAATACAGATTTTTCTTTTATACAAGTAAATTAGGAATGTGCTGGTTCAGGTGCTTTTTTCTTTTTAAAATCAGTTCCATAGGCTGCTAATCTGTAATGTAATACGGGCTTTTTTATTGTATTTTAAAAAATATTTTAAGTGGCTGAGTTGAAAATCGGTTGCTCATCCATGGTTAGCTTTGGCCCCAAGCTAGCACTGCACCTAAGCACATGCTAATTTTTTATGGACTTTCATGGGACTACTCACAATCTTACATTAAGCATGTGCTTAAATGCTGGATCAGGGCCTTAGTTAGGATAATATAAAATAATCACATCTGTGGACTATATTATGCCATCAGTTTCCCAGCAGAACTCCCTCTGGTTCTCAAGGGCAGTTCTGCAGGAAAAATGATGGCACCTTATAATCCTGTGTTACTATAACAACTCAATACCTCTGATTGTCACTGACTTTGTAATATGCATATTGGAAATTGTCTAAATACATAGTTACATGTATTCTTGTTGTTCTTCGCTTTGCTTAATGGAGAGGCATGTTCTGACTTGTAATCAGAAACAAAGTCATATTTATTTTTACTGAAAAGGGGAATGTCTAACGGGGAGTAATCGTACTGCCTGGCAAGACCCACTGGATGCTGTAAATCAGTATTTCCAGTGTAATAAACTTCAAACCAATTCACGTTTTTAGACAGGGAAGCTGATTTGAATCTCAGCCCTTTCCTCAAACTGAATTGGAACCTTTTCCAAAGGTGATAAGCTAAGAACCACTCTGTAACTTCACAACAAGCCCTCTGACCACCTTTTCCCTTACAGGGCCCAGTGGATTTCTGTTGCCTTTACTGAATCCTGGGTAATTTCTCCTTTCAAATCCCAGAAGCTCTGGGGCTCCCTCATAAGTGGGCTGTAATGTAGTTTGAAGCACTGATATGAACTCAAACAATGAAATATAGGCATCCTAATAGTTAAATGGGGAGTCTGCAACTTTATTTAAAACTATTACCCAATTGGTGTAACCACTCCATGCTCACTGGCAGGGTTGTGCCAGTGCAGATCTCAACTGCTACAAATAGCCCCAGTGCACTATACATCTGAGGGTGAGTGTGAAGGTCAGGTCCCCTCAATGTCCCATGGACCTTGACTGTAGGCCAGAGTCCTGAGTTACTCCTCTCCTTCATGCTGGGGGTAGGAGAGATGAGGGGAGACACAAACTATGCAAAATACAGAGGCATAACCCCTCACTATGCACTGCTATGCCCAGGATCAATGCCCAGACAGCCCACTGGGTTACAGAGACCTCAAATCAGATCCTTTGTAGCCCCCCCCCCAGCCACCTGGAACCTGCCAAAAAGTGTGACATTTGTAACCCAGACTCCACAAACCTGACCTCCCGGATGCCAGATGGAAGGTGAAAAATTCCACACAGCCATCTGCCAGTTTTGACATATGGGGAAAATCCCTTGCAGACCCCCAAACTGGCAATCAGCCAAGCCCTTGCATTGCCAGGAATCCATCAACTAGGGTGGGGCTAAAATAGGGAACTCCTCCCAATGGCTACCTCGGTTCGACTATACCTCCAACTGTCCGGGGTTTTGTGGGACTGTCCTGCTTTGACTCCCCAAGTCCCTTGTCCTGATTAAAGGGCAGTTTGCCCTGGGCCCCCTGTTTGAGAGGGTCCCCAAACTAAGTGATGGTGTGACCTAGTGCATGGGTTCTCAGTGCTACCTGTGTTTGGTTTGGCTGCTCCTCCGTCTCCATCTACAGAGGAACAGATAGGCCAAACCTGAGTGGTGCTGCATTCCACTTTAGCCATTTGAAATGTTGGGAGGTATGGCTTAGGCAGCAAATGGTGTCAGCTTCCAAATGGGAGCCAGTCACCTGGCCCCAGCACCCTCCCCCGCAAAGGCAACAGCCTTGAGTAGGACAGGCCCTGGAAAGCAGGGCTAGCTATAGCATGTGGCCTCACCACATAAGGAAGGAAGGAGGAGTGGGAAGGGAGACGAGAGAAGCTTCTTACACACACTGAAGGCAGGGGTGAAGGAAAGACCGGGGGGCGCATGGATCACTGCCTTAGCGGCTCCCAGTTGAAATTCCTTCCCTCCTCCACACTCAGACTCCAAAGGTGAGTCTACTGCACCCAGACACATCAAAGCTGCACCCCAGCTGGTGGGGTGAGCATTGCCCCGTATACTGGAAAAGTAACTAATCATGGAACACAAGGCTCAAAGCCAGATTAAATTAAAGGCACAATGGTTAAAGTCAGTTATGTTCTATACCCTTTAATAATCTCTTCCCCCCACTAAATGTGCTATTCTAATACATCCTATTGTGTCCATAATCTGCATATTTAAAATTTGTAGCACACATTAACATGCTAGATAGGAACAGCTCAGAAAAAGAGGGTTTGTTAAGTTAAATCTGTTTTTCTATGTACGAGGTGATCATCCCAGCAAAGTTGTGCATGTATGATTACGGTTTCAATGCTCCAGTCATGCAGCTCCAGTCCAGGACTTTGAAGTTTGATATCCTGTCTGACCATTTGATTTTACAGATGAGATGCGGATAGCACATGCGGAAACACTCTAGTTGCTTCTAGGACCTGCTATAGCGTGTCCATGTTTCACAGCTGTAGAATAGAGTGCTTAGCACAATTGCACAATAGACACTAATCTTGATGTGAAGCCGAATGCCTGTCACATTCCAGAGGTAATGAGAAAGTTGACTTTCGGCAGAACTGGCTTTAGAAATGCCCTGCATGATTTCATTGACGATCATGGCATAATTAGATAAAGTGATGCCAGGATAGCAAAATTTTTCTACCACACTGAGCAGTATGTCATCAGTAGTGATTTTGGAGGCAGAATACATTTTTCCTGGAGCAGGCTAGCAAGGCACTTTGGTTTCCTTGAGGCTGATAAAGAGTTCAAATTTCTTTGCTGATGTAGAAAAGCAGTCGATTAGATGCTGCATGTCTTCGGCGGTATGTGCTATGAGCTCACAGTCAACTGCAATGAGGAACTCCCTGACGAGCAAGTCAATCTCTTTAGTGTGAGCACAAAGATGCTGGAAATTGAAGATGTTGCCATCTGTGCAGAATTGTTTGTAAATCAGCCGGTTGTAGTCTTTGAAAGAATCTAGCACCAAAGAGAATGGTAAGTAGTGTAGGTGTGAGCACAAAGCCCTGCTTAATGACAAAAAAAGCTCTGATAAAGCACCATTTTCCAGCACTGTAGCCAGCATGCCGTTGTGGCCCAACCATGTGATGGTGATGAATTTTTACAGGCACCCAACTTTGTGCAAGATTCACCCGAGACCCTTGTGACTAGCAGCATCAAAGGCCTTTGGCAAGTCTACAAATGCCATGTAGAAATTATGGTTTGGTTCCCGGCACTTTTCCTGTATTTGGTGAGCAGCAAAAATCATATCCACTGTTCTGCACTCTAATAATGGCTATTTGGAGCCATTACAGTCTTTGGTAAATAAAATTGTGTTTAAAAAAAATCTATAATATTTAATGTAATTACATGATATACTCTAATTAGTCTTGACTTTAAAGCATTTAAAATTAATCATGGAAATATACATGTCTGTTTATAATTTATTATTTGTATTGGGGTAATACCTAGAGGCCTTAGTCCCATTGTGCTAGGCACTGTACAAACACAGAACAGACATCCCTGTTCTGAATAGCTTACAATGTAATTGCAAATTCTTTCAATGAATATTTTACAAATAGTCTATATAGATATTCTCAAGTGAGGTCATTATTAGAGCTGTGTGTATAAATGGGATTTCGGTTTGCTGGCTAAACTGAAAAAAAAAAGTTTTTTTAAATTTTCAGCAAACCAGAAAGTTGGGAGAAAAAACCTTCAGGTTGTCCAAAATGTTTTGTTTGAGTTTTTGAATTTAAAAAAATAAATTGAAGCAAAATTCAAAACAAATTAGTTTTAAATAAAAAAAAACTGAAATGTTTTTAAAATGTTGAAATGATTTGCTTTTAATTTTTTTATTGAAACAATTCAGCGAATTTGGCCCAAATTGTCAAAAGATTTTGCTTGACCCAAATCTGTATTTTATGGCAAAAAAAAAAAAGTTTAATCTGAAAATTTCCCCCCAGCTCTAGGCATTGTAGCTCTGAATGAACATTCATTATCTAAAAATTAAAGAAATTTAAAAATTGAGTCAATTTGGAAGAATATAAGATCTATTATACTAAATCACACTACTGGTGTCTTCCCTCGACTTCATATATCCCTCCAGAGGGAACTGCTGGATTCTGAGTGCTTTTGCCAGTCCTGGCCTTAAATGTTGGTGCTGAACAATGGAAAATCTGGCCCAAGCCTTCCAACAGCTGCAATTTTACAGAGAGCTGGTGAGTGCTTCTCTACCAGCAAGGAATTTGCATACCCCATTTTTAACTTAATCAAACGCCTTATTTATTTTCAGTCAGTGTCACATGTTAGATGTTATTTTCATCAGAAGAAACTTAAAACAACAACTTGAAGGATTAAAAACCTCTGTCTCCGGAAAATAATAATACAGTACATTTTAACAGATTGCTTCAACAGATGGAAATGTGATGTTCAGTAGCGTAAATTACATTAACATGCTCCGAGACAGAGATGTAACATTTACTGCAGTGATTTACATTAACATGCGCAGAGACAGATTTTATTCCTTAAAAAAAGAAGCCTTTCAAAAAAAATCAGAAATTATTATTTATCATTTCATTTTTGTCTTGTTTGCTCTTCAGATGATTGTCAGTCTTACAAATGTGGCATATTTTGAAAAGCAGCTACCTTGGTGAACAGTGCAAGAATATTATTTAAACCTTGCCATCTTTAGGGAATTTGATTTGTAAGACAATCATCTATTGCTCACACAATCAGTTACATTCTAAAGAAAAGAAATAGTCCCAATTACTGAAATAGAATGGAGGAAGATGTGTTAAATCTGCTTTAATGTAGTAGATTAATGTGGCACCATCTGGCTACACATTAACACCTGTGCTGAGTTCCTGCCATTGCATTATGAGATCTTGTCTCACCCTTTAGATAAACTGATCATAAATATTGGAAAGAAATACACATCTTCCTATTATGGGCTAGGCTGTGGATTCAGTTAGAGGGTTGTAGGGGGCAATGCCCACTTGGCAATTGTTTAATGTGTCCTGGCAGCAGAGTGCAGGGGGTCTGGGGAAGCACAGTCAGGAGTGGCATCTACTATACTCTTTCGAAAGAGTGCAATGCCTGCCATCCCTGGCATGCAAAACTATAGAGTATAAATATGGAATGGGGCCCTTGCCGAGCCCATTTTGAGTGCGGAATACAGGTTGCTCAAGTACCAGCATTCTGGCTCTTCCTTGTGTCCTCACCCACCTTGTAGTCATAATCTGCTCCTAAAATTAGAGAAAAGCAGAGCAGACTGTATAACATTTATAAACATCACCACCAACAAAACTAAGTTAGAAGAAAACAAAACATTTGTCTGAAGCTCTGCAGAGCTGTCCTCAAGTTCTTCCAATTACTTGATTTCTGGCTAACAGAGTATGCGAGCATACTAAGGAAATATATTTTATAATGAGGCAATCTTGAGATCAGTTCAGAAACTCCCTCAACACATTGCATAATGATGTCAGTACAAATGATTACAGATGGAGATTAAGGCCAGATTCTAAACTCAGTTACGGTGATGCAAACCCAGAGGGTAACTTATAGGAGGCAAGAAACTTCAAGGTTCTGCTTGTGGAATTTCCTCTACATTTTTCCATCAGGAGGGTTGGGTTCAAAAACTACCCATGAAGAAAGTGAGGCTATGGATTGTAAAGCCTGTGATTCTCTGGTGGTAAAGGGCCATCTATGGGGAAGCTCTGCACTGCTATAGAAGGTGGCTCTCTGGCATTTCTCCCTGATAGTGCAGCCCCACTGGAGTCCATTGCTAGGGCTTCCTAGTTATTAGCTACTTTGTGGATGTCCCCTGTGCAGGATGGATCTGAAAAATTTAATAGAGCCTGAAGCAGTATTGACTTTCTTGGAGTATCTCTGCTGGGGATGACGATTTGTCTTCCACATGGACCCAAGCTATCCATTTCCCACTTGCGAATTCTTGTAAGTGCTGTGTAGCTCCTTCTATACAGAGAGGAAATTCTAGTAGCTAGCTTAAACTTTGGGAGACCTGCTTCAATTCCCTGCTCCACTCCCTGCTCCAGACTTCCTGTGTGACCTTTTGCAAGTCATTTAATTTCTCTGAGCCTCAGTTGCCCATCTGTAAAATGGGGATAATAGCACTTTCCTGAACTGGGTGAATTTTTTTATGGCAAATAGTTTATTGGATGAAAAACTCCAGTCAACCTGAGACTAATTGTGAAGTCACACCAAGTTTGTTGAACAGTTTTGACCAAACTGAGATATCAAAAAGTTTTGGTAATGTCAAAACAAAACACATACATTTCAACATTATTGAAACCCTTCCATTTCTTGTGCTGGACTAACAAAACAGGAATCGGAAGATGAGGTGGTGGCAGCCCCCTTCTTTATAACTTTTAGCCCAAAAGTTAGCATACTCAACTGAGATGCGGGAGAGCCAGGTTCAATTCTCTCCTCAGCCTGCTACAGAGAAGGCATTTGTGGCTCTAACATTACAGAAGCACACCCTAGCCACTGTGCTTTAGAATAGCTTACTATGAGTGTTTCTCACTGTCTCTCCTGCTGAAGCTGTTCTACTGTGTGTAAATAGGGATGTGATTTTGGATCTTCACATCCCAGGTGAGGGCTCACTCTTTTTTCCTGGCCCAATGACTATTTATTTTCAGTAAAAAGTGTCAACAAACCAAAAAAATCAATTATTTGCTCAGCAGTAATTTAAACATACATCCTGCAGTGTAGTGAATACACACAATAATACCATTGGGCTAGTGCAGAATGGGAAACAACAAGTGACGTAGACTCGGTTACAAATACAAACAAAAAGTGAAACTCACCAGTCTGTTTTCTCTGCTCAAGAGGAGTCAGATGCAAACTACCGCTCTAATTCTACAAGCTTAGGCCAAACCCATACACCTGAATGGATCCCCAATGAAATCAATCGGGTTCTGTCCAAGCTCAATAAGCATGCAGGTTACAGTACTAAAGAGCTTTTTCAATTTGGGTCGCTTCAAAAGTTTGATTGTTTAACACTTTTAAAGGGGTTTCCTAAAGCCTTGTGTAACCCACACACCTCCCGGGTGCAGTATTCTGTCCCATCTAGTGGCACTGAGACCACTTAAAGAGAGAGACGACCGGGGTCTGTCTGCGTTACACGTGCGCAATTTGTTATGCTCTTGGGGAACTGTGAGGGTTAAGCTGACTTGATTTTATAATTATTCTGCACTTGCAGGTGAAGTCTGACAGAATGTCATAACTTACTTTCCATTTAATTTCTGCCGATTGCAAGCTTACAAGCTCCTCTGAATTACCAGCCTGGAGACATTTAAATATCACAGTCAAACGCACTTGCACATTTATTTCAACCTATTTTTTCGCCATGAAAACATTGTTATTATGACTGACAGAAACTATTTTGTGTTCTTTTAAAAAAATACTAGGTAGCTGGTCTGAGAGATTTTTCCTCCTGATATAAAATATAAACCCAGACCCTGCAGGAACTTACGCCCTTGCTTAACTTTACACATGTTTAAGTCTTTGCAGGACTGGAGCAATAGTACATAATTATAAAGGAAAAATAGCTTATGTACAATAAAAATTCTCATTACACTTTGGGGGCTATTAGTGAATGGCAAAATGAGAACCAGACTAAATCTTTCTCTTTTGATAGGCTGAAAAAGTTTAGTTCAATGTTCCACTCTACATCTCTGATAGCAGGACTTCTTGGAAGAGGTAATCAGAGTGCAGGCCTCTTGTCTGTGGGGTGTCTCAACAGCTCATTGTCCTTTTGTAAAGCATTATATCATCTCTTTGGGAAGCATCTGGGTAGCTCACTCCCTCCAGCATTGGGCCTTCTTTTAGAAGATCATTTAACCCATCTCCTGTAGGCCTTCTGGTCTCACAATCTTGTGAGATGGTTTAACAGAGCGGTTAATATGTCCCACAGCACCAGCGAAGGGCGGCATGCCACTTAGGGTTGTCAGGTGTCCAGTTTTCGACCGGAACATCTGGTAGAAAAGGGACCCCGGTGGCTCCAGTCAGCAGCTGTTAAAAGTCCAGTCAGCGGTGCAGCAGACCTAAGTCAGGCTCCCTGTCTGGGCTCTGCATCGCTCCTGGAAGCAGCGCCATGTCCCCCTCCAGCTCCTAGGTGTAGGGGTGGCCAGGGGGCTCCGCACGCTGCTCTCACCCCCAAGTGCTGGCTTTGCAGCTCCCATTGACTGGGAACTTGGTGATGTGTGCAGAGCCACCTGGCTGAGCCTCTGCGTAGGAGAGCTAGGGGGGGACATGTCGATGCTTCTGGGAGCTGCTTGAGGTAAGTGCCACCGGGAACTTGCACCCCTCACCCCCTCCCACACCTCAACCTCCTGCCCCAGGCCTGATCCCCCTCCTGCCCTCCAAACCCCTCGATCCCAGCCCAGAGCACCCTCCTGTACCGCGACCCCCTCATCTGCTGCTCCACCCCAGAGCCTGCACCCCCCAGCTGGAGCCCTCACCCCCTCCACAACCCTGTCCCCTGCCTGCCACAGCCCAGAGTCCCCTCCCACACTCTGAACCCCTCTGCTCCAGCCCATAGCCCCATACTGTATCCCACAGCCACAGCCCTCATCCCCCTCCCATAACCCAACCTCTTGAGCCAGCCCAGTGAAATAGAGTGAGTGAGTGAGTGAGGGTGGGGGGAGGGAGGATGGAGTGAGGTGGGGGCAGGACCTCAGAGAAGGGGTGGGGCCTCAGAGGCGGAGCAGAGCAGAGGACAGAGCAAGGGTGTTCAGTTTTGTGTGAATATAAAGTTGGCAACTCTAATGCCACCTGCCTGCCCCCTAAAAAGGACCTGATACTGGCAGAAAGGTTTGGATGCCTGGCTGTCCTGTGACAGGCGATCCACCAGAGGATTTGGGGAAAAGAGGTTACTTGGTAATACCTTGAGGAGTAAACCTCTGGAGAGTGAGAAATGGGCCATTATCTCACTCCTGCAGAAGATAATACAGCAGGTATAAAGTAGCAGGGGGTCTCCTGAGGGATTTGTGTTGAGAAGCTCCAAAAAGGCTAGCTGGTGGAGTTATTAGACTGCCAAAGGAGCATACGAGGGATCAAGTTTCAGACCTTGTTTCCTCCTTCTCCAGTGGGAAGAAGTGCACTGTGACAGATCCTTTCATGGTGCAGCTGACTTCCTGCTCCATGCTGGCTCAGCTATGCTGCCTGGTGTGGTGGTGATGGGGCTACAACTGCTCTGAATCTCAACTGTCCATTCCCAGCCCATATGGCTCAGTGAGGGAGTTGTGGCCACACAGATGCTGGAGCCAACTCCTGCCTGCTCTTACATGCATTTGCTAATGTGTAAGAGAATAAGTGGCATAAAATGCCCCCTTACTCCCTTCTGCAGGGACCTATTAATGGTCATGTTTTGGCCCAAAATGTTTGTAGAATTTGGATGAGGTCTGGACCTCTATTGCATGTACCATGAGTAAAACACTGCCCATTTGTAATGTTTGCAACAAGTCTACCAACCACAAATAGGCAACAAAATTAAAATAGGAAACACTTTCAAGCAGTTTTACATAAATCATATTTGTTTTTATTCCAGAGGCTGTCGTGATACTCTGTTCTTCATGTCTGCTAGAGGGAGGCATGGATCAGCGTTCGCATCGCACTCCCCATCAGTATCTGGCCTGGGCCAGGGAAGCTAATGACCCAACCAACAGACCAAATTTGGTGATGAATCCTGGTCACATGCCACCTGAGGCACATTGTGCATATGGTAAGAAGAATGCCTGCCAGACCAGGCTGAGAGCTTCTTAATGAGGCTTTGATCCCTAGTCCATTTAGCATTCATTCATCCTTCAGCGGGGGCAGGGCCAGTCATGGAGAACAGGTGCTTAAACTACCAGTTCCTGTTCAACCAGAGGAGCTACTGAATGGGAGCAGCAAACAGGGGAGTTTTGTGAGGGAGGTTAGAGAGGGAGCATGGGAGCCAGCTACACCTAACATTCTCTAATCTTGGGCCAATAAACACTCCCCCCCCACACACACACACCAAAAAAAAAATTACAAACCAAAACCAAAAAACAAAAGCTGCAGGAGTAAAAAGAATTCAGGCAGAAGTCCAATAGAGTTTCATTGCACTGAATGCAGTGTACCTGCTTTGTGGGCAGGTGGTGTATGTGTGCATTCGGTGCAAGGAGCTCATGGCTCTCAGAGACTGAGGACGGGCTCTGGAGTCCAGAGTGGCTGAAGTGGAGGAGCTAAGGGAGACAGAGAGGAACATACATGAGATTTTCCAGAAACCAGTAGAGTGGTCTCACCCCCAATCTGACAGCCTCTGTGCTGTTGAGGAGGATGAAAGTCTCGGGAAAGGAGAACATCAAACTGGAGTGGAAGGAAACAATCCCATAGTTGGGACCCTTCTTCCAGATGATGTCATGGTATCCTCTTGCACTGAGGTTACTTCTCCAGGGGAGGGGAACTCAGTTAGTAGGAAGAGACAGCTATTAGTAATGGGGATTCAATCATTAAAAATATAGATAGCTGGGTTTGTGATGACCAGGAGAACTGCATGGTCAATTGCCACTGGGTGTGAAGGTTGTGGATCTTTCAAGACATCTAGACAGATTTATGTGCAGTGCTGGGAAGGAGCCAGTGGTTGTGGTACATGTAGATGCCAATGTCCTAAGGAAAGGTTGGGGAGAGGTCCTGGAGGCCAAATTTAGCCTGCTAGGTAAGAGATTAAAGTCCAGGGTCTCCATGGTAGAATTCTCTGAAATGCTTCCAGTTCCACATGGAGGGTTAGTTAGACAGGCAGAATTGCAGGGTCACAATGCATGGATTAGACGATGGTGTAGGGAGGAGGATTTTAAGTTTATTAGGAACTGGGAAACTTTTTGGGAAAGGAGGAGCCTACACAGGAAGGATGGGCTCCACCTAAACCAAAACAAAACCAGATTGCTGGTGTGTAAAATTAAAAAGCTCATAGAGGACTTTTTAAACTAGAGGCTGGTGGAAAGCCAACAGATGCAAAGGAGCACTTGGTTTAGACAGAGGCATCCAAGAGGGAAGGATCTATTAATGGGGATTCTTTACATCCTAGTAAAGAAGAGAGGATAGAAGTTGATAAAGTACAGGTAAGAACTGAAGAGAAACAGTCAAATGAAAAAGAGTCCTACTCACTTACATCACATGAAAGCAGACAACTAAAAAATGACAAATTTGATAAGTGCTTGTATACAAATGCAAGAAGTCTAAATACTACGATGGGTGAAATTGAGTGCCTGGTATTAAATGAGGATATTGATATAATAGGCATCATAAAAATTTGGTGCAAGGATCATCAGTGGGATACTGTAACACCAGGGTACAAAATATATAGGAATGACAGAGTAGGTCATGCTGGTGGGGGAGTGGCACTTTACGTGAAAGAAAGCATAGAATCAAATACAGTAAATATCTTAAATGAATCAAACTGTCCCATAGAATGTCTATGGATAGACATTCTATGCTTGAATAATAAGAATATAACAGTAGAAATGTACTACAGACCACATAATCACGATGGTGATGGTGATTATGTAATGCTCAGGGAGATCAGAGAGGCTATAAAAATAGAAAACTCAATAATAATGGGAGATTTCAACTATCCCCATATTGACTGGCACATGTCACAGGACAGGAAGTAGATACAAAGTTTCTAAACATCATTAATAATTGCTTCTTGGAGCAGCTAATCCTGGAACACATAAGAGGAGAGGCAATTCTTGATTTAGTCCTAAATTGCACACAGGATCTGGTCCAAGAGGTGAATATAGCTGAACCGCTGGGTAATAGCGACCATAATGTAATTAAATTTAACATCTTTGTGTGTGTGTGTGTGTGGGGGGGCAAATAAAGAATCCCACCACAATACCATTTAACTTTTAAAAGGGGAACTATACAAAAACGAGGAAGCTAATTAAATGGAAATTAAAAGGAACAGTCACAGAGTAAAATGCCTGCAAGTTGCATGGAAACAATTTAAAAACACCATAACAGAGTCTCAAGTTAAATGTTTACCCTCAAATAAAAAAAATATTAAGAGACCCAAATATGCCACCCTGGTTAAACTATATCGGTTAGGGGCAAAAAGGCAACCTTTAAAATTTGGAAGTTAAATTATACTGATGAAAATAGAAAGGAGCATAAACTCTGGCAAGTTAAATACTAAAGTACAATTATAGACTCATAGACTTTAAGGTCAGAAGGGACCAGTATGATCATCTAGTCTGACCTCCCGCATGATGCAGGCCACAAAAGTTGACCCACCCCCTTTCCCTTGACTCAGCTGTTGAAGTCCCCAAATCCTGTGATTTAAGGACTTCAAGACGCAGAGAATCCTCCACCTAGTGACCCCCACCCCATGCTGCGGAGGGAGGCAATTAGGCAAGCCAAAACACAAATTTGAAGAGAAACTAGCAATAGACACTGAAACTAACAGCAATTGTTTATTTAAGTACATCATCAGCAGGAAGCCTGCCAAGCAATCGGTGGAGCCACTGGATGATCAGAGTGCTAAAGGATTGGAGAAGCTAAATGAACTCTTTGCATCAGTCTTCACTGAAGAGAATGTGAGGGAGATTCCCGCATCTAAGCCATTCTTTTTAGGTGACAAATCTGAGAGCTTGTCTACACTACTGCGCAGGGTCGATCTAAGATACGCAACTTCAGCTACGTGAATAGTGTAGCTGAAGTCAACATACTTAGCTCTACTTACCGTGGTGTCTTCACTGTGGTAAGTCGATAGCTGACACTCTCTCATTGACTCCGCTTGCTTGTCTCGTTCTGGTGGAGTACTGGAGTTGACGGGAGAGCACTCAGCGGTTGATTTATCATGTCTATACTAGATGCAATAGATAGATCCCCGCTGGATCGATCGCTGCCTGCTAATCCAAGCCCTGAGGAATTGTTCCAGATTGAGATATCAATAGAGAAGGTTTGGGAACAAATTGATAAATTAAACAATAATAGGTCCCCAGGACCAAATGGGATTCATCCCAGAGTTCTGAAGGAACTCAAATATGAAATTGCAGAACTACTAACTGTGGTATATAAAACAAGAACAAGGGGTCATCCAATTAAATTAATAGGCAGCAGGTTTAAAACAAACAAAAGGAAGTACTTTACACAATGCACAGTCAGGTTGCCAAGGGATGTTGTGAAGACCAACTCATTGCCAAGGGATGTTGTGAAGGCCAAAAGTATAACTGGGTTAAAAAAAGAATTAGATAAATTCATGGGGAATAGGCCCATCAAAGGCTATTAGCCAAGATGCTTAGCTGTGAGATTCTTAGCTTTTGAAAAGCACTCTGTAAAACCAAATTATGTTCCGACAGTTTTAGCACCTTTTTTCACTTATGCTAATTGGCATCTTTGCATGTCACTTGAGAACTTTGTCTATTTGATGTGGAATTATATTTGCTACATCTCATCTGAGCTAAATAAAAAATCTTTTAAAAAAATCTGAAAACACTGATGAATTTCACTATTCATGATGAAAACAAATAGGTGGAGATGGAATCCTTTGAAAAAGTATGAAAACAGCTGAGTGCAGAAATTAAATTCATTAATGACTCTGGTATTTGTGCTGGGTAAGCCCCCAAAATATAGTTTTTGTCTGGTTCAGATTACTGTATTACAGAAGCAGTATGGATTTTTTAAATGAATCTGACCTGATGTAAGACAATGCAGTATAATATACAGTAAAAGAAGATAACCTATTAAAACCACATGCTCATAAAATGAAAGAGAAAAATATAAGACGGAGAGAAAAGGGGACAGTGTGGATTCTTTTTTCTTCTAGTTAATTACAATCCTAATGAGCTCTAAAGTAAACAACAGAGTTATTTGGGGAGTGTTTGCTTTCTGTATCTGTCTGTGATATTGATTCCTGGGGAAAATTGGTATTGGTATTCTGTGCTACCCTATTGGGAGCGGAAACACCCACGACATACATCACAGTTTCAGCTAAAGGAGACTATAAGAAATTCAACTTTCTCATACTTGGGACACAGACTTTGCCCATGTTAGGGACAACCAAGTTATAATAATACCTAGATTTTTCATCAGTAGATCTCAAAGTACTTTACAAAGGAGATAAGTGTCATTATCCCCATTTTACAGATGAGGAAACTGATGAACAGAGAGGCAAAATAACTCCCCAAGGTCACCCCAGAGGCCAGAGGCAGAGACAGGTAGAAAATCCAGACTCTTGAGTCCCAGTCTAGTGCACTAACCACTAGGCAATGCTGCCTTTGGACACAAACATGAATACAATGTATGGGTAATAGCAATTCAATGTCTATGCACTAGGGCTGTCAAGCAATTAAAAAAAATGAATCATGATTAATCGCATGATTAAAAAAATGAATCGCGATTAATCACACAATTAATCACACTGTTAAACAATAATAGAATACCATTTATTTAAATAGTTTTGGATATTTTCTACATTTTCAAATATATTGATTTCAATTACAACACAGAATACAAAGTGTACAGTGCTCCCTTTATATTTATTGTTATTACAAATATTTGCACTGTAAAAAACAAAAAAATAGTATTTTTCAATTCACCTAATACAAGTACTATAGTGCAATCTCTTTATCATGAAAGTCAAACTTACAAATGTAGAATTATGTACAAAAAAATAACAGCATTCAAAAATAAAACAATGTAAAACTTTAGAGCCTACAAGTCCACTCAGTCCGACTTCTTGTTCAGCCAATCGCTCAGACAAACAAGTTTGTTTACATTTGCTGTAGATAATGCTGCCTACTCCTTGTTTACAATATCACCTGAAAGTCTGAAAAGGCATTCACATGGCATTGTTGTAGCAGGCATTGCAAGATATTTACATGCCAGATGCACTAAAGATTCATATGTCCCTTCATGCTTCAACCACCATTTCAGAGGACATGCGTCCATGCTGATAATGGGTTCTGCTCAATAACCATCCAAAGCAATGCAGACTGATGCATGTTCATTTTCATCATCTGAGTCAGATGCCACCAGCAGAAGGTTGATTTTATTTTTTGGTGATTTGGGTCCTGTAGTTTCCACATCAGAATGTTGCTCTTTTCAGACTTCTAAAAGCATGCTCTACACCTCATCCCTCTCAGATTTTGGAAGGCACTTCAGATTTTTAGATCTTGGGTTGAGTGAATTCTCACATTGGGATCTTCTTTGTGTTTTGTCAAATCTGCAGTGAAACTGTTCTTAACATGAACAACATGTGCTGGGTCATCGTCTAAGACTGCCATAACATGAAATATATGGCAGAATTGGGTAAAACAGAGTAGGAGACATACAATTCTCCCCCAAGGAGTTCAGTCACAAATTTAATTAATGCATTATTTTTTTAATGAGCATCATCAGCCTGGAGGCATGTCCTCTGGAATGATGGCCGAAACATGAAGGGGCATACGAATGTTTAGCATACCTGGGACATAAATACCTTGCAATGCCAGTTACAAAAGTGCCATGCGAATGCCTGTTCTCACTTTCAGGTGACATTGTAAATAGGAAGCAGGTAGCATTATCTCTCGTAAATGTAAACAAACTTGTTTGTCTGAGCGATTGGCTGAACAAGAAGTAGGCCTGAGTGGACTTGTAGGCTCTAAAGTTTTCGGGCCCGCCAACGGCAGGGGGGCAAATAGGGCAATTGCCTGGGCAGGGTGCAGGGCTCCTATATGCGAGCGGGGTGGTACTGGTGGCGGCAAAGGCAGCTGAGCGGGCATGTGGAAGCCCTGGCAGTGCCGGAAGAGCACACCCAGCAGTAGCACTGGCAGCTCACTGGGCACCAGCAGCGCAGCCGGCAGCAGGTCACTGAGCACCAGCCAGCGCAGGCGTAGCACTGCCCAAATGTCAGGCGGACCTTTTTAGGGGGCCCATTGACTGGTCTGCCCTGGGCAGAGCCATCCCTAGGTTATGGTGAATCGGGGTGACTGCTCTGGGCCCTGTGCTTTGTGGGGCCGGCGGGATTGGCCAGCGCGGTTGGTCCCGGAAGTGACGGGTCAGTCCCAGAAGTGATGGATACATCACTTCCACCCTGGGCCCCGCACCTCCCTAGGGACGGCCCTGGTCCTGGGGCCCGGAATTGCTGTCAGCAGGTCTGAAAGTTTTACATTGTTTTGTTTTTGAGTGCAGTTATGTAACAAAAAAATCTACATTTATAAGCTGGACTTACATGATAAAGAGAGGTTTCAGAGTAGCAGCCGTGTTAGTCTGTGTCCGCAAAAAGAAGAACAGGAGTACTTGTGGCAGTAGAATGGCCTCTCAGAGTTGGTAAGACAACTCCCACCTGTTTATGCTCTCTGTATGTGTGTATATATATCTCCTCAATATATGTTCCATTCTATATGCATCCGAAGAAGTGGGCTGTAGTCCACGAAAGCTTATGCTTTAATAAATTTGTTAGTCTCTAAGGTGCCACAAGTACTCCTGTTCTTCTTTTTATGATAAAGAGATTGCACTACAGTACTTGCATGAGGTGAATTGAAAAATACTATTTCTTTTATCATTTTACAGTGCAAATATTTGTAATAAAAATAATAATGTAAAGTGAGCAGAGTACACTTTGCATTCTGTGTTGTAATAGAAATGAATATATTTGAAAATGTAGAAAAACATCCACAAATATTTAATATATTTCAATTGGTATTCTATTGTGTAACAGTGCAATTAAAACTGCGATTAATCGTGATTCATTTTTTTAATTGCGATTAATTTTTTGAGTTCATCACATGAGTTAACAGTGATTAATCAAGAGCCCTACTATGCACATTCTACAAAAAGCAAATTGCTAAGGAAATTTACTGCAAAACTAGTATTTTGAAGCTGATAATATTTTATGTTAAAATGTTAAGACATACATCAGAATAGTAGCTCTCACTCTTGAAGCCAGTGCAAATCAAATGGGTTGAATGCTAAGGCAAGATCTGGCCATGTTATAAAAGCACTAGTCTCAGCCTCTTATTTATTATTATGTTGAAAATGTACTTTAATGGGTGGCTTAACCCATTTTGTAAGAAAAATACCAACATTTCCTTTTCAAACTCACATTACTGACTAAAGAAGACTATTTTTTTGTGAAAGTCTTACATGATTACATCAAATAGCTTAAAAGTCATACTCATTTTAAAATGACCCATTTTATAATTTTCACTGGTTTTATAACCTTTCTTTGGGTTCCCGGAGTTTAACATTGCTAATGCTTAAAAACTGTGAAATCACCCTGTGTATAGGTATTGGTAAATAGTACATGGAATGTGTTGAAATCTTAACACAATAAAGAATTTATATCTTTCACCAATCCTTTCTTTTATACTAGGGCATTTGACACCAAATGCATTTCATGACGAAGTACTAAGATTAGAATCTGTCTCTTAATCTGATTTTTCAACCTATTTCAAAATAGCTTGTTTATTAATTACATTAAGATATGTGAGTTCTTAAGTGTAATATCTCTGGAAAACTGTTGAATAAGGTTTTTTTTTGCCATATTACGATCTACTATATGTACAAACCTGTTTTGCACCTTAGACTTTTTGTAAGGTCAGAAAAAGCTAAAACTTTAGGTGAAGAGAACACATTGTAAGTCTTTTCACATGAAGTGCTTCAGTTTATTCTTAAAATAACGCTTAGACAGCTTTTTCCCATTTATTCACAGCCATTTCCATGCGTCATTCCTGGCTGCTGTCTTTATTTGACACACAAAATCAGGAAAAAGAGTGAGTCATAAATTTAGTTTTCTTCCAGTCTAGCACTTGTGTAAAAATTCACTGCCTAACAACTTTTTCTTTTCCATCATTTGTACCTGTCTTCTTGTTTTCTGTTAAATTGCCACATATAGTTGAGTGGCAGAAAATTAAACAGCTTTGACAAGCAGCAATCCCACATCTTACCTTACAAATACATGACCACTTACATTTCTCACCCTATTCCTACCCATCTTTCGCAGCTTGCCAAGAGCTCTAGCCCCTTGGGTCTGTCCAGTGATGCATGCCAAGATGGCTTATTCTCTTTCCTTATATCTTCCCAAACTCACTGTTTCGTTCCCAGACTCAGGATGACTGTATGCTGTTTTCCCTGCCTGTGGACTTCCCACCCCTGCTGATTTGTATGCACATGCGGCTTCCATTGTTTTTGGTCACACCTTGATTACTGTCATTGGAGACATAAGAATGGCCCTACTGGGTCAGACCAAAGGTCCATCTAGCCCAATATCCTGTCTTCTGACAGTGGCCAATGCCAGGTGCTTCAGAGGGAATGACCAGAACAGGTAGATACATGTAGATCACTGCCTTCCCTCCTGTTTCCCCCTTTGTTTGGTCACAGACTTTAAAGCATAATATCAATGAGTATTCATAATTCCTTGTATAGTGTTAATACATGCTTTCACAATTATATTAATCACCAGGGTGTCATCAGCTTTCATTAATAATTCTAGCTTATACCCATAACTCTTTGTACACAACTTGTACATACATCACACAATAATATTAATGATCTGTGCAGTATTAGTTTTCCAAGGATATGTTACATGCCACCTTTTGGGTATATATCATGACAACAGTGTGTTAGGTGTCATGAGTATGTCAGGTCTGACAACTACAAATGGGTCTCTTTGTCACAATAGGATATAAACAGTTTCCCATATGCTGGTGAAATGTAGAATTTGATCCACCAGAACGTTCAGGACCAGTCCTGCATTCTTTGTGTACCTAGACTGATGCCATATTTCTGAATGGCAAATGTTTTTTAACTGTAAGGGCCAGTTTCTGCTGGTTTCTTTAATGAGACTACATGGTGTAAGGCAATACTGAGTGTGAGGAATTGTGGCAGACTCTGGTCCTAAGCAAGCAACTGGGTTCTTGCTGGAACTTCAGAAAGGAAGCATTGTCAGTGTTTTAATTTTTTTACTCATTTAAAAAACACAGGCAGTTTATGCTCCTAGCTATCATTACATGCTTGGTATTAGCTAAATGAATGAAGGAAAAGAATTATGATTTCAATATTTTGGAATTGTAGTTGTTGGAAATTAATAATTATATTTATGGTTTCATAAGGCAGTTATTTCAAAGGGACTAGCAAGGGCCGGGGATGTATTTCTTGGGATCTATTTCCTCATCAGTGCGTAGATGACAAACTTTTGCTCAATGAGTGTATCTATACATCTTGCAATGAACTTCCTCCATTTGATCATGCAAATTACAGTGAAAATTGCACATATTCACACATTATCTGGACCCATCATATTCCTCTCTTCTAATACACAGATAAGATTATATACTGAAAAAATCTCAGTGAAGCCAGTGAGACTGGATTACAAGAAAATATATAACAAATATTTAATATTTGCAATATAAATGGGGGAATGATCTGTCAATCTTTCTAACTTTTTTTAAACCCTGAAATTTATGCATTGGAGTGCACCCAAGAACCCCAAGGGAGGTGGTGATAACTTTGAATTCTTCTTCTTTTTCTTCCCATCCTTAGAACTTGTTGCCATGGAGAAGAATTGTATTTGGCTGTGGTCGGTTAGTGCAATGTTTTCCAGAGTGTGAGATGTGCCCCATTGGGAGGAAGTGTGAAAAACTAGCATGAAGGTGTGGACAGGCTTCTTAATTTTTCTTCAGAATCCCAGCTTTCATTTAAAAATAAGGTAAGCTTCTAACTACTATGGTTGCGAACAAATCTTGGAAACATGAACTGAGTGTAACTTCTGCAAAGATCTCTGCCTGAATTTGCAGAGAGCTTGAAAAAACTAGTTCTGGATGTGATCTGGCTTAGTTATTTCAGTGGGTGCTTCCTCAAGTGATGCTGATGATATTTGAAATGCCAACATTACCTGTTCATCCTGTAAGAAAGAAGAGGCGGTATCACATTACAAAGATCTGCACAATTTTCTCTGAGTAATTTTAACAACAAATAGCAGGGCTGCTTGGGGGATGCTGCTGGCTTAAGAAGGGGCACATCTTTCAAAACTTTTGCTAATGCAGAATTAGTGTGTTTCTGAGCATCGCAAAAGAAATAGGTTTTTAGAAAGAATTCAAATTAGGAGAAGGGGTTTCATTCACTGAGACTGGGAGGTTGTTCCATGCACCGTGGCAAGCACAGGAGAAAACCCAAAAACAAAAGTGAGAGGAAGTAAATGGGATTAGTAGATTCTAAAGCCAAAATGGAGTATTATGATCACCTGTTTGACCTCCTGTATAACAGAGGCCATAGAACTTCTCCAAAATAATTCTTAGAGCATGTCTTTTAGAAAAACACCCAATCTTGATTTAAATTGTCAGTGATGGAGAATCCACCATGACCCATGGTAAATTGTTCTCCAATCCAGTAAATATGGCCTACATTCTTTGTTCCCAGATGTACATTTATATTTAACTGTATTAAAATGAATATTATTTGCTTATGCCCCAGTCTATAAAGCGATTCAGATTGCTCTGAATCAGTGACCTGTCTTCTTCATGATTTACCAGTCTCCCCTTTTTGTGTCATCTCTAAATTTTATCAGTGATGATTTTATGTTTTCTCCAGGTTATTGATAAAAAAGTTAAATAGCGTAGGGCCAAGAACCCATCCCTGTGGATCCCCACTGGAAACAGACGAGTTTGATGATGATTCCCTCTTTACAGTTATATTTTGAGACCTATCAATTAGCCAGTTTTTAATCCATTTAATGTGTGCCATATTAATTTTGTATTGTTCTTATTTTTTAATTAAGATGTTGTGTTGTACCAAGTCAAGCACTTTACAGATGTCTAAGGATACTATGTCATCACTATTATCTTTATCAACCAAATTTATAATCTCATCAAAAAAAGATATCAATTTATTTGGATAGGATCTATTTTCCATATACCCATGTTGACTAGCATTAATTATATTAACCATCATTTAGTTTTTTATTAATTGAGTCCTGTATCAACTGCTCCATTATCTTGCCTATGGACGACATCAGGTTGACAGGCCTATAATTACCCAGGTCATTCCATTTACCCTCTTTAAGACTTGGCACAACATTAACTTTTTTCCAGGTGAGGCTGGCTTCATTAGCAAAACACAGAAACAAGACATGATGTATATACTCTGGTGGAGTTGTGCAGGAGCGTGAAGTCAACTGGCCTGATTCTGATCTCACATTGTTTTTACATTGGTGAAACTGTTGACTCCAATAGTTACTCCTTGTTTTCAGTGATGTAAGAAAGATCAGAATGAAGTTCACTTGTGTGAATAAGATTTATTCAGATAAGTAAGATTTACATGAGGCTATTGTTTTATTAACAAAAGTACCTTTAAAGCTAAGTGTCCTTATAATTGAGGATGCTTATTGGCTCTCTGGATCAGGCTACATAATACCATATTTTTTGACACTGCAGAGTCTGGTACTCATTTCCTTTCCCATCTCCGTTTGTGCAAGAACAGCAGAATATGGGTTTCATTCCCTTCTTCTGCCAAATAATATTTTAGAACTTTTCTCCATCATTGTTGTTTTCAGAGAAGTGTATGATTACTGCTCCTAGGGGCCTGTGTGGTGATGTGCTGAAAGGAACAACTTCAAGAATAGATATAAAAATTACATACAATGGAATGCTGATATGCCAATTACTCTGCAGAGTTTTCTGGGGGAAAATAGAGGGACCCAAGAGAGACAGCAAAGAAAATCATTTATATGTTCACAATAATATAACTGAGTTATTAGATAAGAAACACAAGATAGCTTTTGTATACCAAAACCCCTTTAGCATTAAATTCTTCTACCTTGCATTCCTGAACAGTATGCTGTTGAAATATAGTGCAGTATTAAAATGTATTCTATGCAGAAACCTTCACACTGTGTTCTTGCAGGGACATTTCCATTGCTTGCTTGTTAAAAAAAAAAAAAGAAAAGAAAAGAAAGGAAAGGAAATTCACAGCAATAATAGAAGAGAAGAAATGCATTTAAAAGTGTATTTCCCCAGACACTGTGACAGAAAACCTACAGGTCTGTTCTACTATCTAGGCATTCCATTATTCCTGTTAGTGTCAATGAGGGTTGCACACTTGTATGGTGAGAGCAGGCCTTGTGTTCCGTTTTCTTTCCCTAGAGATTAAATTTCATATTGAACATATGTTCTATGCACACAGCAGAGACAAAGAAAAAAAATTGGTGCCATCACAGTGATCTTTATTAAAATCTAGCCAGAAATAGCAGTGACTTGAATCTGTCATTCTGAAGCATCTTCCTTCTAACACCGGTTTAATGAAAAGGAATCTGTACAGCCTTCCTTGTTACATTTCTTTGCTACTTTCTACATTTGAGATTTGAAATGTGTGTATTCTCCTTTACTGCTTCAGTACTCTAGGGCACTGTACTGCATATTTGGCCTTCTTTCTGAATTCTCTTTCATTGTAGAAGTTGGAATTAATATCTGCTACAGCCTTGCTTTTGGAGGAATTTCTGCCAAGAATACAAGCTTTTTGATCACAAGCATAGAATTGAAACAATAAATTAAAAGGCCTAATTTGTATTGACAATGATCTTCCTTTTTATAAATATACACATGTGGCTAAAATCTAGAAGCAATTCCAGGCAGATAGGAGAATGAACCAAAACCCACGAAGGGCTTTGATCCTTTTTGAAGATTTAGCCGAGAATGGTCATCACAACTTGGATTGTCACCCATGAACTCTTCATCATGACAGGATTTTTGATCTTGCATAAAGGCAAAATGTCAGCCTTTTTCATCTTAATAAGGATCCCTTTGAAATTCCACTTATCCCAGCACTTCTGTTCTTTTCCTCTTTTAAGTCCCAAATTTGAGTTTCTGGACTTTTTTCTTCAGGAAACAATTTTCTATCCTCCCTAATAGATGTATGATCAAACTCATCTGTGGTGCACCTCCACTGACCTAGCAGAGTTGCACCAGCAATAAATTTGGTCCATAAGGCAGTGCAGTGCAGGCAACCAACTAAACTGTTACTCTGATGCAAGGAATATTCACATACTGAAAGGCAGCAAAGGGCTTCTATTCAGCAAGGCACATAAATGCTTAAAGTGAGCATTCAACTGCTGTGCTAAATGGGGATTGACTGCTAAATTGTGGTATTAATTTTGTATTACCTTGAATAGAAAAGATTTGTGCCAGAAGAAATGCTTTTAGCAATCTGAATAAAGATGGAAATAACATTTGCAAAAGTTAATTACCTGGTTATCAAATTATTTAGTATGATGAAAAATAGCAGGCATACTAGTAAGTGTTATAGGGATGTTGTCAAGTTTAAAATACCTTTACATTTAAATACTTGTCTGAAATTGTTTTGCTATTATTACAGGTAACACAAAGATTACTGTAATTTAG
The DNA here is from genome assembly GCF_027887155.1 of Malaclemys terrapin pileata. Taxonomy (NCBI): domain Eukaryota; kingdom Metazoa; phylum Chordata; order Testudines; family Emydidae; genus Malaclemys; species Malaclemys terrapin. Next base: position 47,688,880 of record NC_071506.1, on the reverse strand, counting down.
GGATTAAGAAAAAATGAGCTATTTCTCTATTTGTATACTTTATGCATTTTATTGCACTTTCTGGATAGTCACTTTCACTACTTCTCTATAGTCAGTTTTCCTGGTAGTTTGTCTGAGTCTTTGAAATAGAAGCAGAAGTGACAGAAATGTTTTAAAAGTAAGACAAAAAATATGGCTGAAAAACTATAACAATTGGTGTGGGGACTTGGTAATAGGTGTAGTACCTGAAACTTCTGTTAGCTAATTTTTTGAAACTAAGGAAATGTCAAGTTCAGACTCCTTGTACATTTCTTTTCTTTAATGCAGCTGAAAAGAAGCGTTTATGTAGCTGTTGATCACATAGAGAAGTACTTATTATTTAATCCATAGAGATATATTATTATATGTCTTGTATTATGCATAAATAGTTTCCATTGTGTGCTTTTTGTGAATTGCTAACATCTGATGTAAAACTAGCTTTGACAATCGGAGACGACTACGAGCTGAGCTTCTTTGTTGCTAATACTTACAGAGCAACCCCAGCTGCACACCAGACACTGCTGCTTGCATGTGCTGAGATGCAGTGACCCACTCCTACCAACAGGGTGTATTTTCCTATTCCCTTTGTGGCTGTGGCTCTTTCCTGTTGCAGGGACATTGCTGTGGCCTCTTCTTCTGCACTTGGGTCTTCATTCTGTCTCCATTGCATGAGGCCCCTATTGAAATTCACTAGGTAACTACCTGGCCACTAAGAAGGGAGATTCGGGCAGTTACGCAGGAGCTGTGGAAAGACATCAGGAGTCACCTGGGGAAACTAGAAGGCTTAACAGATTTGCATAGAATTTTCTTCCTTAATGAGAAATTGAGTCACCTGGCTCAATCAGGGCTGGCTCCAGGGTTTTGGCTGCCCCAAGCAGCCAAAACAAAACAAAAAAAGCCGCGATCGCGATCTGCGGCGGCAATTTGGCGGGAGATCCTTCGCTCCCAGGCAGAGTGAGGGACCGTCCGCCGAATTGCCACCAAATACCTGGACGTGCCACCCCTCTCTGGATCGGCCACCCCAAGCACCTGCTTGACAAGTTGGTGCCTGGAGCCGGCCCTGGGATCAATGACTCTTCAGGCACTCCTGATCAGTCACTCTGACCAACACTCCAGTCAGAGGAGGATGCTGTTGCCAACTCTTGATTTTTATTGCAAGTCTCACAATATTTAGTGGAGTCATGTTTAGATGAGGGTCTCATCTCAGTTTTCATTTAGAAATCCAGTAAGTTTCTAGTCCTCTTGTTGGAGAGAAAAACGTTAAAAACCTGGCCCTAAAACCTCAAGCCACTGGGAATAAAAAGAATCCTAAATTATTATATTTTTAAATCTCTTGATTTTCTCTTAAGCCAATCTCATTATTTTTGAATGCTTGGGACTGGCAATACTGTAACACAATGACCCTGGGTGGGTCAGTCTCAGTCGGTATCTGTCTCTAAAATCATGAGTTTCTATTGTATGAAATAAAATATCTAGGTCTATTATTGCTAGGCTGTAGCGGGCTCCTCAATGTCTGGTAGTCCAGCCACTAGAGGGAGACAGTGGCACTCTGAATAATCATAGGTTGCTGGCTTGAATGTTGACAAGATAGCATGTGTCTTTATGACCTGGGAGAATCATGCTGGCTTTTTCTCTGTGACCTCACCTGAAGGAGGGGGTGGGAGGCAGGGGAGGGGGAGTTGGGATTCCACTGGGGCTCCCTCAGAAGAGACCATGTTGCTGCCTCTTGCTGCTTCTACTTCAGCTCCCAGCAAAGCACAAACTTGTGAGTGTGTAACTCTTTTTACTGCTGCTGAAAAAAACCTAATTGCTATAGGAGTATTGCTAAATCCCTGTTGTAATGGGACTAGTCGTGGGTTTAATTGGATTTTTTTTACAAGCCAATGGAACTAGTTTTCATGCTGAAATATTTACATATGAATGTTTTTATTTCTTTGTTTGCAGCATTCATTTATAAAATTTCTTAAGGTCTAGATATTATTGTATGAGATATTTGTATTTGTCTGCCCAGTACTGAGGACATTTAGGATGCTAGATAAATAATTTCCTTAGGGTTATAAACTTTTTTCTCATTTGAAATTTTATTTTATGTTTTAAAAAAATATTGAATTTATATGAAAATAATTCAAGTGTAACTATTAAAATCCATTGGACTGGTGCCACTAGTGTGATATAAGGGGAAACCCCCCCCACCAAAACCCAATACTGTCTGGCATAAAGACTGTAAAGTATATAAGATATCGCTGAAACCGCAAAGATTATAGGATGAAAATGAAATAGTCAAGGTAGCTTTTCAACATTATGACAACCATGACTCTGGCTGTTTCTAGGAATGCAAAGAATGGAATATTTTACTCATGAAGCTACTATTTTTTTTTAATTCTTTGTCTGGAGGAGGGTACTAGACAGACAGTCCCTCTTCAAGCAAAACATTCTCCTTTGTGTTATTTCTTTATATGGAAGATCTTTCCTAGGGTTAGGTGGAGGGATAATGTTTTCTTTCTTCTAAATGAAAAATGTACACTAAGGGTGGGATTTTCAAAAGTGCTTGGGCCTCATCCTGCTTCCACTGAATCACCCAGATGGGAGTTTTCCCATTACCTTCGGTGGCAGCAGAGCTGGGCGTTTCTGAATATCCCACCAGGGGTGTTCTGCTTCTTTGAAAACTGTTGCTGTTGTAGGCCAGGTGGGTGTTCAGAGTTTCCATCATTTAAAAAAGAATAATAAATCAATTAGGTTTAAATACATTCAAGTATTTATCAGCCAGATATCAATTCTAGGGCTCCTGCCCCCAAATGTGTCCTGGAATGATACTTGTGGAGTCACTATTACAGCTCATGACATAAATGTCTTTTGGAATGGCCTTGGGTTGTGGAGTACGGACTGTGATATGTTAAAATGGCTTTTCTGTCACCTCTTCACAGTGATCTTAGGTCAGAGAACTGATGCAATGGAAGAGAAGGAGAAAACAGCTTCCTTCTAGATCTGTGAAATGAGTGGAGACTACGTGTTTCATGCTCACGCTTTTGAAATTCTTTTGTATTCATGTTGCACTTAATTTCCTTTGAAAATTAGCCCTGTTTGCTCAGGGCCTGATCTGGATAGGGATGGAGCAGCTGCAGAGCTCCTCCACTGATTTCCATAAGAGTGATGGGTGCTCAATAGGGGTTCTGCATTTCTTAGGATGAGGACGTAACTGTGTCAGACAAACACCACGGGTGAGAAATTGGCCCCGCTGAAGTCAGTGGCAAAATTCCTATTGACTTCAGTGGGGCCAAGATTTCACCCTTAGGACAGCTAATCTTTTTGTGTGCTCTGAAATGATTGGCTCAATAAACTCAGAAAAGAGCAGCAATCTTCAGCTGAACAGTTATCTGGCCCATTCTTATTTGGAAACCCTATGAAAATCCCTGAACAGTAAAGAATGTGAGCTCCAAAACTGATAGTTTTCCATCTGTCACACAGACTTGCTAAGAAAGATGAAAAAATAAAACTAATTTGCTGGAATTAAAATGAATGAAGTAATGACTGTCAGTTGATTGGGCACAGAAACAGGAAATATTCACTCTGAGAAGTAGAAAAACACTTATATTTTAACTTATTGTGTTTAAAAATGAAACTCATGCTTTAATAATATGTATGTCCCTAGCCTTTAAGGAAGCTAATTTGGACCTTTTGTCTCCAATTGAAGGGCTTATGACATTTACACCTTGAGTGAAACACATTCCTGGCACTCATCCTATAACATTTAGTTTGGCCTAATTATTTTCAGTGATGAGTCAGGGGCAGTTGAATGTGCTGCATACATCCAAAGGCTATACTAGCACTGCTTCATTAGGCACATGCTACATGCCCAGGGACCCTCACGGCAGTTAAGCATCTGTGCCAATTTAGACTTTCATGTTTTCAAAAACTTTTCTTGAAATATTTTACATCTCTTTTTTCCCACCCTGGTCCCAGCAGCATACGGTCCTCTATCATTAAGTCCTATAGCACAGGATAATGTTATTCTGTTCACAGAATGGGGCATTTTGAATGGATGGTTACAAGTTGATTATAACACTTCAGGACTTGAAGTATTATTTTAAAAATACTTATGTCCATCCATGTGCAAAGCCCTTTTTGGTAAACTAAACATTTTGTCCAAAGGTAAAACATTATGGGCCAGAGTTACAAAGCTGGGGCACATGCAGTTGCATTGCTGTATTTGTGTATGCTTGGACTATGCACACAGATACCAAATGTGTACACCAAGTTTATAGTTATATGTGGCAGGTGGGTGACTACCTGGCTACATACATGCTTTCTCAGGCTTTTGAGGAGAGCTAAGTTCGAGGCCCAGGTTTGGCTTGGACTATTTATTTGGGGTGTATGTTTGTGCACCTCTACCCCGATATAACGCGACCCAATATAACACGAATTCGGATATAACGCGGTAAAGCAGTGCTCCGGGGGGGGGCGGGGCTGCGCAGTCTGGCGGATCAAAGCAAGTTCGATATAACGCAGTTTCACTTATAACACGGTAAGATTTTTTGGCTCCCGAGGACAGCATTATATCGGGGTAGAGAAAGGGGTGAGGATGATATGCTTATTTACCTGTATGCTTTGTGACTTAAAAGTAATGCCAAGTTGTTCTGGATGTGACATATTATGTCTATTTATGTAAATAATATATAAATATAAGATTTCTGTTCCAGAAAATGCAATATAAAATTAGTTCTATAGAATAAAGTGAACTAATAGGACTAGGGTATAAAGTATGAGTATATTGCCGCAGGACTTTATAACTAGGGATGGTGGAGGCAAAATGTGACTTAATTGTGTAATCAGTCATTTAAAGCATTTATTAAAATTAAAATTGTAGAAATTATGTGGATAGTAATCAGTTTTCATTATAGTTCTTTGCACATCTCAGTTCTATAATTAGATGGTGGCATCTGTCATTGCTGATTAATTTGTAGACAGCTCTCTCCTCCCACCAAGGATTTGCTGTGTACCAAGTCAAACTTTTCATCATCTGGAAATGTGAAATAAAAGTGCCATTAATTTGGGGATGTCAGATTTTCATTCTGTAATTTTGGAGGGCAGGTGCTGCTGTTTAGAAAGAGCAGTATATTTTTCCTAGTATTTTCTGAAGTGAAAGTCTAACAAGTTGTATGCAGTTCTGCTAGTACTGGGTAAAAAGAACTCTGGCAGTTGAGAGCTGGCACCTGGGATTGTAAATAGCAATCACACCTTTCTTAAAGCCTCTTGCTGCAAGGCATCTGCATGTTGGGTTCAGTAGTCCATGAAAATTTGTCCTGCCTATAGAAGTGGAAGAGCAGTCTGAAAACAACAAAAAGCTTCCCTCCTAAACCAAGTAGGATTTAAACATGCTGGCTGTCACTGTGCCTCAGTGGATCACAACTGAGAATACCAAATTCAGGACAAACTGCTGAAAATTGGGCAGACACATTCCAAAATGGGTGGTTATTCTTCTATAAGATATACCCAACCAGCAACAAAAGTAAACTTCTGTTTCACCACACTAGCTAACAAGAAGTCAGAAAAGCAATATTCCAGTCCTTGTATCACCACCAAAAACACTAGACTTAATGATGAGTGGTTATTTAAGACCAATTGAATCAACCAAAAAGGCTTCTTCTGATCCCAAAGGACCAGCCACATACCCAGGTCAATATATAACTCAGGTGTTACCCAATAATCACGCTGTTGCCAATCCTTTAGTATCTAATATCTAAAGGTTTATTTATAAAAAGAAAGATGAGAGTTAAAATTGGTTAAAGGAATTAAATACATACAATAATTGCAAAGTTCTTGGATCAGTCTTGTAGCAGTGATGGAATAAACTGCGGGCTTGTAAGTCTCCATTTGCTTCCAATTAATTGGAAGGTCCTCAGTCCCTTGTCCAGAGGTTTGAGCAGGAAAGAAGCAAAATGGAAATGCTTCTTGGGCCTTTTATAGCTTCTGCCATGTGGAGGGAAAACAATTGTTTCAAACAAAGCCCTCCGCACAGCTTGTGGAAAAATACAGGTAACAAGATGGAGTTTAGTGTCACATGGCCTCATCACATGCCCTTGCATGCTTCGCTGAGTCATAGCAGGGGCCATCACCCATTCTAGTTAGAACGTTCACATGAAAGTCCATTAAGTATAGATAGGCGTCTTCTATGGTCCATTGTGCGTTAAGTGTTTTTTGATGGGCCATTCAACTTGAATAGTCCCTTCAGAATATGCTGACTAAATACCTTGTGAATGTTATCATAGGAGCAAACATATTTGAAATACAGGTGCATAGTCAATATTCATAACTTCAGGGACAAAATTGATACATGCATACAAATAGGATAATCATAGTAAGCAAATCATAACTTTTTCATAGACGCCTTACATGACACACTTTGTACAAGATTTGTTGTGATTATATAACAGCAGTGACAACAATAATCGACATGATCATATTTTAATCATATAACGTCAGACTGGGTGAACTCATGGCCCCATTATAGTCAACAGTAGTTTGCCATTGACTTTAGTGGGGACAGGATTTCACCTCCAGTCATTGCTGAACACCTTTTCTTAGCTGTTACTCCTGGTAGGCCTGACACCATAAAGGAAACAAAGGCTTTGTCCCATGTCCTGGCCACTTAGCCAATGAGATGACAAAGAACCAGATTCACTGACTGTGGTGCAGGAAGGTGTAATTCTGCACTTCTTTGTGCTGCAGGGTGGATTCAATGGAGGGCAGGCAGTGTTGCACTCGCCTGTCTGCCTGCTCACCTACCCTTCCTTGGGGTGTCTACTAGGGCTGTCAAGCAATTAAAACATTTAGTCATGATTAATCACGTTGTTAAACAATAATAGAATACCATTTATTTAAATATTTTTGGATGTTTTCTACATTTTCAAATATATTGATTTCAATTACAACACAGGATACAAAGTGTCCAGTGCTCACTTTATAGTTATTTTTATTACAAATATCTGCACTGTAAAAAACAAAAGAAATAGTTTTTTTCAATTCACCTCATACAAGTACTGTAGTGCAATCTCTTTATCATGAAAGTTGAACTTACAAATGTAGAATTGGGAACAAAAAATAACTGCATTAAAAAATAAAACAATGTAAAACTTTAGAGCCTACAAGTACACTCAGTCTTACTTCTTGTTCAGCCAATCGCTAAGACAAACAAGTTTGTTTACATTTGCAGGAGATAATGCTGCCCGCTTCTTGTTTACAAAGCTACCTGAAAGTGAGAACAGGTGTTTGCACGGTACTGTTATAGCCAGCATTGCAAGATATTTACATGCCAGATTTGCTAAAATTTGTGAGTGCAGATGTATAACAAAAAAATGGGATAGCTCAGTGGTTTGAGCATTGGCTTGCTACCCTTCAGGGTTGTGAATTCAATCTTTGAGGGGGCCATTTAGGGATCTGGTGCAAAAATCTGTCTGGGGAATTGTTCCTGCTTTGAGCAGGGGGTTGGACTAGATGAGGTCCCTTCCAAGCCTGATATTCCATGATACATTTGTAAGTTGCACTTTCATGAGAGAGAGATTGCACTATAGTACTTGTATGAGGTGAATTGAAAAATACTATTTCTTTTGTTTATCATTTTACAGTGTAAATATTTGTAATAAAAATAATATAAAGTGAGCAGTGTACACTTTGTATTCTGATTCTAATAGAAATAAATATATTTGAAAATGTAAAAAACATCCAAAATATTTAATAAATTTCAATTGGTATTCTATTGTTTAACAGTGCAATTAAAACTGTGGTTAATCATGATTAATTTTTAAAATTGTGATTAATTTTTTTAGTTAATCGCATGAGTTAACTGCGATCAATCGACAGCCCTAGTTTCCAATCATTGTAGTTAACTTCAGAATCCACCAGGACAGCATGGGAGTCCAGCCGATGAAGGCCGTTCAATCAGCACAGCCCTTGTATGTCACTTTTCAGGCCAAAACCCGACTCTATCTATGTTCCGCAGGTCACTCCATCCCCCATGGTACAGGATGGTTCACTGACATTGGCCCAAAGGCTGAGAATCTACATTTCTACACTGTGAAGTCTGGAGCCAAAAAACACGTGTTCTTGCTGCAGGACTGGGCAGTGTGAAGTTTCTAGATGGCCTGCTCTCCTGATGAGCTGGCACTCAGCATAGAGGACAACAGTTGTATCTAACTGCAACATGCAGCCTGCAAGGCATTATATAAGGATACATTAGAAAAAAATAGAAAACACCCTGTTATCAGGCCAATTATTTCAAGGGACTCAGGTTGCATAACTATGAAAGGAAAATAGTTGTGGGGGTATATGGGGAAATTGTAAATGACCCATCCTTAGCTAATGCAGCTCAGTACTGGGATGTTTTTCTTTTAGTCTTTGCAAGCTGCAAGGTCCTAAACACCACTTGTTTCTAGGCAACATTAAAATTACAGTGAGCAATCAACGTGAATACACCAGTGATTTTGCCACAAACTGGTTCACGGAGTCTATCAAATCTCAAATTCCTTGTGCTCACATATTAATAAGTTGGCTGCTGAGATGAGGTGGACAGAGCCCACACTGGACAAGGGCAGAAAGGAATTAATTATTTGTCCTGGCCCCACACCACAACACCTGCTACCAATATCCAGCCTGGAGCAAGGGCTTGCTAGCTGGAAGGAGTCAAAAGGAAGAAAGCAGACTTGAAAGCTGGGGTGCCCCATTGAAGAGATTTTTGGTTTTGAGGCATGGAGGACCTAGCGGAGGCCTGAGCAACTTATACTAGGAACAGTAGGAGCAAGCCAATGAAGGCTTGAGTTAGAATTTCTGTTCATTTGCTTAATAAAGTCCAACCTCAGGAAGGGCTGCATGGTGCATGGATTGTGTCTTAAAGCAGTGATAGAGCGGCTGTGATGCTAAAATGCGTGCGCATCTCTTTAGATGTAAGACTTTCTGTAAACTTCCCTTACCGCTGTGGAACTCTGAAGATGGTATCACTAATATAGTCACTGTAAAAAGGTGTGTTATTATCTCATGTTAGCTAACTTGGTAGCAGTGAAAACAAGACAACTTGGTTTAGCAGCTCAAGTTCAAGCCTATAGCAGAAGAACCTGAGGTTGAAGTGAGCTGCTAATTTGAATGGGAGTTGCAATACTTCTAATACTATATTTTGGGCTCTGTCTGTACATCTGCATATCTTGTAAAATCTGGATTCATTCTAAAGATCTCATCCACATGTTTTTATTTATTATTTGCAGATAAGAAAAAAACTTCTAAGAGGGTAAACTATGATCAGTTGGATGCCTTATGTAGCATCAGTGGGCTACAAAACAGGTAACTAACTCTAACGAATACATTTGGTTCTGTTTGTAGCTTTGTTGGGAAAGGGCATTAGTAAAACAATTCTTAAAGTGTGGTTACAGTCTGAAAAGTCTGTGTGAAAGTGCAACCTTATTACAGCACAGATCTGCTCCCTGTGTGTGCTATAGTCTTTATTTAGTGACAAAAATAGGTTCATATTCCTTTTTACTTCTTCTTCTTTACCCCAGAGCCAGGACAGCTATGGGAAAGTGAAGAGAGTTATATTACAGCAATAAACCACTCCAAGGTGTGCAGTGTTAGGCTATTAGTAAATGCCTTGAATGTTTTTCAGTTATGCAGAAGGGGATCAGTAGATTACTAATACACACCCCGGGGAAGGTATGGTGTTATAGCAAATGGCATTAATTTGAAAAATTGGAGTGGAGAGATGTGTATTCTTGCAATATGAAAAATGCTTCATAGTAGAAGAACAAGAGAAATCAGGGAATTATAAACAGTTTTTCTCTACTGTTTTAAATGTATTTAATGTTCGTTGGACTCTAACTTTTCTCTTTTTAAACTTCTTTGGACTATGTTCAGGTCATACCCATGAAGCCAGCTGCCATTTCAGCAGCAGTTCTTGGCCCATCAGCTACTTTCAACTTGTTTTTTAGTGAAAATAAAAACACAACCCCTCCTCCCACCTGTGCCTCCGCCCCCAGTTTAGCAAATAGATCTGTTGCCAGGTTAGACCCCAATTCTGTAAAAAATGTATGTACACATTGAACTTTAAATGCGTGAGCAGTCCCATCAGGTCCAATGGGATTCCTCATTAGCTTAAAGTTTAAACACAAGTGCAAGTTCAGGATTGGGACCCAAATTGGGAACTCATCAGTATTCCAAATTTAGCTTTGTAGAGTAGCAAGTGAATTAAGAGTGGCTAGAATAGCAATCAATAAGCTTCTGCTGAAAGAAGAATGTCCATTTTATCCTCCAGCTTCCTTTTCCCTCTGTTTCCTCTCTTCACTGATCCACCTTGGATGCACAGAACTACTTGCAGCATCAGGCCCTTTATTGTTAGGAATATCCTTTGTACCCTTAAAAAACCATTTTTGTCTCTTTAAAAATGTATTAAATACTGTGCAAAAGAAGCAAAGAGAGGACTCAGGTACCTTCTCATATCCCATTCATAGTGTTCTGGTAAATAAACTTTTTGGGACAAGGCCTCTCTTTGCTCTGTGTTTATACAGTGCCTAGCACCATGGGGTCCTGGTCCATGACTGAGGTGCCCATGAACTACCTCAATACAAATAAATATAAATTCTGCACATCACAGAGATGAAAGCTTGACTCTGAAGATCATTTACTTTTATAAGATTTCCCAATCTACCACAATTATAAAAAACTCTTGCCGTTAAAAAAAATCTGATTCCTGGGCATGCAAAAGCTCAGCCACAATGCTGCATTAATGCAGCTTTCTTATATATCATAATAAAGTTCAGTTGTTTGTATGTGCAGTGAGTTGCTTCTCAGATTTTGGATGAGATAAATGTCATGCAAATCACATTTTTCTGTAGATATGCAGCCATCCAAAACTTTAAATCAAAGATTTTGTTTTCTAATTAAAAAATAAGATTCAAGACATATTAATCAACAAGATTGCATTATGCAAATAAACTCAAGTCACCTGCACTGGGTAATGACTAGTTTATTTATTGCAGATGTTGCAATCCCACCACTTAATACTGAGCTGTTCATGGGGAGCAGCAAAAGGGAGGAGAGAAAAGGAAGGGAGGGAATGAGGGAAGTGGGGAAAGAAGGGGCAGAGCAGCTCTGAACATGTCTGTCCTGGTAAGGACTGTCAGAGGGGAAAGACAACTATAGAAAGATAAAGGAGTAAAGGCAGGAGGATGGAGTAGCGTGAAAGCTGCAGTGATCATATCTGAGCTTGTGCGCTTCCACTCTCACTCTTTCCCCCACACTACTCTCCTCAGATAGAGATTTCTCCCGATATATAGTACACTCATCTCACTGTCCCTATGAGACACCCAGCCATCTCTGTGAACTTCCTCCTGTCAAAGTCCTGCCTACCCCAGTGCACTTGGTCTTCTTCCTGGAGGGCAGAGACCTATGCTTCACTTGTTTCCATCCAAGGTAAGATGGATCTGAGTTTAAGCCTCCTTTTGGATTGAAATTCAGGTAAAATCCACCTTCCGAACTCTGATTTGATGAGTTTGTGTAATCCAAAATACCTCTGTGCCCACCAGCCCAACCCCAGATGATTGTACCTCTGTTTCTATTGTATTAATTAAAGTGTATTTTCAGTCCACTTTGAATTGTACCTTTTAATAAACTCCTGATTTTAAGAAGGTTTTTGTGAAGACCTTTGTAAAAATTAGGGTTTACTGCTAATAACTTTAAGAAAGTTTGTTGGAATCTTGGTGTGAATAATAAAATAGTGATTTGGTTCCAATATTTAGAGTACACATACATCAAGAAAATACGGTGGCTTTTAATTTAAATATTTTGTGATGCCAGACATCTTTTTCTTGAATAGGTGAAGGAACACCAAGGGGCAGATTCGGGATCTGTGCCAGGGCTTGGGGCCAAAGGAATCCTCTCCTTCTTCCAGTGCAAAGCGCACTAGCACAACTGCACCCCAGCAAGTGGAACAGCCCATGGGCTGCAGTAATAACGATTGCTTCCTCCCCTTCTCTACCTCCTCACAGTGGGGATTTTCAATAGGGGTTCTGCATCATTGTGGAGCCACAGGCTCTGCTTTCCTTCCAGTCCTGGCTCTCTCCATGCCACATAGAGAGCATCCACAGAGCACTGTTGCATGGTGAGCAACTGATGCAAATACCCTTCTGCAGCCTTCCCATAGCCTGTCCTCACCTTGTTTGGTGGAACATATAAGGGGCTAGGGAGCATGTCTGGCTCTAAGAAAGAAGAGAATGCTCAGTGTCTTATGGTGAAATCTTGGATCTGTTGGAGTCAAAGACAAAACTCCCACTGAAGACAGCAGGGCCAAGATTTCACTTGAGTGTAAGTCACTTTAGCTGAGATCATAACACAGGGTCTATCTCCGCTAGTCATGTTAAAGCCAATTAATGGAAGAAGGAATTATTTCTACCTCACCATTATGTTGCTAATAGATTTTGTTACATGAATAGTTGTATTTCTTCCTGAAAATAAGATCAATTATAAATTATGCCCTTTACTAGAGAGGGCTACTCAGACAAAAATGAGACATTTGTTTTAGGTGCTTTGTGAGTTGTTACTAATATACTATAGCCACCGGATTCCTTGTTGTTTTAATATACTATATAGTTCATCTGAAAAAAGCAGCAAGGAATGAAAGGACTAGACATTTTAAGATCAATCAAAACAGGCAGTTTTTAACAGGATTGATGTAATGCCTCTCTTTAAAGAGTATACAGCTTACTGCTTTGTGTTCTGACCGTGTTTCCCCCCTCAGGCAGCAAACACAGGGACTGTGAGTTTAATTGGAATTTCTAGAGTCTAAGGAACCAAATAGCTGTTCTTCCTCAGCTCTCGTAAAAGGCAAAATGCGAAATAAAACAACATCATCATGGGAATTAGATATACATGGGCATTCATCCTGTTCACACTCTGAAGCTCCTATGTCAATGAGACTACTTTTGATTATCATATCTTAGGGAGAGCTTTCCTATGCCTGTGTAGATTAAAATCACATTGGAACAGCTGCTATTGCCCAGATTCATGCAGGCTAAACTGATTGTTCGTATCAGTCTGATAGCTAACTGTTTGTTAGCATCCTGAAAAGAGGGGAGAGGCAGCTTAAGTTCTTGCAGTTACTTAGATGAGCAAGTGATCTTCCTACAGAATGTGCTTCTTTAAGGAGTTATTTTGGTGTATTTTACCATTTTTGAGCAGTAAACAAAATAAACAAAAACAGATTTTTTCAAAATTGCTATACCTCTTCCTTCCTTTCCAAGGATGGAGACTGGATGGACAGAACTATGTTGAGATATGTGCAATTTAGAAGTTTCATCTCACTTTGCTCTCAATCCTGTGAAGTGTTGAGGCACTCACAGGGCATTTAGCACTGGACAACACTATTACTCTATAGTCTGATTTGTGGATTCCACCTACTCATATAAAAAACGTAACAAAAAAGCATAGAAGTAAAGAGGAACATGTGGAAGGGCAACTGAGAAAAGAAAGCAGGACTGTAGATATGGGGATTAAATTTGGCCCCATATTTGACAATTTAACCAAATATTTCTCTTTAATCAAGTTATTAAAAATCTAAAATCTGAGTTTACAACTTTGGTTACTATAACTTGGTCATGGCTCTTTCTGCTGAGGCCGAGGGAGAGAATCACCAGCATCTTTGTGAGGGATCACAGGAAATTCTCCTCACGTTACTCATGTTCCAGCCACTGGCTGAGGAGCACTAGATGGAGGCTTTTGGGAGAATAGCAAGGTTGCTTTTTAACAGACTCAGTCAGTGGTGGATGTGAGTGAGGTGGGTGGCGGGCAGGGGGGAGGGGACATGTCACTTTCTTCCAGTCTTCTTCATTCTGAGCATCTTTTGGACTGGGAAATAAGAAGCTAGAGTCAGGAACCAAACATGACACAGACCATTACCACCAGGAAACAGGGCTGGCCTGGCTTTGCAGTTCTATGACGAAATCTTGCCCTTTAGCAGAAAAACGGGGATAACAGTCAAAAAGTGACATATTCGCTCTCTTGTGGGCCTCCCACTGGATTTTGCTGTGACAGAGGTGCATAGCAAAGGCACATCTGCACATGTGGATTTATTTTGGTACTTGGCTATCAAACTTGTAACATGCCCAACTATGAGGCCAAATCATTCAGTCATCTCACACAGAGGAGACTGAGTGTAGAACGCAAAATGTGCCCTCTGGTCATAATTTTCTGTACCAACTGAGGCAGAAAAGCTATAGTCATTGTACAGCATTACAATTTACCCTTATGTTATCAAAATCTCTAGACCTTTACATCACATTTTTGCTTCCGCTGAGAAATGGAGAAAATACCCAAATACCCTACTCAGTGGTCCTCAAACGTATTTGATCGTGCCCTCCTTCTTTGTGTCTGTAGTTGTTTATGTCCCCCCCACCACACAAGTACATACACCAATTAAAAAAAAATCAACATGCAACTCTCACTAAATATTAGAAACAGTAAGGTATTGATTCAAACAGAGCCATGGATCCATTGTAATAAGAGCAAAAGCAAAACTGCAATGGTGGTCAATGCTTACAATTAAATGTGCATGCGGCGGTGTAGCAACCAGATTAACATACATATGGCAACGACTTTGTATAATGCATTGTATAACCAGAAATCTGTAAAAATGCACAGCGCCATCTAGAGTCAAATGCACGGCGCCATCTAAGGACCTGGTATTTCTAGAGGAATCAGCTTTGCTAGTTATTCATTGCTGTGGGTAAAATGTGTGCAGTATGTTTTTTTTCCCCTAAAGCTTCTCATGCCCCCCCTCCCCGAATACATTCCGAGCCCATTTCCCAGTTTGAGAACCTCTGCCCTACATGTACAGGGACATGCACACAGATGTTGCATCCAAACATATTATATATCCCAGAACACTCCCATGGTCCTTCACATGATTAATACCTCATTGTGCATTCTCCCTGGGAATGATTCTTAACACATACATGGTCACATCAGTTTCAGTTTTCTGTTACTCAGTATTTGCATGGTGTTAGGAGAAAATGAAATCTCCTTAGCGTAGCATTAAATTACAATTCATACCAAAATCTGCATTCTCACAATAGTGTCATATTGCTATTTGGCTTCAATGTGCCCTCTTCCTACACCTATTGTGTGGGGAGACCCTCCTACACACAAAGCTCCTGCATACCTTCATGTCCAGCAATCTGGAAAGATCATGGTTCAGTTTACCATTGCTATATTTTTCAGTGCAAAACCAGAAGGTTGGATGAGTAACAATTATGGTGCACATCCTTCTTATGAGATCTGCAGTCTGGATATAATGGGATGATTTCATCCCTAATGCAATTCAGTTCAAATACAGTATTTATTTCATGCAGAGCGTGCCTATTGACTTTTAGTCTTGAAATACTATGATGGTTTGCCCGGGGAAACTTTAAAATGGTGCTGTTTAGGGAAATTATTACTTGATTATCTTGACTAGAGAATCTTATATTTTCTTCTGTAATCTCCTCAGAAAAATAAAAATAGGGCATAGATAACCTTGTATTTATCATGAAAGTTGATTGCAAAATATGATTTTGAACTTCAATTGTCTAGAGAGCAAAAAAAACCCCAAACCCTCAAATCCACAAATGATGCCTCAAACCTTAATATCGCCATACACTTGCAACAATGTCACAGGATTGTGCACCAAATTCAAGTTTGGCTTTAAATGGATGCAATTACATTGACTTCAACATAGGTATCCCCTTACATCAGAGGTGAATTTGGCCCAATGTCTCGAAAATGAGGAAGATAATAACTTGAAAGGCAAAGGGGCTACTTTGGCTTATAAAGAACTGAGTGAATGGGTAGCAGTAAATTGATATCTTAAAGCACAGTATTTTAGAAAAACAAAAACGGTAAGGCAGAGTGAAATTTGAGCTGGAAAATGAGGGTGTGACACTGGCAGACCAGATCATGTCAGAGCGTATTCAGGCCAATTCACTTGTGTATTAGTATAGATCAGAGGTTCTCAAACTGTGGTCCAAGCTCTATTCAGGTGGTCCATGGATATTTCCCTCTAAGATGTGTACCTGTACAGTCGAACACAAGAGAATGAAGGGCCACCCACTAATTAGGTGCCTGGACTCTGGAAAAGACGCACATGTAAGATGAGGTGGACTTGGGGGGTAATAGGAGGTAGGTGGGAGGGGAAGTGGGAGGAGAAGAGGGGGTAGGGCAAATTTAGGACATGCAGGGCTGCAGTGGCCAGAGAAAGAGGCGAATTTCCCAGCTCGGGGGCTGCCACGGCGGGGGAGAGAGTGAGAGACCTCCCTCCTTCCCAGCCCCTGCTTAGTGGGTGCTGCAGTGGGGGAAAGAGGGAGAGACAACCCTCCTTCCCAGCCCCAGTTTGGGGGCTGCTGTGGCAGGGGAGAGAGGGCACATCCATCACATTAGAAAGGTAAGACTACTGATACTAAAATATGAGTTGTGTGCTTTTATTTGTAGAACAAAAACATTAATTATTATTAAGTTTTTTATACATAGCACTTTTATCCAAAGCTCTTTCCAAATGTTGTTTGTACCATTAGCTAACGATTGTAAAGATCATTAAGTGGTCCGCCGAGACCCACAGCAATTTTCAAGTGGTCCGCAAAAGAAAAAGTTTGAGAACCACTGGTATAGATCAAAGTGTTTGTTAAATGTATAAGTGTTTTGGGCATTTAAACTTACTTCATAAATGGGATGTCACATGCACTGTTTTTACTTATCTGTATCCTGTCGTAATGTAATAACAAGCATTTACATTGTACATACCCCTGCAACTAAATAACTCATCAGATATCAAAAAGCCTTGTGGAATGCTAATGAGGGACTTTATCAGAAAAAAAATGCTAATTAAAAAACAAATGGGCATTGTATGCGATGACAGGAGGTCAGAGACTCAAAGTACATTCCTCACGCACTGTCATCAAAGGAAAAGCCAATGTGGTAAAAAGACTGTTAGCTTGCTTTCTGACAGCAGAAAATATAAATATGGATTTTAGGAAAGATCCTTCATCTCTGAACTATTTGGACTCTTACAGGGAAGTGTACCAGATGCAAAGTGGAGATCCCCAGAGACAATCTGGGTACCCTGAAAAGACTTTTGGGAAACTGACAGTTTATTACATCACTGTCATCATTTGAGATTACAAACTGTGATTCACCTGTACATATATTTTACCTGCTTTAACCTCTCAATAACTCATTTCCTTTTCTTACCTAATAAACCTTAAATTAGTTTACTATAGAATAGCTGCCAGCATTGTCTTTGGTATAAGATCCAGAGTACCAATTGATCTGGGGTAAGGGACTGGTCTTTTGGGACTGAGAGAAACCTGATGAGGTGTCATTTTTGGTTCGAGTGACCATCATCACAAAAAGAAGAACAGGAGTACTTGTGGCACCTTAGAGACTAACAAATTTATTAGAGCATAAGCTTTCGTGGACTACAGCCCACTTCTTCCAGTAACATCATCACAAAGTTCAGTTTGTCTGGGTGGCAAGTTAGTCTGGAGAGTCTAAGGGGACTGTCTGTGACTCCATGGTAAGACTGTTATAGTGATCCAGGAGTTCACATTTGTTACTGGCTTGGTATAATCTAATTATAGAACATACCACCAGTTTGGGGTGTCTGCCCTTGTTTTCTGTCAGTCTGCCCTGAGATAGACACTCACAGTTGTGAGCCACTCCAGACAGCATGACAGAGGATCTGAATAATTTATTGATGACAATAAACTTTTAGTTCAGGACATCTCAAAAATGCATTTTTGAATAATTGCTGGCCAAGTTTCTTCAAGATAGCACATAATTAAAGAAGGAAACTCAGTTGTGTGTTTAGATGTTTCTTAAATTAGTTAAATACATATCAAAAAGTATCTGCTGCCTCTTTTAATGTAAAAGGTAGAAATTTACATTTCTCTTGACTCTGAAGATAAGGTAAAGATATAAATAAAGTAGATAAATATTGCCATGTCTAATAAGCCTATGAAGTGAAATATCTTTCCAAGCTGCTTGTCATGGTCACTTCTATCACATACCTCCAAAACTAATGATGTTCTTAAACATCTAGCTGGAAATCTAGGGTCCACTGAAGTCAATGGGCAAAGTGCCCATTGACTTCAGTAGGGTCAGGATTTCACCTAGTTCTGCACGTCCAATGCTTTTTTAGTGTAAAATGTATTAATTTTATGTAGGACCAGATTTTGCCACCCTCACTCATGTTGAGTAGTACCTGCTATGAGAGTGCTCTGCAAAACAAAGGTCTCTATATTTGTAGGTAGATAACAGATAATGTTCCAGCAGATGACAGTCAAGAATTTGCAGCCGAAGAAGTGAGGTTTTTACTCACGAAAGCTTATGCCCAAATAAATCTGTTAGTCTTTAAGGTGCCACCAGACTCCTTGTTGTTTTTGAAGAATTTGCAGCATTGTTCATAGGCTTTCTGGTACCAGTAAAAGTAGTGAATTGCAAATGGCTTCCAGAGTGCAGCTTTTTATACTGAGCTTCTACCAATACCACACTCCATGATTAGTTCCAGTAACTTCAGTGGGACTATTCATGGAGTTGTGTACTCTTCAACAGGCATCAGAGTGGCAGAATGTGACTTACTAGTCACCTTGTCCAAAGCTCCTCTGGGGTAAGATTTGCCAGAGTGCTTGCCACCCATCAGGTCCCTCTATTTTCAGTTGGTGCTGGTGGGTGCTGAGTACTGAGGAAAATCTGGCCATTTCATTTTGATGCCTAAATGGGAACTGAGCATTTTTGGCCCTTGATTCCTCAATGGTTTATTCTGGCCTTTCATGAAAAGCCATTATAACAATCCCCTTTTAAATAAGTTTGTCTCCATAGATTCCATGTTATAATCTATTTCTTTTGATAGTTCTAAACAAGTGTGATATTATATAAACTGCAACACTGAAGGCAGTGAGAAAGACCCATTTTTGTGTGAGTTGCATGGCTCACTTTGAGGATAGAATTTGAGCTTATGCTCCCTTAATGTTACAGGAACAACAGATTAAATTCCCATTGCTGTTCCCATTGAAGTCTTTGGGAGTTTTTATGCAAATCCAACTAACCAGCATGGTGCTCATCACCAGTCCCCTCTCCGTACTTAAGATAGTGTTGTTATCTCCTCCAGTAGAAGCAGAACTGGGTGCAAATAATACTAACATTATGTCTAAGGTTTAAAATTTCTAGAATATATTCTTTTTCATTTCTTTAGGAAGACTCCACACACCACTGAAGAAGCTCATCAAAAGTTTATGAAACTGTATCCCAAAGTATTCTACCAAGAAAAGACTGTATTGCCAGGAATTCCTCCAACACTCTCAAAGAGGTAATGAATATCTTCTAGTTTTTGTTTTGAGAGAAAGAAAAGCATACAATATTATCAGATCAACCTTCACCACTGCATATCACAGAACAGCTGGAGAAGACAAAGATTAGTAGCTAGTGGTAAATTCATTTTCTGCATGAGCAGAAACATCTGTTCGTTGCTAAGAAGTACATTTGTCCAACCTTTCAAAAAAGTATTGGTTACACTTACCTCCCAGTTTGTTGTGTTTGTGAAAAAAGATTATCAGAGTGTGTCTGCTTTTATATTTTTTCCTGTCACTTTTGAAAAAAGTGAGTGCCCCAATGAGTAAATGGCTAATCAGACATGCATATTTATCTATATATATCAGTGTTGAACATTTAAGTCCCCGATAGTCTTTCTTTCCTTTCCTGACTGCAAGTAGAAACCTTGCCCAGGTACACACCTACATCATAGCAGAGGGTATACCTAGTTGGGGCAGCAGCAGCTGCCTGAAGTTAAGTGAGATATTATTTTGCTACAGCTACTTCAGAGACCCTGAACCTTAAGGAACCTATGGAGGAGAAGAACTGGGTCCTGCAAAGAGTCTGTAGCAGTTCCGGGGGGGGGGGGGGGGCAGAGAGGGAACTTCTCTTCCAAGTAAGAAGGGCAGGTAAAGAGCATCCCTGCAGATTCCTTAGCAAATATTCATGGCAGGCCATGAGAACACTTGCCCCTTAAGAATGGGAGAGACAACAGGGGCATTGGCAAGAATTACCTGTGTCCCCCGTCTCAGCATGAGAAAAAACAGAGGTCTTGTGTCTTCCTTCTCTGGAGGGTGGAGGTTTCCCCTCTGACTGTGCCCCGACTGCAAAAGATGCTATGAAGGGCACAGATGTTTCTCCTCCCCAAGCCCTTTATGATGGAGGGTCTTTGAAGTAGGTGGAGCAGGAGCCCTTCATTTTTAGACAGCTGTTGCTGCCCCATGGTGAATAGAACTGGTCAGAATCCCCTGCCCAGGGAAATCTTTTTAATTTTTGTCAAAGTTTCATACATATTTTCAGTGGACAATTTCAACTTTTCATTGAAAAACAAGGGTTTTTTTGTTAGGTTTTTGGTAACTAAAACAAACATGCCTTCGTTTTCCGACCAAAAAAAAATGAAAAATTTTAATTATTTACAAATCAAATGTTCCATAGAAAAAATTTTGATGAAAAATTTTCAGCCTACCTATGACTTCTACCTGCAATCAAGAAGAAAAAGTGACAGTTGGATGGGGTTTCTAAATATCCAAAATATAAAAGATAAAAATAATTAACAAGAGAGAGACCAAGACTGACCAGTTACTAACCCTAATCTTCACTTTTTTCATAAGTGAATTTTTTTGGCTAAAACACTTTAAAACAATATATGTCTGCTAAGTATATCTAATACCCACTGAAGCTAACACGAATGGCCACACAGGAAAGTATTTCTCCATATGTTTTTAAATCTATCATGGTCTAGAAATGACAGACACATCAGTGTTTCTACTAAAAGAGTCCCTGATCCTGCATTTGGAGATGCATGGGCAAACTCTTATACCCATGTGGAGCCCCAGCAAAGCTAAAATAGAGCAAAGATGTGTTAAATCTAGCACATTGCTTGTATGTGGTATGTTGGATTGCCCATTGTAAAGAGAAAAGTTGTCTCAGTGGAGGGATTTGGAAAAGAATTTTCTTCAAATCTGGTTTATTTAGACCTGATGTTAAAAGAGCTATTTTCAAGACATAACACTGTTTCTGAAAAGTATTTATTGTAAATGGCTACCCGTGACCCCAAATATCTAAAACATACTGTGACAGGCCCAGACCAATGGGGTACAGGAGTCTGGTAGAGGACAAATATACTGGTCACTGGATGAGTAGTTTTCTGTTCCCTGAGTGACCAGAGCAGGGGCTGCACTAGAGTAATCAGGAACCTGCTAGAACCAGTTAAGGCAGGTAGGCTAATTAGGACACCTGGAGCCAATTAAGAAGAAGCTGCTAGAATCAATTAAGGCAGGCTAATCAGGGCACCTGGGTTTTAAAAGGAGCTCACTTCAGTTTGTGATGAGAGTGTGAGGAGCTAGGAGCAAGAGGTGCAAGGAGCTGAGAGGGCGTGGCTGGGGAGCACAAGCATTATCAGACACCAGGAGGAAGGTACTGTGGTGAGAATAAAGAAAGTGTTTGGTGGAGGCTATGGGGAAGTAGCCCAGGGAGTTGTAGCTGTCATGCAGCTGTTACAGGAGGCACTATAGACAGCTGTGGTCCACAGGACACTGGGCTGGAACCCAGAGTAGAGGGTGGGCCTGGGTTCCCCCCAAACCTCCAAATTGACCTGGACTGTGGGTTCTTCCAGAGGGGAAGGTCTCTGTGCTGTTCCCCAACCCACATGGTGAATCTCTGAGGCAAGAAAATCCGCCAATAAGCACAGGACCCACAAGATAGAGGAGGAACTTTGTCACAATACTCAAAGAGCAAAGTAACTTCTACAAGGATTACTCTCTGTAAATACTATTCTTCTTGGTCAAATCTTTATAATTTTAATTATTTAAATACCTAAATTATGGAGTCTTATGTTTAGGCTGCTGTAGATAAAATGACCTTGGCAATTTCATGATAAAGCCATATCCTGAGAGGTTGATAACTCAGCCACAAAAATTAAACCCAAATGGAAAATTTTACATTTTGCAGAAACCTTTATCTTCCAGGGCATGTAGTGTGACATGAATTGCTTTGCTTCCTGCTCACACTTTTTGTAACTTACATTGTCTTATGCTTTTATAGATTTCTGTAAAATGAAGATTATCCGTATTATATAGTCATAGATGGGAAAATTACATTTCCAGGTTATTGATCAAATCGTTTTGATTTATGGACTCCTAATCCTTCAAAAAGTGCTATAAATCTACCTGACTTCATACGTGAATCTCTTATTTATCTGTGAGATGTATAAAAAACTCATGAAGCCAGCCGTCTGAGTAACACATCTGAGTAATCATTGTAATTTATCTGCACTATATTGTCTTCAGTGATATTTTTAAGACAATGGAATGTGAATAATTTTCAGATTTTTTGGGGGGAGGGGAGGAGAGCAGGGGGAATCAGACTAGATGTGGGCAGAGAATTTGAAGCCAAAGTGCTTTTATTTATTGCAGTTTCATTTACTTTGTATTGAGTTGTATGTGTGACTTCTGTTGACATCAGTGGGAACACAAGTGTATCAAAAGACAGAATTTGGTCTGATGGTTTTTGTATGCTTGCATCAGGTTCAATTGGAGAGTGCTGGGTAGGTATTAGTTCATAGTACTAGGCTAGTATTGTAATTGCTAGATTAAAGAAAAGAGCCCTGCAGTAACAACATTTAACACAGCAGCCTGGATTTTGCCTTTTTAGAATCTGTTTCTACTGTACCTCCTCATATGGCTCTGAGGAGATCTGCAGTTGCCTTCTGGGATTGTTTAAACCTAGACTGTAAGCTCTTATCTATGTGCAGTTGCACCCTGTTTATAGATGATGATATGCTGCCGCTTATTTGAGTGAGATTTTTCTTTGTTTCATATGAATGTGTTTTGTAACAAATTTTCCCTGTATTTTCTTTTTTTATTATTCCCTATTTGGCTATATGTTCACCATTTGAATGTACTATAATATTCTGACTTAATCCTGACTTCCAAACACATAGCTCTGTGCTAGTGCAAAATCATTACTGTGTATGTGTGCACAAGCATAGTAGCTCATTTGACAAGATACGGGATGATATAAGCAAAGGTTCTCAGTCCTTTAAGACCCATAACCACTTCCAGAGTTGCATAGAATCCTAAGAGTAGCATCTAGCTTTAAGGGAAAAGGCAAATTGATGGGGAGAAAGTTGGATGGCTTGAGTATCTATGGTTGGAGCTGCTGGAATACACTTTTTTCATAGAGCTGCTGGTAGCTTTAGAATTGTGTTTATTTTAGGGTTTTATATTAGCACCCATCCCTATAATATCAGTGCTTTCTGTGTAAGATTGGAAAAAACAAAGTCCCTAGTGAACGTTACCGGCTTTCCTCCCATATCTGGTGATGGGAGTCTCTTCCTGGGGTAGGGGTTTTCTTGTGTGTGTGTGTGTGATTTTAAGTGTCATTCTGGCTATGATGGAAAAGCTTTTATCACAGAAAGAGCTCTTGCATTGTGACACCTAAGGTAGGGTTACCATTCGTCTGGATTTACCCGGACATGTCCTCCTTTTTGTGCTAAAAATAGCGTCCGGGGGGGAATTTGTAAAGCACTCACAATGTCCGGGATTTCCCCCGAGCAGAGCGAGCGGCTGGGAGGGCTGCAGGGAAGTCCCGGGCTGGACTCAGGAGCAGCTGTAGAGGAGCCGGATCCGCCCTGCATTCTGAGCCGGCAGCTCCCTTGCAGCCCAGTCCGGCAGCACTGTGCAGGGCCAGACCGGGTTTTGTTGTGCAGGGCCAGACCGGGTTTTGTTGTGCTGGGGAGCTCAGCCACGTGTCCGGCTGGCACAGAGCCCAACACTCTGTTCTGAGCAGCAGGGTAAGGAGGTCAGGGGGCAGGGAGATTCTGGAGGTGGCAGTCAAGAAACGGGGGGGGGGCTTTTTGGGGGGAGTGGAGAAAGTTTTGGGCAGTCAGGGTACAGGTAGGGGGTAGGGTCCTGGGGGGCAGTTGGGGGGGGGGGGTCTTAGGAGGGGGCAGTTAGGGGACAAGGAACAGGGAGCCTTAGGTAGGGGGTGGGGTTCTGGAGGGCAGTTAGGAGCAGGGGTCCCAGGAGGGGGCAGTCAGGGGACAAGGAGCAGGGGGGGAGTGTTTGGGAGTTCTGGGGGGGGCTATCAGGTGGCAGGGGTGGGGAGATGGATCGGAGCAGTCAGGGGACAGGGAGCAGAGGGGTTTAGATGGGTTGGGAGTTCTGGGGGGGGGCTGTCAGGGGGTGGGGAGTGGTTGGATGGGGCGTGGGAGTCCCAGGGGTCTGTCTGGGGGTGGGGGTGTGGATAAGGGTTGGGGCAGTCAGGGGACAAGAGGCAGGGAGGCTTAGATAGGGAGTGGAGTCCTGGGGGGCAGTTAGGGGCAGGGGTCCCAGGAGGGGGTAGTCAGGGGACAAGGAACGGGGGGAGGGTTGGGGGTTCTGGGGGGGCGGGAAGTGGGAGGGGCAGGGGCGGGGCTAGGGCGGGGCTCCTCCCGTCCTCTTTTTTTCTTGCTGAAATATGGTAACCCTACTCTAAGGGTACATCTACACTGCATTAAAAGACCTGTGACTGACCTGTGTCAGCTGACTCAGGCTCCAGTTGCAGGGCTTTACAATTGCAGTGTAGATGTTTGGGCTCGGGCTGGAGGCTGGGTTCTGAGATCCTGCAAGGCGGTTGAGTCTCAGAAGCCAGGTTCAAGCTCAAGCCCGAACTTCTACACTGCAATTTTTTTGCCCTGCAACCTGAGTCAGCTGACCTGGGCTCTGGGATTCGGTGCTGCTGTTTTTTTTTTTTATTGTGGTGTAGATATATCCTAAGGGTGCTCAGTCTGGATTTGTCTACTCTCTCCTGGAAGTCCATCCAAAAGCTGGCCCTCCTTGACCATTACTGCCTTACCTCTGTCTCTTGCACATTTTGTCCTGGGCTCTGTAATCTGCATTGTTATAGAACAGCTGTTTTGGTGACTCATTAATGAATCACCAATGTAGCTAGGACCTGGCTTTGAGGATAGGGACAAAGGCCTTGAACCGGCAGTTGCAGCTGTGAGATCAATAAAGGGAATGGTGTGTGTTTGTTTGAATAAGTAATTTCATGTTTAGAAAACCATTTTTAAACTATTTGATATTAATAAACTCTTTAAGACTTTGCTCCTAATTTTTCACCTATTGTGGGTGCCAAGAAGTGACCTTATTTCCATACACCTGTTACATTAATTGAGTTAAAAGGAATAATAATAGTTACATGACCCTTTTCATCTATAGATCTCAAAGTTCTTCAATCTTTTAATGTATTTATCCTCATAACCTCCCCCCACAAGGTAGGAAAGTGTTACCATTCCCATTTTATAGGTGGGGAACTGTGGCACAGAAAGGTTAAGCGATTTGCCCAAATTCACACAGGAAGTCCCTAGCAGAAGAGGGAATTGAACCTAGCTCTTCCATGTGCTAAGCCAAGGGAAACTGGATCTAGCAATTTGCATTGGAGAGAGGAGACCTGTGTGATTGATAAACCTCTGGCAGTAGCAACCGAGAAGAAAAATCAGTCAGACTGAATGCTGGTATTTCTAGCATCATCAAGAGCAGGTTGTGATGTATGCACCTGTGTAGTGTGAGAAACATCAAAGAGAAAATTACTTAAATTCTGCTCTTTTGAAGATATCGGGCTACATTCATGATTGCCCAGTGGTCTTTCTGCATCAGCTGCATTGGTGCATAATGTCTATAGGACAGTCAGAAAAGTGACTTCAGCTCTAAAACAAACTTCTAGAAGAGGTTGGAGTAATCCAGAATCTTTGTCACATTTTGGAAGAAACTGCAAATTTCCCTCTTTGAAAGGGCTTTTGCTACTGGAACCATAAGAAGAAAAGGAAAGATTTGTATCTGAAACAGAACCTCCAGGGAAGGGAGAAGAGCAAAAGACTCATGAAGTTTGCTAGGGGCTCTGTTATGCCGATCTAATTTATCTGGGAAGTGTGATGCTATGGTGGTGGGAGTTAAAGAAAACTTTAAGACAGAGAATGAGGTTCAACCCCACTGGCAAATAAAAACAAATGGAAAGGACTACACCTGCCTGGTGCGTGGAAGGTACCCAAAGCCATATAGATGCCCAGAGGGTGCAGAGCCAGAACACCAGTGATGAGGTGCAGCGTGTGCAGCAAGCTCTCCTGCTGACTGCAGTCATGAAGAAAATGGCTAGAAGGTTCCATGGGTGGTAGTTAAGTTCCAGGGTGGGCCACAACCAGCAGTTAGGGTAGATGGAGACTGTCTTGCTCTCCTGCCTTCTATAGTTGCCTTTAGGGACCAAAGAACTTGGGGAATTCTGCCTATTTGTAAGGGAGTGAAGCTCTGGGAGTAAAATGCCTCACAGGTGTTTATTTTTAAGAACTTTTCCTCTCCATTGTCTGACAGTTTCTATCGGTTTCAGAGGTAATTCTATCGATCCCAGAGCAGCATACATATAGATAATCTCTTTAACTGATTGAAACTGTCCAAAATGGTGGGGGAGGATTTTTTTAGTTTTGCCCACCATATCGGAGATTTTCAAAGGTTAAGCTTGTAACTTGAACCAACAAAAGCCATGAAAATTGCCATACGTCCTCCCAACAGCTCTTCCAAACTGTGCGTGACCTATATTGAGCAATATCAAGCCTCTGAAGCATGAATTTGAAGAAAGAGTTGCCTTAAGTCAGAATGTTCTGGGTGCTGCCAGTTAACTTTAACGTTTTTTATGTGTTAAAATGCAATGTATTAGCAGATGATAAAGAAACATAGTATTGTCAATTGTTTTCACTTTCAACTCCTAGAGGGTAGTCAGGCTGTATTATATATTTACCAGCAATCACCTCAGTCAATATACTTTAGCAAACAGAAATCTTTTGGAGGAAAATGATTATATGACAGTATGACCTCTCTTTCATGGGAATTTATTATTTAAAATTTAATCTATCCTAGTGTTTACAGTGACAGGAATTCTTGGCAGTCATAGACAGAAAGTCAATCTCTTTGCTTTCAGGGGGACATTCAATAAATTACAGCACTCAGGGTTTTTTTCTTCTTAAAAGGAAAAAAATACAGATCAGCAAAGTTGTAGTTTTGTTCAACCTTCAAATGGAAGAAAAACATTTTTGCAGCAAAAGCTTTCATCTTTAAAACCTCATTTTAAAATATATTTTGAATGGCCTATATAAATATCCCTGTATATCCAGCGTAATTTTGCTGACTGAATTAAAGATTAATGCAGTCAGCTAATAAGATTATATACATATATTAACAGCAGAGTGTGAGGAATAGGGGAAGAGGCACACATACACATATGATTGAGTTTATTGCTTGATTTAGGATTGCTAGTTGTCCCCCCTTTTTTTTTTTTTTCTGAAATTCCCTTTCCTTTTAGTTTTCTTTAAAGGGTATGTGTGCACTAAATGGAAAAACTCTAGGAGACTAAACTTTCTCCAGATAAAGTCTACTTAATCAAGCCAAACTCTTTTATTTTATTTTTTTTCCAAAGCTTGGACCCCAGAGACTAAAGAGGGAATATAGCCAATGCTCCAGTAAGCTGCTCACACTGAATGGCGGGAGGCTACCCTATTAGATCTAGAAGTAACAGTAACAAGAAGCCTTGAACTCTTTTGCAAGAGGTGAAAAGGTGCTTCAGCACTAGATAGGAAAAAACCTGCATGACACTGAAGGATTGTTTGAAACTTTTTTCTAAGGATAATATGTTTCTGTACAAGCACAAGGATTTGTTAAGAAATAAAGACAAGCGTATCAAGCTTAATTTAGCTGATAACTCAGAGAGAATGGATTTTGAGAACTGGGTTTTTCTGACTCTTTGCAAAATTGCGTCTTGAGCTTTTGTCCCTTAAGAATTTTAGACCCATTTTCTTTCTTTCCAATGATAAGGGTTTCCATGGAAAAGCACCTTATGACTAGGCCTTGTTTCCTGCAATTCTGGTCCTAGGAATACGATATTAAAGGTTGATTAATATTAAACTGCTGGAAAAATAAAGGTAATTTATACAACAGCCTCAGGTTTTATTCAAATAAAGGTTTTTATGCTTGTTTATTCCATTTGAAATAAAGTCCTCAGTTGCCAGTAGCAGGGAGAATCTGACTTGTGCCATCACATAAGTCTGTAACTAGAGCTGTAGTAATCCCTTCCCTCAAATGAAGATCTCTTGTGGTGTTTGGCACTAAACAACCTACAAAAACAGACAGACCAAAGAATTTACAATCTAACACCATGTTTCCCAAATGTCTGAAAGCTGCTCCCCAATTTGAGAAACTGAAACCCAAGTGTGTACCTTCTACAATCTTAGGGGTGTTAAAGGCCTTTTATATAGCTCCTCTATTAATGGTCTAATTGGCTCATTGACTCATATGCCCTAATCTGGCTTGGTGACCAGGTACACCTCTGTCCAATTAAGCCTTCTCCAGGGGAGCTTAATTAGTAACAAGAGTGACACCAAGGCTCTGTGATACAATCTGCTATTAGTGGCCACATGCTGGTCAGGGCTTATAGTTTTTTGCATTGCTTCTTACAGCAGAAGTCCCTTCCCTTACTGTAATAATGCATTGTAAATTTGAGTCATACACATACCGCCTTCTGGGGTGGCTTCTGCCTCTACTGGGCTGTCTGCAGGCTCCTCAGTGGGCTGTTCCTCACAGGGGATCAAACAGCTCTTCCGAGTAGGGATTGAGAATTTCCTGTTGAGCCTGATCCACAGCCTGCTCTGGGACTGGTTTCACTGAAAGAGTCACTTCATGCTCCTTACTGGGAGACTGCTGCTGGCTCCCATCTATCCCCATGCTGCATTCAGGGGCCAACAGGGAACCATCCCACCTGACCAAGTCATCATGAAACACGGTTGGCTCTGTGCTGGGCACAGTGCCCAGCACCCGGTCAAAATCATCAGAAACTGGGTATGTTGTTGGTGTTGCCCAAGGCATGGTTCTTGTCCCTGGTTTCCCAAGGCTCATTCTCCAGGCCTCTGTCAGAGGACTATTAAGTGGCTTTTACATAAAGCCCTGCAAAAAGCTGTGTGGATATACTTACTGTGGTTCTGTTTAAGCTGATTAGGAAGAGTTTTCAGCTAAACCCTAATGAAGCCACTCTTAAGCCAAAGTGAGCATCCACACGTTGGTTTAACTGAATCGATTTTAAAAACAGATTTAGCTTAAGCCTGTGCAACTTTTGTGTGTAGATGAGCCTCTATTTATACACTTTTAATCCCCCCAGACTTGAGAAATATTGATGTACATCTTCATATGCTAATTACTCTTCCTTCCTTACATGCTTTGAGGATCAGTGATAAAGTTATCATTGTTGACATGAAAGCATCATCACTGGTATCTTGGTTACCTCCCATTGAAATGAATGGAGCAATTAACAGCTCAGAGTTGTTGGTTCAGGCTCTCAGGTATTGCTGCATCAGTTACACTTGCTTCAAGTTTTGAGGATTTTCTTTTTCAACCATAACATCTATTTTTTTTTTTTTCCTTCTTCTTTCTTTAAGTAAATCTCTAGTTGAGATTCTGTAAAATAATTGTGAGGTCTCTTCACACCATCCCAAAAGGGTATACTCTATAGTTTGGGAAACATTGGTCTAAAAGACAGACAAATGGAAGAAAAGACAATCAGAAATCAAGTACCCAAGAGCCATTTCCCCTCTCTGAACATATAATCATTATAAACTACTCCTGTCTGATGATTTGATGTCTCTTTCTCTTGTAAATTTAAATATTTTTCCCACTTGGTATTAATTTTATGCTTTATTCAACCCGATCCATCTGTGAGCATTTCCTATATTTAATTGGGGAGAGGGGGCATGATGTCATTCGTAAAACATTCTGGAGAATCTTATGTTACAGAGAATTGTCTTTAAAATGTTATAGCACGCTGATTGTTGGAGTCTTAATTGGTTGGAGAACTACCATAACCTGATAGACTGCAGAGTTGTTTTCATGGTCCAATAAAATAGATCTTCAAAAAAGAAGAGTGGGAGGAAATTGTACTCCCCAAAATGTCTGTTATGATTTTCCCCCTTTCCGGGGCCAGAAGTAGTTCCTCTACCATAAATCCCCACCCACCGTATGGCTAATGATCTATAGTTATAGTTAACTGACAGCTGTAGTCTGCATACAGGCGGTGATAGGATTGCATGATATATAGCAGGGGTAGCCGAACTGTGGCTTGTGAACCATATGCGCCTCTTTTATAGTTAAAGTGCATCTCACGGAGCCCCTCGCTGCCCCCTCATTCTCCACCTACCAGACTTGGGGGAGGGAAAGCTCGGGACAGATGCCTTGCAGGAGGGTGGTTCTTCTGCCCAGTGGGGAGTAGGGTCTCAGGGTTTCAGCCCCTTGGAGCACACCTGCTGGGGCTTGGGGCATCAGCAGGAGCAGGGCTTTTGCCCCAAGCCCCGGCAGGTGCCTCCCACAGGGCAGAAGCCCTGAGCCCCGGCAGGCGCACCCTAGCTCTCAAACTTCTGAAGATTGTCATGTGTGGCTCAGAAGGACAGTAAGTTTGGCCACCCCTGATATACAGCCCAATCTCTGTACATAAACTGAGACCCATAAACTAAATTATAGGTCTCTGCCAGCATCCGTGCTGCTTTCTTCATCATGTATATAGGGTGTCAGACACATAGAAGCATGCAAGATAGGTATCAGTGCCAAAGGGACAGACTGTTAACTTGAGACTCATAAATTAAAGAATCATTCTTTCGGATAGTAGCATCACATACACAGGGCATCACAGCTTCCTTTTCTTATGATTATATCTCACCTTAGCAGCAGTGCTAATGTAATATTGTGACATTCACAGTAGGCAAATATGCTTCCCTTTTCCATTGCAGTATGCAAATGTTTAAAGGAATACACAGAAGTTTCCCATGGCAGATCATATATATTGAAAAATATATAAAACACAAGCTAAAGGTGATGTTTATTTGTACTACTGTAGTGTCTCAGGGCCCCGATCAGAGATCAGGTCCCACTGTGCTAGTGCAGTCCAAACAAGTAAAACAGAGAGTTCCCAGACACTGATGCTAATATGTGCTGACTTGTCCTTTTTTGCCTTCTCTATTTCCTCATCACCTATATATCAAATGATTTTAAATACCTTCCAGGGAAGCAGTATCCAGAAAAAAGAACAGGAGTACTTGTGGCACCTTAGAGACTAACAAATTTATTAGAGCATAAGCTTTCGTGGACTACAGCCCACTTCTTTGGATGCATATAGAGTGGAATAAATATTGAAGAGATATATATATACACACATACAGAGAGCATAAACAGGTGGGAGTTGTCTTACCAACTCTGAGAGGCCAATTAAGTAAGAGAAAAAAAACTTTTGAAGTGATTATCAAGATAGCCCAGTACAGACAGTTTGATAAGAAGTGTGAGAATACTTACAAGGGGAGATAGATTCAATGTTTGTAATGGCTCAGCCATTCCCAGTCCTTACTCAATCCTGAGTTGATTGTGTCTAGTTTGCATATCAATTCCAGCTCAGCAGTCTCTCGTTGGAGTCTGTTTTTGAAGTTTTTCTGTTGTAATATAGCCACCCGCAGGTCTGTCATTGAATGACCAGACAGGTTAAAGTGTTCTCCCACTGGTTTTTGAGTATTATGATTCCTGATGTCAGATTTGTGTCCATTAATTCTTTTGCGTAGAGACTGTCCGGTTTGGCCAATGTACATGGCAGGGGCATTGCTGGCACATGATGGCATATATCACATTGGTAGATGTGCAGGTGAATGAGCCCCTGATGGATGGCATTGTGTATATAGGACCACCAGGAGCAATTTTTTTCTGTGGATTATGTCATCATGGTATGTTACGTTATTATTAGTGCTCAGTGTCTCTCCACTTTATCCTCCTTGCCTATGTCCTTTTCCTTCCCTGTTACCAGGAGCCATGTGCTCTGTCATGGAAGCAAGAGTTTATTCATTTTGAAGAAGGCCAACTTCTCTATATGGCCTGTGGATAGTAAATTATATGCATGAGTGATGCTTGGGGTGAACTCCTGGGAGAATCGGGGACAACAGAGGGCAATGTCTGTCTACACTATAAACTTTGGTCAACACAAATTACATTGGCATAAAGTTGCTCCAGTTAATATACCACTCGTGTGTGCATACTTGGCTGCTTGCATTGGCACTGAATGTACCCACCAGGAGCGCTTGAGTCAATACATAGTGTGGTGCCCCCAGTGTGCCACTTATCTCTGTCTGGTGCACTGCCTTCTAGGAAATTTTTGTAATGCATTGTGAGGTAGAAACAAATCATGCAGGGATGACTGGGAGCAAAGGGCCAAGTTCCAGTCATGTAGCTTTCTCTATCCCGTAATTGTTTATATCCCATAATTTTCATGTCTCTCTCTCTTTTTTTTTTTCCATCCCACAAAACTATGTGGAACTTTTTGATGTCTGCCATCACTGATAGAAGCATGGAGACTACAGAAACTCTGCACTGTTCTCATGAACATTGCAAATACAGGGTGTATCATCCTTTTGTATTTGCAGGCCCACGGTCAGTACTGCAATTCTGGGGACATAATGATCCCTTTGAAGACAAAAAGAACAGGAGTACTTGTGGCACCTTAGAGACTAACAAATTTATTAGAGCATAAGCTTTCATGGACTACAGCCCACTGTTTGCTAAGGGACATAACGAAAAAATGCAAAGTTATTGGTGGTGTTTATGGAGTAGTTGCAGATGGTGGAACACCACTTCTGGGCCTGAGAAATGAGCACTGTGGTGGGATTGCATCATAATGCAGGTCTGGGATGAGGAGCAGTGGTGCAGAACTTTAGGATGCTAAAGGCTACCTTCCTGGATCTGTGTGCCAAGGTCACCCTAGTGCTCCAGAACAGGGACACTAAGATGTGAGCTGCACTGACAGTAGAGATGCAAGTGGCAATTGCACTCAGGAAGCTTGCAATGCTGGATTGCTACCGGCCACTGGTAAATCATTTGGAGTTGGAAAATCCACAGTTGTTATGCAAGTGTACAGGGCCATTAAATGTCTCCTGCTACACAGGACTGTGACTCTCAGCAATGTGCAGGACATAGTGGATGAATCTGCAGCAATGGGGTTGGAAAAATGTGATGGGGCAATACACAGCACGCACATCCCTATATTGGCATCAGCCCACCTTGCTGCAGAGTATATCAGTAGAAAGGGCTGCCATTCTGTGGTTATGCAAACATTGGCAGATCACCAGGGTCACTTCACTGATGTCAGTGTGGGCTGGTCAGGGAAGGTGCATGATGCACAGAACTTCAAGAATACAAGAGTGTTGAGAAAACTGCAAGCCAGGACATTCTTTCCCAACTGGTGGATTACCATTGGCAGTGTGGAAATGCCAGTAGTGAGCCTGGGGGATCCTTGCTCCCCGAGCTCATGAAGCCATACACCAACCGCCTTGACATCCTCACAGATTCAATTACTGGCTCAACAGGTGCAGAATGACCGTTGAATATGATTTTAGTAAGTTGGAGGGATGCAGGTGGTGTTTACTCACAAAATTGGATCTCAGTGTGAAAAATATACTATTTATAGCTGCCTGTTGTGTCATTCATAATATCTTTGAAGCAAAGGCAGAAAAGTGGAGGGCAAGCAGCTGTCTGCTGACTTTGAACAGCTAGGCACAAGGGCCATTAAAAATGCTCAGTGCAGAGCTATGCAACTCTGAGAGGCCTTGAAAGGTCAGCCACATTAATATGGTGTGGTGAACTGTGCTCTGGAGGGCTCTGAAGATTTGGGGGTTCTTAGGAATTGTGTAGTGCTTGGTGTACATTTATGAATATTACCTTGTGTGATTGGGTGGACTAGGCCCAGAGAACCCCCTGCTGGAGGCCTCAGGGTCCTGCCACACTCCTCCCAGGAAAGGCACAGTAGAGAGGTCCTCCAAGCAAGCTAGAGTGGCTGCAGGGAAAGAAGCCAATCAGAGAGGCTTCATGAAGCAGCCAATCAGGACCCAGGAGGGCTCTATAAAAAGGAACTGCAGCACCAAAGATAGGCAGTTCCTTGCTGGAACTAGAGGAGCATAGGTGGTGTGCCTAGCTGGCCAAAGGAACCTGAAGGATAATGGATAACTCCATTAATAGGGACTTGGGGAACATGGAAGAGCTCCTGGCTAGCTGCTGGTCCTGAAATTAGAAGAGATGTGAGCTAAGTGTAAGGTATTGGTGAAGGCTGGGGCTGTGGGGAGGTGGCCTGGGGAACTGAAGGAAGTTTTGCTAAAGGGTCATGGCAGTGTGTGGTCGCTATTCTTAGGGTCCTTGGGCTGGTACTTGGAGTAATGGGTAGGTCCAGACACCCTCCACAGGCTACTGAGGAAGGGACTACAATTGGACAGCAGTAAGTCCCCCCCAGAAAGGAACTGAGCTGTCAAGAGGCTCAGTTGGGGCTGGAACACACCCAGAGGGTGAAACCATTGCCTTCAGGGAGGAAGCCCTGAGGGTATGGCCCAATACCAGGGCTGGGACTGTCTTAAAGACTGCAGACACAGCTGACCAGAAGGGGGTGTGCATGAGAGGAGGGTGCCATGCTGTTGTATGAATGTTTTTTTTATTGAATGTATGAATTAGGTGGTGGTTGCTGTATGTTTATAATTATTCTTTGTGTTTCACTGAATATATGAGTTCTGTAGTCCTATATAATTACAAGTAGTGGGTGCTTTGAGTGGTGCTTGGCATTCTCCAGTATATACTGTGAAGTAATAAAGATACATTTTTACTTTTTGAAAATAAATTCATGTACCAAAACCAGCACAACAATATGCAAATAAAAAAGCAATACAATACAGCCCCCACCTCTTTCTAAAACAAGTGAACAGAACTTTAAAATTAGAAAGGCAGAAAACATTCCTGTCCCTTTTGGCTACACGTACACCAGCTGTGGCTCTCACAGGTCAGTGTGCATGAAGTTGTGGTTGCTTTACTGTCCCCCTGCCCCCATGTGGACTGGTAGAGATGTGGCCCATGTTGCTATGTGGAATGTTGGGGGTTGTGACAAGCTGCTGGGGGTACCCAGAGCTGTGAGGCACTGTGCTACCCTCTGAGCCTCAGTATATGGGAGCTTTGCTGTAACTGAGCTGTGTGACAACCCCCTGACACACCAGCTTGTCTGCCTTACCAGGAAACTGCTTAGGGCTCTCCCAGCCCAAACCTTGCCTAGCAGGTAATAATCAATGAATGCCAGCCCCGAACTTAACAGAGGTGTGTGTCCGCAGTATATAGCCTCTATCAATGTACATTCACAGACTATATTAAGTTTGCAGCCCCTTTAAAGAGACAGAAACAACAGCTTATGTTGACTGGAGCTAACAATCACTTCAGTTCAATCAAAGCACTGGGTTGGTTTAGATAAAAAGTAAAACAAGTTTAAAAATAGAGAGGCTTTAAGTGAGTTCAAGAATAAGGGATAAAAGTAGAAAGGGTTACACAAAAGTAAAAATGTACTTTCTAATGGCTAAGAGCGAACTTAACAAGTCTTTAGTGAAGAAAATATCTTAAACAATTTTCCATTTCCAGCAATGGCTGACTAGCTTTTAGTCAGGATCCCCAGGGAGTCATAGGCGCTGGTTTTCCTTGTCTCTTCAAGTGAAAGATAACTTAGGGATGTGCTCCCCTTCTCTTTATAGTCCAGTAAACCATTCCAATGTATTCTTCTGGAATGTATCCATGGGAAAAGTTCCTTTTCCCTGCTGGATGTGGATGCCACACTGTCTGGTGTAGACTCTATTGTCTTCTCCTCTGCCGGTGACTTTTACAATGCAAATGATCTCTTCCTGCAACCTCTGATACAAATGAATAACTGACTTTAGGCACACCTTGTCTGAAGGGTTGGTCTCTTTCCTTTGCTTGGAGAAAACCTGTTTAAAGAAGGCATGTTGGGGGGGGAGGAGGGAGAATGAGCGGCTGATAATAACTTTAGTTAAGATTTCAGCACATCTGCATAATCCTTTGTGAGCTGACTGTACATGTATTCCTCAAGAACATTAATGATCAGTGAATGATTAGTTTTCAGTGACATTACATCAGAACTTTTAGATATAGATTCCAACAATAGAGAGTTGGGGTACACTGAGTTGGTGAGACCAGCTGAAGCTCACTGCTAAATACCTCTTGGCATAGGGATACTCTTAGGGTCACAGTGGTGTTGGGAACTGCTAAATTGGAGTTATCCATTCACTGTAAAGGGGGGTGAACTCATGATTGTTGGTCTGTAGGTCAATAAGAGTCTGCAGCATCTGTAATTGCTGTGTCCGTCCCAACTACTTTGGATTGAAGGCATAATGGTAGTGACTTTCAAAGCTGTGTATGGGATTTAACCGCACATCTTTGATTCATTTTAACCCCTTGAATATCTCAACCAACAGAAATAAATAAAATGAAATGTTAATGATGATCATTATTGTGGTATCACCTGGGAGCACCATTTATGGACCAGAACATTGTGTTAAGCATGGTAATAATAGGTGTTCTCAGGACTTGCCCATATGGGGAAATTTACTGGAATAACTGTAGTGGTATAGTTATAGTAGTATAACTATAATGATGCAAAATAACAGAAGTAAAGAAAGTTACACCCATTTACACCAGGACCAAATTTGGCCCCCACTGTATTTTTCTCTTTGAAGCTTAGGGCAGGTCAACAGGGGGACATACACCAGCATAACTAGAGTAGTATAATTATTTCACTATAACTCCCAATGTAGATATTCTTTCTTCTGGAATAAGACTGCCTTTTACCTGTTTGGCTTATGCTGCTTTGGAAGTAGTGCAAGCTAAACCAGAAGGAGTGGCTGCATAGGTAGTTATAGTGGTATAATTACACTGCCATAGTTATGCTGATATTTCCCCATGTAGATAAGCCCTAAGTTTCACTGAGATATATACATTCAGGGCCAAATTAGTCCTGGTGTAACTTTCCTAAATTCAGTGAGTTTGCACCAGAATTGAAGTAAGCCTATAATTTAAAAAAACAAGGTACATATATCTGGCGCTGCTGTCATTTCCATTTGGGCTGGGGTTTTTTACTCCACTCTTCATTATGTATATCTTACTCTGTAATTTTTGCATCAAGTGATGCATGTTTCAGAAATATAGGACATAGTATTAAAGGGAAAAAATACCAATTATGTATATAGAATATTGTGAGTGGATTTGTTTCCCAAGTGACCCCAAATGTGCTAGCCCCACTACAGAGTTCAGACATAGTCTATAGCTAGAAAAGCTGTAAAATAAAACCAGGATCATAAATAGTCAATAAATTAAATAAAGAAGGGGTAGGGAGTCAATGATGAATATGTTGGTGTAGAATTTCACAGCAGGGCAATCACAAGAACTTGTAGGCATTGGATCGACTAAAGAGAAAAATGAAACTGGCAAGCCTTCAAGTGTTACTTTTTCTGAGGGCTTGTTGGCGTGGTGGGGTAATGCACACTACAGGGATGTGATTTCTGAAGCACACTAATATGCTGTTAATCGGTCCATGCAGACCTTTCTGGTGTGCACTAAAATGTCCCTAGTGTGCTTTAATGCAGTGCTGTTTGAAACTGCTGGTGCACTTTAATGTAGTAGTGTGCTTCAGAAATCACACCCCCATAGGGTGCATTACCTGACCATGTAGACAAGTCCTTAATCAGCTGATAGAAAACAGCAGGAGGTAGCAAAATAGACAATGTTGCAGGATGTTAAATCAGATCTCCTAATTAAATTGACAGTTACCCTTTTGTTTTATTCACCTGCTTTGTTTTTCATGCTGATTGACAGCACCCCAGTCATTTTAATACACACTGAGCTATTCCAGAATGAATTTCTCTCCATCCCTGTATCTGAATATTTTAAATAGTCCCCCTTTGATCTATCAAGTTTAATCATGAGGTCTGATTTAACACAATACCCCCCCACCCCCGTGTCTGTTGCTCTGATTTGCTATTTCCCATGTGTTGGCAAAGAAACAGTGACTTTTAAATATTCCCTTTCTTTGGAAAATTGTAATTTAATAAGAGTTAATACAATAAAACTACAACTCTGGTGTTCTTGTTAGCTTTTATGGCATTGCTCAGAATATTTTTAATAATATAAAGTATGGTTTCAGAGTAGCAGCCGTGTTAGTCTGTATCCGCAAAAAGAACAGGAGTACATGTGGCATCTTAGACTCTCAAATTTATTTGAGCATAAGCTTTCGTAGGCTGTAGCCCACAAAAGTTTATGCTCAAATAAATTTGTTAATCTCTAAGGTGCCACAAGTACTCCTGTTCTTATTATAAAGTATGTAGTCCTAAAGTTTGATTGGAAAAAAAAAATACATGAATCTGGGTAAAAAGGGGACTTCCAGGAACTATGTAGTATCATTTTGTTCTTTAGGATAACAGTAAAATGAGTTACACTTGAAAAGACCCTTATTCACATGTTATCTGTGAACCTGTGTTCCTATTGTCTATCAATTTATACTTGAGAGCACTCTCATGTATAAATCAGTGGTTAGAATATGGGCCTCTTCCCAGTTCTGGCAAATTTTACACAATAAGCTCTTTGGGGTATGTAAAGTGTGTTCTGATGTCATTTTATGTAGATCAATTAATCTTGATTGAGCCCTCTGGCCACTACTAGAACACAAATATTAAATAACAATAAATAGAAAGATGAAGGAGCACAAGCTCAACTTTGATTTGCATAGTCATAGCCAGAATTGAGATGTAAATGTAGAATGAATAGAAATCTGAGGATTAAAACTCTTCCTGTTTTTGAGACTGTCATGTTTCCCAAACATGTTTTGAGTATGATACATGCAGGTGGCTACATGTTGTTAGAAAAGAGAATGTCACCAGGAAGCAGAAAAGAGTTAATTCTAGAGTGGTCTGTATAAACACCAGGCCTGTTGATTGATCAAAATTAACTCACATGATTAACTCAAAAAAAAATTACAATTTAAAAAATTAATTGCAATTAATCGGAGTTTTAATCACATTGTTAAACAATAGAATACCAGTTGAAATGTATTAAGTATTTGTAGATGTTTTCCTACATTTTCAAATATATTGATTTCTATTACAACACAGCATACAAAGTGTACAGTGCTCACTTTATATTACAAATGTTTGCACTGTAAAAATAAGAAATAGTAGTATTCAGTTCACCTCATACAAGTACAGTAATGCATTCTCTTTACAGTGAAAGTGCAACTTACAAATATAGACTTTTTTGTTACATAATTTTTGTTTTTGAGTGCAATGTAAAACTTTAGAGCCTAGAAGTCCACTCAGTCCTACTTCATGTTCAGCCAATCGCTAAGACAAACACGTTTATTTACATTTACAGGAGATAAGAAGCGGGCAGCATTATTTACAATGTCACCTGAAAGTGAGAACAGGTGTTCGCATGGCACTTGTAGCCAGCACTACAAGGTATTTATATACCGGACATGCTAAACATTTGTATGTCCCTTCATGCTTCAGCCACCATTTCAGAGGACATGCTTCCATGCTGATGACGCTCGTTTAAAAAAGTGTTAATTAAATTTGTGACTGAACTCCTTGAGGGGAGAATTGTATGTCTCCTGCTCCATTTTACACGTATTCTGCCATATATATTTCATGTTCTAGCAGTCTTGGATGATGACCCAGCACATATTCATTTTAAGAACACTTTCACTGAAGATTTGACAAAACACAAAACTTACCAATGTGAAATTTCTAAAGATACAGTACTTGACCCAAGGTTTAAGAATCTGAAATGTCTTCCAAAATCTGATCAGGACAGACTGTGGAGCATGCTTTCAGAAGACTTAAAAGAGCAACACTCTGATGTGGAAACTACAGAACCCGTACCACCAAAAAATAAAATCAACCTTTCTGCTGGTGGCATCTGACTCAGATGATGAAAATGAACATGTGTCAGTCCATACTGCTTTGGATCGAGCAGAACCCATCATAAGCATGGATACGTGTCCTCTGGAATGGTGGTTGAAGCATGAAGGGACATATGAATCTTTAGCACACCTGGCATGTAAATATCTTGCGATGCTGGCTACAACAGAGCCATATAAACACCTGTTTTGACTTTCAGCTGATTTTGGAAACAAGTGGGCAGCATTATCTCCCGCATATGTGAACACACATGTTTGTCTGAGCAATTGGCTGAACAAGAAGTAGGACTGAATGGACTTGTAGGCTCTAAAGTCTAACATTGTTTTGTTTTTGAATGCAGTTATTTTTGTACATAATCCTACATTGGTAAATCCAACTCTTATGATAGAGATTGCACTACCATACTTGTAATTGAATTGGAATTGAAAAATACTACTTTTGTTTTTTACAGTGCAAACATTTGTTTGTAATTGAAATCAATATATTTGAAAATGTAGAAAACAACAACACCATTTATTTAAATATTTTGGATGTTTAACAGTGCAATTCATTGAAAAAAATGCAATTAATCACATAATCGCTTGACAGGCCTAATAAACACTAGTTGATTTAAAAAAAAAAAAAAAAAAAAAAAAAAAAAAGAATGGGGCCAGATTCTTCACGCTCTGGCAGCTTGTGTCATGAATTCCACCTGTGCAAAATGGGTATAAAATGTTTCTGCTCTGTCTTGGGAGCACTTCACACTCAGTTTGCACAGCTGTCAATGACAATACAAGGGGAAAGCAGTGGAGAATCAGGCCTATGCACCTGAACAAACAAAACCTCCATATCCAAACACCATCAAATTTTGAAGCTTAGCATCCAAACTTCATGACTTTCCTCTCCACATACAATATGTTGAATCAGGAGCATGGGTCTGTACATTCTGAATTTTTTTAGGGAAACTTGGATGCAGATCTGACTCTTACAGCTCAGGGACATCTGTACGGCATGCATTATTAGGTGCTTACAGAGGTTTGATGTTGTAGTTGGTGATCTCCAGGATAACACAGAGCTGGACTTTCAGTTTTTTTCATGGGCTTTTCTCCCATGGGTCCTTGAACCAGGAAACTTATCTAAATCTTAACAGATACATACATTCATTCAAGGGCTTATGTCAGTGGTTCTCAACCTATTTGCCATTGTGGACTGCATCCAATACTACCTGTATTGTCAGGGCCGGCTCCAGGCACCAACCTGGCAAGCAGGTGCTTGGGGCGGCCGCTCCGGAGAGGGGCGGCACGTCCAGCTATTCGGCGGCAATTCGGCGGATGGTCCCTCACTCCTGCTCTGAGCGAAGGACTTTCCGCCACAGATTGCTATCGCGGCTTTTTTTTTTTTTTTTTTTTTTGCTTGGGGTGGCCAAAACCCTGGAGCCAGCCGTGTGTATTGTACCTGTACCCTAAGGATGTCAATGGGCCGGAGCTCTGTGCTGATTGGGTCGCAGGTTCAGAACCACTGGTCTATGCTAACGTCTACTGACACAAACCCCCACTAGTAAAAAGGCTGTGGTGGGACAAGGCAGTCCATTCGTGGAGTGCATGTGTAAGGAGCTAGTATATACACCAAGCCAGCAGTGCTGGCTAGGGCCTGGTTGGGCTGGGGTAGCAAAAATATCTATTTAGGCCCCAGTCTTCCTCCCAGTAAATGAGTGTTTTAACACCAATTTAACTTTAATTACTACAGGATCAGGCCATTATTTAACACTGGAGCTAGGCAGAGCAGAGACCATGGGAGCCTTGATTCCTCAGCAAGCCCATCAGGTGGGCTGCTTCAGAACCAGGGACCCTGAGAACTTCAAAGCTGTGGGAGCCCAAACTGCTGAGGAACTATGATCTTGAGAGCCAGGACTCCAAGCTCCTAGCTGTCTATCAGCCTGTCGGGCAGGCTGGTGAGAATCTGGTTTGGCAAGCTGGCAGGAACTTAGGTGTCTCACAGAATTTTGTTGAGATCAACATGGTGTCATGAAGTACTTAATTTTGATGAACCAGCAAATTCTAATGAGAGAATGTTACATCAAAAGTTT
Organism: Malaclemys terrapin pileata; assembly: GCF_027887155.1. Lineage (NCBI taxonomy): Eukaryota > Metazoa > Chordata > Testudines > Emydidae > Malaclemys > Malaclemys terrapin. The sequence goes on along the minus strand of NC_071506.1, from coordinate 47,646,884 downwards.
CCCAACCTGCTGTATTTAACACATCCCGTCAGTATCTCCTATGTCAGGGTTCCTAGGGAGCTGCTGGCAGATTTTCAAGGTATCCTTACACATTGGAAATCCATCTTCAAAGCAAAGGATTAGACTGGTGCAAGGGAGATGAAAATGTTACATCTGTCACTTAATCTATCTTTAGAACACAAATGGAAACAGACAAGAAGCCATGCAAATAATTGCAAGTATGGAAAATGTAAACCAGTATATTCTCTAGCTTCAGTGGCCTGATGGGAATATTAACAAAACTGCTAAATAACACTTTCTAATCAGTTTTAACAAATATTTATCATAAGCTTTTTATTATGGTTTTTGTTAAGATTTAATCTTAACACATTGCTGCACAGAATTCTTTCAACCCAATAAATAAGTCACTTTGTATTCTGAAGGCACACACCTTATGAGTTATAACTGCTTCTGTAGTAGATCAAGGTTAATCTAGACAAGAGCAAAATGTGTTGGGCAGTTAGATTGTCCCATTATGTCTTTCATTAAATGGAGAAGTGTTTTGGCACTTATCCCAAATTGTTGTTGACTGTGATGCTGGTCAGCTGAGAGAGAAGCTGGAGGTGAAGTGATGGAAAGATGGAGTGGTCCTTTTCCAGATGTTGTTGCCTGGTGGTGGTGGTGCTTCTCTTTTCTTACCTTTTTTTAAAGAACTATTTGGGAACACCCCTAATCTCCATTAGAAGCAAACACCGAAGAATGTGGAAGACAGCTGTATTTTTATGACTGTTATGTGTGCATCTATTAGCAAACAATATAAAGGACTAACATCCTGTGGGAGCTCACCGCACACCTCCCCAGGAAAGAACAACAATGACTGTAGACACCCAGCCATCTACCAAGGGTTACAAGACAGTTCTCTTTGGTGATTTACCGCCAACCCGTGGTGTGCTCACCAGACAAGTCTAGCAAGGGAAGGAGGTCCTAGCAAGGGAAGGAGGTCCTAGCTTGCGGTCATAGAGAACAAAGGGCCTACTTGGGTTTAAACAGACACTCCCTGAAGGTCAGGGAAGACAGGGAACATGGAGGTAGTGGAAGTACCCTGAGGTGGGGGTACTTTGGGTTAAATTGGTACCTGCATATATCTTAAGGAAAGCTAAATTTTAAGTTGGCCTTCTGCTGTTTAAACCCTTCTCTCTGAATGCTATGTTCTTATGGAAAAATAAATACTTTGTTTTAAGAAGCTGTTCTGACTCACTTAATTTACCTACTCATCACAGTTCCTAGTTTCCTAATGAGGCAGCCTGTTTAATGTTTAGAGTATGGGACTTGGAGTAAGAGGAGGGTTTTTTTTTTAAGCCTTTTTTAAAATAAACATTTGAAATTTACAATATGTGAAATATTAGTGGTAAATTCAGGAGTCCTACACAAAGCCTAACTGAATGGGTCTCATGCAGCAGAGCTGCATAGGGTCAGAATCCTTCCCTATGAGTTCCACAGAAACTACTCAGGTTTCAGAGTGGTAGCCGTGTTAGTCTGTATCAGCAAAAACGAGGAGTCCTTGTGGCACCTTAAAGCCTAACAAATTTATTTGGGCATAAGCTTTCGTGGGCTAGAACCCACTTCATCAGCTGTAATGGGCCACTCTCTTACCACTCTCTAACCAAAAGTTATTTTTCCTCCCTTGGTATCCTGCTGTTAATTGATTTATCTCATTAGACTGACCACACACTTTCATGTATTTATACCTGCTCCTGTATTTTTCACTCAATGCATCTGATGAAGTGGGTTCTAGCTCACGAAAGCTTATGCCCAAATAAATTTGTTAGGCTTTAAGGTGCCACAAGGACTCCTCGTTGTTCTTACAGACACTATTGTTGCCTATGGGCTGTAGTAGCAACCAGGCCTGCTGGGGCCCCCATCCCCAAGCTTTGGCTTAAGACATTGGATCTACATAATGTTTTTGTTCCCTTTTCCAGTTGTGCTGGTTATTGGAAGCTGGTTATTACAGTATTAGAAGGCCACATTTCTGCTTAGAGTAGAATCCTAATAAAATCTCCCGAATCTACTTATTACAGACTGATCAGACCTGTGATCAGTACCTGTCCATGGACGGTAGGCCATATATCTTTTGTCTTTTAAGAAATTTAAAAGTAAAACTTCTTAAGTGTCTTTTGTAGATGTCTTATATTCAATAGAAAAAGAAAGCTAGATAATATACCAGGGGTCAGCAACCTTTCAGAAGGGGTGTGCCGAGTCATCATGTATTCACTCTAATTTAAGGTTTTGCGTACCAGTAATACATTCTAACATTTTTAGAAGGTCTTTCTATAAGTCTGTATTATATAACTAAACTATTGTTTTATGTAAAGTAAATAACACTTTAAAAATGTTTAAGAAGCTTCATTTAAAACTAAATTAAAATGCAGCGCCGCCCGGACCAGTGGCCAGGACCCAGGCAGTGTGCGCCACTGAAAATCTGATCATGTGCCACAGGTTGCCTACCCCTGTAATATACCATTTCTGTTCTTTAGTAATGTGATTTCTACCAGTGTGGGTGGGGGTGAATCACAATGAAAATAGACAGCATTATATTGTACTTTATATTTTCAGTGTCAGTCCTATAATGCAAATTTTTAAATCTCATTAGATTAAACCCATGGATGACCATGATTAAAACAACTAGAGTATGGAGGAAAAAAAAAAACCTACTCATCTAAACATTTTAGACCACCACAAAACACTGCATATCGTGTGGGGGAGGGGATGCAATCATGTCTCTGTTCTCCTAGTAAGGCAGCGGTCCCCAAACTTTTGAGGGTAGCACCCCACCCCAGGAGCCAGGGACACAGTTTGGGGGTGGGGAGAGGATGGGAGGGGGAGAAGAGGGATGCAGACAGGGGCAATGGGGCTGCAGCTGGGGGTGGGTCATGGCTGTGAGCAAGGCTGTGGCCCAGGGCTGCAGCTTGGGGATTGGCCAGGAGCTGGGCTGCAGTGGGGGCTGGCAGCCAGGCCCACGACCAGGTGCAGCTCCACTCCCGGCCTAACCCCCAGCCTCGGCCCTGGGCTGGGAATGGAGCCACGGCCAGTTGCTGAGGCTGGGGGCTGGAGGGTGTCAGAATTGGAGCTGCACCGAGGCTGGGGATGGGCCCAGGCACACGACTGGGAGCCGGGGACACTGCTGGGGGTGGGAACGGAGCAGAGCTGGGGGCAGGGAGAGGTGGGTGGCACTCCCTCGTGGGAGCTGGCCTGGGTCCCACCATGCCCCTCTGGATGTTCCTCCATGCACCCCTCGGGAGGCATGCCCCACAGTTTGGGGACCTCTCAACATGCTAAGTTGTTGAATGCCTTAGTAATGTTCTAAGTGGAGTGCCATATATACTGTTATGTTCCTATAAAACTGTATTTCCTATGTTTTAGGGTACTTTCCAGTGAATCAGTGAATGGAAGTAAAGTGGACCAAATGTCTCACAATATAGGTATTTACGTTAAAAAGATCAAAAATCCCAAGAAGGTGTGGCGTGAATCTCCTGAGTTCAAGGAGAAGATGAATATTCTAATAAGGATACTGAGAAAAATGTAAGTATTATGATCAGTCTTTTTGCCTTTATTTCAACTAGTTTAGGAACAGGACATCTTCAAAACATGGCTTTAATTATGAGAAAATATCAAATCTTTTGTTAGGATAATAAATTTGGAATTAATCTGACTTGCACTAAACTTCAGTGATCAGTGACACTTCTTTAAATTGATACAATCTAAACAGATAATGTGTAAACACAGGATAAGTAAGTTCTTTGGGGCCATGACCATAGTCATACCTGTCATTAAAACAGCTAGCACATTGTTCTCGCTATATAAATAAGGAGAAGCTGTATATTGTTTTTAGGCTTTAAGGGACTGGGGCATAGGCAGTCTGGCCTAGTAGGCACAGCTGGACTGGTGTCCACAAGTAAAGGATGGTCACAAGGCAGTAGTTTAGTAAGCAGGGAATCAGAGTAATTTCTAGAGCCAGGGTCAACAGACGAGAGTCAGGCTGGGGTCAGAGACCACACGAGAGGCAGTTACCAGGCTGGAATCAGGAAGCAAGGTCAGAGTCAGGCTGGGCTCAGAAGCTGGAGATCAATAAGCAAGATGAGGTCTGAAGTCACAGCAAGCCAGAAGTCTGTATGGTTACTGTGATGGGGCAGCCCCGCCCCGCACTAGCCCCAGTGGCATCAGACCAGTAGCTCTGACAGAGGAAGTCCCGCCCCATTTGTACTGTGCATGATCCAGATGCTCACTGAGTATAAAAGGAGGGAACTCGGCTCAGTCGGGGCTGGCGGCCGCAGGGGAAGGACCTAACTGGGAAGCTCCTGCAGAGGACCAGCCGACGCTCTTGAAGCTGCCAGGAATAGAGGCTTCTACAGGCCAGCACGAACCCCTACTGCGGAAGGAACCAGAGGAGGCGACTGATCTGGAGACTCGCGGAGAACCCTGGGAGACCCCAACTCCCAAGCGGATAGGAAGCGACCCGGGGGAGGTGATGTTACCTTGACCCAGTAAGCCTCAGCATGTTTCAGTAGGACCCCCCAGCTGAGCCAGTAGTAAGATCCTATGGCCCTGCAACCAGGGGCAGTTATATGGACTCTGGCCATTAGGCCATGCTGCCCTATAAGGAGGGGCATAAACCCTCAGTTACCAAGATAATATCCTGGGCCACTCTCCATGGTTAAATAGTGAGCGTGGGTCAATTGGAGGGCCGGAGGGTGCTGTTGCTCTGGACCCATTGACTGGTAGTCCTGTGGCACCTAATCTCAACAGTGCTCCTTGGATGGAGTGATGCATGGCCTCCTGGTGGCAATGTGGGAATGTTAGCTGTCCTAGGCTCTGCAGACCCGTGTTGTAGTCCCATGGATCCTTACCTGGGGTAGGGATGCATATTTTCTTGTAAATATGTAGTGATTTCACTAAAGAATGTATTGCATAGCTAGGGAAATTGAAAATGTTAAGCCCTGATCCTGCAGAGTTTTAATTTAACTTTATACATTTTGGACCTGATTATAAGGCCATGGAAATTCTTCCTGTTGAGTAGTGGGCTTTGTATCATCTTCTGTGAACAATTCCATTGACTTAAATGAGACAACTTCTGGAGATCAAAGTTAAGCATACGAGTAAGTCTTTGTCAATTGGGACATTAGTGATAAACTCTTCCTTTTTTCTCGACCTAGTCCTGTTTCAATTACTAGAGGTATTAATGACATAATGGGCTAAGCAATTACCTGTCAGCTAAGTCATTGGAGTTACACCAAAGATGCATTTGACCCTGTAATGTCACTTGATGACATATCAGCCAAACACATAGTATCAGTATCGGTAGACTGTTTTATTTAAAGTTTCTGATAATTCTAACATTTGAAATAGTTTTCCTTTTCATAAGATTTCTGCTTTAAATAACCCAATTATTCTTATTTTCATGCTTGCTAGTCATATTGTGCAGTTAATTTCAAAATGTTAATTAAGCTGCCCTCCAGAAATGTCAGAATCTGCTGCTGCCACCACCTCGGTCTGCCAATCTGTGTTTGTGCCGGCAGGTATGAGTGGGAATGTGGCATTGCTCCGTCAGTGTCTGTGCTAGGGTGACCAGACAGCAAGTGTGAAAAATCAGGATGGGGGTGGGGGGTAATAGGCCTCTATATAAGAAAAAGCCTCAAATATCGGGACTGACCTTATAAAATTGGGCATCTGGTGACCCTAGTCTGTGCTGTCAATCAGTCAGGTGTTAGCATTAGAGTTGCAACTCTTATGTTTCGGGGTTTGCCAAATGGTTGTTGCAGATTAGGCACAAGGTAAACACCAATATGTATTTTGATTATTGTTTAAAAAACTCACCCCAATTGTCACAGCCTAACTGGTTCAAAATTATCACACCCTTGTCAGTCAAAACCGTGTCAAAAGTGACTCATCCATCCCAGTATATCTGCCAGAAGTAAAAATTGGCTTCATTTTGTTAAATTGTTTAAAATTCACACAGATGTGTTGTAGATGTCAATATACTTACGTTCTTTTATAAAAATTTGTTTGAAACATAAGAATGATCATCCTGTGTGAGACCAATGGTCCATCTAGCCCAGTATCCTGTCTTCCAAATCCTGCCAGATGCTTCCGAGGGAATGAACAGATCAGGCCAATTATTGAGTAATCCACCCTGTCATCCAGTCCCAGCATCTGGCCATCTCACTGAGTGATATCCAGAGCATGCGATTGCATCCCTAACCATCTTGGCTAATAGCCACTGATGGATCTATCCTCCATGAATTTATCTAATTCTTTTTGAATCCTGTTATACTTTTGGCGTTCACAACATCCTGGGCAATGAGTTGCACAGGTTAACTGTACATTGTCAGAAGTACTTCCTTCTGTTTGTTTTAAACCTGCTCCCTATTAATTTAATTGGGGTGACCCCTGGTTCTTGTGTTATGTGAAGGGGTAAATAACAGTCCCCTATTCACATTCTCCATTCATGATTTTATAGACCTCTATCGTATCCTCCCATGTTCATCTTTCCCTAGATGAACAGTCCAAGTCTCTTTAATCTCTCTTCATATAGAAGCTGTTCCATACCCCTTATTTTGTTGTTCTTCTCTGTACCTTTTCCAATTCCAGTATATTTTTTTTTTCTGAGATGGGCAACCAGATCTGCACACAGTATCCAAGATGTGGGCACACCATGGATTTATATAGGCAATCTGATATTTTCTGTCTTATTATCTATCAGCTTTTTTGACTGCTGCTGCACATTGAGCAGATGTTTTCAGAGGACTATCCAAAATGACTCCAAGATCTTTCTTGAGAGGTAATAGCTAATTTAGACCCCATCATTTTGTATGTATAGTTGGGATTGTTTTGCCATGAGCATGACTTTGCATTTATCGGTGCTGGATTTCATCTGTCATTTTGTTATGCAATCAGCCAGTTTTGTGAGGTCCCTTTGTAACTCTTCAGTCAGCTTTGGACTGAACATTCTTGAGTAATTTTGTATCATCTGCTAACTTTGTCACCTCACTGTTTACCCCTTTTTCCAGATCATTTATGAATATGTTGAACAGCACTATTCCCAGTGCAGATCTATGGGGGACACTGCTATTTACCTTTCTTCACTGTGAAAATTGAACATTTATTCTTACTTTTTGTTTCCTATTTTTTTAACCAGTTACTAATTCATGAAGACCTTCCCTCTTATGTTATGACTGCTTACTTTGCATCAGAGCCTTTGTGAGAGACCTTGTCAAAGGCTTTCTGAAAGTCCAAGTACATTATATCCATTGGATCACCCTTGTCCATGTGTTTATTGATGGCCCTCAAAGAATTCTAATAGATTGTTGAGGCATGATTTCCCTTTACAAAAGCCATGTTGACTCTTCCCCAGCAAACTGTGTTCATCTATGTGTATAATACTGTTCTTCAGTACCAGGCAAATTGGTTGAAACTATAATGAAGTGTAGGCTTTCCAGCCGGTAATTGCCAGGATCGCCTCTGGAGCCTTTTAAAAATTTGGCATAACATTAGCCATCCTCAAGTCATTTGGTACAGAGGCTGATTTAAGCAATAGGTTACATACCATAGTTAGTTCTGCAATTTCAAATTTGAGTTCCTTCAGAACTCTTGGGTGAATGCCATCTGGTCCTGGGGACTTATTACTGTTAAATTTATCAATCTGTTCCAAAACCTCCTGTAACGACATCTCAACATGGGACAGTTCCTCAGATTTGTCACCTAAAGAGAATGGCTCATGTATGGGAATCTCCCTCTTGTCCTCTGGAGTGAAGACCAATGCAAAGAATTCACTTAGCTTCTTTGCAACAGCCTTGGCTGTCTTGAGTGCTGTTTTAACATCTCGATTTGTCTAGTGGCCCCACTGACTCTTTTTTTTTTTTTTTTTTTTTTTTTTTTTTTTGGGGGGGGGGTGGGTGGGGGTGGCAGGCTTCCTCTTTCTGATGTACTTATTTTTATTTATTTATTTATTTTACTGTTCTGTCTATTGCTAGTTGCTCTTCAAATTGTTTTTGGCCTGCCTAATTATACTTTTGCACTTCACTTGCCAGAGTTTATGCTCCTTTCTATTTTCCTCAGTATGACTTAACTTCCAATTTTTAAAGGATGCTGTGACGGTGCAGTCTATATGGTTTTATAAAAACATGAGTGAATATAATGTAACTGGAATATGCTTCATGCAAAAAGTCTCTTGTAAGGTATCATTACAAAGCTTATAATCTACTGAGTGTGATCATCCTATTTGTATAAATGTACCACTTATTTCTAAAACTAGAAATATAAAATATAACTCTGAGGGCCTATTGTAATTATGCGAAGTGTGGGCCATTAATGGTGGTTTGGAATCTTGATGACTCTGTGACAGTGTACCCCATAAGGCTTTATGGGGAGGGGGTGCTTATAAATGTATAGATGACATAACTGGAATATGTTTTGTGCTGCCTGTGCCATGTAATATATCTCCATAAGGGTTATGATCTACTATATCTATTCATCCTATTTGTACATATATATCATTTTCTACTCGAGGTTAAGAATATGGGCTGTATGCTTGCCTGATTTCTAAGTAAGCTTTGTGAGGCATTTGGTCAGCTGTTTTAGGAAGGAATTCGCCAGGTTAAGTACCTGATCAGGAGACACTTAGGGAACAATGCATCTTGGAATGCTCCAATCCACATGAGAAGTCTTCCTGGAGACATGCAAGATGCCATGTGGACAATGGCGTCGGCCTGCAAAGACTGAGTCATGCAGGGACATGTGACTTGCCCAGGTGACTCCAAAACTCCATCTTGGAGCTGGGCTTTGCATAGTAGGGAGGTCTCCACCCACAAGAGAGAGTCTACTTAAACCCGTGGGAGACCCCTCCATTTTGTCTTCAGCTGGCTAAAGAAGGAGCCTCCCCAATTCCCCCCCCCCCCCCCCGAGGATACTTGAAGGAGACTGAAACAAAGGACAGTAACTACAGGGGGTGTAAGTGATTGCTGGACCCAGGCTAAAAGGAGATTAGCCTGTAAAAGGGAGCATTCTGGAACTGGTGAGGAAATTATCTGTATTCAGTTTGATTAGGCATAGATCTGCACATTTTATTTTATTTTGCTTGGTGACTTACTTTGTTCTGTTACTACTTTGAACCACTTAAATCCTACTGTCTGTATTTAATAAAATCACTTTCTATTTAGTTATTCACTCAGAGTATGTATTAATACCTGGGGGAGCAAACAACTGTGCATATCTCTCTATCAGTGTTATAGAGGGCTAACAATTTATGAGTTTGCCCTGCATAAGCTTTATGCAGGGTAAAACGGATTTATCTGGGTTTAGACCCCATTGGGAGTTGGGCATCTGAGTGCTAAAGACAAGCACACTACTGTGAGCTGTTTTCAGGTAAACGTGCAGCTTTGGGACAAGTGATTCAGACCCTGGATCTGTGTCTGGAGCCAAACAGGAGTGTCTGGCTCAGCAAGACAGGGTGCTGGAGTCCTGAGCTGGCAGGGAAAACAGAAGCAGGGGTAGTCTTTGCACATCGGGTGGCAGCTCCCAAGGGGGTTTCTGTGATCCAACCCGTCACAGACTCCCATTAACCAGGACCATTGTCTGCAGATGGCTCTGTTTTATCTGATAGTCTTCCTGTGTGTGTGTGTGTGTGTGCTGGCAAGTGGGTAATGAAGTCTTACAGTGATATGTGATCATGTCACCTGAACTGGAATCCATCTTTAACCTGGTGCTTTTCCGGGGGGAGGGGGGAAACCCAGAGGGACAAAGGGTTCCTGCTTTATGCAAAAGATATATAAAGGATTGGAAGAGAACAGAGGAGGGAGAGGAACCATCATGAAGAATCCCCTAGCTGGAACAAGAGCTGTACCAGGGGAAAGAATTGTGCCCATACCTGGAAGGTGTCCAGTCTGAGGAAAAAACTTACTGAAGCATCTCTAAGGCTAGGTCTACACTACCCGCCTGAATCGGTGGGTAGAAATCGACCTCTCGGGGATCGATTTATCGTGTCCCGTCGGGACGCAACAATCGATCCCTGAATCGACGCTCTTACTCCACCAGTGGAGGTGGGAGTAAGCGCTGTCGACGGGAAGCCGCAGAGGTCGATTTTGCCGCCGTCCCTACAGCAGGGTAAGTCGGCTGCGATACGTCGAATTCAGCTACGCTATTCGCGTAGCTGAATTTGCGTATCTTAAATCGACCTCCCCCCTGTAGTGAAGACCTGCCCTAAGGGTGAGATTATCTGTATTTAGTTTGATTAGACATAGATTTGCACATTTTATTTTATTTTGCTTGGTGACTGACTTTATTCTGTCTTTTACTACTTGGAACCACTTAAATCCTACTTTCTGTATTTAATAAAATCACTTTTTACTTATTAATTAACTCAGAGTATGTATTAATACCTGGGGGAGCAAACAACTGTGCATATCTCTGTTATAGAGCACGAACAATTTGAGGTTTACCCTGTATAAAGCTTATACAGGGTAAAACGGATTTATTTGGGTTTTGACCCCATTGGGAGTTGGGCATCTGAGTGCTATAGACAAGCACACTTCTGTTTTTCGGGTAAACCTGCAGCTTTGGGGCAAGTAATTCAGACCCTGGGTCTGTGTTGGAGCAGACGGGAGTGTCTGGCTCAGCAAGACAAGGTGCTGGAGTTCTGAGCTGGCAGGGAAAACAGGAGCAGGGGTAGTCTTGGTAAATCAGGTGGCAGTTCCCAAGGGGGTTACTGTAATCCAACCAGTGAGATGCCTCTAACAGTCTTTTACTTAGTTGTTTAGCCATGGTGGCTTTTTTTTTTATCTGGGGGGTAAAGTTAATTTAAACACTAGTAAAGGCTCAAAAGGTTTCCATGCAGATTTCAGGCTTTTACTTTTGTGACTGTTCCTTTTTATTTGTTTGACTAGCTTCCTTTTTATTTTTTAATAGTTCCCCTTTTTAAAGTGAAATACTACTATGGTGGGGTTCTTTGGTATTTCCCCCTGTACAAGTGTGTTAAATTTAATTACATTATGGTCGCTATTACCAAGCCATTCAGCTATATTCACCTCTTGGACCAGATTCTGTGTCCCACTTAAGACAAAATCAAGAATTGCCTCTCCCCTTGTGGGTTCCAGAACTAGCTGCTCCAAGAAGCCGTCAGTAATGGTGTTGAAACTTTTTCTCTACATCCTGACCTGAGGTATATGTCCCCAGTCAGAATGGGGATAGTTGCAATCCCCCACCATTATTGGGTTTTCTATTTTTATAGCATCTCTAATTTCCCTGGGTGCTTCATCACCATCACCATCCTGGTCAGGTGGTTGCTAGTATATTCCTACTGTTGTATTCTTATTCAAGCATGGAATTGCTATCCATAGACATTCTATGGTCCAGGTCAATTTTGTTTAAGATTTTTACTATATTTGACTCTGTTTTCTTTCACATATAGTGCCACTTCCCCACCAGCATGACCTACTCTCATGCCTATATTCTTTGAATATAAGAACATAAATATGGCCATACTGGGTCAGACCAAAGGTCCATCTAGCCCAGTATCCTGTCCACTGACAGTGGCCAATGCCAGGTGCCCCAGAGGGAGTGAACCTAACAGTTAATGATCAAGTGATCTTTCTCTCCTGCCATCCATCTCCACCCTCTGACAAACAGAGGTTAGGACACCATTCCTTACCCATCCTGGCTAATAGCCATTAATGGACTTAACCTCCATGAATTTATCCAGTTCTCTTTTAAACCCTGTTAGTCCTAGCCTTCACAACCTCCTCAGGCAAGGAGTTTCCCAAGTTGGCTGTGCACTGTGAAGAAGAAATTCCTTTTATTTATTCTAAACTTGCTGCCCATTAATTTCATTTGGTGGCCCCTAGTTCTTACATTATGAGAACAAGTAAATAACTTTTCCTTATTCACTTTCTCCACATCACTCAGGATTTTATATACCTCTATCATATCCCCTCTTAGGCCTGGTCTACACTACGACTTTAATTCAGATTTATCAGCTTTAATTCGAATTAACCCTGTAACCGTCCACACAACGACGCCATTTAATTCGATGTAAAGGGCCCTTTAAATCGATTTCTGTACTCCACCCCAACGAGCGGAGTAGCGCCAAAATCGATTTTAGCAATTCGAATTAGGGTTAGGGTGGCTGCAATTCGATGGTATTGGCCTCCAGGAGCTATCCCCACAGTGCATCATTGTGACCGCTCTGGACAGCAATCCGAACTCGGATGCACTGGCCAGGTAGACAGGAAAAGCCCCGCGAACATTTGAACTTCATTTCCTGTTTGCCCAGCGTGGAGAGCACAGGTGACCACAGATACCTCATCAGCACAGGTAACCATGCAGGCTGATAATCAAAAAAGAGCACCAGCATGGACCGTGAGGGAGGTACTGGATCTGATCGCTGTATGGGGAGAGGATTCAGTGCTTGCAGAACTTCGTTCTAAAAGACGAAATGCAAAAACTTTTGAAAAAAATTCCAAGGGCATGATGGAGAGAGGCCACAATAGGGACTCTGAGCAGTGCCGCGTGAAGGTCAAGGAGCTCAGACAAGCCTATCAAAAAACAAAGGAGGCAAACGGTCGCTCCGGGTCAGAGCCACGGACATGCCGCTACTATGCCGAGCTGCATGCAATTCTAGGGGGGGCTGCCACCACTACCCCACCTTTGTTCGTGGATTCTGGGTCGGGGATAGTCTCGACGCCTGAGGATTCTGCCGATGGGGTAGAGGAGGAGGAGGAGGAGCTTGCAGAGAGCACACAGCACTCCATTCTCCCCAACAGCCAGGATCTTTTTATCACCCTGACTGAAGTACCCTCCCAAGCCAGTACCCAAGACTCTGACCCCATGGAAGGGACCTCAGGTGAGTTTACCTTTTAAAATATAAAACTTGTTTTAAAAGCAAACGGGTTTTTAATGATTACTTTGCCTGACTTTGCATTCGCGGTCAGTTCAGCTACTGGAAAAGTCTGTAGCTACTGGAAAAGTCTGTTAACGTGTATGGGGATGGAGCGGAAATCCTCCAGGGACATCTCCATGAAGCTCTCCTGGAGGTACTCCGAAAGCCTTGCCAGAAGGTTTCTGGGCAGTGCATCCTTATTCCCTCCTCCATGGTAGGACACTTGACCACGCCATGCTTGCAGCAAGTAATCTGGTATCATTGCCTGACAAAGCCTGGCAGCGTATGGTCCCGGTGTTTGCTGGCATTCAAGCAACATCCGTTCTTTATCTTGTTGTGTAATCCTCAGGAGAGTGATATCACTCCTGGTAACCTGGTTGAAATACGGGAACTTAATTAAGGGGACAGAGGTGGCCGTTCCTACTGGGCTGTTTGCCTGTGGCGGAAAATAAATCCTTCCCTGCAGTTAGCCAAGCGCAGATGGGAAATTGGCCCTGAGTTTTTCGCGTTTGGCTAGCAGGGATCTTCCCTGTTACCAGCCACGCGGTGGGGGGAGGGTACCGTGATCATCCCAGAGAATTCATGGCGAGGGGGGGGGGGGGGTCGGCGGCGGGGGGGGGGGTAGTTTGGTGCCTGCAGGGATCTTCCCTGATACCAGCCACGCGGTGGGGGGAGGGGTACCGTGATCATCCCAGAGATTCATGGCGGGGGGGGGGGTTAGTTTGTTTTCTGGTGCTGCTGAATGTTAACAGAAAAACCGCAGCACTCTACTTGCCTGAAGGGGCCCAGACAAGCCCCCCCACACTGCCCCCCCCCCAACTGGCTGAGATTGGCCAGGCTTCTGCAGCACTCTACAGGCTATGCTTGGTATGTGGGAAAGGAGGGTGCAGAAGCTGTAAAACAATGGCTTACCATGGCCGCATGCAAGCCGAATTCTGTTGCCCAGACCTGTGATCTCTAGCAGCAAAGCCACAGGCACTCAGCATTAAGAGGCAAAATGCGACCTTGCACAGAAATCACATGTGCTATGTAATGTGAACAGTGTTGGTCACCGTGAAAGAGTATAAGCATTGTTTTGCAAAATGTAGCTTTTAAAACAATTCTCTCTTTTTTCCCCTCCCTACAGCAGCTGCAAATTCCTCAAGCCTCCCTCCTCCATCCCGAAGGTTATCACAGATAAGGCATCGTAAGAAGAAGACGCGGGAGGACATGTTTTCTGAAATTATGCAATCCAGCAGGAGTGACAGAGCTCATCTGAATGAGTGGAAGGAAACAGTTTCAAAGTATAGGAAAGAAGTCAGTGAACGTGAGGAGAGGAGGGACCAACGTGAGGAGAGGAGGGACGATCGAGATGAGAGATGGCGGCAGGAAGACCAGAGGATGAAGGATGCAACGCTGGGGCTGCTCCGGCGTCTGGTGGAGGTTCAGGAACGGCTGCTGGAAAACAGACTGCCGCTTCAGCCCCTGTTTCACCCTCCCCCCTCCCCATGTTCCGTATCCTCCTCACCCAGACGTGTAAGAACGTGGGGGGGGAGGCTCCGTACACCTTCCCATTCCACCCCAGTAGACAGCCCAAGCACAAGGCTGTCATTTTTTTAACCTTTTCTTTGTGGCTTTCCTTCCCAGCAATCCTCCTCCCAAATACCACCCGGGTTCCCTCCCTCTTTTTCTAATCTATTAATAAAGAATAAATGATTTTTAAATGATAGTGACTTTATTTGGTTTGAAAGAAAGATGGGGGAAGGGGCAGGGTGGGTTCCTTACAGAAAATCAGTCAGTAAAGGGGGAGGGTTTTCATGAAGGAGAAACAAACAGATATTTCACACGGTAGCCTGGCCAGCCATGAAACTGGTTTTCAAAGCTTCTCTGATGCACAGCGCTTCATGGTGTGATCTTCTAATCGCCCTGGTGTCTGGCTGCGCGTAATCAGCAGCCAGGCGATTTGCCTCAGCCTCCCACCCCGCCATAAAGGTCTCCCCCTTACTTTCACAGAGATTGTGGAGCACACAGCAAGCAGAAATAACAATGGGGAGATTTCTTTGGCTGAGGTCAGAGCGAGTCAATAATGAACGCCAGCGACCTTTTAAACGGCCAAATGCACATTCTACCACCATTCTGCACTTGCTTAGCCTGTAGTTAAACAGCTCCTGACTCCTGTCCAGGCTGCCTGTGTATGGCTTCATAAGCCATGGCATTAAGGGGTAGGCTGGGTCCCCAAGAATAACTATGGGCATTTCAACATCCCCAACGGTTATTTTCTGGTCCGGAAAGTAAGTCCCTTGCTGCAGCCCTTTAAACAGAGTAGTGTTCCTGAAGACGCGAGCATCATGAACCCTTCCCGCCCAGCCCGCGTTGATGTTGGTGAAACGTCCCTTGTGATCCACAAGTGCTTGCAGCACCATTGAAAAGTACCCCTTGCGGTTTATGTACTCGGTGGCTTGGTGCTCCGGTGCCAAGATAGGGATATGGGTTCCGTCTATTGCCCCACCACAGTTAGGGAATCCCATTGCAGCAAAACCATCCACTATAACCTGCACATTTCCCAGAGTCACTAACTTTCGTAGCAGCACCTGAGTGATTGCTTTGGCTACTTGCATCACAGCAGCCCCCACAGTAGATTTGCCCACTCCAAATTGATTCCCGACTGACCGGTAGCTGTCTGGCGTTGCAAGCTTCCACAGGGCTATCGCCACGCGCTTCTCAACTGTGAGGGCTGCTCTCATCTTGGTATTCTGGCGTTTCAGGGCAGGAGACAGCAAGTCACAAAGTTCCATGAAAGTGCCCTTACGCATGCGAAAGTTCCGCAGCCACTGGGAATCGTCCCAGACCTGCAACACTATGCGGTCCCACCAGTCTGTGCTTGTTTCCCTTGCCCAGAATCGGCGTTCCATGGATAGAATCTGCCCCATTAACAACATGATCTCCAAAGCACCGGGGCCTGTGGTTTCACTGAATTCTGTGTCCGTGTCCATGTCCTCATCATGCTTGTCGCTGCGCTGCCGCCGCCTCCTCGCCTCGTTTTTCTGGTCCTGGCTGAGCATAAACTCCACGAGAACGCGCGAGGTGTTTGCAATATTCATGAGTGCTGTCTTGACCTCAGCGGGCTCCATGCTTGCCGTGGTATGGAGTCTGCAGTGTTCACCCACCCAGGAAAAAAGGCGCGAAAATGGTTGTCTGCCGTCCGTTGCTTTCATGCAGGGAGGGAGGGAGGAAGTGAGGCTGTACCCAGAACCACCTGCGACGATGTTTTTTGTCCCATCAGGCACTGGGATCTTAACCCACAATCCCAATGGGCGCGGGAGACTGCGGGAACTATGGGATAGCTATGGAATTGCTACCCACAGTGCAACGGTGCAGAAATCGAGGCTAGCCCCGGTACTTGGACGCACACCACCGAATTACTGTGCTAGTGTGGCCGCACTCATTTTGATTTTATACAACCTGTTTCTCAAATCCGAATTATCTAAATTCGGATTAATCCCGTAGTGTAGACATACCCTTAGTCTCCTCTTTTCCAAGCTGAAAAGTCCTAGCCTCTTTTATCTCTCCTCTTATGGGACCTGTTCCAAACCCCTAATCATTTTAGTTGCCCTTCTCTGAACCTTTTCTAATGCCAGTATATCTTTTGAGATGAGAAGACCACATCTGTATGCAGTATTCAAGATGGGAGTGTAGCATGGATTTATATAAGGGCAATAAGATATTCTCAGTCTTATTTTCTATCCCCTTTTTAATGATTCCTAACATCCTGTTTGCTTTTTTGACCACCGCAGCACACTGCATGGACGTCTTCAGAGAACTATCCACGATGACTCAAGATCTTTTTCCTTTTTGTATCCTATTGTTACAGTGGCCCTTTGATTATCATCATTCCACCAAGTTTCTGTGATGCTTGTTATATCAATATCTCATTTAATACCAGGCACTCAAGTTCACTCATCTTAGTATTTAGACTTCTTGCATTTGTATACAAGCACTTATAAAATTTGTCACTTTTTAGTTGTCTGCTTTCATGTGAAGTAAATGAATGGGACTTTTTTTTTTTTCTTCATTTGACTGTTTTCTCTTCAGCTCCTACCTGTACTTTATCAAATTCTGTCCTCTCCTTTTTACTAGGGTGTAGAGAATCCCTGTTAATGGTTCCTCCCCTAAGGGATGTCTCTGCCCAAACCATATTCTCCTCCACAGCGGTCAGGTTTCCCCCCAGCCCTTAGTCTAAAATCTCCTCAATGAGCTTTTTAATTTTACACACCAGCGATCTGGTTCTGTTTTGGTTTAGGTGGGGCCCATCCTTCCGTATAGGCTCTTCCTTTACCCAAAATGTTCACCAGTCCCTAATAAACCTAAAACCCTCCTCCCTATACTATCGTCTCATCCATGCATTGAGACCCTGCAGTTCTGTCTAACTGCTCTGCAGGGCCGGCTCCAGCATTTCTGCCACCCCAAGCCAAAAAAAACCCCCAAACCCGTGATCGTGATCGGTGGCGGCAATTGGGGGAAGAAGAGGGGAAAAAGCCGCGATCGGTGGTGGCAGTTCAGCAGCAGGTCCTTCGCTCCTAGAGGGAGTGAGGGACCTGCCACCCCCGAATTGCCGCAGGTGCCGCCCCTCTCCCTTGGCTGCCCCAAGCACCTGCTTGTTAAGCTGGTGTCTGGAGCTGGCCCTGCTGCCCTGCATATGGAGCTGGGAGCATTTCAGAGAATGCTATGGAGATCCTGGACTTTAATCTCTTACCTAGCAGGCTAAATTTGGCCTTTAGGACCTCCTACCTGTCCTTATGACATTGCTACATGTATCACAACCACCAGTTCTGCCCAAACACTGCACATAAGTCTGTCTAGATGTCTTGAGATCTGCAACCTTCGCACCCAGCAGGCAATTGACTATGCATTTCTCCTGGTTACCACAAATTCAGCTACATATATTTCTATTGATTGAATCCCCCATTACTTGTCTCTTCCTAATAAGAGGGGTCCCCTCCCATGCAGAGAGATCCTCAGTGTGAGATGATATCCTGACATCTGGAAGGAGGGTCCCAACTATGGGATTGTTTCCCTCTGCTCCAGTTTGCTGTTTTCCTTCGTGGAGACTTTCATCCTTCTCAACAGCACAGAGGCTGTCAGACTGAGGGTGAAATTGTTCTATTGTGTCGAAAAAGTCTTATCTATTTACCTGTCTCCCTTGGCACCTCCATTTCAGCCTTTTACTTTTGTAGCTTTTTGTGTGTGCAGGGGATGTTTGTTGGGCTAAGTTTAGAGAATGTTTATTAGGTGTATCTGGCTCTCACTCCCTTTCTAAAGTGCCTTGAAAAACTTTCCTAGCTCCTTGGGTGATGTGGAAGCTGGCTTTTAAACCCCTGTTCTCCTGGGTAGCCCTACTTCCTGGCTAAGGGCTCCTAAAGGGATTAGGGACTAGAGCTCATGCAGAAGCTCTCAGCCTTGCCTAGCAGATTGCTAGATTTAGCTCACAGCTCCACAAACAGACCACACTATTTACTACAGTCACATGGCAAGCAGCAAGAAACAGACAAGAAGAAATAATGCAGGTAGTGAGACCGGGTCTACAAATTTTGTTGGCAAAGCTATGCTGGTCAGGGGTGTGTGTGTTGGGGGGGGGGGGGGGGACAGAAGGCTGAGGGTGTGGGGGGGCAACTTGAGGTCAGGGCAAAGGGTTGGGGTGTGTGTGGGGAGGATCAGGGCAGAGGGCTGGGGTGCTGCCTTGTTCCACCCCCTTCCCCAAGGCCCGTCCCTACCTCTCTCTGCCTCCTCTACGGAGCAGCGAGCACGCTGCCGCTCGGCTCGGCTCTGCTCCGCTTCCCCTTGCAAGAGCCGTCACTGGCGGGGGGCGGAGGGGGGAGGAGGGGCCAAATGCACCACATTGTGGGAAGAAACGGGGGAGGGGGAGAGCTTGGCTGCCACAGGACCCAGCTTCTGCCTCCTGCCCCCGCAGGGGAGAGCAGTGGGTGGGGAGGCTGAGTGGGGCAGGGGGACGGGACCCCCCTCCACCGCTCTCCCCTGTCGGGGCAGGAGGCAGAAGCTTGGTCCTATGACAGCCAAGCTTCCCTCCTCCCCCTTTTCCCCAGCGTGGCACTTTCCGGCCCCTTCTCCTCTCACCGGGCAGGCAGCATGCCACTCAGAATCGGCTCGTGTGCCATAGGTTGCCGACCTCGTTCCAGAAGATAGGATATAGAAATAAATCTTGTGATAAAGTAGAACATCTCAAGATGACTGTAAAATAAATAAAAAAAATTGCAGCCATGAAAGAAATGCCTATGTATTGTGAAAGAGAGCCTTAGTTTCCTCTTAATTGTTTGAATTATTTCTGAATAAATTTGTGTTACAGACTTCCCCCCCCCCCCCTTTCTTTTTTAACAAACTCATAAACTAGCTGTGAAAATATCCAGCTTCAGCTTTCAGCACACCATGTGGCTACAAATTCTCTTGCCTTTTCCATCTGCCAGAGAGTTTGAGGCCCTCTGAGAGATGCCTGCAACATACATACATATATTTTTTTACTCCCACCAATTAAAGATTTTTTTTCCCCCCTTTGGAGGGTATGATGGATCTGAAGATCATTATCTTTCTATTGGACAATGATGCAAAGCTCTGTCAGTGGAAGAGACTAAGGAATTACTCCCAAGTACATCAAGATTTTGCAGTTCAGACTCAGGGCCAAGTCCTTCCCAGGCCAGTGCAGCAATGAGTGAGGCACTGGCAGGTGCACCCTTTCGTGTCAGGAATCCTGCCAGCCCAGGTAGGATTATACAGGGTGTTCTTTGGAGCAGTGTGTGGCTAATGTGCGCTGATGACATCCGTATAAGCATTAGCCTGCTGGTTGGCTGGCTGTCTCCCCTAGCCAGCAGTTTTTAGTTGTGATGTGTGAGTGGATGAATTTGACTATCTTCAATTTCTCCTAACACTGTCTTGAATATAAAGGGGAGATCCTCCCCTACTGCTTATGCAAAGGGGCATATGTGGGGAAAAGGCATCTGATGCAGGATTTATAGTTCTTAGGCTGCCATATAACATACATTTTTACAGAGTTTTTGAGGCCAGACCAGCAATCAACTTCACCTACCTCTAACTTTCCTTTGAGGTTGAACAGCTCCCAGTTACAGAAAAGTGAAAGGTTTTTCTCCCCTACAACACCAGAGCACAGATAACTCATCCAGGCAAAGTATATAACTGTTAAGAGGCAGAGCTGCAGGATATACCTCCAGTTGGTATCAAGGAGGAGTTGCCAATAATTGTGATTTCATCATGAATACGAACCAGGTGCCTTATTCAGGTGCCTAACTATGACGTCTAAAATTGGACAACTAAATCCAAAGTATGAGAATGTTGAATCTCTGTCAAAGCAACACATTTATGGGCAATTGTTTTATCTGCAGGAACTCAGCACAACCTGTAATAGATTTTGCTCACAACTGCAAAATCAGTGGTGTGGTGGGTAAGCTAACCTAAACTAAACCCCAGTTCTCCAAATGAGAAGGGGATAAACTCAGTTTACCAGAGTTTACCCTCAACTACACTACTGTTTTAAAGTGTTGTAAATTAATAACTCAATAAGCTGGAGGCAAAACAGATCACATACCATCTGGAGTGATAAATTTCTGGATTATTCACCAAAGTTGTTTTTTAAATGATAGCTGTTAAATTGTAGTTAATATTATTTACATTGAACCATCTTTTAAAAAGATGCCTTATTCCATGAGTCTGACACTTGCAATATGCATACTGTATAACTGTGCTGGTCAATTTCATAAGTTAATATAGTTGTCTCAGTATATGCACTGTGAACTATGCTGCTTGTTCTTCATTCTGTTTCACTTTAGACTAGAACAAGAAGGTTCCTGTAGCAAATATTTACCATAATCTTTTTACGGTACAAGAAAATTCAGTTTTTTGTTGCCATTTATTTCAGAAATTAATTCTATATTTTACACTGGACTATTGAGCCCTTCATAGCAAGATACTTCTGCAAATTCCTAACACTTAGCCTGTGAGTAGTCCAGTGGAAGTTCATGGCAATGGGATTTTCAAAAGTGGCCTAACTTGGCTCCTAAACTCCCACGGATTTCACTAGTAAACAAGTTCCATCAATGCTGAGCATTTTTGAAAATCCCTCCCTTAATATGGTTTTAGGTGCCTAACTTGAGACAGAAACATTTATTTAACAAAAAAAAAAAAAAAAAAAATGCCCCTTAGTGCCTTTTAGCAAAATTCCCCTTGGGAGATCTGTAGGAAGTTGCAATTTTGACTCAATGGGAATTTTTTCTGACTAATGACTGAATAAGGATTTTGGGATTTCTTTGATCTGCCATATAGTAGTTATTTTTCTTTTTGGCTTCTGACTTCTTCTTTTGGTGAATGCACATAAGCATATCTTGGTTTTTTTTTAAACCAAACAAAAACTCCTGCAGTGGAACTGGCAGATATTGGCTTTGTTTAAATCCATTTCCCTTATCTGTCTCTTCCCTTATAAGTCCCCTTGGCTTGGCTAATTATTTTAAAAGTTGTGGGCACTCTGTACTTTAGGACTATTTCTAATGCCCACAATTCCAAACTGTCTTGGTACACTTAAGTACACAAAAGTTAAGGAACTGCAATGTTAAAACACCTTTCCTTGATCTCTCTTTTTTTTTTTTTAAAAAAGGCCCTAATCTTGTCATGTTTCCAAGCGTTTTTATTTATAAATCCACTAATTACACAACAGATAATTGGGACCATATAATAGCAGCACAAACCATATATCTTAGTTCAAATTCACCTCAAAATAGCAACATAAATTGTACATCACACTGCAAATTAGTTAATACCACTAAAGAACTCTAACAGTGACAAGCAGAATGTTTAAGCATATGCTTCATTTACATTTTCTGGAAGGCAAAAAGTAACCATCTCCAATTTTGCTATCTGTTTGACACTTAAGCGAGGTATAGAGAAATGAGAATTTGTTAATTTTTTTTTTAATATTATAGGCCAAATTTTGAAAAGTGACTTCTAGGTCAATTTCCAGTGAAAAATATTGTGGTTTTGATTTGTGGGGGGACTGCTCCCATCCCAAGCTGCACTAAAACAGCTCTGGCATTACTCAAATCTTACCCTAATTGTCTAAAGTTGATCACTCAGAATTAGAGTCCAAGGCTGAAGATTTTTTTCCCCCAAATTACTTGAAATATATTTTTGTCAATGCTTTTAGGGGAGAAACAGTAACATTAAAGTTAGTTTCTTTTTTTCAAAATAAAAAAAAAAATGGAAAACTCCCAGAATGTGAAAAATTATAGACCAGACCTTATGTCCATCTGCATCCAATATCCCAGTGAAACTAGTGGGAATTTGAGTGGGCAAGGAATTCAGGAAACTGCCTGAAAGGAATATGATTGACATACTACATATATATACCCTCTGTGTCACTCTTCTATGATAAAAAGGGGTTTCCCCATTTCTAAATGACAGATTTAGGACTAGGTGCTGCTTCCACTGAAGACAGTTGCCAAACTCCCATTGACTTTAAGGACCTGATCATTGCCCCATTAATCTGTGCTTAATTTATTTAGAACATAACCATATGTTTGTTACTAATGGGCCAAGTTTTTATATACGCTATTCTTCAGGCCAAAAATCCTGTATTAGTTTCGTTTTAAACCCTACTATATTTTCAATGCTTGGGTATTTTTCATAGATTAACTAATCAAATAGGACTGTCTGGCACTATTTTACTGTCACCAATAGCCAACACTTGTTCCAACACGTCATAAACCAACTTAAAATGTAAAACCCCATTTAAAAAAAACAATGCTAGTTTTAAAGACATTGTTTCTTGGCAAATAATGTGTTGAAACCAGAATTAATGTTTTCTGGATTATTGTAAGTGTATTTGCATCAAAGATAAGAGAACCCCACCAATCAGCTTGTTGTTGTAAGATGACATCAATGAAGGCTAACTTCTGGGAGCCATATTTCTTTTATTTACTCTCATGGTTCATCTAAATTGCTATCTTTTTTAATATCTGATTTTTAGCAAGTCTTTTTGGATTTAAGTGCTCTACACCTACAAGATTAGCTAATGAATTAATTTTGTAGAGGCTTTGGGAAGATTGTATCAACATTTTAAAAAAGTTTTGAAAGTGTTTTGTCAGTAAATTATTGTAAAGTGCAGCCCTGGTCTCCTGTATCTATACTTCCAACTGTCATCTGCTAGTGACCAGAACTCATAACCTTTGCTTCTGAGACATACTGGTACCATTGTTTAAGTCATTCAGCAAGCAAGTTATTTGAAAGCTTCTAATACTTGTCACTGGAGGACACTGAAGTGAACATTTTGTTAGCACTAAGGTTTTCCAACTTGCTTAGAAAAATGAGTCATTCTCAAACTTGCCACCTAGAATAACACAAAGCATGTTTGTAAATAATGTAAGCAATCCAGGGACAATAATTGGCTTAATTAAAAGCCTGTTTAATGCCCCTCTCATCGTGTCCATAGCCTTAGTCAGGTTTACCTCACTAGTAACTCCTGCATGTAATTTTTTTTCACCAAACACATACATTTAGACCACTCCTTTGTTAAATTGCCAGGTCATTCACTGAAGAAACTGAGAAGATCTTTGGGGGTAGGGACTGAATCTTTGTACAGAGTCTAACACATTGGAGGCCCTTTCCTGATAGGGGACTGTGAGTGTTACTGCTATATATCTGCCCACAAACTAAAAGAGAAAAATTGCTAGTCTGGTATTTTCTTTGCTATCTTGTTTATTCACAAGGAATGTACAAAGTCCTGCTCCTCCAAATGTAGGAGGAGCCAAAGGCAAAAAGCCAAGCTTTTTTTTCAGCCAGAACCCCCAATAGAAAACTAGAGAGTTTCCTCTCTCAGGGTCACACTGTGCATACAGGCTTTAGTTCTGCCTGGATTTCCTCAGGATGTCTGTCTTTTTCTGGTTCTGTGTTCTACATTCCCTTACACACCCACCCACCCACCCACCCACCCACACCACACCCTCCCCCCCCCTTACAGAAAACAATGCTCAGGAAAAAAGCCTTCTGCACATGCAGACTAGCTGGGTTCACAATCCTTTCGTGGGGGATTATAATTTATCCTTGGTTATATTAATTGAAGGTGGTGGTCATAGCCGTGAATCCCAATGGGTTTTAACTCACCCCAAAACAAGGTTTCACCGAGCTCATACCAGTACTGTCTTCAGAAGTCAAAACTAGTCAACATTACTACTTTAATTGGTCACAGGAGTCACACATCCTCTCTTTCTCCAAGACTTTGGTGCCTTGGACCTAGGTATTGAGCTAACGTTCTGAACTATAAATGGTGCTGGAGTAGCATTATGATGAACCTACCTATCTACCTCCAAAACAGCATTTTAATCCCATTTTAGAATGTCAGAAAGGTACAGAGTTTTGTACTAGTTGGGGTAGGCTCTGACCTCTTCCGCTCAGTTCCCCAAGAACTCAATTTGACTTAGTTCTCAGAGTATCATAGACTTTAAGGTCAGAAGAGACCAATATGATTGTCTAGTCTGACCTCCTGCACAATGCAGGCCACAGAATCTCACATGCCCACTCCTGTACCAAACCCCTAACCTATGTCTGAGTTATTGAAGTCCTCAAAGTGTGGTTTAAAGACTTCAAGGTGCAGAGAATCCTCCAGCAAGTGACCCATGCCCCACGCTGCAGAAGAAGGTGAAAAACCCCCAGGGCCTCTGCTAATCTGCCCTGGAGGAAAATTCCTTCCCGACCCCAAATATGGTGATCAGCTAAACCCTGAGCATGTGGGCAAGACTCACCAGCCAGACACCCAGGAAATAATTCTCTATAGTAACTCAGATCCCACCCCATCTAACATCCCATCACAGGCCATTGGGCATATTTACCGCTAATAGTCAAAGATCAATTAATTGCCCAAATTAGGTTATCCCATCATACCATCCCCTCCATAAACTTATCAAGCTTAGTCTTGAAGCCAGATATGTCTTTTGCCCCCACTGCTCCCCTTGGAAGACTGTTCCAGAACTTCACTCCTCTGATGGTTAGAAACCTTTGTCTAATTTCAATTTTAAACTTCCTGATGGCCAGTTTATATCTATTTGTTCTTGTGTCCACATTGGTACTGAGCTTAAATAATTCCTCTCCCTCCCTGGTATTTATCCCTCTGATATATTTATAGAGAGCAATCATATCTCCCCTCAGCCTTCTTTTGGTTAGGCTAAACAAGCCGAGCTCTTTAAGTCTTCTTTCATAAGACAGGTTTTCCATTCCTTGGATCATCCTAGTAGCTCTTCTCTGTACCTGTTCCAGTTTGAATTCATCCTTCTTAAACATGGGGAGACCAGAACTGCACACATCACTCAGGTTCCTTTGCTTGGCACACAGCAAAGCTACGCTGAGTTGATTAGACTCAAACATAGGGAGTGGGAACAGGGAATACCACACATCAAAAGTTACACAGCAAACCTCTTCCTTTATATACATTTACACATTACACTGAATTTACTATACATTGCATTACACATTTTGAAACTGGTTTGGTAACTTTGTAGGAACCAAACCCTGTACAACAGGGGTGGGGAACCTATGGCCCACGGGCGGGATCTGGCACACTGCTTGATTTCATCCAGCCTGTGGCAACTCTCCGTGTTGCGGGCTGGAAGCCCTGAGCCTTTGTGCCCCCCCACTCAGCTGGAGCTGTGAGCACCAGCTTGCCCTGTTGCGGGGCGGGGTAGCTGGGGTTGCTGGCCACTAAAAGTCTGGTTGGCTCTGTGCAGCTCCAGGAAGTGACTGGCATGTCCCTGCAGCCCCTAGGAAAAAGGGTCATCGGGGAAGCTCTGTGCACTGCCCCCAGTGCTGGCTCCACAGCTCCCATTGACCGGGAACTGTGGCCAATGGGAGCTGCGGGGGTGGTGCCTGCAGGCGTGGGCAGTGCACACTTCATTTCTGGCCCCACCCTGAAGCGTAGGGGAAGCCCTGAGCCTCCATGCCCCCGTGTGGGGCAGGAGCCACGAGCGCTGACCTGCCCCACTGTGGGGGGAAACCCCAAGCCTCCATGCTCCCCGTGGGGCTGTGTGTGGCCCGCAACTGATAATTTCTGTTGGTTAGTGGCCCCTGATAGAAAAAAGATTCCCCACTCCTACTCTACATTATGCACTGTCCAGTATGACTTACTCTTTTACCTTATCTTTATGTTCCCAATTTATCTTATCCATTCTTACTTTTCCCATTGTAAATAGCTCCCTTGGTGTTCCCCCTTATTTTAGCTAGTACACACATTCCGGTTCTAGCCTGCTGATCCATTTACCTCCCTAACCTTGTCTCACAAGAAATGAAGCCTCATCCATGTCTGATTACTCTTGTCAAGCCAGGTCTACAGTATTTAAATGGCCTGGAGAAAAAGGTGAAAAGCAAGAGAAATTAGAAATGCGTCTTTATGAGCATAGAAGAAGGTGTGCATATTTTATACATCTTCGAACTGTTATTTTGGATTAGTTTAATAACTCAATACAGCAGAACAGAAACATTGCTAAAGGTACAACACTGTGCTGTAATGGGGCTGGATTGTGCCATAACGGAGGCCACAAGGAGGATGCCATTCATTCTCAAAATGGTGCCCTCTGCACAGCATAGTCTTGGATGCACTGTGCGGGCGCAGTCAAAGGAGGTTGTCATTTGGTACAACAAAATGGTGTCCTCTGCCCAGCATGATTGCGAGGTCGCACTGCATGGAGGATGCCATTTTGTAGAGGGTGGGAGGGGGTTCCGGTAGCTGCCCATTCAGGACTACACTCCTGGATCTGAAAATCACAAAGTCATTTCCAGGCCAGACAGTAGTCGGCCCCATTCCCTGAGGATGCAATAGCAAAACCTTTACATATCAGCAAACTCTTTATATTAAATTCCAGTCCTATAAAACCAAAATAACCCTGGGTGTCTGAAGATCTAAATGACACAAGGATGAGCACAAATCCAAAGTACATTAAACCCTCTCACCCCAAATACAATCACAGTTAAAAAGGAAACAACAATGCAGTAACTTTCTCTGTATAAACATAGCAAAGACCAAAACAATGCACAGAATCTCTCCTATGTTTGTGGGGATTCCTCTTCTCCTGACTTCCATATACAGGTCAGTGCAAACCTGTTTGAATGTGTGTGTGAGGAGAGGGGAATGAAAATGGGGGTGGGGATACTGGGGTTATTTGATCAAAAATGCTATTTAAACTATTTCTTTTCCTTTATACAGCACTGGTAGGTCACAACTTGATATGCTATAGCCCCTTTAGAATGTTGCGCCTTACAAGAGTTGAAGATTCTACCAAAAAACCCTGTAATGTGTGACATTGGCTGTGCTGTGTTGCTTTCGGAGGGTGTATCTACACTGCATGTTTGTTTCGGTGGCATGTAGTGTACATACCAGTGTAGCGCCCCCCCCCCCCCGACCCTCCCAGCATAGGTATAAATAGCAGTGTAGAGAGTGAGGCCCAGTGTAGGGGAGTAAAGTAAAGACACTCCTGAAGGATGTGGGTACATACACGAGCACATTTCTTACATGGTTCTCTACCCACCCAATCCGTGCCCCCCTGTCTACAGTGCTATTGTTAGCAGTGTAGTGTCCCACTGCTGGAGTCTTTCCCCGGAAAAGACTCTGGCAGCAGGGAAAGGCTTTGGCAGGGAGGAGGTAGTGGGAAAAGACCCAGGCTGCTCCCCACTGCTGGAGCTCTTCCCTGATACAGGGAAAGACCCTGGCAGCACCAAAAAGCACGCAGAGCCTTTCTTCACGGCTGGAGTCCTTCCCTGTGTCTAGGAAAGGCTCTGGAAGTGGGAAAAGGTTCCAGTAACGGGGAGATGCTGAAGTCTTTCCCAATGCCTCAGAGCCTTTCAGTGACATGTGTAGCTACACACCACATGTGGACATGGTGTGCTCTTTACTGTGGCATGCAGCTACGTCTACACTACATGATGCCAAAAGTGATGTGTAGTGTAGATGTAGCCTTAAGGGAATTGAAAGTTAGCCATCCAAGTACTTTTGTAATCCACTTCAGTTTCTTCTATTTGAGTACCCTCACTGACCCCTATTAAGTTGATATTTCTTAATCAAAGCTGTTCCTTCAAGGATCAGTTCAGTTTGTCATGATTTTTCAGCCCTTACAATATTATTGAAACTAGCATTTGAAGTGGGGGTTTAAATTCCACAATTGTGGGAGTGATATGTATGGAAGTATCTACACTAGCTTCAGTTTTGTTCCTAAGTGTCCTATTGTCACAATCCAAATATTCAAAATTTATTTTTAATCCATGAAGCCACTGAGTCCTGGATCATACTAAGCTGCTAATATCTCCACAGTATTTGAAAGAGCAATGTTGGTAAATCAACAACCCATGTAATAGATGAGGTGACTAGAATACACAGAGGCCTGAATATTAGCTAGTAACATGGCTGAGATCATGGCTTAAAGACCATCAATGAAATATGAAATTGCAGAACTATTAACTGTAGAATGTAACCTATCACTAAAATCAGCCTCTGTACCAGATGACTGGAAGATAGCTAATATAACCCTGATTTAAAAAAAAAAGACTCCAGAGGAACTCTTGTCAATTACAGGCCAGTAAGCCTAACTTCAGTGCTGGGCAAACTGGTAGAAACTATAATATAATTATATATATATATATATATAATTTATAATATAATTTCCTCTGAAAATCTTAATTCAAACAAGAGGAAGTACTATTTCAAACAGCTTACAATTAGCTTGTGGAACTCATTACCGTGGAATGTTGTGATGGCCAAAAGTATAATTGGGACAAAAAATGAACTGGATAAGTTCATGGATGATAGATCCATCAATGGCTATTAGCAAAGATGGTCAGGGATGCAACCCAATGCTTGGGGCACTCCTAATCCTTTGACTACCAGAGGCGGAGAGTAGAAAATAGGGGTGGATTACTCCATAATTGCCCTTTTCTGTACACTTCCCCTGAAGCACTGGTATGGGCTACTGTCGAAGATAAGATATTGGGCAAAATGGACCATGGTGTGATCCGGTATGGCAGCTCTTACGTTCTTACGACCTTGGCTTATTTCATGACATCCCAAAGACTTTTTGGTCCCATAATAATAGTAGACTTAGATAGTGTTGAGAGAGCAGACTTCCGAAGGAGCCAAAATCCATTCATCGCATGGCACTATTCTATAAATTAAAAATAAATGAAATCCTAGCCTTCCCATATGACCCTCTCTATTGATTCTGGATTTCTTGTGTAATACAACAGTATGACTGAGATACTCAAATGGATAGAGATGTTTGAGACCAGGAGAAGAAATAGAAGCTTAATCAGTTTCAGATCCTTCTTCCCCTCATAACACTGACATTTTGCAGTCCATTATTCTGTAATGATAACTAGACCCCTTTGAATTGTTTTAAGTTTAATTGGCCAAGTTATTAAGCTGTGAAAATAATTTCCTACAAGCAGTGGCACAAATGAAAGTAGTAACTCTGGCTCAAGCAGTTGAAGCCAGCTGGAGGGGAAGATTAGTGCCATTAGAATAATGGCTCTCTTGCTCTACAAAAACTATAGCTGATCCCCTCTATGTCCCTTCTAAATACATCTGTCTGTCTAGCAAACACAAAAACAAACTGCATGATACTATGTATAAACTGCTCCTCTCTCTCTCTGCATAACAGAACACATGCTATTTTGGAAGGGGATCCTCTAGGGAGGGTTAGACCATAGTATAAGTAGCGTTATTTTTTTTTCTCTCATTGATTTATTTTTATTTTCATTTTTATTTAATCTTTGAGGCTTCTGACAATTCTGGCAGATACTTAATAACCTCACACTCTAATAATGCCAAGATATGACATGAATTGCACACCAAATTAATCATAAAAATATTTTACAATATTTTTGTTTCTCTGATTGGCTGTTCATTTTTTGTACGGGGTTGATGGTTCTAACTAGTCAAACAGTTCTAGACAGGGTGCCTTGGAGAACTATAAATAAACTCGAGGGGAGCAATAATGTTTGATGGTCCTTTCAGCACAGCAGCCGGCAAACAAACATACTCCTATTTACAAACATTTATTTCATTCTCTTTTTAAAGGCTGATTTGGGCCCTACCATTTTAGGTTGCCTTCCTGCATTTCTTATATTACATTCGCTACCCTTCACATAGCACAGTGATAATTAGCAGGTCCCTCTGGCTTCTACTTCATATGTTACAAGATGGTATTAAAGAAAGTATTTGTGCCATATAGATAATCTGACGGGGAAGACAACACCAGCTCTTGAGTAGGACAATCTTATACTTTACTTCCTCCTCAACTGAACAAATTGCATGTATTTGAGCAAATTTATCAACAGTTTTCAGAGCTTATATACAAATTAGATATTGTATGGGCCAGTTTCTCAGCTGGTGTGAATCTGAGTACTCCATTGACTTCCGTGGAACTCAGCCAATTTATACCAGTTAAGAATTAGGCCCTTTGTCTCTCTTCACAGTTCTCTACAAAATAGATATTTATTTCTGAAGCCTAATTTTTGTATAACTATGCTAGTGTCAGGTTATAACATTTTACTATGCAAGTTTGGACGTGCAATATCTCCTCTCTCTGAACTCTTTGAAGAATGCAGAATGAATTTGTTATTCATTGTAACAAAGGATCTAGCCCTACTGCCATAGAAATCATTGGGAGTTTTCTGCTACTTTGTAATCATGCATTAATTCACATTCTTTTTTTTTAATATTACCTGTTATGTTTTTAAAATTTAGGATTAATGGTAAACACAGATGGGCTTGAATTGAAATGCCATATCTGAACATCCACCAATTTTTTTGGGTCCTAATAATCCAGATCCGAACTTTGATCTTATAAGCAGGGCCATGTGCATTCCATAGCTGGGGAATTTGGCATGGAATTCACCCTTGCTAGAAAAATATGTTCCAGAATATAAACTTTTCTTTAAATTTCTAGCCTTCCTGGTTGTGAAGATAAACTTGAAAATATGAACCAACTGTCAACCAAAGCAAAGTTTGCAAATAGCCTGAAACAATAAGTCAAAGAGGTATGAATTGCCTCTGTTTGCCTCATGGGTCTGTTGACTCTTAAATCAAAAGATAATACAAATGTGAACCTGGTTTACTATTTCACCTCTGAACCCTTTAGCAGAAACGTCAAATTAATGTGCTTATTCCACATTGCAAATGGCCTTTCTAGCCTTCCCAGGTGCCAAAAACGCCAACTGTCCCCTGTCTCACTGCCCCCCCTCCCCCCCGCAGCTTCTCCCGATGCCATTTATGAAGCAGTTAGACATTATCAGTACAAAACTTGAGGACTCTCAAAGCTGAAAATGTGGGAACAAGCTAAAGATAAACTGAATAAATAATGTGAGTGTGTGTGTGTATGATACTGACTGTATTATTGATGCTCAAGTTTAATTCAGGAAAAAGCCTATTTTCCTTAATTCATTTGAAGGTGCTACAGAATTCTTATCAGAATGCCAAAGAATCCAGAGACCTTGTTGCAGAATTTAGGACATTTTGCCCCATAGTAAACAGAGCTTTGCCCTTAAAGGACCAAACTGGAACCCTTGAACTTTGGGAATGTTACAAATCACGATGTATATCTAGATCTAACATTGTTACCTGCTCCTGACTAAAGAAAAAATTAAACACATTTGCAAGGGTATAAAGAGGCAGACACATGTATCTCAGTGCCCTATTTTTTATTCTAATAAGACTGTAAGCTTTGGGAGTTTCTATCAAGTGAGCATGCTCATTAGATTTTTCTAAGCAGTGGGAGCTCTAGTTTCCAGTCTCTTACTAAAAGAAATTGGTTTTTATTTCTGACCAAACAAAAATATTTCTATCTTCCAAAGTATAGTATCTAATTGCATGAAAACTAGCAAACATAGCA
Organism: Malaclemys terrapin pileata; assembly: GCF_027887155.1. NCBI lineage: Eukaryota > Metazoa > Chordata > Testudines > Emydidae > Malaclemys > Malaclemys terrapin. The sequence continues at coordinate 47,615,063 of NC_071506.1, read as the reverse complement.
GTATTAGGTAGTTCTTGCTGTTGGAAATCAGTGTATCATTTTGCACTCTATACTCTGAAATTCTAACTGATATTCAAATACCACTTTGAAATACATGAACTTTGGACATATGATGGCACTGTTGTGCCTAACCTAACTTTGTATTTAGAAATCACATAGCCCTTGCCATCTGTAATTTTATTGTTCAGTGCTTGGGGAAAAAAACACAACATAATACCAGAAACGAGTGTTAGCAAAATACAATTTACTTGCACACTCCTGACAATGTTTTCCTTTTGTTGCTTATTGCTAGTATTTTCGAGCTTTTGCTGCCTTCTTTTGGGGTTTTTAGTTTCAAAATATCAACAGCTCAGTTGTTTCAGGCATTGCTTTTTTCCTTCTGCTGATCAAACGCTGCATGTTACAGACATTTGCCAACAGGGTTTATTTGTTGAAAGTGCAGGATAAACTTTTATAAGGTATTTAGATTTACCTGAAACTTGTTTTAGTTGTTTACTATCAGCATAGCTTGTTCATAGAAAAGCAGGTGAGCTGATTCCAAAGCCAATATTGCCAGAAAACACTAAGCCTCGGGGTGTTATGTGCACAGCTCCAGGAATCCATTACAGCCCTTGGGTCCTTTAAAATTAGAAGCCACAGGGACATGAATATGTTTGTGTAAGTTTGTGACCTACAGGAAGCTAACAGCAGGGTCAGCTGACAGGAGAGATCCAGGGTCATGGTACCCCTGCTGTGAATCTCTCCATAGAAGCTAGTAGGAGCTACTAAAGGGAAAGAGGGTAGCTCTTTATACAACGTTTCTGGACGGTGAATTTATCCACTCATTTACAGGGTACAGTGACAATACGTATACAGACACTGAGGGCTCAGTCTTTGGTTCCTCCTGTAGGGCAGGGTGGAGCAGACACCACTGCACCAGATCCCCAGCTAGCATAACGTCTGCAGCCCTCTATTTCCCATCCAGACTCCCAGGAGTGCCCTTCATTCTCTGTTTAGGTTTTTATAGAGGCATCCTAGGATCTTAGCACATCCTAAGGGTATGAACAATCACAGTATCATTTTTCTCTTCCCTCTGTCCTGTGTAAATGCTGGTGTGTGCTATTGTTGGAAGGCTTCATCAAGGGTATGATTACCAAAGGGCCAAAACTGGGTCTGAAAACATTGGGTGCAATCTTCTGACAGGTAGAAGTGATTTTTTTTTTTTTTTTTTTTTTTTTACTGCAAGGTGGTGAGATTCTCAAGGCTGCAGACCAGTTTAACAATCTCAGGACAAGTCCTTCTCCATATTAACCCTGTCCATAGCAGCCACTTGTCTTGAGATTGTCAGTCTTGTCTGGGTTCAGTCTGAGACAACTGCTTTTCATCCTAGTGCTGACCTCAACCAGGCAATAACACAGCTTAGAGATGATGCTATTAATGTTTGAGGTCAAAGAGATGGGAATCACAATAAAGCCTGCAAACTTGCTGTCGCTTCCTCCCCTGTTGTCTCACCAGAAGTCCCAAAGGGGAGAGGAAGGTTCCAGGAGGGCCTTGCTGGTGGAAGAACATCTACCCATAATTGCCATTTGGATTCAGTCAGGAACTCCCTCCACTCGGAGTTTCTTCTTCCTTCCCAACCTTCACTTCAGGAACTTATCCCAAATATGTCTCATATTCTGCCCTCCCTGGTGCTCAGGACTCTTCTAATCCCCTAACCATCCTCCCCTAGTTCTCTTATCTCCATGAATCCCCACAAATCTCTTCTACTTTCCTCCCCAGTCAGCTCCAGAAATCGTGCCCCACAATCTCTCCCTCCTTCCTCTCCTTTCTGTGTCGGGAACCTCTTTCTCTGTATCCTCTCAACCCCAATATTTCCCCCAACTTCCAAATATGTCTCACTCCTTCAAATATCTCCTTTCTTCTCTCTGACCTAAGACTCCCTCCCCTGAGTCCTGTCAATCTCTCCCTCCTCCCCTTTCATCCCAGGAGGTTGCCTATGGTACATGCAGTAGTGCACCTGTGATTGCATGCATAATTGCTACCACTACAGGGGTGCATATAGCTAGTTAGTTGCCTACATAGCCAGTTTCACCTGCAATCACCTGAACTGCACACCCAATCACAGTAATAACATGTTCCTTTTTGTTTGTGGAACTCAGGCCTCAGTTTCTTTTACAAAATGTGGCCCTTTATCTTTTCAGTAGTTTGGAATGTCCATCTCATCATTTATTAAAGGAGCAATGTGACCTCTCAACTACTGCAGAGGTTCACAGAGATTTCTACCTTAGGTATGAGGACTTCATTTTCTACTCCTAAGAGTCAACTGCTTTCTCTCACTGCACACCTGCTACTTAGTTATGCAGGTGCCTTCCCCATGATTCTTTTTGTCATTCCTATTTTGCCCATTCTCATTCTGTATTTGCTCAATTTCTTATGTGTATTCTGTTCATGGACATTCCTTTATTTTCAGGCTTATATATTCATATATAATAATGTATGTAATGGGCATGGTGTATTGCATTTACTTTTCAGATATATGGGGTTTTTGTGTTTCATCTGATTTTTCATCTCTAGTAGCTCTCTTGAGGGTGAGAGTTGAACTTTGCTCTCTCCTTAGGTGGTATCTTTTCAATTTTTTCCTATTGATCTGAGCTAGCTTTTCCAATTTGTTTCTGAACTTGATGACATTTCACTATGTGCAAAGAAAACATTTTCATCTTCATTTCCATAGCCTTTATAGAGGAGCAATTTTCATTACCCAGCTGATTCAGTCCTTCCATCCTTGTACTTCACTTCAATTGACAATTCATCAAGTTATTCCTGCAATCACCTGAGTTTTGAGAGATACCCTCCATATCTGAGTAAGGACCTGATCCTGCAATCCTTACTTCAGTTAAAAAGCAATTTGATGGTGTTGGAATAACAAAATTAGCTCAAATGACCTACAAGTGGACTCCTTGCCCTTACCTACTTAGCTGTATCAGGTAAGAGCCCCACTGTACCATGTGTTTTTCTTCTTTCTGCTGTAGGAAGTGCTTCCTTCCATTTGTTTGCTTTTGTCAAAGAATATTGCTACCGGGCCTGGTACTCCTGCAATACAAATAATTAATAATAACCATTCTTTATGATAATGTTCTAGGGATAACACTTTAAAAAATCACTAGTGATTTTTGGATACCCAACTTGAGACATCTTAAAGGGGCCTGATTTTTTGAAAGATTTGAGTACCTACTCTCTGAAGATCAGGTCCCTTTAAGGTTTTTCAAATGGAGCACTCAAATATTGAGGCATTCAAAATCAGTACTCACATCTGACAATCTTGGCCAATGTTTGTAGAATAGTTTCTATAGAAATATATAGATTTAATCCCCATCACATTCTTTAGGCCTTTTCCGTAAAAGGAGCTCTCAGGTTTCCAGTCTGACTGGTAACCAAGCAAGAGAGTTTTTCCTAGCTTATTCTTAACCTTCCTCATTTGCACTGTTAACATCCTGACTCCATGAGATAGATAATCATTGTAGAAATCAAGGCTGGATTTTAGATCTTGTATTGGGAATCTATTCCTTCAGTAGGAGTTTTGGGGCATATAAGAAATGCAGAGAGTAGTTCTTTTTTTGGCTCACCTTTGCTCCCTATGTCCAAATGATCTGACAATAAGATTTTTTGAGTGGAATCATTCATCACAATCTAAGATCTTAAATATTTTAAACTAGTTTTGCAAGTAAATTTTCATCCTTCTAGCTTCAAACCAGTTTCTGGTGATTATGCTCTATATTTCTAGTGCTATTACGTCTGGCTATTAAGACTTCCTCCTAGAGAATATATAATAAATGTTCTAGAACAATTAGTAGCAGAGATTGCTCAATAATCTAGTTTCCAGTTGTACAAATATTTCCCTAAATGTCATTTTCAACTTTTAAATTATGAGAAGAATTAAGCAAAGATTTCATGCAGGTTGCAAATTTAAATTTCAGATATGACTATTAGCAAGATCTTTTTTCATCATAAAACCCCAAAAGGATAAAACAATAAACAAAGCTTTAGATAAGAAGACAGTTTTCTACATGTTGTAACTTTTGTTCCAGTAAAAGAATAAACAAGCTGTATGTTGTTTTCAGTAAAGGCTAATTGGAGACTAAACAATGTTAGAAGAATGGTTTAGATATTGGACAAAAGAAGTCATTGTCCATGGAGTAGTTCAGGCATGAATAAGCAACAAGACTGATTGTAGCTAATGACAGCTGAGTAACATCTTGGTACTGTATCTGACACTTGCACACAATTGTCTTTGAAATATAATAATGTCATTGCACTAAATGAAATTCATGACACAGAGCAGATCTAGTCTGTGATCTGACAAGTTCATTGTGGTTTGGGGTTAGTCTTTAGAGGATGACAACAAAGAAAGTATTATGAAATAAAACCTAAGCAGAATGAGAGAGACTCTTAATTGTATATTAAGTAGAGCTACAGTATGGTGTTAAAAGTGTATGTGTAGTGGATTGGCGGTCGTCCCTCCCCCTCAGGCTCGGAGGGAGGCAACTCCATCTCACTATGTCACAGCAGTCAAAGTCTGTGACCAGGGGAATTAGCACCAGGGCCGGCTCTGGCTTTTTTGCCGTCTCAGGCAAAAAAGCCTCCGACCGCCCCCCCCCCCCACCAGCATGGCGGGGAGGGCAGCCGGGGCCTCGGGGGGAGGGCGGAGTGCCCGGCCGGGGCTCTGCTCTCCCCTGCGGCCGGGGGGAGGGCACCGGGGGGGAGGGCGGCCGGAGCCCTGGGAGGAGGGCGGAGTGCCTGGCTGGGGCTCCGCTCTCCCCGGCAGCCAGAGCGCCCGGCCGGGGCTCCGCTCTCCCCGGCGGCCGGGGGGAGGGCGCCGGGGGGGGGAGGGCGGCCGGAGCCCTGGGAGGAGGGCGGAGTGCCTGGCTGGGGCTCCGCTCTCCCCGGCGGCCGGGGGGAGGGCGCCGGGGGGGGGAGGGCGGCCGGAGCCCTGGGAGGAGGGCGGAGTGCCCGGCCGGGGCTCCGCTCTCCATGGTGGCCAGAGCACCGCGGGGAGGGCGGCGAGCCCCGACCGAGGCTCCGCTCTCCCCGGCGGCAGGGGGGAGGGCGCCGGGGGGGAGGGCAGCCGGAGCCCTGGGAGGAGGGCGGAGTGCCCGGCCGGGGCTCCGCTCTCCCCAGTGGCCAGAGTGCCGGGGGGAGGGCAGCGAGCCCGGCCATGGCCCCGCTCTCCCCGGCGGCCGGAGCCGGAGCACCATATCGCATCGTCCCCCTCCAGGTTCCGCCCCAAGCACAAGCTTGGTGGGCTGGTGCCTGGAGCCGGCCCTGATTAGCACATCACCAATCTATAGCTCTGGCCCTTTGGGCAGGGCCTAGCAACAATCAGTCTTTAGTTTGGCATCCTGGCTAGGGCAGACAGCACATACAGTCTGGTGCTCTGGCCCTCTGGGCAGGGCAGATCAAAGAGCAGTCTTGAGTCCAGCCTTCTGTGTAGGGAAGGCAGCAATCAACACAGTCATGGCCCTGATCCTCTGGGCAGGACAGAGCAATAGGCAGTGTTTATCCAAGCCCTCTGGCTGGGGCAGACAGCAATCACTAGAATCAGGCCTCTGACCCTTTGGGTGGGGAAGAGCAATAGGCAGTTTTTAGCTCAGCTCTCCGGCTGGGCAGACAGCAGACAAACGAAGGCTGTTTGGCCTATGGTGGGTAGGCTGCCATCCCAGGGGTGGCATTGGAAGCAAGGATGGTGGGACCCAAGCCCACCCTACTCCACCAGGTCCCAACCCAGGGCCCTAACAATGGAGGGGAATCCCGCCAATGGTTCAGCGAGGATCCAGCTGAAACAGGCTGACCCACGCTCTGACAGCAAAACTATACTAAAGTGTAGTTTCCCTTAGCTACTTCCTCCCACAGTCCGGGGACAGGGCTCCGTAGTCCAAGGGTTCTCCCTCTCCTTGGGGTACTCTTCAGAGGGCAGTCCCAGCAGCTGCTGGGGTCGTCCTCCCGGGGTAGGGATTGGTTCAGTTCCATCCCCACTCCAGGGGCCAGCAAGGTAGAGGCATCTGACTCCTTTGCTGGCTCTCTCCCATCTGAGCTGGAGGCCCTGCCTCTTATGCTTCCTGTCCATCTTTCAGCTTCCAGTGCGAGGGGTGGTCACAGCCTGGCTCCGCCCTCCGGGTGTGGATAGTGGGCCCTCCGTTGGAAGCTCGGAGCAAGGCCACTTTGCCTCAGTATGATATGGTACAATACTTTATTTTTGAGTGTCAGGGAAACCATGAACGTTCTCCCTTTAAGCTAACTGTGTCCAGATTCTTAAGGTACAGTAATTTATCAGCCAGGAAGGTTTCCCCTCCTGTATAGATCTCTCTGCTTTTAGTTAGTTTGTTTACATTATTTGTTAAATATATGACTGGACATTATTTACGTTGGTCTTCAGCTTTCAGACCTTTGTGTGATGTAGAACTCCCCTGTTCCAGAAATTTGCACAAATTGATTTCTGTTTAGTTACGTAAAATCAATCAAAATATTATTCATCCATCTTTTTAAAAAAATAAACCACAGGACAAAATTTGCTTCACAAATCTGCTTAAATGATCTCCAGAGGCCAGTGTTTTCTGAATTATATAACTTTTCTAGCGAGAGAACAGTAATCCAGCCAAGGACAGATATGAATATATAGGTTTCAGTAGAAGTCAAATTTTGGTTAAGGGAAATGAAATGTATACAAAAGAGTGTAGGTCCTTCAGCTTCTGAACTTGTCATATTTTTAAAGGATATCACCACAAAAACAAATCCACTGGCTTGCTTTTTAAATGTTGGAAATGCTAAAGGTTGGAATACACTATTTTTTTTTTTAATGAAAAGAACATTTTGTAATAGTGCCTTAGTAATGGCCCCAGAAACTTAATTTCTCTATCCACAAAATGGATAGCTCTTGTGCAGCCTGGCTCCATATACATAGTAGGCAAGAGAGCAACAACATCAGCAGCTAATACAACAGGTGGTCACTCTGCCACATCCGCCAGAGCAGGACCAGCGAGCTTTGATCAAGCAGTGGCCCCCATCCCTGTCAGGCTTACAAAAGATGGGACCTGACAATGAGTCCAAAGCCTTCCTTGAAATCTTTGAGTGAGTGGCCATGGATAGCCCCTAAAACAATGTGCTGTTTTGCTGGCCCCATACCTAACTGGAGTGGTACAAACTGCATATTGTGATTTAGACCCAGTTGTGGCCCAAGTTTATGTGCAGGTCAAAGCGGCCATTCTCAAAGCCTTAGACATCTTGAAAGAGAAATGCTTCTGGGATAAGTGGTACCCTCCAGGAGCAAAGCCCCAGCTGGTCACCCAGAAGCTATGGGACTTATGCTGGACATGGCACAGACCAAAGATGAAGACTGAAGCACAGGTGGCAGAACTAGTTTTACTTGAAAAGTTCACCCAGACACTGCCCTCTGGTGACTGAGTGTCTTGAGACCATGACTGATGCCATGCATCTCATGGAAAACTATCTGATAGCAGAGGTCCCTACAATCATGTTCTGTGAGGGACCCACTGTGACCAATGGCCCAGTAAAGCCAAGTGAGAAAGCTGGCCATCAAAGCATATATCTTGAGGGGCTTCAATATGCTCCCCCCTCAGGAGATCCCAGGGCTCAAAAGGCCCATGGATAGTCTAGCGCCCTCAACGTGGGGCCCAGTTCAAGAGTCCACTCATCCACTGGATCTTAGGAAGGGAATATCTGATTTAAAAACTTCAAGTTTCAGAGAATCCACTATTTACTCTGGTTCAAACTAGCAAGTGACCTTTGACCCACACTGCAGAGGAAGGCGAAAACCCATCAGGTCCATGGCCAATTTGATCTGGTGGAAAATTCCTTCTTCACCTCAAATATGGTGATTAGTTAGATCCTGAGCATGTGTGCAAGACCCACCAACCAGACACCTTGGTTCCTCTCTTGCTGGTAAGCATACCCTTTGAGTGCATTGGAATAGTTCATCGTTGGCCCTCTTGAAAAGAGCACCACAGGCTACTGATTCATTTTAGTAGTGGTGGACTATGTGACCTGGTACCTGGAGGCTATACCACTATACTCTATGAATGCCAAAATGGTTGCTGCAGAACTTATAAAGATCTTTGCCTGTGTTGGGGTACCAGTTGAAATTATAATAGGCCAGGGAACAAACTTTGCCCCAGATAATGAGGTAATTATATTGGTTGTTGAAAATAAAAACCCTTCGAATGTCCATCTTCCATTCCCAAACAGATGGACTGGTGGAACAATTCAACAGAACATTAAAGATTATGCTAAGGAGCTTCATTGTCATGGATACCCAACACTGGGACCAGTTGCTCCCTCCCTTCCTGTTTGCCATATGAAAGGTACTACTGTCATCTACTGGCTTCTTGCCATTCGAGTTATTGTATGGGAGATAACCACAAGGGATTTTGGATCTCATTTTACAAATGTGGGAAGAACAGTCATTTCAAGTTGATAATGTGGTACAGTACATCTTTAACCAGTGAGAGAAGCTGGAAGATTTAGTCTTGTTCGCTCCAGAGAGTCCCTTACAATTCCAGAGCACCCAAGAAGCAGCCTATAATAAAAATGCCTGCCTTGGTGTTTCAACACAGATTTTGGGTTCTCTTACTATTGCCTAGTACAGAATCAAAGCTCCTAGCCAATTGGCAAAGACGGTATGTAGTGATATGACATGTGGGGCTAGTGAATTACGAAATTTGACAACCAGAGAAGTGAAAACTCCAACAAATCTATGTGAATCCTTTAAAGCCATGGAAGGCCTAAGAGAGCCTGTTTTCATAGAATCATAGAATATCAGAGTTGGAAGGGACCTCAAGAGGTCATCTAGTCCAACCCCCTGCTCAAAGCAGGACCAATTCCCAGCTAAATCATCCCAGCCAGGGCTTTGTCAAGCCGGGCCTTAAAAACCTCCAAGGAAGGAGACTCCACCATCTCCCTAGGTAACGCATTCCAGTGTTTCACCACCCTCCTAGTGAAATAGTTTTTCCTGATATCCAACCTGGACCTCCCCCACCGCAACTTGAGACCATTGCTCCTTGTTCTGTCATCTGCCACCACTGAGAACAGCCGAGCTCCATCCTCTTTGGAACCCCCCTTCAGGTAGTTGAAGGCTGCTATCAAATCCCCCCTCATTCTTCTCTTCTGGAGACTAAACAATCCCAGTTCTCTCAGCCTCTCCTCATAAGTCATGTGCTCCAGACCCCTAATCATTTTTGTTGCCCTCCGCTGGACTCTTTCCAATTTTTCCACATCCTTCTTGTAGTGTGGGGCCCAAAACTGGACACAGTATTCCAGATGAGGCCTCACCAATGTCGAATAAAGGGGAACGATCACGTTCCTCGATCTGCTGGCAATGCCCCTACTTATACAGCCCAAAATGCCGTTAGCCTTCTTGGCAACAAGAGCACACTGTTGACTCATATCCAGCTTCTCGTCCACTGTGACCCCTAGGTCCTTTTCAGCAGAACTGCTACCTAGCCATTCGGTCCCTAGTCTGTAGCAGTGCATGGGATTCTTCCGTCCTAAGTGCAGGACTCTGCACTTGTCCTTGTTGAACCTCATCAGGTTTTTTTCTGCCCAATCCTCAATTGGCCCAATGTTTTTTCAGCCCCTACCCGACAGAACCCAAATTATGCCCACAGGCCACCAAAACCTCAAAGCCAGGAATGGTTAAAATCGAGAGCAACCTTCTCCAGAAAAAAAGAGGCCATACCCTGCAGTTGATCACTGCCTTCTCCACAGTATTCTCTACCCAACCTGGGTGAACCCATTTAATTGCCCATGATATGCAAACCAAATCCGGACTTAGGGTCAGAAAAAATCCACAACTTCTTCCCCAGAAATTGAGGTTAAACTGTGAAGCAAGAGCTCCAATCAATGCTAGAGCTGAGAGTAACTGAAGAGTCATTTAAAAACTGGAGAAATCCAATAGAACTGGTCCCTAAACCCAATGTGACTACCCATTTTTGCATAGATTAAAGGAAACTCAAAATCATATCAAAATTTGATGCGTACCGTATGCCACACATTACGTGACGAATTACTTGACTGACTAGTGAGATGGAGTACATTACCACTTGAATCTGATCAAGGGGTATTGGCAGAACCTCCTCACACATCAATTTGGAGAAAAAGCTGCCTTTTCTACTGCCCCTTTGTATCTTCTGATAATTCTGTTCAGGTTATGGGGACCTTCCAAGATCCAGTGACTGATGGACCAGATCCTCCAGCCCACAGCAGCTATCACACTATACCAGGACAACATCATAATTTACAGTCAAAACTAGAAAGACCATGTAGAACATATAACTGCTGTATTATAATCCCTCAGGGGAACCATCCTGACACTAAACCCTACTAAATGTCACGTGGGCAATGATGAGACTACCTATCTCAGATGCACTCTGTGGAAATGCATGGTGTAACCCTGGGTGAATAAGGTCCAACCCCTCCAGATGTCCCCCATGCCCTCCTCAAAGGAAAAGGTATGCTGTTTTTTAGGACTGTCAGGATACTACCAATGGGTTATTCTTTGGTTCTTGACCATTGTGGCTCCTATTACAGATTACCCAATAAAAAGTAGCCCCAAGAAGATCTGGTGGACCAAGGCTTGTGAAGAGGTCTTTCAAACTCTTAAGGCCCATCTCAGCTGAGAACCAATCTTTTATAGCCCTGACATCACCAAGGAACTCCTGCCTCTGATGTGGGATTAGGGGCTGTTTTATCCCAGATTCTGGAAGGCAATGAGCACCCCATCCTCTATCTTAGCCCAAAGAGAGAAGGTTTATTCCAAAATTGAAAAAGAGACCTTGGCAGAGAAGTGGGCTCTGGATTCACTCCAACACTACCTACTGGGGAGTCACTTCACCATTGTCACTGACCATGCCCCTATATGTTGGCTCCATACCATGAAGGACATTAATCCTCTAATTATGAGGTGGTACCTGTCCTCCAGCCCTCCTCTTTCCACATCCAACACCAGGCTGTAAGAGCCCACTGCAATGTCAATTTCTTTTTGTGAGATGGGGGAGAGCTGGTGCAGGAGGGATATACCCCAAATGGGGTCATAAGGTGGGGGATATGTGATGAAACAGAGAAATTCCACACCAGCAGAAAAGGGGTTAAAGAGAGTGTCATAACTATAAAGGGAAGGGTAATAGCTGTCCTGTGTACAGTACTATAAATCCCTCCTGGCCAGAGACTCCAAAATCCTTTTCCCTGTAAAGGGTTAAGAAGCTCAGGTAACCTGGCTGGCATCTGACCTAAAGGACCAATAAGGGGACAAGATACTTTCAAATCTTGGGGGGGGAAGGCTTTTGTTTGTGTTCTTTGTTTGGGAGTGTGTTCGTTCTCGGGGACTGAGAGGGACCAGACATCAATCCAGGTTCTCCACATCTTTCTAAACAAGCCTCTCCTATTTCAAACTTGTAAGTAAATAGCCAAGCAAGGCGTGTTAGTTTTCCTTTGTTTTTCTCAACTTGTAAATGTACCTTTTACTAGAGTGTTTATCTTTGTTTGCTGTACTTTGAACCTGAGACTAGAGGGGAGTCCTCTGAGCTCTTTAAGTTTGATTACCCTGTAAGGTTAATTTCCATACTGATTTTACAGAGATGATTTTTACCTTTTTCTTTAATTAAAAACCTTCTTTTTAAGAACCTGATTGATTTTTCCTTGTTTTAGATCCAAAGGGGTTTTGGATCTTGATTCACCAGGAGTTGGTGGGAGGAAGGAGGGGGGATGGTTAATTTCTCCCTGTTGTAGATCCCAGGGGGGGGTTGGAACTGATTCACCAGGAGTTGGTGGGAGGAAGGAGGGGAATGGTTAATTTCTCCTTGTTTTAAGATCCAAGGGGTTTTGGATTTGTTTTCACCAGGGATTTGGTGAGGGTTTTTCAAGGCTTCCCAGGGAGGGAATCCATTGATGGTGGCAGCCGAACCAGAGCTAAGCTGGTAGTTAAGCTTAGAAGTTTTTCACGCAGGCCCCTACATTTGTACCCTAAAGTTCAAAGTGGGGATCTCAGTCCTGACATGGTGAATAGCGGTGGGATCATTTTATACCCAAAAAGCCAGTGAGATTTTTTTTCCTTCTAGCTGCTTGGAAAGCGGAGCTAGAAGTAGATAGATGCATATCTTATCTCTCCTTGCCTGAAGGCAGAGGTGTTAAGTTTTTTTTACAGGTCCTTTGTTAAGAGAAGGGTTCAATTAGCAAATGACTGGTAAAAGGTATTTACAAGCTGAATTGTTTTTTTTTCTTTTTACATCCTCCGGAGTAGCTAGTTAGAAAGTTACTGTTAACTCTGCAGCAGCCAGAGCTGAGAGCTTCCCAGTTTGTCAACTGCAAAGGGGGTGACCCAGCACAAGAAAACAGGAAAATGACTACCAAAGAAGTAGCTAACAAAATAGAACTGGCCAAACTAGAAGCAGAAGAAAATGAAAGAAAACATCAGAGACTGCTTCAATTAACAAAACTCGAGACAGAGCAGAGAGAAAGAGAAGAAAAAGCCAAAGAGGAGGCCCACAAGAGAGAGATGGAGCTGAAAGAAAAAGAGATGGAGGAGAGAGAAAAAGAAAGGAAGCATGAACTGGAAGTAGCAAAGGCTAAGCAGGATGCACCAGCCAATGCTAACAACCCCCCTCCAGGTACCACTTCCCATCCCAGAAGATTCCCCACCTACAAGGCAGGCGATGATACTGAGGCCTTCTTAGAAAATTTTGAAAGGGCCTGCCTTGGATACAGCATCGCTATAGACCAGTACATGGTAGAGCTGAGGCCGCAGCTCAGTGGACCCTTAGCAGAGGTGGCGGCTGAAATGCCTAAGGAACACATGAACAGTTATGAACTTTTTAAAAACAAGGCCAGACTCAGAATGGGGCTAACACCCGAGCATGCCCGTCGGCGGTTCAGAGCCCTAAAGTGGAAACCGGATGTGTCATTTACCCGTCATGCCTACCACATTGACAAAAATTGTGATGCCTGGGTATCAGGAGCAAATGTTAAATCTCTGGAAGATCTGCTTTCCCTAGTAAAAATGGAGCAGTTTTTAGAGGGTGTTCCTGAGGAAATAGAAAGGTACATCCTAGATAGGAAGCCCAAAACTGTAACTGAGGCGGGGGAGATTGGAGCCCAATGGGTGGAGGTGGCAGAAAAGAAAAAAACTAGTAGCAGTTGGAGCGAATATCAGAAGGGGCAAGCCGAAACAAAACCTTACCACCGGGGACAACCCAAGGCCCCACCCACATCTCAAGGGAAACCCCAGACGCCTTCTCACCCCACCACACCAGTCTCCACCAACCAACATCGCCCCGGTGATATCTTAGCAGGGCGATGTTTTAAATGTAATGAACTGGGACATATAAAGGCTCACTGCCCCAAGAACCCTAACCGATTACAGTTCATTACACCCCAATCACACCAAAGATCCCCAAACCCAGATGCCTCTCTCATACCCTCGGAGCGAAGGGAAACCTTGAGAGTGGGCGGAAAGAAGGTTACCGCCTGGAGGGACACTGGGGCTCAAGTGTCAACTATCCACCAATCCCTAGTGGACCCCAAACTCATCAACCCAGAGGCTACAGTGACAATTCAACCCTTCGTGTCACAATCTGTAACCTTGCCTACAGCCACGTTGCATGTCCAGTACAAGGGCTGGTCAGGAATGTGGACTTTTGCAGTCTATGACAATTATCCCATTCCCATGCTGCTGGGGGAAGATTTGGCCAACCATGTGAAGGTAGCCAAGAGGGTGGGAATAGTCACCCGCAGCCAGGCTAAGCAAGCTTTCACCCCCATCCCTGTTCCTGAGCCGTCCACCAGGGCCCCGTCTGTGTTACCGGAGACCCAGACAAAGGTGGTGGAACTGGATCCTCTGCCAACGACTGCAACAGCCGTAGTGGATCCAATCCCAGAGACCCAGCCAAAGCCAGTCCCAGAACCGGAACTGGCAACGCAACCAGCACCAGAACCATTGCCAGCCCTGAGTCCAGCGCTTGCAAACCCGTCTACAACTCCAACGCCAGAGGGCACCAGCGAGCCTGAACTGGCAGAAGCAGCAGATAAGCCTACCCAAGAGGCTCAGCCAGAGCCTGAGATACCACATAGTGCACCAGCGGACAGCGGTTCACAGTCAATGGAAACAGCCCCAGCACCTGCATCGCTTCCAGAGGGACCAAGCCCCAGTCCACAGTCCAAGGAGGAACTGATGTCTCCAGCATCAAGGGAACAGTTCCAGGCCGAGCAGGAAGCAGATGACAGCCTTCAGAAAGCTTGGGCGGCGGCGCGGAGCACCCCACCGCCTCTCAGCTCTTCTAACCGATCCCGGTTTGTTGTAGAACAAGGACTTTTATACAAGGAGACTCTTTCTGGTGGGCACCAGGAAGACTGGCATCCTCAAAGACAGTTGGTAGTTCCCACTAAGTATCGGGTAAAGCTCTTGAGCTTAGCCCATGATCATCCCAGTGGCCATTCTGGGGTGAACAGAACCAAGGACCAGTTGGGGAAGTCCTTCCACTGGGAGGGAATGGGCAAGGACGTTGCTAATTATGTCCGGTCTTGTGAGGTGTGCCAACGAGTGGGAAAGCCCCAAGACCAGGTTAAAGCCCCTCTCCAGCCACTACCCATAATTGAGGTCCCATTTCAGCGCGTAGCTGTGGATATTCTGGGTCCTTTCCCAAAGAAGACACCCAGAGGAAAGCAGTACGTACTGACTTTCATGGATTTTGCTACCCGATGGCCAGAAGCAGTACCCTTAAGCAACACCAGGGCTAAAAGTGTGTGCCAGGCATTAACAGACATTTTTGCCAGGGTAGGTTGGCCCTCCGACATCCTTACAGATTCGGGAACTAACTTCCTGGCAGGAACCATGGAAAACCTGTGGGAAGCTCATGGGGTGAATCACTTGGTTGCCACCCCTTACCACCATGAAACCAATGGCCTGGTGGAGAGGTTTAATGGAACTTTGGGGGCCATGATACGTAAATTTGTAAATGAACACTCCAATGATTGGGACCTCGTGTTGCAGCAGTTGCTTTTTGCCTACAGGGCTGTACCACATCCCAGTTTAGGGTTTTCACCATTTGAACTTGTGTATGGCCGTGAGGTTAAGGGGCCATTACAGTTGGTGAAGCAGCAATGGGAGGGGTTTACGCCTTCTCCAGGAACAAACATTCTAGACTTTGTAAGCAACCTACAAAACACCCTCCGACATTCTTTGGCCCTTGCTAAAGAAAACCTAAAGGATGCTCAGGAAGAGCAAAAGGCCTGGTATGATAAACATTCCAGAGAACGGTCCTTCAAAGAAGGAGACCAAGTCATGGTCTTAAAGGCGCTCCAGGCCCATAAAATGGAAGCGTCGTGGGAAGGACCATTCACGGTCCAGGAGCGCCTAGGAGCTGTTAACTATCTCATAGCCTCCCCCACCTCCAACATAAAGCCTAAAGTATACCATGTTAATTCTCTTAAGCCCTTTTATTCCAGAGAATTAAACGTTTGCCAGTTTACAGCCCAGGAAACAGATGACGCGGAGTGGCCTGAAGGTGTCTACTACGAAGGAAAAAAGGATGGTGGCGTGGAAGAGGTGAACCTCTCCATGACCCTTGGACGTCTGCAGCGACAGCAGATCAAGGAGCTGTGCACAAGCTTTGCACCAATTTTCTCAGCCACTCCAGGATGGACCGAACGGGCATCCCACTCCATTGACACAGGTAATGCTCACCCTATTAGAACCCCACCCTACCGGGAGTCACCTCATGCCAAAACTGCTATACAAAGGGAGATCCAGGACATGCTACAGATGGGTATAATCCGCCCCTCTAAGAGTGCATGGGCATCTCCAGTGGTTCTAGTTCCCAAACCAGATGGGGAAATACGCTTTTGCGTGGACTACCGTAAGCTAAATGCTGTAACTCGTCCTGACAACTATCCAATGCCACGCACAGATGAGCTATTGGAAAAATTGGGACATGCCCAATTCATCTCTACTTTAGACTTAACCAAGGGGTACTGGCAAGTACCACTAGATGAACCCGCTAAGGAAAGGTCAGCCTTCGTCACCCAGGCAGGGGTGTATGAATTCAATGTACTCCCTTTCGGGTTGCGAAATGCACCCGCCACCTTCCAAAGACTTGTAGATGGTCTCCTAGCGGGATTGGGAGAATCTGCAGTTGCCTACCTCGATGATGTGGCCATTTTTTCTGATTCATGGGCAGAGCACATGGAGCACCTGGAAAAAGTTTTCGAGCGCATCCAGCAGGCAGGACTAACTGTTAAGGCTAAAAAGTGTCAAATAGGCCAAAACAGAGTGACTTACCTGGGGCACCAGGTGGGTCAAGGAACTATAAATCCCATACAGGCCAAAGTGGATGCTATCCAAAAGTGGCCGGTTCCAAAGTCTAAGAAACAGGTCCAATCCTTCTTAGGCTTGGCTGGATATTATAGGCGATTTGTACCCCACTACAGCCAAATCGCCGCCCCGCTGACAGACCTAACCAGAAAGAACCAGCCAAATGCAGTTCAGTGGACTGATGAGTGTCAAAAGGCCTTTAACCAGCTTAAGGCAACACTCATGTCTGACCCTGTGCTAAGGGCCCCAGACTTTGACAAACTGTTCCTAGTAACCACAGATGCGTCCGAGCGAGGCGTGGGAGCAGTTTTAATGCAGGAAGGACCGGATCAAGAATTCCATCCTGTCGTCTTTCTCAGTAAAAAACTGTCTGAGAGGGAAAGCCATTGGTCAATCAGCGAAAAGGAATGCTACGCCATTGTGTACGCGCTGGAAAAGCTACGCCCATATGTTTGGGGACGGCGTTTCCAACTACAAACAGACCATGCTGCGCTACAGTGGCTTCATACGGCCAAGGGAAATAACAAAAAACTTCTTCGGTGGAGTTTAGCTCTCCAAGATTTTGATTTTGAAATACAACACATTTCGGGAGCTTCTAACAAAGTGGCTGATGCACTCTCCCGGGAAAGTTTCCCAGAGTTAACTGATTAACAATTGTTCTTGGAATGAAACATATTGTTAGTTTTTATATAATCAGTAGTATGTCTAAAGGTACATGTGTCTTATTAACTCTGTTTTCTCCTAGAACTCCAGGAAGAAATCACAGCCAGTGTGGAACCGAACATCCAACACTATCTGTGATTTGGGGGGCGTGTCATAACTATAAAGGGAAGGGTAATAGCTGTCCTGTGTACAGTACTATAAATCCCTCCTGGCCAGAGACTCCAAAATCCTTTTCCCTGTAAAGGGTTAAGAAGCTCAGGTAACCTGGCTGGCATCTGACCTAAAGGACCAATAAGGGGACAAGATACTTTCAAATCTTGGGGGGGGAAGGCTTTTGTTTGTGTTCTTTGTTTGGGAGTGTGTTCGTTCTCGGGGACTGAGAGGGACCAGACATCAATCCAGGTTCTCCACATCTTTCTAAACAAGCCTCTCCTATTTCAAACTTGTAAGTAAATAGCCAAGCAAGGCGTGTTAGTTTTCCTTTGTTTTTCTCAACTTGTAAATGTACCTTTTACTAGAGTGTTTATCTTTGTTTGCTGTACTTTGAACCTGAGACTAGAGGGGAGTCCTCTGAGCTCTTTAAGTTTGATTACCCTGTAAGGTTAATTTCCATACTGATTTTACAGAGATGATTTTTACCTTTTTCTTTAATTAAAAACCTTCTTTTTAAGAACCTGATTGATTTTTCCTTGTTTTAGATCCAAAGGGGTTTTGGATCTTGATTCACCAGGAGTTGGTGGGAGGAAGGAGGGGGGATGGTTAATTTCTCCCTGTTGTAGATCCCAGGGGGGGGTTGGAACTGATTCACCAGGAGTTGGTGGGAGGAAGGAGGGGAATGGTTAATTTCTCCTTGTTTTAAGATCCAAGGGGTTTTGGATTTGTTTTCACCAGGGATTTGGTGAGGGTTTTTCAAGGCTTCCCAGGGAGGGAATCCATTGATGGTGGCAGCCGAACCAGAGCTAAGCTGGTAGTTAAGCTTAGAAGTTTTTCACGCAGGCCCCTACATTTGTACCCTAAAGTTCAAAGTGGGGATCTCAGTCCTGACAGAGAGTCTATGAGCCCTGTTAGCCACACCTTTCTATATCTGCTGCCAGGTCTGGTGGGGGAAGAAAAGGAGAGAACGTGGCTTAGTTCAGGGCTGACTGGCAAAGAGCAGGATGCAATTCTGCCTCTCTGCATGAATGGAGCTTTACTAGAAGCCTGACAGCTGGGACAAGCACTAAGCCCCTGACCAAGAGAGACTGTTGAGGAGCCTGGGGAACATCCACTACTGAGTGGACTTTATTATTTACTTTGAGGACATTGTGGCATCAATCCCCTCCAGCCTTCCCTGGCTCAGAAAGGGGTGAAGGTTATAGATTGCTCAGCAAACGCAAGGGATAGAGACTTCTACCACTTTCACCTCAGAGACCTGTGGCTGCAGCAGGATACCCAAAATATCCACAAATTGGTACTACTCCAGGCCAGCCTTTACAGGAAGCTTTGACAATTTCCATCAACGAAGTCTTGGCTCTTCCATGCTGGTCTTTACTAACCACACAGGACACATGTTGAAAGCACAAGCTGTGGCACAAAGCAGTCTGAACCTTTAATACCCCAGTGGGTGTCTGTGGCCTAAATTAAGCCAGAGAAAATTTAGCATTTGTACCTTCCAGAAATTGTCTCAACCAAATCAGTGAAGAACCAGAGCCGAGACTTTACAGTGTAGTGGGGTGATCCGTACAGCAGTACCAAGGCTATCTAAATTCTGTCCTGGGATTCACGTATGCGATGGATGGACTATATTCAGTCCCGTTTTGGAGTAGAAGGCTACCTATTGTGCTGTCAGCTTTGGTAACCTTTGAGAGCTTGTACAATTGGGCCTCTTACAGGGTCAGTGGTTTTTTCCTCCCCTTTGATTAATGCAGTGTAACCTGAATGTCCAGATCTCAGTTATCCAAAGGTCATTGCTATGCTAAAATGGTCATATCCCTCGGTGTCTTATAAATACATTGAGAATTCCCTTGACTGTCCAAAAACTCCATTATCTGAACTTATTTGAAATTCTCGCTCATAGTTGGATAATGATAATATCCAGGTTTTATTTTTCCTAGTTTTCTCTGGAACTTTATGGGATTTCTGCATTTGCATTCCATTTAGTTTAGTCTGTACAGCATACATTTAGCAAGCAATGAATAGTTTTTGTTTGAATTACATTTTCAATTTTTTTTACCAAAAGGAAGCACTTAACTCAAAAGAAAAATGCTTGCCTTCATAGGAAATATATTGTGTTTCTTTTGTAAACAAGACATCTCATTATATTTCAAAGGAACTAAAGAAACTAAAATTCAAAATAAATTTTGACTTTGTCTATTAAGGGTGAAATTTTTCCCTGCCCATTGTGTACACAAACTGAATTAATGGGTTTTTGCAGGGAATTAAGCCTCAATTCGCCTGCCTAACTTTAAGTATTTGAATAGTCCCATTGAAGTCAATGGGACAGGTGATTGTGCTTAAAGTTAAGCATTTGCTGAAGTACCTTTCTGGTTTTGGACCTTGAGGAGGGCAGAGTTCCTTTGCACATCCAAATGACAGGTCTAGGTGATACAGTTAGCCCTATCCAACTGCTGTTCCTGGGGACAGGCAGAAATAGCATCTGTTGCCCCTCCATTCCACATCCCTCAGCCCACAAGTATCTGCAGAACTTCTATACTGTTGAAGGTGTTTTGTTGGCCCTTATAATTTGGATGAATTTCACCCATACAGAAATAATATTTTTCTAATAACATGATGATAGTAATTTTGTGACTTAACTGATTTTTTCTATTGATTTAATTTGCTTGATTTGGGGCAATTTTAGAAAGATTTGATTGTCACATATCAAAATAGTATTTTGCTCTTTGACATGTTCACAAATTCCATATAATTAAGAACTCTAACTACTTATTTATGCAAATACACTAATCAAAAGTAAATTTTGTTAGTCAAATTTTAGTTCAAGAATCAAATTACCATTTCAACCATCTTTTATTGCATTCATGAAAAACAGTTTTAATCATACAGCAAGTTGAAATTCAAAACTACTGTATTAATTAGCAAACATGTTTTGTTAATGTTGGTTGGTATCTTATACTCAGAAAAAATCAAAAGTAAATGTGTTTGATATTCCCTTTTAGTTGTTTCTGTCTCCTCCAAGCTTGCTAGTTCTATTCTTAGATCCAATCAAAGTAACTACTCTGCAAAAGTAGGAGACAATATTCTTTGTCACATGGCTGTGGTCAACCTCTCAGTGTCCTCCCCTACAATAGAGTAACCATAATTAAGATCAGTGCAATTGCCTCTTTCTGGCACAAGCTCTTGTGAGAATACAAGCAAAAGGGAACTTTGCAGATGTGTGCTTATTTACAGTGAAAGAAAGGGGTAATTTTTATTGCCCAGATCTTTGTTTTTCCCCTTTTTTCCCCCCTGTAACTTGGGAAGGGGCTGTAATTATAGTCAGGATGAAATTTATCCCTGTGGAGAGGGAAACCACGAGGCCTATGCAACATTTAAGTCCCACTGAAGTCTTATTATGAGAGTTTAAGTGAGACATAAATAGTTCATAGGCTTTGTTCTGGCCCTTTACACAGAGGTACATTTCATCCAGACTGTACAATTACAGCCCCTTCCCAAGTCACAGAACAGAAAAAAAAAACAAAATAAAAAGATTCCATGGATATATTTTCACTGACCACTTTTTCTTTTTTTTTAACCTACTCTCTAAGCACTGATTAAGGCAGCTTTGTGTGTGTGTCATGGTTACAGGGCGAGCTGCGCTTTTGAACTGTTTAGTTCCTCAGACGTGCATCCCTTTGGGGAAAGGTGTCACTAGCTCTCTGGGTGGAACCACATGGTCTGATCACACTATGACTGGATTTTTAGGCTGCAGCTCTGCTGTTTCCCCATCATGTTAACACAACAGGTCCAGCCGTGTTTGGCACCTTAAAGCCCATTTCTCCAGGAGCCTGTGACAGCAGCTGATTAAAGAAACTCTAAAACAGCTTTTTCAAAACAAAGAATTATATCCCCAAAGGTACACAGCAAGCAGAGAAAATCATTACAATAATAAAGAACTATATGGACAAGTGTTACCTACGCCAGTGGTTCTCAAAGCCGGTCCGCTGCTTATTCAGGGAAAGCCCCTGGCGGGCCGGTCTGAGCCGGTTTTTTTACTTGCTGCATCCACAGGTTCGGCCGATTGCGGCTCCCACTGGCTGCGGTTCACTGCTCCAGGCCAACGGGGGCTGCAGGAAGTAGTGGCCAGTACGTCCCTCGGCCCGCGCCGCTTCCCGCAGCCCCCATTGGCCTGGAGCCGTGAACCGCGGCCGATGGGAGTGGCGATCGGCCGAACCCGTGGACGTGGCAGGTAAACAAACCGGCCTGGCCCGCCAGGGGCTTTCCTTGAACAAGTGGTGGACCGGCTTTGAGAAGCACTGACCTACGCGGTAATTATTAGTAGTAGTAGTATCACTGTTGCACCTAGGAGCCCTAGCCATGGATCAGGATCCCAATGTGCTAGAAGCTGTACAAGCACAGAACTGAATATTTCCTTGCAAGGTTTTGTAAGTACCCTTCACCTACAGCTTGGGGGAGACAGCCTGTTTGCTGCAGCTTCTGTCTCTCTTTCTCAGTGTGTGTCTGTCAGTGCCTCCCATCAGGGCAGTGGCTGACAGCGCACTCTGCTTCCCCCAACCCTCCACACAGGACAGCATCACTATGGTTTTAGCATCCCCTTTAATCCTAGGTTCAGCCTGGGAAGAGTAAACTTTGCCAACCTATTTGTAGCCAGGCTGGGAGTATTCCCAAATTAATCACTCCAACATTGTTTCCCCAAGCACCCTTGGCAGTCTCTAGGATAGTTCCTTTTTCTTTGCCATTGTTTCATTTTCCGTTAGTTTTCCTTACAACCTCTTTAGATTTAACTCTATGTAGCCAGGCAGGATAATGTCATACAGGTAAACTGAGGTGCATATTATATTTATAGATAGATATAAAACAATATCAACAAAAGATATTCCACTTATCGTCCACACATGTATCTGTACATTTCCTATGGCATGATTTCATGTTATTTTGCTTTTCCTTATTTTTTCCCCTTTCTCTATGGCTATATGCCATTTCTGGAGGTAATAATTTAAAGTCAGAGGTCAGCTTGGATGGAGGGGGAAGGAGAGAAACCCCAGAGAAGCATCTCCTTGATCTTGCAGAAATTGGCCTTAGGGTTGAAGTTAGCGTAGCTGAGGGCCTGATTTTTTGTGTGCATGGACAATAGGCATTGCAAAGCTCTGTTCCATCCCATCCCCTCCACTCTTCTAGCGTTTCCTGAACACATCCCCTCATTCCCCTGTGCTAGTAACAGGGAGGTGATTGGTGAACTGGACAATCTGCTGCAAAATTTTCATACCTGAGTGCCATGACTTTCAAAGTGCTCACTTTTATTTAGGTGCCTAAATATGTATTTAAGAGGTCTGACTTCAGGCATCCAGATTGAAATTTTGGCCTAAACCCACACATTAACGACATGTGGCATGAGGCTTCAGTATCTTTCTTGGTCATGTATTAACTTTATACTAGCTTTCCTGTTTTTTAAAAATCTTTAATTTCTGTACCTTTCTCCCACAAAGCAATTACATTCTCATGGGATGATCTGGGCCATTGTGTATATACAAACACTCATCATAATAAAAGTTAAACTACAGCACATCCCAATATCCACATCTCTATGGCTGATAAAAATATTATGCTGTAAAGTCCAACTTCAGTCCAATAATTTCATAGGAGTCATGAAAGAATGACTTTTCTTTAGTGACCAGAATTCCCAGATGCTGGTGCTGTATCATGTGATTTTCCTATGGCTTGATATTACAAACATGTTTGATCTAATAGAGCTATTGGAAATGAGGTCTTCATTTTGTAGCACGTTATTTCTGTAACACTCTTTTCTTTTTCCCTTCTTTGTTAACTCAAAATCCATTAAATATAATACAGGACAAAAATCCAGTAAATCTACTGAATTTAGGTATTCTTTTCTAATATTTTGTTTCCCATTGTATTAATGGATTATCATATATGTAGCCACTTCATTTAGTTGTTTACTAGCTTGTAAGCCCTACAAGCAAGATGTTTAGCTGGATATAAGCTCAATAGACATTTGGCTAGATATATAGCCACAGGCAAAGGAATAATGTGCACCATATAAGAATAATCCTTCTGCCAAAAAAAATTATTACATATCAGTGATTGAATGCAGTAGTCTTCAGAAGTCAGAACCCTAGCACAAGGGAGAATTAATTCTACACTTGCAAGGGAAAAAGGGATGGTGATGAACAGTTTTTTCTTTCTTTTACTGCATTGAGAGAGTGGGGAGATAGAGACCTAAATGAGCAACCTTCTAAAATTTTGCCTACTCATCCTAAATCAAGGGTATACTCAAATCCACATTTTACTGATTAATCAAAGTTACTCAATATAGTAAAACCCTATATTTATCATTCCAGTATCTTCAGTACTTCAGAGAGCTCTGAAATAAGTCATTACTGCAGAAACATATCAATAAGACTCAATGTGGTCCTTGAGTCAGATCACAGGACGTGAACAGATAGAGCACACACAGATTTGTAATACTAATACATTATAGACTCAACAACATTCCCTGTTCCTCTTTAGAGTCCTGTGTACTTTCCATATCTTAAATTAAACACCAAATGGTTGAGATAAAACATGTATTTTATTGTTTTGGGGGATTAGAGCTTTTTGTTAGGGAGTCAAGTTTCCATGCCTTATCATCAAGGGATGCACTGTCATATTAGTTAGGCTTGGTTTATTTTCATCCTTGGTTTAACAGAGATTAATATAGCTTAATCTTTTATTAAAATCCCATTGGATGACGGGGGTTTGGACTAAAGGTTAGGTATCCAGATTGATCTCCTGGATGATGTTCTCCCTGGGTTTGTCCCCGTGATCCTATTTGTCAGAGTGGAAAACCATTGCACTCTGTTTGCTGCCTGAAAATTAGTTTTTGTCTATGACTGCTATTATTTGTTTAACTTATGAACACATCTAATATTCAGAGTGGTGTCTGGAGTGAACATATTAAATGATTCTCTCTCATTTTCAGTAACAAACTTAAAAAATATATTTTTATTTCAGTATATAACAGCATGCAAAAGAAAAATAATTGCTTAACGTTGTCAGAAACATACTCCATTCATGTTGCTAGGTGGGTCCATGAGGGAAAGACAATATTTTAATCAGAAATGTGAATATGATTCACATTTGTTTCATTATTTCAAATCCTGTTTCTTTCAGGTGGCCATTTTTGTTAGCAGTGAAACAGACCTGAAAAAGGACTCCTTTCATAGATACATAGATTCTAAGGCCAGAAGGGACCATTATGATCATCTAGTCTAACCTGGTGTATAGGACAGGCCATAGAATTTCCTCAGAATAAATCTACAGCATATATTTTATAAAAACATCCAAATCTTGATTTAAAAATGGTCAGTGATAGAGAATCTACCCTGACTCTTGGTAAATTGTTCCAATAGGTAATTACTTTCACCATTAAAAATGTACGACTTATTTCCAGTCTGAATTTGTCTAGCTTCAACTTCTAGCCATTGGATCATGTTATACCTTTCTCTGATAGATTGAAGAGCCTATTATTAAATATTTGTTTCCCATGTAGGTACTTAAAGATTGTAATCAAGTAACCCCGTAACCTTCTCTTTGTTAAGCTAAATAGATTGAGGTTCTTGAGTCTATCACTATAGCACATGTTTTCCAATCCTTTAATTATTTTTGTGGATCTTCTCTGAATCATCTCCATTTTATCAACATCCTTCTTGAATTGCGGGCATCAGAACTGGACATTATCTTCCAGCAGCTGTCGCACCAGTGCCAAACACAGAGGTTATTTAATCTCTCTTCTCCTACTTGAGATTCCTCTGTTTATGCATCCCAGGATTGCATTAGCTCTTTTGGCCACAACATTGCATTGGGAGTGCATATTCAGCTGATCATCCACCACAACCCCCAAATCTTTTTCAAAGTCACTGCCTCCCAGGATAGAATCCCCCATCCTGTAAGTATGGCCTACATTCTTTGTACATTTACAGTTAGCCTTATTAAAACATATATTGTTTGCTTGTGCCAAGTATACCAAGTGATCCTCTTCATGATTTACCAGTTCCCCATTTCTGTGTCATCTGCAAACTTTAGCAGTGATGATTTTATGTTTTCTTCCAGATTATTGATAAAAATGTTAAATAGTGTAGGGTCGAAAACCGATCCCTGTGGGACCCCACTGGAAACAGACCTAATTGATGACAATGCTCCATTTACAGTTAAATTTTGAAACCTACCAGTTAGACAATTTTAATGCGTTTAATGTGTGCCATGTTAATTTTATATGTTCTAGTATTTTCCTCAAGATGTTGTGTGGTACCAAGTCAAACACCTTACAGAAATCTAAGTAAATTACATCAACACTACCACCTTTATCAACCAAACTTGTAATCTCATCAAAAAAAGTTATCATTAGTTTGACAGGATCCATTTTCCATAAATTCATCTTGCTTTGCATTAATTACATTACTTTTCTTTAATTCTTTATTAATTGAGTCCAGCCTATCAGCCACTCCATTGTCTTGCCCAAGATCAGTGTCAGGCAGATCGGCCTATAATTAACATGATCATCCTGTTAACCCTTTTTAAAAATTGGCACAAGTTGGAACAGTTTTGTCATAGAAAAGATGTGTTTCAGAAGAAATTACAGCAATAAGATGTCCACCCCAACTCCTCCATATACATGATTTTCAGAAATAGTATTCAAACATTGTGGGAAAAGGACCATCTTCTGTTAGTAATATGAATATTTGGAAAGGGAAAAGCTCCCAAGGGTGTTACAAAGTGAAAACAGTGTGAGGTGAGTGATGATCCATTCACAAATGAGAGAGCCTTTTGGGACTCCCTTGGAGCTGTATGGTTTTATTCTCAAACCAGAATTACAAATACAAATTAAAATCTTTGTAACTATTTTATACTCTCTTGAAAAAAGATACTGTGGATGGGGGGCAATTTAATAACTTGCAAATAGTAAAACGAGAAAATATTCATAATGTTTTCTAAAAGCAGTAGGACTCCAGAAAGCATCCATTAACATCTGCTAATCAGACTTACTGGTCCATTAAACAAGCTCTGTTATGCCTTTGGCTACTTACAGTATAACTGTGCAACTTTGTCAAGTGCAAGATGAAAGTGCTTGATTTTTGTATATTTCAGTTATTGTACAAACAAGAATACATGAAAATAAATATTCCTCCAGGTAATTTCTTCTTTAGCAATAACACATGGCACAAGATAAACCTAATAGTGCATTAAGCAATATATTATTATTAATCATGTCTTATGTTTACTTTAAAACTTTCAGAATAATGAATTATGTTGTTGTACAAAGTTTGTGTTGGTCTTGCAATATTTTAGAAGTCACTCCTTAAAAGGACAGACAAATTTGACAATGATTTATACTCGGTGACCCTATTAAAGTCAGTTGGGATTTTACAAATGAAAGAGAGAGGCCTGAAACCCCGTGTTTATTTTTATAATGTTGTCAGAAAAATATTATTTACTCATAGTTGATCTACTGTGCATAACCAGCAGAATTGTTTAATACTTAGCTCAGGCATGCAGCCATGTCATGAAGATAACCAAATATTTAGAGCCAGATCTGGCCTTTACTTATACTGAGTAGTGCTTTACTCCATAAGTAGTCTATCTAGTGTTTTCTGTGGTCTCTACAAGCTAGCCCAGATGATCTCCATTCACCCAGCCATACAGCTACCTATTCAGACAGGCATCCAGAGAAAAAGAGGCATCCACATGCAATTCATTTTATTTTAATTCATCCCATAATGCAGCAATAAGCTATAGAGTGCACACCAGCAGGATGGGTGCCCAAAAGTTGGCTGCTTTCAGCCACCTTACAAGTCCATCAGTAGCCTATTAATGCACAACCTGAAGTGGCTTTTTACTATTAGAGTATGACTTCACATTTTGGAAAAAAAATATTAAAAAGAGATTAGAGGGAGGGGATCTTATGCAAACATCCTTCCACTGTGAAAAGTAGTTTCTAGTATAATGATGAGACAATAATAAGGGAAGAGTTATAAATACCTTTTTTCTACTCTTTTGAATTTTCTGCTGTTTGTTCATTTTCTTAATCCTCTTTCCCTATTCTTTTAAGGTTCCATGGACTATTTAGACCCTTTTTTCTATCCCCTGAAACCCAGCTTCCCTTTCAGTAGCAGTTTACCACCCAGCACTCAATTTTAACTCACTTTATACTAATTACAAATTGAAATATTGAACAGTTTAGCTTTTGCACTAAGAGTTAAAAGTAGCTTAAAGATCCAGACATTTGGGGCTAGGAGAGAGTTGAAAACTGACTATTTCTCCTTCAGCTTCCCACTGCCCTCCCCCACATCTGCCTCTCATCACCCATCTCCACAGGGTGCTGCCGTATTAACATAAAAGTTACAAAAGACAGTTTGAAGAATTAAGAACATTTCATTTAATTAGTGCTGTCCATGCCCTGGAGTCTCTTCCATACTTTTGCTAATGAAAATATCAAAGGTGATTTGTGGGAAATATGCAATATGATGCATTTGCTTGGGAGTTTAAAGATTCTTTCCTGTCTTCTGAGTGTTCGCTTTGTCTTTCCCATATTGCTGGGTGAGGAAGGAACTCAAGACTTTCAATGCACTTACAGGCCTAATGACTAAACAGGCAGTGAGTACCCCTTGCGAAATCTGCAAGTGGAGGAGGAGCTTACTCAGCCCTTCACTTATGACTGAAAAGGGGGTGCTTTCTTGTCAGAAAAAATGCTATTTGAAAGAAAGGCACTATTCTCTCAAAATGTAAGAGTAGTGTGACCTCACCCACCACTTTGTTTTTTGTGAAGGGCAATTCCTCTTCAGCTACCAGGAAATGATGTGACCCTAAAACCCTTAGTTCTGACTGTAAATATTTTAATTCATCTAATCCCACCCTGCCTGCACCCAAAATTTCATAGAATTGTGAGAGTTTTCTTGGTGGTTCAGTTCCTGAGGCAACTTGGCAGCAGGAGGGTAAAAGAAGAAAGAACAGCCTGGGGAAAGGCAGAGAGGAAGAGGTACATAGGGAGAGGAAAGGCAGGTAACAGATTTAACTGCCTTTGCAGCTAAAAGTCACTTCTAAAAAAAAAAAAAAAAAAAAGAGGTGGGAATGCTGGTAGAGGGTGCATTTGAAGTAAATATTGTTATAAATTGTACAAAACCTTTTTATGAATTGCGTTGTTCAAACTGAATTGGGAATGCACTGTTCACCTAAGATAGTTGTAAGAAACACTTAAGGGGCCACTCCTAAAACAAGGCCTAGTGGAATCTTCCCAGACACTAGCACCACATGCATGGGGAGTTCTAGAGGGAGTTGTGACCAAATGTGTGGTGTCAGGGTGTGTGAGAGAACAGACAGAAACTGAGAACAGACAAGAATGGAGTGAGAGCCAGAAGTAAAAAAAGAAGAAAGCCAAGCAGTAGCCTGGGAGGACAGTGTGACTCTGGGAAAAGCTAGAGACAGCTTTACTGTTTGTTGGCTAAAGAGGCTTGGGGCCAAGCTAAGAAACTGCTCCTTTAGTTTTTTATTTCATCTGCATTTGGAGTAACAGGAATTTGTACAGTCCCTGTAAATAACCAAGATTTCATTAAAGAAAATACCAGATCCATCAGTTTCTATTTCCAACTGGAACATCCCCAGGACCCCGAAATTTGACTAGATGCTCAGTTTGAAAAAGGGCAACACTGGTGTTACGAGTGGGGTCCAGTCCCAAAAACACAGATTATGAGATGGTATTCCTGTTGAACCAGGATGGAATAAATAGGGTGAGGGGCTTTCAGAAATCAAAAGTGGCCAGTGGATTTAAAACAAGACCTAAAACAGGATCTGAATACTTTGCAAAAGGATTTACAACAAGAGTTAAAACTGGAGCTGGAGACTTTGCAAAAGGATTTAAAGAAAGACCTGAAATAGGAGCTGTAGGCTTCACAAAAAGGATTAAATCTGGAGGTTTGCCAGAAAGGGATCGGAGATGACTTGCAGGTAGAGGTGAAATCTGTGTTGGAACAACAACTACGAAGTGTCCAGACAGATTAGGAAGCCTAGCTGGAATACACCCAGGCTGCAATGGTAAAAAAGATTGATGAAGTGACCAGTCATCTGACTGCCATGGACCAGAAGGTTTTCCATGAAAGAAGTGGAGTCCAAGGAAGCTTTCATCAATCTGGAATTTCCAATCATGAGGAACTGCAGCAAAGAGTTATGGAGCTAAAAATTTGCTACAGAAAGAAATCAAAGGGTCACAGACCACAGTGGAAGGCAGCCACCTGGATGAGAAATTGAGCCAGCCCAGAGGGCTTGAGTAAGTCTTGACATTTACAACAGTTTGCTACCCCGTTTATAATCCACAGAGGCCTAGAGGGGAGAAGTTAGGCTGTTCCAGCTCAAATAATGCAAAATCCCACTCACTATCTTTGAGGGAAAAGCTCCCTGGGAGGCATATTTGGACTCAGTTCCACAAAAGCTCAAATGATGGCTGGGAGGAGGGACAGAAGGGGGGTTACTAGCAGCCAGTTTGGGTGACCCAGTGCTGATTGTACTGCAGAATTTAGCCCCGGAAAGGAGACTGAGTTATTTGGACCTGGTCTTTGACATGTGGTTAGGAGCTAGCTATCAATCTGAGCTGGCCAGACACAGCAAAGAGCTAGAAGGAGCGGGGGAGAAACCCCACCAGGCAGAGGAGCTGCAGAGACTTATGTTCCTGGCATGCACAGACACCACTGAGGCCTTCCAGGATAAACTGGCAATTGGCCAATTTACAGATGCCCAGCTGGACTTGCAGATCATGATCAGAAAAAGGAGGCCAACGACACTCTGGGAGGGGGTGGAATTTGCTACAGAATTTGAATCTTTCTTTGCACCAGAAGAGGAAGCAACCACCAGTGAAGAAGATGGAAGCTGATTGTTATGAGTCCTGTAAATACAGCTCTGTGTCTGATATATATGATGAAACGGGATTCTAATCTTGTTCATGACCTTGTTGAACAATTAGAAAAAAACTGATACATTTGGCTTGTAAAAGAAGGGAAATTGGCAATAATGTGAAAATTAAAGGAAACAGTTCAGTTAAATGCTGCTAGTGTGACAAAATTGGGCACAAAAAGGAGGACTGCTATAAACTTAAGACAGGCCAAGACAGACTTTCTCAAGTGTGTCTATTGAAAACCTCTCTCCCAGTTTGAGAAACAGGGGCACCAGGCTGAAGGGGCAAAGCTTGATGGAGGTCCAAGGATCAGCCCCCAGAGTTTTTGTTTAGATCTGGGCAGTTAAACAACAATAATGGAAGCTGGGCTAGTGAGTGTGCAATAAGATCTGTAGAAAACCATTGATTGATATGGGCTCAAACATAACTGTTATTAAACCAGACATGCTAAAAAGTCTAAAGAATTTGCAATCAAGAACAGAACCACCTAATTGGTCTCAAATGGAGACAGTGATGGGAAGAGAGTTCCGAAAACTGGGTTTGAAGATTGGACCTCTGGAATTTGAGAAAGAAGTTTGGATGGCAGAAATAGTGGATATCATTATGGCTGACAACTATGTAATCAGTTCCAGGAAAGATGTCTTATAAGTTCCAGGTGTCTGGAAATTCCTTTTAAAGATATGGCCCAGGTGAGACAAATAGTTTGTAGGCAATTGGTTTGCAGTGAATGAATTGTCCTGCCCCCAAGGGCAGAAACCATTAGAACAGCTACGTGCTGTGGTAGCTATACAGCAAGGGGAAGATGGGGAATGGTTGAAACCTGTTTTGAGACCCAGGGTCTTGAGGGAATCTTAGCTGCTACAGATCTTGTGGATCTGAAACAAGAACTGATCCCTGTTTATTTGAATGTTTCTGACAAGCAGCAAATTGTAAGAGAACAATTTTGGTAGTAAGCAGGGTGTGAATTAGCATTTTTAGAGTCTGGACTGCTTTTGTCTTGGCCTATCCATGTTTCAAAATCCCTTTCATGTTGGACACAGAAGCTAGTGCTTACAGTGTGGGGGACAGAATTTCAGCTTGACTGCCCGGGCCCCACCCCTATCTGATAATGTAGCTGTGGAAGTTGAGACTGGAAAAGTTGCTATGGACGTGAATCCCCCATTCAAATAGAATGGGCAGGGTCGGCCTCAGCCATCAAAGTTCATTGAAACAATGGGTATTCCTCAGTGGCTGATTGAAAGGGCTCCCTCTGTGATGGTGAAGTCCATTAGGGAGCGAAAAATGGCAAGGGGATATGGGTGGGAATAAAAACCAGTTTGGATTGGTGATGTGGAAACATCTTGACAAAAAGACAATGGACATATGTAAATAGTTAATCTTGTATGATTTTTAATTTGTTGAATTGGTTGTTTTCTATGTTTGGAATGGGTCATACAGGGCATCACCATTTTGGGCCTCATTGTGATGAGGAGTGAAGCAAAGATGGGGGGGTGTTATGAGTTGGGTGATAGTCTTGTTATGGATTGAGTTAAAACCCTGTTCAAACACAATTGTGAACAAACCCTTCACCTAAAACAGTTGAAAGAAACACGTAAGGGGGCACACCTAAAACAAGGCCTAATAGAATCTGCCCAGAAACTAGCACCATGTGGACAGGGGGTTCCACTGGGTAGTGTGACCAGGCATGTGTGTGTGAGTAACTGTAACTGAGAACAGACAAGAATGGAGTGAGAGGCAGAGGTTTAAAAAAAAGCAGGAGAGTCAAGCAGCAGGCTGAGAGCACAGTGTGACCCTCGGAAAAGCTAGAGAGAGCTTTTGTGTGTGTCGGCTAAAGAGGCTTGGGGCCAAGCTAAGAAAGTGCTGCTTTAGTTTTTGGTTTCACCTGCCTTTGGAGAAGCAGGACTTTGTATAGCCCAGGGATCAGCAACCTTTGGAATGCGGCTTGCCAGGGTAAGCCCCCTGGCGGGCCAGGCTGGTTTGTTTACCTGCCGTGTCCGCAGGTTCGGCCGATCGCGGCTCCCACTGGCCGCGGTTCACTGCTCCAGGCGAATGGGGGCTGCGGGAAGCGGCAAGGGGCAGAGGGATGTGCTGGCTGCCGCTTCCCGCCACCCCCATTGGCCTGGAGCGGCGGACCATGGCCAGTGGAAGCCGCGATCGGCCGAACCTGCGGACGCGGCAGGTAAACAAACTGGCCTGTCCCACCAGGGTGCTTACCCTGGCGAGCCGCATTCCAAAGGTTGCTGATCCCTGGTATAGGCATTGTAAATAACCAATATTGCATCAAAGAAAATACCATATCTATCAATTTCTGCTTCCAATTGGATCATCCCCAGGGACCAGTAATTTGACCAAATGTTCGGGTCGTAAAAGGGCAGCAATATTTTCCTTCTGTTTTTCCCTTGTTTTCACGCATAAACATAACATAGATGTGTATGTAATTCTTTTTTTTTTTTTTTGAATTATGAGGTTACAATTATGTACTATTGAGAACTGGTGCAAAATTGAGACACCATCCAAAGTGCTCAACCAAACAAACAAGCAGAATACAGCTTTGGACACTCATTGTGCCCAGCCATATGAAACTTTTGTGGCACACAAGTGTGGTCAGAGGGATAAAAGAGAGAGAACATGCAGTTGTTGGTCAGATGGATGTTGCGCAGATGTGTTCATTAATGTTTGTGAAGCACTCTGATACTTTGGTAAATACACCTTGGAAAAACCCATGAAGAAATTAATAATTCTGTATTGAGTGCATGGTTTGGATGGTATGCTATAAATAATTAATCGTGCCACACATTGAATGAGGAGGATAAAATGAAATATTGAGTAGCTGCTTATTAATTGAGCACCATCCATCCTTTGTACTGAATGAGGCAGGGATTCTGGGGGGAAAAAAATAAAATGTGATCAAATAATTAAAGACTATCATAATGCATATGCACAAGGGGGACAAATTAAGGTTCCACAGGCAACCTTAATTCTGGCACTTGCTAACTGTTGAGTGCTTGACTTTGCTATATTTATAATGTTCTTGGATTGTGGTTGTGTGTGTGTGTGTGTGTGTGTGTGTGTGTGTGTGTGTGTGTGTGTGTGTGATATGTCCATGAGGGTGTAATTCTATTTAATGTTGCCTACATGTGTATAGACAAATATGAGATGCCTTGTAAAAAAAAAAAACTTATTAAGAATGCAGAGTTCTTCAGAAATGGCCTGAATATACTGTAAGCAAATATATGTGTTTAATAAGTATAAAAAGTTGAATTTATATGTTGGGATCAATGTTAAGGTTGCAACATATATTTTGATTTCTTAGTCAGACTTGTATGTGAGTGTAGTTATTGAAATATGGAATATAAATGAGGAAGTGATGCCCGAAGATTGTGAAGGAACTTTGACTCAGTCTTCATCTGCTTTTAGAGTTTTCATTATTTAGAATTGGATGTCAGCAACCATAATTCCATATTAAGAATGGGTGCTGATTTTTTTATATATATATATTTTTTAAAGTCTGACTAGAGCTGGACAGAAAAAAGATTTGCCTCCTGTGGAAAAACTTCAAATATTTGGGGAAAAAATGTCCCAATTTTCTGTTTTAGGAGAACTAAAATGGACTTTTTTGTCTTGCTCCTCCTGGCTGCTTGACTCCCTGGGCAGCTGCTTCCTTGAGCTGTTGGACTCACTAGTGTGCTGGAAGCTTGGGGAATTAGGCAGTTATAGTAAGCAGGCTCCCAGGTGGTCAGAGAACCAGCTACCTGAGCAGCTGCCTTCTTGTGCTGTCCAGCTCTCCAGGAAACAGGCAGCTCTGGTGAGGCAGCTGCCCAGGGAATCACAGCCCTGAAACACAGCTGGGAGAAACAAGCCTGCCTGCCTGGTTTCCATCAAAGCTTTCAACAAAATCAGCACATTCCTGCAGAATGTTTTGATTCTGTTGAATCAGCATTTTCCACCAGGAAAATGTTCAGTTGGAAAATCTAGATCATCTCTAAATAAGGTTTAGTTTAAAAAATAGTCTTTGGGGCTAAGACTATGAAAAGTTAGAGCCTGAAGTGTGATTTTACTGCTAAGTTGTGAAAAGGAGCTATAGCAAAAATAATTTAACTAGCGCATCAGTAGAAACATCTGCAGTTGCTATATATCTGGTGGTGTGTAATGCCAGCACAGCTTAGTTTACAGCAGAGGAAATGAGATGATCAGTGGTATGCTGTGTTATTTTTTAGCGTAAGATAGTTTTATTAAGGTAGTCGTTTGTTCACTTGTGAAAGATAGTAAGATTACAGCAGCAAAGTGGGATTTGGACTTACATTACCGCAAAATCAATACTGTACTATAAAATCAAAATGCAGTAGATTGAGACTGGAGTAATCTCTCAATTTTAGCCATTTCCTATAATAAACATTTTGGCTGAGGGGAGTTTTGATTATATATAAACCTACTGATATACCACTCCAGGTGGCTGGATGAAATTAGTTTTGACATACTGTGTAGTATCACTGTAATACTGTCTGATACAGCTCAAATCTATCTTTGCTAAAAGGCTACACTTATATTCTTGTTCAACAACACAAATTACTACATTTCAGTTGTGAGTGATGTAACTGCAAGTTTAAGGCCCTATACTCAATTGAATCCATGTGGGTAGAGCCTGGGGTCAATTGCCAGCCCCACTGAAGTCAGTGGGGCTCCGTGTAGGCCCAAAGCTCCTCCAGCATGGATCTGATTGCAGGATTGGGGCCATAGTTTGTAAAAAACTTTAGAATCGTTTGGGAGGAAAGGCAGTACAGAACTGCAAAATATTCATTTATCATTCTCTATTTTCACTCCTTTTATAGCTGTACTTCACTGTAATATACCAGTTCATTTGAATCAATGTCCGGAGCCAGGTCATAATCTATGGAACATATTTTCTTGTGTGAGATTTACCATCTGATCTAGCATGGTAAATTTTGGCATGGTCAGACCACTACAATGTTGAAAATTGAGTAGGCTTTCAGATAGGAAAAAAAAATCAGATTTATGGTGTTTAATATAATGAGGCTATCAGATGATCTTATTTGATTAGAGTTGGAATATTAAACATTTCTACATCTGTTGGTCATTTGTGCATACAAAGCCTTTTATTCTGTTATGGAATGCAGCCACCATATCGTCCTATATTGGGTTTTTTGGCAGAATGAACCTGAAATATGTATTACTATGGGAAAAGGTTTTAAGGTTTCACTCCAAAGATATACCTAACAGGCGTTCTTATAGCTGATTATAAAGCTCCTTCTCTCAAAGATCATGACCCTATGATGGTTGTATTCTAAAGCATTATAGCTGAATCGCCTAGCTTTCCCACTGACAATAGATACGAGATGCTGGACTGGGATTATCATAATTTATAATTTGCTCACAGTAATTTCCCTGTGTAGGAAAATGTATTTCTGCTGATTTCAGAGAGAATCTTTAATAAACATCTTTATGAAATACTGTTATTCTATACAATCCAAATCTCGTGGTCTAGTAAAGTGTTATAGAAGGCTCAGATTGTAACAAACCTGTCTTGTTCCTCTACACTGAAGGTAAGAGAGGAGAAGCAAAATGTAGAGACTTTGTGTAGACATATTTTTTCTGATTGTGCCCTTCCAGTCCTGCATATATAGTCAAAAATCTTAATGATCTATCAATTTAAGCAGTGTCTGTGTTCACCTTCCTACTATATGTGCCCCGTGAACATTGCAGCAAGGTGGATTTAGATTTGGTGGCCAGGCCCCAATTTTTGTAGTGCTCCAGTAAGTCAGACTGGAAATTTGGTGACAACATTATTTAAATGAAAAAGGAAAGTTTTATTGACTTAAATATGAAAATGAATGACACAATCAGTACAATGGTTTGTGTACAGTGCTTAATTTGTAATGAAAGAGGTGCCAGGGCTCAAGCAATTTTTTTATATCCATAACGAATGCAGCAAGGGGCAGAGAGGTGCCAGGGCTATGAATTGCCAAGCCTTGAGGTGCAGCCCTGGCATAAATTAAGCACTGCTTGTGTGCTATTTATTTTGATACTAAATTTCTTTTACACTATCCCCACACTTTGTTTTCATTAGGACACAGGTCCTTGTATTGACACCACCTAACTGTATTCTGCTAATTGTCAGAAGGGAAACCGGAGGTTTTAATACATGACAGAGGGTAGTTGGGGCTTTGGCCCCCTAATGGCCTGGGAATTAGGGTGATCTGGTGTCCAGTTTTCAACCAGAACACCTGCTCGAAAAGGGACCCTGGCGACTCTGGTCCGCACCGCCGAGCGGGCAGTTAAAAGTCCGATGGGTGGTGCTGCAGAGCTAAGGCAGGCTAGTCCCTACCTATCCTGGCTCCGTGCTGCGCCCCGGAAGTGGCCAGCAGGTCCAGCTCCTAGGCGAGAGGTCCACGGGGTTCCATGCGCTGCCCCGAGCACTGGCTCCACACTCCCATTGTCCGGGAGCCATGGCCAATGAGAGCTGCGAGGGCAGTGCCTGCGGGTGAGAGCAGCGCGCAGAGCCACCTGCCATGCCTTTGCCTAGGAGCCAGACCTGCTGGCTGCTTCTGGGGTGCAGCTCAGAAGCCCGCCTTAACCTTCCCGCTGCCCCAACCCCGAGAGCCGGGAGACCCCGGAGGTAAGCCCGAGCCCCAACCCCCTGCCCCATCCCTGAGCCCCCCCAAACCTGGAGCCCCCTCCGGCATGCCAAACCTCTCATCCCTGGCCCCACCCCAGAGCCTGCACCCGCAGACAGAGCCTTCACTCCCCCTGCACCCCAACCCCAATCCCAGAGACCCCTGCCGCACCCTGAACCCCTCTGCCCCAGCCCAGAGTCCCCTCCTGCACCCCAAACCTCTCATCCCCAGCCCCACCCCAGAGCCCACACCCCTAGATGGAGCATTCACCCCCTCTTGCACCCCAACCTCCTGCCCCAGCCCAGAACCCCCTCTCACACCCTGAACCCCTCTGCCCCACTTCCCAGCCTGGAGCCCCCTCCTGCACCTCAAAC
This sequence comes from Malaclemys terrapin pileata, assembly GCF_027887155.1. NCBI lineage: Eukaryota > Metazoa > Chordata > Testudines > Emydidae > Malaclemys > Malaclemys terrapin. The sequence continues at coordinate 47,577,953 of NC_071506.1, read as the reverse complement.
CCCTCATCCCCGGCCCCACTGAAGAGCCCACACTCCCAGCCAGAGCCCTCACCCCCTCCCAAACCCCTACCCCAGCCCAGAGCCCGCTCACTCACCCTGAATCCCTCATTTCTGGCCCAAACCCAGCGCCCCCCCGCACCCCAGCGCAGACCAGTGAAAGTGAGTGAGGGTGGGGGAGAGTGAGCCACTGAGGGAGAGGGAATGTAGTGAGCAGGGGCACAGCCTCGGGGAAGGGGTGTGGCAGGGATGTGGCCTTGGGGAAGGGGCGGAGTAAAGGTGTTCGGTTTTATGCGATTAGAAAGTTGGCAACCCTACATGGGATATGCATATTAGGGGTAAGCACATTATCTGGGTGGGTGGGTTAAAAGGCCACATAGCCAAATCAATGGGTAGAAAATTTGATAGGACTAGCGGTGGGGGAGGGGGGCGGCAGACTGAGAAAAGAGGTGGTGGCAAGGGAAGCACCGTTCTGGAGGAATGCTGGGGTGGCCTCCCCTCCATTTGCTCTCTGTTTGCCATTAGCCAGTCAGAGAGGGAGTTGACTGGCTCTTTACTCCCTCTCCCCTCCGCCCGCCACTAATTTAAACCTTGCCTGGGGTTTTTGGATCCTCTTACTCCAGTTTAGCTGCCTCACCCTCCCTCTCTACAACTGTAGTTTAGGAGCTGGATTTTTAGGAAGCTGCAGATTCAACCAATTGCCTGTTTTGAGGTCAGAAAGGAGTTTTTCCTGTTGAGACCAAATTGGCAGTGGCCTGGGGGGGGAGGGGTTCACCTTCCTCACAGAATTCTCTAGGAACTGCTAGGTTACATAGGAGTAGGACTTAAAAACAGCCAGTGTCCAATTCAGATAAAAGGCTAAAAGAGCCATCTTCCGTAAGTAAGGTGTGAGAATTTGCTGGTAGACCTTGGACTGTGGGAAAAGGAAGGACCTGAAGTCCTCACAGACCAAGGTCCATCTTTTGGTGTCTTCAGTCATCTTCATGAGGAGAGGGAACTATGTGTTGTATTATAGGAGCCCTGTAACCACACACTGGACCCACGTAAATGCCTGGTATGAGGGAGGCAGCGTTAAGTCAAAGTTGTGGCCTGGTGCTTAAATCTATCCCTGTGTCCGTCTTCATTTACCTGCATGTCTTGATGAATGATCAGCATGAAGTGTCATCTTTAGATTTCATAGTTAATTCCCCACTGAAGTGAATAGGATGGTTCAGATCTCTCTCTCTCTCTCTCTCAGCGCTATTTGTTTTCAGGCTGTCTGCAAACTCCAGGAACATTGTTTAGACTGGGCTTTTTCACCTAAATTTTTCCAACATTGCAGTAGATGGAAGCACTGGTGTAGACAAGGCGACTGCGGCCTCTCGTGTCTTAAGCACAGTGTATTATATCCCAGCTCTGAGCAGGTAGCTGAGAAGGTTCTTCAAACTATGGCTGCCACCTTCAAACACTGTCTGCGCTAGGGCTCCCATAATTCCCACCACTAGTGGAGCTGAGTTGGTGATAGCAACACTCTAAGACGTTGGGCAAAATAGTGCAGACAACCAAAGGAAGGCAACAACAAGGCATCAGTTTCCATTTGGGTCGCATTGTTGATGGGTTTTTGCAGCCATGTGGCCTAGAAACAATATTTTTTTAAAATGGAAAGTTAGATTCTGGAACACAATTCTGGAACAAGAGTGGGGGATTCTTTGGCGGATTGCAGAAGGTGCTGGGGCTCCCTTGCCACCTGTAGAGGTACCTCTCCGTACATTAGCTATCTGTATCTTTTGTGAGTTGTTTCCTCCAACTGACCAGTAAAAGCTATTCACCTGGAAATCACATACAATTTCATAAGTATCATGCAAAGTATAAATCGGATATCCAGAAATAGATGTTCCATCACAGAAAGTGGTGAGCATGTAGAAATGGGATTATCATGGTAACTGTTTTGCAACCACTGTTCTAGAAATAGGTGCAAGCTGTAACAATCAAGCATCGGAATCTTGCATAATAAATTACAGCAGAATTTTCTCTTTTAATTGTGAGCCTGATCTGTGCAGTGATGCAAGAGAGTAAGGGGCTGAAGGCACCTCTGTTACTCCCTTCTGCCAGATGCCAGGATCATGGAGAGCAGACTCTGCAGGGCTACTCTTTCACCCCACAAAAATGGGCAGGTAGTGGCCAGAGCCTGGGCTCCACTGCCAATGTTTCCATTAGCTTAGCTGTGTTAGCGTTCAAGGGGAAATACGCTAAAACAGGTATAGCCATAGATTAGGAATCTTCCCCTGAAGAGCAGAGGGAAATCCAGAGACAAACTGTGATTCTGAGTCACAATCTGTCTTCCAGCCTGTTCCAGGGCTGGAGCAACAGCGGGCTGTCCCTTGCATTGGGATCATGGCAAATCCACAGCTGAGCCGTGTGTGTTTTAGTTGTTAATCACTGATAGCAGTACTCTTCTAAGTGCTTGCTCAGATGTAGTGGCTTTTGTATTTAAGGTGGAGTTTTGGGGGATGAGTGGGTGAAGTTTATTTATGAGTGGATTTTAGTGCTTCTATCTTTTGTACATGGCACCCAACACTGTGGTATCTGAGCACCTAAAAGAGTGAAGGACATTTCCTAAAGTCAAATGTGATCTGGTCAGTGTTCATTTTAACTACAAAGACCCACTTGGACACTTGTACTTAGACCTGTATCTTGCTTTCTATGGAAGACTAAAGGTTCTCCTCAGTGGAGGTTGTCAGTTGTATGGAAATGTGTTCTGTTTTTTGGTTTTTCTGATACTAAGCTCCTTTCTCCTGTAATAACTAAAGTCATATGTGAATCAAGCCCTTCTGGAAGGCTGATGAGTTAATGCACGCCACCACCCTTATACACAAATATGCTTTTGCCAGAAAGCTAGTACATTTAAAGCTTACTTAATAAACTGTTAAAAGAAATGCTATTTTAATTATAATTTTGGCAAACAATACCTAGAAAGTATATTGTAAAGAGGTGTCTTTACTAGATTATGAATATAGGAACATGAGTAATCTTTCGTCACCATCTGCTTAGCCCATAGTAGGACCAGCCTGTTTTTATTTGATTTTCACTTGATAAATCTTTATATCCAAATACTCTCATGTTAAAGGAATTGCGAAATTGGCCCTTAGTATTTCTGTTGCATAAACATCCAGGTTTTGTACATTTAAAATATCATGTTAACTCGGCCTGAATATTGGCAAAAGGAGTATCAATGATTACTATATTATAAGTTAGTCAGGGGACTGCACCACCCCACATGCAACTTGATGGTGTAATTAGAATATGAAATGAGGCATAAACTCTAGAGTATTAAGAGATAAAAATGTAATACAATGCAAAACAGAAATGCAAAAGTATTAATAAATCTTTGACTTTTTCATGTTTTTTCTATCCATTAACATATGAAAAAGATAATTCTTAGGAAATGTGACTGATCAGGTAAGAGACCTTTTCTCCCCCCGTTTCAAAAGTGGGATCATTACTTCAAGTTTAGGGATGTGCCTAATTACATTTACATTACATAATAATAATGTAAATAAAATCATTTTATAATTCATCTTACACTGATGTTGCAAAATATGGGAGCCTGAGAACTTTGGGGATCCAGTATTGCCCACCCCAAAAATCATGAGATTCTCTAAAAATTATGAGATTAAAGAAGAGGAGGATGTTTTTATTTGTCTCGAGGGTGCACTCAGGTCATATTTTTGCAAGTTTTGCTCTGTAGCCATAAGGGTTAGAAGCTTAGGGGTGGTGTGTGTGTGTGTTTTAAAAGCCAGCTGAGATTCTTATGTAATCATTTGTCTCCATAAAATGGGGGTTTAAGTAAAACATCAAATACCGTGAAGCTCATGAGAAAATTGCAAGAGTTGGCAACATGGTGTATCTTGGCTGTTAATTCTATATACTAACGTAACTATGTATATAGGTATGTATGTGTATGGGCTGATCCTACTTCTATTGAAATGAATGAGGTAGGATCAAGCTAATTGCCATGATACTGAAGTCATGTCTCTGACATAAGACTGAAACATTAGAATTAAAGTTCAGTGTAGTCTGTGAAATGCAGACGCAATATATGGTTCTTCATACTAAGTCTTTGATTAGGGTGGCCAGTTCAGCTTTTCTTCTCTGGACATTGAGGCTTTTCCATAGGGAAGACCTGGCTTGATCCAATGCCCACTGAAATCAATGGAAGTCTTTCTATTGAGTTTAATGGTCTTCAGATAACATCTAATATGAATATCCAGGTAAAGAAATGATAGCAGAACCAAGATGCCAGATTAATAAAGTTCACTATTTTTCATTGCATATGAACATTTAAAAATGTCAATACTATTCTTAATACAAGATTTTCAGAAGAATAGGGAATGCTACAAACGTTACCTATTGTCTTCAGATGCTATTCGAGCAGGATATGTTGCTTCCTATGTGATTAACTAGACAGAGGATGAATGGTTTGAATTGGCAGGAAAACAGTCTGGCAAGAGTGTTCCCCCTCTGCCCTCCAAAGATAAAAGACAGACGATATGTCCCCATTGTGTCTAGTTTTCACTCATTTCCAGGAATAAGAGTCTAAAGGTCACAATTTCCTACATAAGGTATTACAAAGTTATTTTGTGATTTTCATATTTTAAATTAAGTTTGCTTAGCTTCAAAGCAGACAGGAAAGGCATGGCTTCCTATTGCCCAAATAACTGTAAGAGAATTACTTGCTTGCGCAAGTGCCATTAGGCTTGTACACCACCTATTTATTCCCTTTGAGCCCTTCTCACCCTGGGGGCCCAGCATACATATCCAACAGTCACAGTGCTACTAAACAGCACCGTCTTATCTCAATTGTTTTCTTATCTCCTGATTCATGTTCTTGATTTTATTTTTCTGCTATTGCATCTTCAATCATAGGTGAGCCAGAAATTGCAAAATTATTTCCACAATTCTAATCAAATAATTAAGTTTTCAGTAGTGAATAAGATCCAGGTGCACCATTATAGTCTCTGAAAGTCAGGTAAAATCTTAAGAATTCTAACAATTTCTGAAAGAGAAATAAGTGCGGATGTTCTTCCATTTATTATCTTCAAGTCAATGAGAAAAGAGAACTTCTGAATCAAGTTTTGAAAGGCTGTTTGCAAATGACTTGCTGAGAAGCATCTTCAAGTACAGTGTGGTGCTTTTGTAAGTGTTGCATACCCTTAACATGTTTAAAAGAAAAAAGTCTGATTCTTAGGATTCAATAGATGGCACTGGAGCATATTTACAAACACAGAAATTTTCTGCAGAAAGTAAATACTTTTTTTCCCCTCCCAAAACAAAATCTTCAACCAGCCCTAACAACAATATAGCACCCATAGGCCAAATATAGGAACTCCTCCCTCTCGGCCCTTCAGCTTTTATATTAGACTGCACAATCCCTGAGAAATGTAGAGTACAGAAACCGAATATATTGTGTTGAACTAGACCCAAAATAGTGAGTTTCTAGTTTTTGCAATTTAGTCCCAGTACTGTCCCTTATACATTTTTGACAGTGCCAGGTTTGTCAAATTCTTTTTATGTATTGAGCTGTAACTCTAATTAGCTGCATACTCGGGTATTGAAAATCTAAATCTATGGTGCTTCCAAACATTAACCTTTGAGAGTATGCCAAAGTACTGTGGGGTGAAGGGTGTATGTTAAAGTTGACATTTAGAAGTAAGGAGACATGGAAGTGTCCTTTACAGAAGAGACTTCCTTTGCAGACATATGTTTGCACAAGATTAAGGCTTTTTAGAATATACCAGGGACCTACTTGAGGGTGATGAATTGGATTATCAGGTAGTAGAGGATGTGCTTTGTTGACGTTTAGTTTTTCTCCAAATAAAAAATACGAAGTAACTTTGAGGATAGGAAGCACGGATGTAGGCACCAAAGCTTATATTTGTTTAAGGAAGGAATGTTAAGTGGGATTCAATGAACAGTTCAAGTAGATCCCTAGTGTTACTGAAAGCATTTTCTTTACTAATCCACCCATCACCCATACTCTCCTATACCAGGCAATTAATTGGTTCCAGTGTGGGGGTTACAGGCTCTTTACCATATAACCCATAACAAGGGTTAGGCTCTCTTCAGTCTACTCCTCAGGACTCAGTTCTCTTTGAGTACTAGCACCCTACCCTCCCGCCCACCACAAAGGGGAAGAGGGTGCAGAAGAGCGGGGAATTTGGTCCACAAGGGCCTTGTCCCACAAAGGCCACAAAGTCTCATCCTATCACATGAGCCCAAGGCCCATCGTCAAAATCCCAAGTCTTTTATCTCTGGGAACTGATCATTTTATTCTCTTAATTGCACTGGAAACTGGCCACAAGTTGTGATGAATAAACAACTGCACCCCAATACCTCCGTTAGGTACTAAGCATGTTCCTATGTACCCCACTTGGGTTGAAGGTGCTGTGAGGAAGGCAAAAAACTCTGCCAATTGGCCTCTGGGAGACAAAATTCCTTCCTGGCCTCCTAAACAGGTGATTGATTAGACCTACAGCATCTGTTAGGCTGAGTTCCCATTCCTAGTTCAGATAGGTAAGGTGGGCTTCTGGAACAAAGGCAAAAGAGGCTCCGCATGGCCCCTTCACCGGGTTAAATCTGGGAGCTGGGGAATTCTGTCCAATCAACACTCCTCTCTCCCCAGCTGGCCAATGGATGCCAGAGACTCCTAGGGGGAGGAGCTACCTGTATTCCCTTGGTGAGTGTCTCCCTCCCTTGCTGCTGGGACTATCCCTCTTTCATGTCTGCCCCGTCAAGTTCCTCCACCCATTGATGTGGGTGGGTGGCATGTCTCCTACTCTCATACTTACGTCAGTCCATGGAGTTTAGATTGTAACCAAGCATAATAAATTAAACCTGAAACATAACCAAGTTTTTATGAATCAGGTTTTGCATTTTGACTTAAGTGTTTTGGCTAATGGTTAGGTTTTTTTAAACATAAACTTACTGGACAGCAGGGGCTGAATTTATCTCTGTCCCAGAGCAGAATTCCATGTAGAGGGGGAGAAGGTTGCCTTGTACCCTCTCAGTCTTGAGACTTATGTTTGGCCCTAGGCAATTAGGAAGGCCGGTCTCGCTTGCATGCCCAAGGTCCCTATAGTAGCTAGGAAATAACCGTGTTTCAAACCAACTGCAGGCGTAATCCAGAATGCCACATACCTGCCCCTGACATAGTCCTGTGCTAGGGATAATCCTGGGGGCGAGGCACATGCAACTCTATACCAGTGTGAATTGGACACTAGATTCTCTGGCTCACTGAGGAAAAACAGAAAAACACAAAACACACATTCACTCAAATACACACTTAAGAAGTTTGTAATTGCTGCAGGATGAAGAGGAAGAAATTGGGGAGAGTAATCTCTCTAAAGGTCATGTGGTCTAGGGTGAGAGAGAACAGAGGTGGGATACCAAAACTTCTGAGTTACATTGCCCAAGAGTTAAAGCACATTTCCTCCTGCTATGCTAAAAGTACAGGAAGGGGTCCCTCTTGGCTAATGTGGTGAGAGCTCACTATTCCACTTCAACCTACTTTAAACACTGCCCAGTCCCATTTCTGCTACTGTCTAGCTTTAGTAATATTTTGCATTTATAAAGCACTTTCCAAATATTTATTTTTCTTGGTCTCACAACATGCCAGTGTAGTAGGTAAATTGCCTCAATGTTATAGCTGGGCACACTGATGATGCTTATGTGTTGTGCCATGCACAAAGTCACAAAGCAAGTCAGTGTCAAAAGCAGGATTAAAATGTAGGCCTTTTGATTTCTCTGTTCTATGCTTAATACACTAGACCACAGTGTTTCCTCATTAAGTTATATCCCCCCTCAGAGCCTCAGTGTTTCCATCTGTAAGAGTGTAGCAATTTTGTTTACAGTGGGTGAAAAACTAAAGTAATCAGGAATTAAAATATCTGCAGTCTAGATAGGTAAATTTTTGGCCAAGATGAGAATAAAAATCAAGTGTTCTGGATTATGCTCATTCCTCTAAGGAACATGGGCTCAGTACACGCATTTAGTTTAATCTGATCAAATATTGCTTGCATATACTGCATGTTGATGCATAAGATAATGTCTAGAAAAATATAATATAATATCTTTTTTACTAAAACACAGAGGAAGACTGAGGGAACACTTTAGTTAAATCAAGCCTTGCTAGAACAAAGTGTGTCATGTACAAGCTCTCAAACAGCACTATTAGCATAGTAGGGATGCAGTCAACACTTTGAGTAAAAAGATAGAAGTTTTTGCTGTGGCGACTAGCCAATGAGAATTAACTTCTCTTTAGGAAACTCAAATGAATGAATAAATAAATAAGCTATTTAAATGAGGCTTTTTTTTTGTTTGTTATAAAAATCAATGATTTTTTAAGAAACTTTCCTTTAAATCAGTTCATCCAGAACGGTGCTATGCCAGATAGGTGATCAGTTTGCTTGGTTTGGTTGGATCCCTGGAGCCTCTGAACTTTATAACTTTTATTAAATGTGTTTGGCCACTGGTAATCTTTCCTCATTGGTATCTTCAGTCACACATGAGACCAAAAGTTTTAGGAATTCTGAAATGGTGTGTAAGCTGCTTTTCAGAGGAGAAAATTGGCTTGCTGATAGAAAGGGTAAGGAGCTTAATGAATGTTAAAAGCCAGCTCTGAGTTGCAGGGGTGAAGTTTGCTCTACTGTATCATACTGAACTCCAGGTGGAATTTCAAGGTCGTGTGAATTAGACATTTGGTCACGGTGATCAATGCTTGCAGGTGTCATTTAGCTATAGGGATCAAATAATGTTTTCCAAAAGCCATCTTCTATTCATGCTGTGGTCTTTGACCTTTCTCATACTGATAGGCTTTCAGGTATGAGGATCATATTGGAAAAGATTTCCCTCCCCCCCACACACTTCTTTCTATTATATCAAAGGCTGGAATGGATTTCAGCCCTTTTGAATGCCATTCTAGCTTCAGGTAAAGAATATTACATCTTCCAGTAGTGTTAATTAGAGGCAATTATAATTTGACCGACCTGCCATGCTAGTAAAACACATAGCAGAATTTGCTCTATTCTTTGAAATAGTGATTTTCCCCACCACCACCTTCTCCGCAAATATAAAGAAGGTCAGGGCCAGTTCCTGGCTCAATCTAAGTCTCTGTTATATTGCTCTGGTGCTGCAAAAGAGTTAAAGCTGTCCTAAATAGGAAGCTGAGGGTTTCCTTTGGTGTGCAGGAATCTTCAGGTGGCATGGAACCAGTGTAACCCAGCTCTTTCCCTGGCACTACTGCTGTCCAGTCTTTGCTGTAGGGGCACGGCTGGACCACATGGTACATTGGAAATCTCCAGCCAGTGCAACAATCCTTATGATGCTCTTCCAAGCTAGCATACAATATAACAGCCCCGAGGCAGATCTAAATTACATAAGGGAGTAAAATGCCCCCAGCAGGATCCAGGACTGGGGGAGAGGACAGCATGAATACATCATTTGGGCCTCCATACATAGCAATACCAAACACTGCACCAGTGCATCCAAGAATGGCCTCAGCATTTAATAGATTTGCAGGTGATAATTGGAGGTAAGAATACAAATGGAGGGGGGAGCTATGGCCAAACTGCTCCTAGAATTCCACTATAATTATGTAGTGAGTCGGTGTGGCTCCCCTCCTGTCCAGAAGAGGGAGCCCACGTGCCGGCACCAGAGTGGGTGGGACCACCACCGCCTGTCCCCGCCCCCCGGAAGTCAAGGGGCGGGACAGGAAGTATAAAGGCCGGCCGCCAGAGCTCAGTTGGAGCCCAGCCACCGCAGGGAGCAGACGTGCGGCCGGGAGCTCCTGCCCAGGAGACCGTTGAAGACCGGGGCTTGGACCCTGGCTGGCCTGAGCTACCCCGGGCCCGCTACGAAGAGGAGCCGCCGGAGCCCGCTCACGCCCGCCACTGGGAGAACCCCTGGGAACCGGACCCCACTAACCCTGAGGGTGAGACTGGACCCGAACCCCTCCGCCCCTGCTGCTACCCAGAGGAGCCGCCTGGGGACCGTTGGCCTGACTTCCCGGCAGAGCTACCGGACCTGCCACCGAGCCCCGGCCCAGAGGAGCCCATGCAGGTGGATTGGCCTGAGCCCGGCGCGACGAGCGAGGTAGGATCTGAGGGGGATCACGGAAGTGGCCCGGGGATAGCCGACCCCGGTCCGGCTGCAACTGAATGTGAGCCTATGTCAGTGTGTTGCGGTCTGGATACCCCACTGACCAGCAGCGGCAGCAACCGCTGTTAGGGCCCCGGGCTGGAACGCAGTGGAGTGGGTGGGCCTGCGTTCCCCCCTGCCACCCCCACTCACGGGTGGCAGGCATCCCCCTCACCCGACACTCGGCTACAGCAGGCCTAGGCGTGCCTTGCGTGGGCTTTGAACTATTTGCTCGCTCAGCCCCTGCAAACGAGGGCCTGAGCTTACCTGTGTTGGCCCGCCCTGATCCAGGGCCTGGCCTCTGAACTATTTGCTCGCTCAGCCCCTCCAAATAAGGGCCTGAGCTTAACTGTGTTGGCCCGCCCTGATCCAGGGCCTGGCCTCTGAACTATTTGCTCGCTCAGCCCCTCCAAATAAGGGCCTGAGCTTAACTGTGTTGGCCCGCCCTGATCCAGGGCCTGGCCTCTGAACTATTTGCTCGCTCAGCCCCTGCAAACAAGGGCCTGAGCTTACCTGTGTTGGCCCGCCCTGATCCAGGGCCTGGCCTCTGAACTATTTGCTCGCTCAGCCCCTGCAAACAAGGGCCTGAGCTTACCTGTGTTGGCCCGCCCTGATCCAGGGCCTGGCCTCTGAACTGTTTACTCGCTCAGCCCCTGCCAACAAGGGCCTGAGCTTAACTGTGTTGGCCCCGCCCTGATCCAGGGCCGGGGCTTTGAACTGTTTCCTCGCTCAGCCCCTGCAAACCCGGGCCTGAGCCAACCGTGTTCGCCCCGCCCTGATCCAGGGCCTGGGCTTTGAACTCTTTGCTCGCTCAGCCCCTGCAGTCAAGGGCCTGAGCTTTAACTGTGGCTGCTCCGACTCTGCACTAAAGAGCCGGAGTTCCGGGACTAACTGACTACTTGTTCCCACAGCAGTGAGTCGGTGTGGCTCCCCTCCTGTCCAGAAGGGTCGAGCCCCGGCTAGGACCTACTACAAATTAGTACTTATGAGGAAACCACCAATGGGATAATTACTGCCTCTAAGGCTAAATGTTCATGTCAACCACTGGAGCCTGAGAGATAAGGACACTTGCAGGTTCTGAACTTTCTCTATAATGTATTTGTAATTTTACAACAATTTACACTCATTATAAGGAGTAATGTGCATCCCACTTTGTCTTAGAATTCATGCTCTGTTTTGGTATCAGAATATTCTGGTAACTTCAATTAGTGAAAAATTTTCTGCTGATTTTTTTTAGCACTATTGTGTTTTATGGATTAGTCCACTGGGAAGAAGATTGGTAACCTGGAGTTTGTGCTGATTGATGAATATGTACAAGGAATCCTGCTTACTGAGTGTCTTTTGGGGACACCCCTCCAAGATGTAGAGGGCCAGATGATTAAAGTGACATAGCTCCATTTACTTCAATAGAGCTACATCAATGTACATCAATTGAAGATCTGTCCCCAAGGCTCTTGAAAGATACATGGTGTTTTTTGAGTTATATTATCCGGAATTACTTCTGGTTCTCTCTGATTTCTGCTTCCTTCTGCCATTCTGTTTGAAAATTGATGTTTTGTAGGATGTCTTTTATCAATAACATTAAGATATTCTGTGGTCGTATATTGATCTGTTCTGAAAGGATTGGAAGGTTCTTAGTAGCGTAAGTTTTTCATGTTAATTTCCATATTTATGTTTAATTTTCTCTTCTCCTCCTGTTCCCAATACCTTTCTTTTACACCTCTGCCATTTTCCTTGTTTGTTGGAAGTTTTAGTGCTGTTCATAACATATCAATAGGATATATATTGATATACATTCTGATTTCTGCTTTTATGGCTTTTTTGGGCAGAACCTATGAGACAGTCAGGTTTCCGCTTATATTTTCTGGTTCTGAAATGGGTGTTTTGAGATAAGTAGTAGCAACTCTTCCATCTTCATGCATTATTTGCTAAGTAGAACTATCAATAAACTCTGCTATATATAGTACTATACAAGGTAGGACTCTGAGTCTACACTCATTTCTAGGATCTAATCTATCTTTTTATGGCATTTCTAAGGCACTTATCACCTTGATATTCTGTGGCAGCAGAATTATGATGAAGTACAAGAGACTATAACAAAGTGATTTTATTTCTCATGGCTTCTCTCTAAGCGGAGATGTGTGAATTTAGGTTTGGTTGATACATATAATGGTGGTGCTGCTGCTGTTTATGGATGCCATTCCTGGGGAAAATTTTCAAAAGGGTGTGAACTTCTGGACCTAAACACAGTCAGATTTTTAGCTTAATCAGATGTCTTCAGGCCTGGATTCCCACAGCTATCCATACTATTGCATGAAGAGCCATATGCCCTCAGCACCTGAAGACCTAAACCTGATTCTCTCCAACTGCATTGTCACTATAGAGCATAGCTGTTTTGCAGAGTCCTGTGGGGTGAACTGGTCTCCGAGGGTACGTCTACACTGCAATAAAAGACCCATGGCATGGCCATGGCTGGCCTGCGTCAGCTGACTTGAGCTTGCAGAGCTTTGGCTACAGGGCTAAAAATTGCAGTATAGATGTTCCCACTTGGGCTGGAATCCGGGATCTGAGATCCTCCCCCTTGCAAGGGTTCCAGAGCCCAGGCTCCAGCCCAAGCCCAAAGTCTACATTTCGACTGTTAGCACCATAGCCCGGCCTGTTGACCCAGGCTCTGAGACTCAGTGCCCTTTTTTTTTTAATTTCAGTCTAGACTTACAGTGGAGTAGCTGGGTTCCACTCCATTAATATGTATTAAGAACAGGGATTAGAGTTCTGTTCTAAACCAAATGACGAGCTGGTGAGGTTGGTGAAACATAGGTGTGATATACAAATGTAGGCCTATGTTGCATTTGGTGCATAGTGCTGCGTCTTTTACAAATTTCATTCTTTTTGTAGCATTTGGGTTCAGCTCCAGGTTGAAAGAATTGGGAATGGTTTAATCTGGAGGGGACAGAGGGATCACAGCAGGGCCGTCCTTAGGATTTATGGGGCCCTACTCAGTATTATTAAACTGGTACCCCTATGCCCAACTTGCTCTTAGCAACACAAACATAAGCTTACAGTATTGGAAAACTTGCCACATGCACTTCATTAAAAACAGTTTAAACAAATTAAGCACACTATAATGCTGATGGACTATAGTTGCACTAAAGAAGTAGCGCTATAGAAAAAATTCTGATTTATTGACAGAATGATGCAGAGAGTCACAGTTCCCCACAGATACCTGACCCCCATACCCTTTCCCTCACGCAGAATGCGCCATGCTGGTGCATTCGGCTCTGTGAATATGGCCTCTGGCTTCTGCTTAGTAAGGAGACTGCAGCGTGCACTGGGTGTGCGGGAGCTGACCTGCTCTTACCTGCTGTCCTGGTCATAGGCGCGGACTCCGTGGCTGGACCACCCACAGCGAAAATTTAGTGGGTGCAGAGCACCCGCCTGTGCCAAGCTCCCCCCCCTCTGCCTCCCTTCCCCTGTGCCTCTTGCGCTCCAGTGGCCCACTCCTTTCCTTCCCTCCCAGCACTTCTGGAGTGTCGTGAACAGCTGATTCGTGGCATTCAAGCTCTGGGAGGTAGGAGGAGGAGCGGGGATGGGGTGCGCTCGGGGGAGGAGGCAGGGGTGGAACAGGGGCAGGAAGAGGTGGGGTGGGGGTTTGGAGGAAGGGGTGGAGGGGGGCGGGGCCTGGAGCAAATGGGGGGGGCATTGAGCACTCTATGGCAAGATGAGAAGTCAGCGCCTATGGTCCTGGTGGTGCCCCAAATTTGCGGGTGCCCTACGCAGCTGCATATGCTACATATGCCTAAGGATGGCCCTGGATCACAGTAGCTAGATCATTGTCTGAGAAGAGGTGGCAACAGTTTTATGGACAATTGAAAATGCAAAATTACCCAGTGGATGCAATACTAACCCAAATCAGAATTTTCCACTTTCACGAGTGGCAGCATTTTACATGCACTTAACACAGGTTTTAACTACCACACAAAGTATGAGGCCTTGGGCTCACGCTACTAACAAAGTACTTTTATAAGAGTCTAAATGCTTGATTTCAGTTTGCTTTTTCACAGCCAATATATTAGTAGTGGCTAAACGTAGTATTCTGTCATGAAATTTCCACTTTACAAAACCTATATCAGAGTTAGAAGGGTTTCTTTGACCTACTGAAAGAGTCCCATTACAATGTTCTTCCTGTTCTCATTTATTCTTGCCCCAGAGATTTTAAAATAGCAATGCCTCATCAAACTTGGAGAGACTGGCTGGTTTTAAAGTTTGACAAATCAAGACACCATATCTTGTTGGGCATATGCCTTTGCATGGCAATGAGTGATAGTCGATTACTATTTAAGCTCCATACATTTTCAGGCTTAACCATCAAGTGAAACAATAACCTCATGGAGACTGGATTCATGTGCGGATTGAATCCAATTTGGAATATTTGTCACATCCCTGCCTCTAAGACAACATTTTGAAAAAGTATGTGTCACTTGCATACTGGAGAGAGTAGAGGCCTGCAAATGGGATTTGTCTATAGTTTTTTTTTCAGACTCTAATGTTCTCTCTTCAGAGAGCATTAGTTTCTCTTAAATGAGTACCTGATGGGCATTTATTTAAATTACAAAGCTGCGAGGGCCCTTACTGATAACAGTGCAGCATTCACCCACAACCTGTGGAGAGTAGGACATTATTGGAAAGATGATAATGAAGCTGGAAGGATCTTTTTCTAAAGCCATTCTGAATTTATAAGTAATGGGCAGCTTTCTTTGATAGCTCTTTTATAGTTGGATGCAGATGGGTGCAATCCAGCCACAAAGGGAATCTAATTTTGCTTATTATTAAAGCTGATTTTAACAGACAACTTCTGAGTAAAATAGAACCTTCTTAATTTGTCTCTGTAGAATCTGCTCTGAATATACTCAGTTAATGAACTGATTAAGTTCTTAATTTTTTTTTCTCAGAAGTTTTTTTCATTATCCCAAAAACTTTCAAGCCTAAAACAAAGACAATCTCTCTCTCTCTCTCTCTCTCTCTCTCTCTCACACACACACCCCTCACCCCATATCTATATGTATATCAGGCAAATACAAATGTGAACTCAATGGGTTGCCAAAAATTACTTTAAATACTGTTATTCTACTTAGTCATTAAGTAGTATGGAAAACATTAAGTAGTATGTTCAGTTCGGTGCCATATATTGGAAGAACTTTCAATAGGACACATCTAAGATTTGCTTGAGCACTATTGGATCTTGAGCGAGTTGAAGGAATAAGTGAACCCCTGAAACATGTTAACAGATCATAGCAGGATAGAGGGGACAAGTCCTAGCCCTGAGATCAGACACACGGAAAATAAAGGTTAATTTAGTGGCAGCATATTCAAATGTTCATTTTCAATCTAATAGTGAAATTTTACATTCCATTGTTATGGTTTGCTTTTGTGCCAGCAAAGGCACTATACGTTGTGTACAGTTATCAGTAATATTCCTTATTTGACTTGTTGGAGTTACATTTTGGTAAAATTGGAAAACATCTAAGAATTTAGGGTGGGGGGAAAGGTCTGGGCTGTGTTGCGTGGGTGTGGTACCTCTCCAGGTTTCATTGTTTTCTTATTGTGGGTAGAGTTACTGTTCTGTGAGCGCAGGATTGCCTCTGAAAGGTGGATTGTTAAATAGGTTGAATGCAACCCTGGGGAACTGGATTTTGTCCCTGTCTCCACCACAGAATCCCTGTGTGATGCTGGGTGAGTAACTTAAACCAAAATGTACACAGCTGGGCACTAATTGTGTGACCCTCATTTTCTGGGTACATAATGTGAGACATCTACTCAATGAGGGGGGAAAAACAATAACAGAAAACGTGGAGATGGCAGAGGTGCTTAATGACTTCTTTGCTTCAGTTTTCACCAAGAAGGTTGGTGGTGAGTGGATGTCGAACATAGTGAATGCCAATGAAAATGAGGTAGGAGTGGAGGCTAAAATAAGGAAAGAACAAGTTAAAAATTACTTAGACAAATTAGATGTCTTCAAGTCACCAGGGCTTGATGAAATGCATCTTAGAATACTCAAGAAGCTGACTGAGGAGATATCTGAGCCATTAGCGATTATCTTTGAAAAGTCATGGAAGATGGGAGAGATTCCCAAAGACTGAAAAAGGGCAAATATAGTGCCCATCTATAAAAAGGGAAATAAGGACAACCCAGGGAATTACAGACCAGTCAGCTTAACTTCTGTACCTGGAAAGAGAATGGAGCAAATAATTAAGAAGATAACAAGGTGATAAGTAACAGTCAGCATGGAATTGTCAAGAACAAATTATGTCAGACCAACCTGATAGCTTTCTTTGACAGGGTAACAAGCCTTGCGGATAGGGGAGAAGCAGTAGATATGGTATATCTGGACTTTAGTAAAGCTTTTGATACTCTCTCACATGACCTTCTCATAAACAAAGTAGGGAAATGCAACCTAGATGGAGCTACTATATGGTGGGTGTAAAACTGGTTGGAAAACCATTCCCAAAGAGTAGTTATCAGTGGTTCACAGTCATACTGGAAGGGCATAATGAGTGGGGTCTCACAGGGATCAGTTCTGGGTCCAGTTTTGTTCAATATCTTCATCAATGATTTAGATAATGGCAGAGAGAGTACACTTATAATGTTTGCGGATGATACCAAGCTGGGAGGGGTTGCAAGTGCTTTGGAGGATAGGATTAAAATTCAAACTGATCTGGACAAACTGGAGAAATGGTCTGAAGTAAATAGGATGAAATTCAATAAGGACAAATGCAAAGTATTCCACTTAGGAAGGAACAATCAGTTGCACACATACAAAATGGGAAATGACTGCCTAGGAAGGAGTACTGTGGAAAGGGATCTGGGGGTCATAGTGGATCACAAGATAAATATGAGTCAACAGTGATGCTGTTGCAAAAAAAGCGAACATCATTCTGGGATGTATTAGCAGGAGTGTTGTAAGCAAGACACGAGAAGTAACTCTTCTGCTCTATTCTGCACTGATTAGGCCTCATCTGGAGTATTGTGTGGTGCCACATTTCAGGAAAGATGTGGACAAATTCGAGAAAGTCCAGAGAAGAGCAACAAAAATGATTAAAGGTCTAGAAAACATGACCTATAAGGGAAGATTGAAAAAAATGGGTTTGTTTAGTCTGGAAAAGAGAAGACTGAGACGGGATATGATAACAGTTTTCAAGTACATAAAAGGTTGTTACAATGAGGAGGGAGAAGAATTGTTTTTCTTAACCTGTGAGGATAGGACGAGAAGTAATGGGCTTAAATTGCAGCAAGGGAGGTTTAGGTTGGGCATTAGGAAAAACTTCCTAACTGTCAGAGTGGTTAAGTACTGGAATAAATTGCCTAGGGAGGTTGTGGAATCTCCATCATTGGAGATTTTTAAAAGGTTAGACAAACACCTGTCAGGCATGGTCTAGATATTACTTAGTCCTGCCATGAGGGCAGGGGACTGGACTAGATGACATCCAGTTCTATGATTGTATCCAGGACCAGATTTACAGATGGGCTGAGAACTCATGAGTGGAACTAAAGTTGGTTAGAGCTAGGGTTGCAGGCATCTGGTTTTCGACTGGAATGCCTGGTCAAAAAGGGACCCTGGCTGCTAAAAGTCCGGTCAGCGGAACAGCGGGGTCCCGGGGCTAAGGCAGGCTCCCTGCCTGCCTTAGCTATGCACAGGGCCGGCTCCAGGCACCAGGCACCCAAGCACATGCTTGGGGCGGCACCTGGTAAGGGGTGGCGGGGGGAGCGCGGCATTCCGGCGGCGCGGCCCTGGGGGGGGGGGCGGGCTCCGGTTGCGCGGGGCTTGGTGAGGGGGCGGCGCGGGCGCGGCGCTGGAAAGGGGTTCCGGCAGCGCTCGGCGGGGGGCGTGGGCGGGCTCCGGCGGCACGGCGCTCGGCGGGGGTGGCAGCGTAGGGCTCGGCGCTTGGAGGGGGTTCCGGTGCTCGGTGGGGGTGCGGCGTCGGCGTGGCGCTGCTCGGCGGGGGGGCGGCGCGGGGGGCGGCGCTCTGGGGGGGGTTCCGGTGGTGCTCGGCTGGGGGGGGCGGCGCGGCGCTCAGCGGGGGGGGGGGGGGTTGGGCGGGTGGTGCTTTTTTTTGCTGCTTGGGGCAGCAAAAAAGCTAGAGCCAGCCCTGGCTATGCATAGCTCCCAGAAGCAGCACTGGATCCTTGTGGCCCCTAGACGCATGGGTGGCTAGAGAGGCTCCGCGTGCTGCCCCTCCCTGAGTGCCAGAAACCGTGACCATTGGGAGATGCGGGGGCAGTGCCTGCTCCCTGGCTGCCCATGCACCTACAGGCTGCAGGGAGCTGATGACTGCTTCCTGGGACCCCCTGGGGCCCTGAATCCCCTTCTGCACCCCAACCCCCTGCCTAAGTATGGAGTCCCCTCCCACACCCCAATCCCCAGCCCCATCCTGAAGTCCCCTCTTGCACCCAAACTCCCTCTTGGATCCCAAATACTGCACACTCCTCACCCGAACCCCGCCCCAAACCCCAGCCCTGAGCCCCCTCCTTCACTCCAAACCCCTCATCCCCGGCCCCACCCCAGAACCCACACCCGGAGCCCATACCCACTCCCACAGCCCAAACCCCTCACCCCACATCCCAACCCTCTGCCCCAGCTGGGTGAAAGTGAGTGAGGGTTGAGGAGAATAAGCAACGGAGGGAGAGGGAATGGAGTGATTGGGGGCAGGACCTTGGGGAAGGGGCGGTGCAGGGGTGTTCGGTTTTGTGCCATTAGAAAATTGGCAGCCCTAGTTTGAGCTCTGCTTTGAACATAAAAAGTGGTATAAAAATACTAAATACTCTGGAAAATCAGGCCCTCTGTGTCTCTATTGGGCTCCCATAATTAGTGGACACTTTTTACTATTTTAGCTACACTATCTCTCTGCCACTGTTCCCCGTCTGTAAAATGGGAATAATATCGCCCTCTAGTTTCACATAATGTTGTGAAAATAAATTCATTAATGCTTTTGAAGCACTCGTATACCACGGTGAAAGCACCACAGAAATGCCCAGGAGGAAATTAATGTATTCCAGGCAGGGTTTGAATGGTGTGTGGTAAAAAAGGCCTGAGCCCGCATGTTTGATGAAGAAGATAAAATGATAAAAAGAAGCTACCCGTTCATTGAATGAGAGTGGAAAAAATAGTACATGATCATGTCATTAAAGATTATATAATAAGTGTATATGCACAAGAGGGCCAAATTAATGTTATATGGGTAATGTTAATATTGGCATTTCCTAACTTTTGAGTGCTGAAATCTGCAAATTTAACATTCTTTAAATATAGGTTTTGTTTTTGAGATTGTGTGTGTGTGTGTATATATATATGTGTGTGTGTGTGTGTGTGTATAGCTGAACTTTGTCCAGTGTTGCAAAGTGTTATAGAGAGTCTAGAGAACCATTCTAGCAATCCACCTCCCATGCATCCATACAAGGATGATATTTATCACTTAAGAGGATACTAGGGAAGGGTCAGTGGGCAGGCTGGCACCCTGCCCTGTCAAAGGAAAATATTCTATATTCTAGAAGTCTTGGCCAGGACCCCAGTTGAATCGACTACGTGATGTGACTACCAGCATATTCTAAATGGGGTTGCACACTGCTCATTTACAGAGGATCAGTAAAGTATACCTAACGTCACTCCTGGCTTGCTTTGAGCCATGCTCTACTGAGATGGCTCTTGGCTCATAACCATGTCCAACACTACTTTGTTCCCCTTTTAAGGACAAGACTTAAAGTTTCAAAATATATGACATTTTACCCTCCATCTCTTTTGTTGTGGAATATCCCAATTAATGATTACACAATAAAATATGCTTTTCTTTTCATATTTATAATACCTTATTGTCATGATAAAGAGTATTCTCACACCTGAGAATTGATAATATAATTTTTATCTGCCCCTACATAATGCTTTCCTAGAGCAAAAGTGTTGCAGAAAAGCCACAGTCCTTTCTTTTCCTAAGTCTTGATGAGATATAGCTGTGTAGTGACTATACAGCTCACTTTTTCTGTGTTTATATCAAAAGGGAATTTTTTAGCCACTAGACATTTGTATCTAGCTCAAGCCTTGCTAGCAGTTCCTTACAGGACATTTTTATTACTCTTCATAAGCTGTTTTTATTTTGTTCATATGAGTATTTATTTCAGATTCTTTATTGAAAGCTCAAGGCTAAGTTTTTTATTCATGGTTTTTTGGGGAAAAAAAGTTCTTCCCCTTTCAAAATATGGGGAAAATCTGTCATTAGGGAATAATTAATCTAAATGTGATTTTTTCAATAGCTCAAGAGTAATTTGCCATGATTCACTATTACAATGCTAAATAATGTAATGAGATTGAAAATGCCTTTAAGTGCAAGTTAGAAATGAAAACAAAAGAATCTCTAAGCTGTCAAATGAACTAATATCTCTTTAGTTAATATAGTTTCTGTAATTTCCAAACTGGTGAATTCCTATGTGTTAGATATCTACTTCTGAGGAAAGTAAGAAATTACTAGTGGCATTGAGAGAGAAAAGCAATAGTGCTTTGCTAATTTCCCCACACTGCTGTGTTGTATTATGGTTTTATAATATCACAAATATCCACTTGGGGCTAGAATGAGACCTTCACATTTATTGTCAATTAAGACATTTGAACCCAGGTTTCAGCTGGTAAAAGAATGATCCATTCACTCCATAGCTTTCAAAAATGATGCATCACCTACCAGGTCTCTCACAAGTCAAAATTCAAAGCATTTTAAAAAAAAGTTTATTCAATGACAGTTCTCCTCAAGTGTTAAAGAAGTAGTGTTTCCCTTTTTAAATGTTCCTCCCTATGTCTCTCTTTTGGAACCATATTAATAATTAAAAGCAAACCTTGTTGCCCAAGGTTATGCACCTTAACTCTTTGCTATAGCACAGGGAGAGACATTTTTTGTCCCCAGTTCCTGTTTTTGCTACTTGATGTGGATTCACTCTCCAGAGTTAATATTTCTTTGGATGCCTCCCAGTGGGAGTTAGGGTTAGTAACTGTGATTTGGCACTGTGGTGTGTCATGGGGTTCACTCATCAGAGCTGTGCCTTCTGCTGGCCTTTTGGGTGTTAGCTCTCTCAGCTGGTGTGCCCTCCCCTGGTTCCTCTCCCACCGCCTTCTCCGCCTGCAGACCCACCTCAGTCCAGGAACCACAGTCTTGTGTTCATGACTCAGACCTCCAACCATGTCACTATCTATGTTTTCACCCCTTCCGGGGTGGGCAGAGTAGCTATCTCAGTCTAACTCCTGCCACTTCCCCAGTGGTGAGTGGGGCGGACCTGGGCTCGCTCACTACTCTGGGTCCCAGCCCAGGGACCCTGTGGATAGCAGCTTCCTGCTGCACCTATTATTCCTCTTGCTGCTGTGATGTCTCCCTGGACCACTTCCCCAGGGCTCCAGCGCCTTCTTTGCACTTCCTCAGGGCATGCAACTACTCAGTCCTGGCAGCCAGCCAGGAGCTTCTCTTGTTCCCTTGATCTCTGCCAGCAGTTGCTCTGTCCAAGGTGCCGCAGGTCTCTCAGCCTGCTAGGCTCCCAGCACCAACTGACCCTGCTCTGCCCCGCAGCTCCCTTTTATGTGAACCCACTGGACCCTGACTGGATGCCTAATGCCACCTCCCACTATTTAGCTGCTTCCTGTGCAGCCTCCCTAAGGCTGTATTAATCCCTTCCCTGCCAGTGTGGTAGTTTGAGAATTTTGAAAAATGACAGTAAAGAAAAAAGTTTCTCAATTGTGCCTGAATTTTTAACCCCAGATACTGAGGTTTTCTTTGAGAGAGCTACTCAGGGATCAGCATTCAATATGGCTGTTGTATTTGAGACTGGGCTGTTTTAATTGAGGATGTGGATTTTGTTGCCTTCTTATCTTTTAAATGAGAGACAGGTGCCGTAAACTCCTCCTGCTGAAAAGTGTTTTAACACTGTATTGCCTTTTGTACTCAATGCAAGCTCTTTTTGTGAGTTCCAGTTTGGACTTTGCATGCAATTGTTATAACAGGGTTGCTTGAGATGGTAAGGGGCAGAGCTCTACAGCCAGCTCATTTCAGCTTTTATGGCTTCTGTTCTTAAAGCATATGCTTCAGCGTTTCAGTTGCCCACCCCAGCAGTGGTAAGGAAAGGATTCCCCCCAGTGTATTCTGGGAGAGATTTGTTTATCTCCTTCCTTTGGAGCATCAGGGCCATTGCTGGAGGAGGGACATTGGATGGATTGGCCAGGGTGCTGAGGTGGCACCGAGTTTTCTGCCTCTCAGATGCTTGCCTGGCTGGTTCTTGCTCACATGCTCAGGGTCTAATTGATTGCCACATACGGGGTTAGGAAGAAATTTCCCCCCAGGTGAGATTGGCAGTGACCTTGGATTTTTTTCCCCTTTCCCTGCAGTGTGTGGGTGCTGGTCACTTGCCAGGATTATCTGGCTACATTTAACTTAGTCACTTCCCTGCCATTGCAGGGGCCTTGAGGACTGGTGCACCTCGGCCTCTCCTGCTCTCTGCCTGTGGCACATAATAGTCTAGTCCCCTGTGGGCTGTAAAACTTTGGTCTCATTTCAGTTTGTTGGGTTTAGTATGAGAGTGCTGGGTGGTGTTGGTGGCCTGTGATACATGGGAGGTCAGACTAGATAATGTAGTGGTCTCTTCTGACCTTAAACATTATGACTCTACCGGGGTTTGGTTGCAATGGCTACAAAAAAGGGTGGAGCTTGGACAATGTAAAGAGCATGCCTCATCAGCCACAAAGGTTGATGCAAACATATCACATGTAATTTGTAAACTCAGACCCAGATTAACCAATATGCATTCAATGCACTTGTACAGGGCCCTCATCCTAAGGGGCCCCCCAGCCACCAGATATGGGGAGTTGGCTTTGCGACAGGCCAAACCTGAGTGATTCTGTGACCCTGCACACCAGGTTGCAAAGCCTCTCCCTCAGTTTGGCCTAGCTGCCCCCTGCATGAAGAAGGGTGGCCAGGCCAAATTTGGGTGAGTGGCATTGCATTGAAACTCATGAGGTTGCAGCACTACTCAGATTTGGCCTGGTTGCCCTCTCCATCATGACAGGTTGTGGTGGAGGCAGTCAGGCCAAATTTCAGTGAAGGTGTGTGTGTGTGTGTGTGTGTGTGTGTGTGTGTGTTGAGGGGCAATTGTCACAACCCACAATTGCCTCCCTCCCTTTAAACTGGTACAAAAAACACAGGTCCCTAAACAAAATGCCCCCCAAAAAACCCAGGACTTAAAAACACTCCGAAAAGCCAAAGCAAGTCAAAAATCAACAGTGGACCCTAAACAACCCGTGTACGGGACAAAAACTCCCGTCCACCCTTCCCCCTCTTCTTCTTATGTTACACCTAGGCTTGGCCAGCCTCGGGTTGTGTGTGTGTGAGTATGAAAGTGGGTTAGGGCTTGGGGCACTAACGCTTTCTTCCTTCCTCTAAGTGACATGGGGAACCCCCAGCACTCTCTGCTGTTATTTTATTATTTTATTAATAAAGCTGTAAAATTTAGTCACTTGGTGTGCTTCCTCCATCTCCTCCCCTAAAAATCCTGTGGCCTCAGCCTGATCAGCTGACGCCCCGGGCAGATTGGTAACATAAATCTGTCACAGAATTTCCGTATTGCACAGGACCTCAAAATTCTTTAATCTGGCACTGTGTGAATTCCAGTGGTTCTCCATTCACTTAAGACCAGACTTCAAAGTCCTGGTCCTAATGTACTAGGGCATTTAGGTGAGATTTCAAGTATTCAGCACCCAGCATCAGGGCCAGATATGCAAAAGTGCCCAATTTCCACTGAGACAACAAAATAAGTGGTTAGATTCTCAGAAGAACTCACCATGTTGAGCTCTTGAAGGACTGACCATAAGTGTTAAAACAGGAGCTTCTCGGTGCTGAGCATTTCTGAAAATCTGGCCCTTATTTAGGTGCCTATACAGTAGCTGAGCTCTCTTGAAAATCTGCCTCCCATTGTGAGTGTTGAGCACATGGAAATCTGGCCCTGAACTAGTTAGACGATTTTATTTACATGGACTGAAACTTAGGCTAGCCACTACCATAGCTTCTTTATTATCCAATTTCCAAATTTTCCAAACCCCCCCCCAACAATTTTTCATGTAATCCTAAAACCAAAAATTAATTCAAAAAAATAAATTGAAAAATCCATTATCATCTGTTCAACAGATTTGTATCCTTGGAAAGGTGTTCCCACTCTGAGTTACAAAAGGAAATGTTTGTTCCTATAAATCACTGCCTGTAGCATAATGTTATATAATCAAACTCCTCCTCATTGTAATTGAAACCCTTTCTGCCTTAAGTATTAACATACCAATATATATATTATTTAGTTGATGCTTTAATTCTAAAACTGTACAAACAAAATGGAAACTGCCCCCACAGTTTTCCATTAAAATCTGCAAATGAATGATCACAACGAGAGATCAACCCACACTCCTAATTTTATGTAAGATCGTTCTTATTCTAGGTAAAAATGTGCATTTGAAAATGGCATGTGTATCAACATTCCTTCACATGTCTACATATTTATTCTTGCCCTAATTTTGCAGTTTTGATATGCTTATCTGGGAAGCACAGTTTTAAATATTTAGCTGTGATATGTGATGGATCTGCTAAGCAAGGGACCACATCATCTCCCGCTCCACAGCACATCCTCTTCTTTCTGGCCAGGTAGGGGGAAAGGTCCTGAACTAGGAAGGGCCTGGCGCTGTGGAGAAGTGATAGCCACATGGCTACCCAGGAGCTGCAGAGAAGCTGAAGCATCACAAACAGGGAGCTGGAGAGAAGCTGAATTCAGAGCAGAATCTCCAGGAACTATTCCCTGGAACTGTGTGTGGAACATGCTGTGACTGCCAGACTTTACAGTTGGGCACAAGTCTGTGTGTGACTTACAGGGGAGCAGCAGTGGCTGGGCAGGGATCCAGTGTAGAGGGGCCCCAGTGAGAGATACTAACTGAGCCTGGCCTGGAAACCTGCAAGCCTCTTTTTGTTTGGTGCTCTGGAGAGGGCATCACAAGCACTAGTTTTGAAGACCCCTGACTCTTGATTAGACTGCCCCAGGGACCCAAACAGGAACCACTATAAGCCTCTGTACCTATGCTATTTGCAACCTTTCCTTCTCCTGCCAGCCCTAGTAAAATATCATTTCACTTAGCCATGTGTCTGCATAGTTATTGGGATCCACAAAGGCTGGCACCTACAAGGCCTAGCTGCTGAAACTCCTTTAGTGCCTACCTTCAAGTTGTGGTACACCTCCATGCTACTGACACCCTAGGGGTTAGGTGTATTGAGCAGCCACAGTAATTACACATGATAACGGTTACTGGCTGTCGTTCTCTGCATTCAGCTCCCACTGATGGCAATGTTTTCTCCAATAAACCAGATCATTGCTGGACATTGGGCAGGAAATGACAATTAAAGCAATGGCAGAAGAGGACAATATTTGAAATAGCTGACCAAAAACATGGATAAATTTGGCCCCCATCATGCAAGTTGTGCATGAGCAGACCCCTGTGCCTGTTCAACACTTCATTAAAGTCAATGGGGCTCTGGGCGTGTGCAGGGATCCGTGGGTACACAACAATTTGCAGGGTCAGGGATTTCACTTTTAGAGAACAATAGTCTTAGTTAATATTTAGTTATTTTAAAAAGTTCTTTCAAAAGCGATGGTCAAAAGAGAAAGAAACACTTTTATCAATTGCTAATCAGTACAGGGAAAATAAAAACATGCATAAAAATGTTGAACTAATAATTAAAAGAAGTTACCAGAGTGTAACAGAGAAGCCACACAATCTAAAAATGCTGCACAGGAGAAATTAAAAACAATAATTGACTGACTGAAAGCAGATAGATTTTATTAACTACATTTCTATGCTAGGAGATAATCTGACTATACTCCTACTCACACTCTCTCTTCAGGAGCTAGTAGTCAGCTACCATGTAAAGTACAATATTGTAAAATTTCATCATCCATTCTCTTTTTCCAAGCCCCTCCCAGACAATAACTTCAAAATGAATTGAATTTACCGTATTTTCCGGCGTATAAGACGACTGGGCGTATAAGACGACCCCCAACTTTTCCAGTGAAAATATAGAGTTTGGGATATACTCGCCGTATAAGACTACCCCTCTTCCAACGCACACCAAAAAAAAATTTAAAAAACATCAGATTTGATTTCAATATGGTAATTTTAATTCAAATGCTTATGACATGCAGGTACTTAGCAGGAAAACTGTCACTTATAAACATAAGGCTGTTTGTCATCAAACATGTAAACATAAAACAGTGCAAGTGGATTAAACTTTTCCTAATTCACTCTAAAGCTGAAAGGAAGGATAAGACAATAAACCCATGGGAGCTGCCATGCTGTTTGTTTTCTAAGCTGTCAACCAAACTGGAACTGATGATGATAGGAGGAAGATAACAAACAAGAGAGAGAGAGCAAGTGCCGGGCAAGTCCCTGGCGAGTTAGCAACGCCCATCATAACTGCAAGCTACGGTATTTTTACAGGTTTTGCTGGCGTGACAGTTTCCCTTTAAAAGCCTTCAAAATCCTCCTGTTCGTCATCTGATATCATAAGTACATCAATGACATCTTGTGATACATTTGTAAGACAGTCATCGTATGGATCGAATTCCGTATCAGATGGTGTGGTCTCAGCTTCGGCTTCCTCTTCATCTTGCCACAAGTAGTCGTCCTCCATACCATCTAATGAATTTGATATGCCACACTTCTTGAAAGACTTGATTACTGTTTCTGCATCAATATCATTCCAGGCTTTTATGACAAACTTGCACAAAACATCCAACTGTGGAGCACGCATGTTTCCTCCTTTTGTGAATGACTTTTCGCCGCTAACCATCCATTCATTCCACTGTTCTTGAATGCGATCTTTAAATGGCTTGTTTAGGCACACATCCAGTGGCTGTACCAACGATGTCAATCCTGCAGGAATAACTGCCGCATCTGTGTTTAGTCTTGCAAGCATTTGCTTGGTGCTGGGAGTTAAATGAGCCCTGAATATATCCCACACCAGTAGACTACATTTTTGAATAAGTCCACCTGGTCGCCTGCTCCATACATTATCAAGCCATAGCTTTACCCCTTCTTCATCCATCCAGCCTTTTTCATTCACATGTACAAAACAACCAACAGGGAACTTGAATTTCGGCATTGTTTTTCTTTTAAAAATAATCATTGGTCTCAGTTTGGCGCCATCAGCTGTGCATCCTAGTACCACTGTAAAACTGGACTTCTCATGTCCTGTTGTTTTAATTAAAATTGTTTTTTCACCTTTTTGATGGACAGTTTTATTTCCAACCATATCAAAATTCATTGGAGTTTCATCCATATTTCCAATACTACTTAACGCATAGCCATGTTTAGTGCGCTGTTGTATTACGTATCGATGGAAACTATTTACTTTGCTATCAAGATCTGCAGGTAATTTTGGGGCAATTTTCATCTTTTGCCTCAGTACCATATTATGCCTTCCCATGAATCTAGTACACCAGGATACAGTGGCCTTAAATCTGTTGCTGTGATCTGGGTTAGATTTGGCCCACTGAAGTGCAAACAAATGTATTTTATTTCGTGTCACTACATAACCGTTTTGGCGATGCTCATTCACCATGTCTGCTACATGTTTTTCGAGTTCTGGCCAATGTGGAGTGCCTCTTCTTAATGCACACTTACCCCTTGGCATACTCTTTAATGCTTGTTCTTTTGCTTTCCAGTCCCGAACCATCTTTTCTGTTACTCCATATTGTCTTGCAGCAGCGCAGTTATTATGTTCCATGGCAAAGTTTACAACTTTAAGTTTGAAACTGGCTTCATATTTCTTTCTTCTTGCTGGTGGAGCCATGATGGGGTTTTGACTGTTGGATATTTGTATACTGTACTGTATGTACTGGTGCTATACTGTATGAACAGGTACAGATACTGGTGCTGTACTGTATGTGGTACCCAGTATACAAAAACCAGCCAATCATGGCAAGCGATGTACCTTACCGGCGATTGGCTGGTTGTTGTATACAAAGCCTGCTTGGATTGGTCAGCTCTCCCTGCCTGCCCAGCCCTCCCTGTCTCCAAGACTATCAGAGCGGTAGCGCAAACACGCCTCTTTCACCCGTCTGGCCCGCCCTTGTATCCTATTACCTCCTTCTCTGCCTCTCAGATCTCGCACATGCGCGCCTGCGCCGCTTCACTGCAGTCCTCAGGAGCGAGATCTGAGAGGCAGAGAAGGAGGTACGGTAATAGGATACAAGGGCAGGCCAGACGGGTGAAAGAGGCATGTTTTTCTGGGCACAGCGCCGCTCTATCTCTTTTTTCCATACCCCGGGCGTCCCGGACGCCTGCAGCTTGCTCCGCCCTTCACTTACACCTTCCCGGTGAGGCGCCCCCTCACCTCGTCATCGGGCGGGGATGCGGCCGCGGCCGTTTTTGAGCTCCCCCCACCAGATGCGGTGACCGCAGATTCTCCAGTCCGGCTCGGAAGTTTCAGCACCCGCCCTATAAGACGACACCCGGCGTATAAGACGACCCCCGACTTTTGAGAAGATTTTCCTGGGTTAAAAAGTAGTCTTATACGCCAGAAAATACAGTAAATTGTTTTCTAACTTCCTTACATTTGAAACTGTAATTGTGATCTAGTTAGAGTGGCTCACTCAGGTTTCCCTGCACCCGGCAGCGTTAAAAGAGCCTGATGTCCCTTTTAACAAGACTGTCATAGTCTGTGTCTCTTGCTACCTCTTAGTCATGTAAATGAGGTTCAACTAAGGCTAGGTCTACACTAGCAATTTATGTCACTATAACAGGAACAATGTGTATAGTGGGGTGGTGCTGAGAGCCATTGAACCAAACTGTAAACCCTGTATATGATGGAATCCACTTCAATCCAGGGGGTGTGGTAGCATCCCCAGCATCCCTAGTTCCAGCACCTATGCACCCCTGAGTGATGTAGTTATATAATCAAACTTCCAGTGTAGATAGAGCTATGGTGATGGGAGGGCTTCTCCCATCGACACAGCTACTGCCTCCTGAGGAGGTGGAATACGTACACTGGTGGAAAAAGCCCTCTTGTCGTCATAGGTAGCGTCTGCGCTGAAGATCTACAGCAGCAGAGCTACATCGGTGCAGATGTGCTGCTGGAGCATTTTAAGTGTAGACAAGCCCTAAATGATACTGGATCTCAGTCAGGCTTGCTGACAACTAATGCTAAATCATGTGAATAAAGTGAAGCCAATCCTTGGTTTAGGGTCTTATCCATTAACCATGTTTTCTAGGTCTAGTCTTTCACAAATAAGGGATGAAACTAGAGAAAGAATTTAGTTAGAACTATCTAAAATTTTGTGAGGCACGATTATAGAAGAAACATGATTTTAGATGAAATAGCAGCATACCTAAAATCTGTCCTTTGTGTTAAAGTCAAACAATTTATAGTTATTGAAAGCTCTCCCAATAATGATTGGGAGAAATAGATATTAACCAGAATGTAAGATCTATATAAAGAAAATCCTCTGAAGAACAGAGTTCAAAACCCATGTTTAATTGTTTACAATGTAAATTATAGAAAAATTGGCATAGATTTGAGGCTTTCCTATAGTTATGGAAATCACAATAAAGACAATGTGTTGATGTCTAATAAGGATAATAAATTCTTAGTTCAGTGGTTCCCAAAGTGTGGTACATGTATCAGAATAAGAATCTGTGATGACTACACTGGTTAAAATTACAAAGCTGATGTGCCATGTACTTCTGAGTTTTACATGTATGGTATACTAGGTCTCAAATTCCGAGCACCTGTTAGCTGATTATAAATCTACAATAATAAAAAGATTTTAAGTAGTATTTGAAAAACACCACATTTCACAGGTGGTGGGGGTTCTCACTCTGAGAATAGTTTAACTGCAGGACAACCCATCTGGGGTAGGAGGAATCCTATATATACACCCTGGGATCCCAAATCTAAAGTGTAGACTTTAGGAAAATACCAGCCGGTCATGTGTTGCCAGTGTAGTCC
The DNA here is from genome assembly GCF_027887155.1 of Malaclemys terrapin pileata. Lineage (NCBI taxonomy): Eukaryota > Metazoa > Chordata > Testudines > Emydidae > Malaclemys > Malaclemys terrapin. The sequence goes on along the minus strand of NC_071506.1, from coordinate 47,547,729 downwards.
AGTGGTTAGTACACTTCGGGAGTCTGGAAATATGAGTTCTTTTTCCAGATCTACCACTAAAATCTGCTTTGTGACCTTGGGAAAAATCACTTAACTTTCCAGTGTCTCTTTTCCCATCTATAAATGACCTTTGTTAAGAACTCTGAGATTTAAAGAAAAAATACTACTTAAGTGTTATCTGTGGTTGTTATAAGGCAATTTTCCTGTCCTAATGAGAGGGAGGTGGAAAAAGAGAGAGCAGTGTGGGGAGTGTTAGGAGCTTTTAGTTTAGATTACTGATCAATGGGATATCAAATATCCAAGATCAATCAGGTTTTATTAAGTAAAAATAGATCAGCATGATACAGAAAGGGTTAATACCTTACCCAAGCTGTTTATAATTTCATATATTTTTATACAGTAGTTGTTTACGTCTTTCTACAGTTCATGATTAGCTGCACATGTAGCATCATCCAGTCACCAGCAAATGCCAACCTTGCAATTAGCAGTCTAGACAACTATTAAGTCCTGGGTTCTATTATGCTCTTAATACACTCTAAGTTTCCAGCTTGACATACCCACAAATGATCATGGTAGTTTGGCTTGTTTAACAACAAAAGTCATCATGATTTTGTGGTTAGCTGCATAACACTTCTTAATCAATCGTTTCATATTGCCCTTTGTGGTTGGTTACATACTTGCATTATTCAATCATACATTAATGTCACATAGGTGATTAACATTTCCTATATACCTGCAAGATGAATCATGTTCCCTTGTATCTTTTCATTCTATATGCAATACAAAGCTTATTTGTGAGGAAATTTTCATTATTTCTATGCCAAGCTTCATGTTTAGTACCTCAGTTCCTCCAGACATGTCTACTTACTTATTCCTTTCTTGTGGTTTGGGTTACAGTTTCATAACTTGTTCCTAATGTAGCAGAACCTGTCACATTTACATCACAAACTACCTTATGCGGCATATCCTACATAAGCTCAAAGCCAAACGTACCTTTTAGATCCCTTAACATAACCGTGAGGAATGTTGGGAGCACTAGACCTGCATGGCAACAGAAGAAAAAAAGATGCAGGGAATGGTGGAAAAAATGGGGTAAGAAACCAAGAATCTGCATTGTCTCTTAGGGGTTGGGGCCAAAAAGAATTCTATCTGTAGAATGAGATTTTTTCAAAGCCATCTATCGCATTTGGATGTCCAATTCCTATTGATTTAAGGGTATGTCTACACTACGAAATTAGTTCGAATTTATAGAAGCCGGTTTTATTGAAATCGGTTGTATACAGCCGATTTTGTATGTCCACACAATAAAATGCTCTAGGTGCTCTAGTCGGCAGACCGCGTCCACAGTACGAGGCTAGCGTCGACTTCCGGAGCATTGCACTATGGGTAGCTATCCCACAGCTATCCCACAGTTCCCGCAGTCTCCGCCGCCCCTTGGAATTCTGGGTTGAGATCCCAATGCCCGGATGATGCAAAACAGTGTCGCGGGCGGTTCTGGGTACATGTCGTCAGGCCCCTCCCTCCCCCATCACAGCAACGGCAGACAATAGATTCGCGCCTTTTTATCTGGGTTACCTGGGTTACCTGTGCAGACAACATGGAGCCCGCTCAGCACAGCTGAGCTCACCATCACCATATGTCCTCTTGGTGCCGGCAGACGTGGGACTGCATTGCTACACAGCAGCAGCTGCTAACTGCCTTTTGGCGGTAGACGGTGCAGTAGACTGGTAGCCTTCATCGGCGATCTGGGTGCTGGCAGCCGTGGGGCTTGCCTTTTGGCAGTAAATGGTGTATTATGACTGTTAGCCGTCCTATTACAAGTCGGGTCATCGCACATTAGCAGAGTCTTCCCTGAGCAGCAGCTCGTGCAATAGGCCAGAAGACCATCGTCATACACCGCCCCGTATTTGCTGCCAAGCACCCAGAAAGATGCCGAGGGCTATCAGTCACGCTGCACCGTCGTCTTAAGATGTAAAAAAATAGATTTTCTCTGTATTCATTTGCTTCCCCCTCCCTCCGTCAAATCAACGGCCTGCTAAACCCAGGGTTTTCAGTTTAATCTTTGGGGGGGACCAGTCTGTGACAGTTGTTTGTGTCTCTCCCTGATGCACAGCCACCGTTCTTTATTTTAATTCCCTGTGCCTGTACGCCATGTCGTCACTCGGCCCCCCTCCCTCCTTCCCCTAGGCCGTCAGATACTACGTTTGCGCCACAGCTCGAGCCGAGAAGCGGTTCGCGCCTTTTCTTTGAATTCTGGGTTGAGATCCCAATGCCCGGATGATGCAAAACAGTGTCGCGGGCGGTTCTGGGTACATGTCGTCAGGCCCCTCCCCCCTCGTCACAGCAACGGCAGACAATAGATTCGCGCCTTTTTACTTGGGTTACCTGTGCAGACAACATACCACGGCAAGCATGGAGCCCGCTCAGCTCAGCTGAGCTCACCGTCACCATATGTCCTCTGGGTGCCGGCAGACGTGGGACTGCATTGCTACACAGCAGCAGCTGCTAACTGCCTTTTGGCGGTAGACGGTGTAGCATGAGTGATAGCCGTGGGGCTGGCAGCCGTAGTGCTGCATTTCACCAGCCCCTTCCAGGCGATGGTATATTATGACTGGTACCCGTCGTCGTCATACTGGTATGGCTGTCAATCATGGCCACCTGGGCAGACATGCTACTGTTTTGATGATGACGGTTACCAGTCATAATATACTATTTTCTGCCAATTGCCCAATATTGTCTGCTAAGCACCCAGAAGAGGCCGAGGGCGATGCTGGGTGCTGGCGGACGTGGGGCTGGCAGACGTGGGGCTGCATTGCTACACAGCAGCAGCCCCTTGCCTTTTGGCAGATGATGGTATATTATGATTGGTACCCATCATCATCGTACTGGTATGGCTGTCACTCATGCTGCAGCGTCGGCTGCCACCTTAAGATGTAAAAAATAGATTTGTTCTGTGTTCATTTGCTTCCCCTTCCTCCGTGAAATCAACGGCCTGCTAAGCCCAGGGTTTCCAGTTTAATCTTTGGGGGGACCATTCTGTGTGACAGTTGTTTGTGTTTCTCCCTGTTCCTGTACCTGTACGCCATGTCGTCACTCGGCCCTCCCTCCCTCCCTCCCTCCCTCCCGCCCTCCTTCTCCTGGTCCATCAGATACTACTTTCGCGCCTTTTTTCTGACCAGGCGCCATAGCTAGCACTGGGATCATGGAGCCCGCTCAGATCACCGCGGCAATTATGAGCACTATGAACACCACGCGCATTGTCCTGGAGTATATGCAGAGCCAGAACATGCCAAGGCGAAACCCGGACCAGGCGAGGAGGCGATTGCAGCACGGCGACGAGAGTGATGAGGAAATTGACATGGCCATAGACCTCTCACAAGGCACAGGCCCCAGCAATGTGGAAATCATGGTGTCACTGGGGCAGGTTGATACCATGGAACGCCGATTCTGGGCCCGGGAAACAAGCACAGACTGGTGGGACCGCATCGTGCTGCAGGTATGGGACGATTCCCAGTGGCTGAGAAACTTTCGCATGCGTAAGGGCACTTTCATGGAACTTTGTGACTTGCTTTCCCCTGCCCTGAAACGCCAGGATACCGAGATGAGAGCAGCCCTCACAGTTGAGAAGCGAGTGGCGATAGCCCTGTGGAAGCTTGCAACGCCAGACAGCTACCGGTCAGTCGGGAATCAATTTGGAGTGGGCAAATCTACTGTGGGGGCTGCTGTGATCCAATTTGCCAGGGCAATGAAAGACCTTGTGATAGCAAGGGTAGTGACTCTGGGCAACGTGCAGTCAATAGTGGATGGTTTTGCTGAAATGGGATTCCCAAACTGTGGCGGGGCCATAGACGGAACCCATATCCCTATCTTGTCACCGGAGCACCAAGCCACCGACTACGTAAACCGCAAGGGGTACTTTTCAATGCTGCTGCAAGCCCTGGTGGATCACAAGGGACGTTTCACCAACATCAACGTGGGATGGCCGGGAAAGGTACATGATGCTCGCGTCTTCAGGAACTCTGCTCTGTTTCGAAAGCTGGAGGAAGGGACTTTCTTCCCGGACCAGAAAGTGACCATTGGGGATGTTGAAATGCCTATCGTGATCCTTGGGGACCCAGCCTACCCCTTAATGCCATGGCTCATGAAGCCGTACACAGGCAGCCTGGACAGGAGTCAGGACCTGTTCAACTACAGGCTGAGCAAGTGCCGAATGGTGGTGGAATGTGCATTTGGACGTTTAAAAGCGCGCTGGCGCAGCTTACTGACTCGCTCAGACCTCAGCGAAAAGAATATCCCCATTGTTATTGCTGCTTGCTGTGCGCTCCACAATATCTGTGAGAGTAAGGGGGAGACCTTTATGGCGGGGTGGGAGGTTGAGGCAACTCGCCTGGCCGCTGATTACGCGCAGCCAGACACCAGGGCGGTTAGAGGAGCACAGCAGGGCGCGGTGCGCATCAGAGAAGCTTTGAAAACGAGTTTTGTGACTGGCCAGGCTACTGTGTGAAACTTCTGTTTGTTTCTCCTTGATGAACCCTCCAACCCCCCCCCCCGACCCGGTTCACTCTACTTCCCTGTAAACCAACCACCCCACCCCACCCTCCCCTCCCCTCCCGCTTGCAGAGGCAATAAAGTCATTGTTTTTTCACATTCATGCATTCTTTATTAGTTCCTTACAGAGGTAGGGGGATAATTGCCAAGGTAGCTGGGATGGGTGGGGGAGGAGGGATGGAAAAGGACACACTGCATTTTAAAACTTTAACTCTTATTGAAGCCCAGCCTTCTGATGCTTGGGCGATCATCTGGGGTGGAGTGACTGGGTGGACGGAGGCCCCCCCACCGTGTTCTTGGGCGTCTGGGTGAGGAGGCTATGGAACTTGGGGAGGAGGGCTGTTGGTTACACAGGGGCTGTAGCGGCGGTCTCTGCTCCTGCTGCCTTTCCTGCAACTCAACCATACGCTCGAGCATATCACTTTGATGCTCCAGCAGACGGAGCATTGCCTCTTGCCGTCTGTCTGCAAGCTGACACCACCTATCGTCTTCAGCCCGCCACCTCTCCTCTTGTTCATGTTGGGCTTTTCTCATCTCCGACATTGACTGCCTCCACGCATTCTGCTGTGCTCTATCAGCCTGGGCGGACATCTGCAGCTCCGTGAACATCTCGTCCCTCGTCTTACGTTTTCTCTTTCTAATGTTCACGAGCCTCTGCGAAGGAGAAACATTTGCAGCTGGTGGAGGAGAAGGGAGAGGTGGTTAAAAAAGACACATTTTAGGGAACAATGGGTACACTCTTTCATTACAAGGTCGCATATTTCGGCTTGCAGGCAGCCATCGTAGGCCACAGTGTTTTGGCTTTTTTAACCTTCTTAACATGCGGGAAAGGTTGCAAACAGCAGCGCATTTCCCATATCAAGGATGAATTGGGTTATCCATTTAAAATGGGGTTTCAATGTAAAAGGAGGGGGCTGCGGTTTCCCGGTTAACATGCGGCACAAACACAAGTAAACCACCCCCCCACACACACACACGATTCTCTGGGATGATCACTTCACCCCTCCCCCCCACCGCGTGGTTAACAGCGGGGAACATTTCTGGTCAGAATAGCAGGAACGGGCGCCTCTGAATGTCCCCCTTAATAAAATCACCCCATTTCAACCAGGATTGCTTTCTGGAGATGTCCCTGGAGGATTTCCGCTCCATCCCCATACACGTTAACAGACTTGCTTGCTTTTTTTTTGTAATGTTTACAAATATTTACAAAGTTACACTCACCAGAGGTCTCCTGTGTGCCCTGAGGGTCTTGGGTGAGTTCGGGGGTTACTGGTTCCAGGTCCAGTGTCACAAACATATCCTGGCTGTTGGGGAAACCGGTTTCTCTGCTTCCTTGCTGCTGTGAGCTACCTACAGTACCTCCATCGTCATCTTCCTCGTTCCCCGAACCGTCTTCCCTGTGTGTTTCTCCAGTGAGAGAGTCATAGCACACGGTTGGGGTAGTGGTGGCTGCACCCCCTAGGATCGCATGCAGCTCCGCGTAGTAGCGGCAAGTTTGCGGCTCTGCCCCGGACCTTCCGTTTGCTTCTCTGGCTTTGCGGTAGGCTTGCCGTAGCTCCTTAATTTTCACGCGGCACTGCTGTGTGTCCCTGTTATGGCCTCGGTCCTTCATGGCCTTGGAGATCTTTTCTAATACTTTTCCATTTCTTTTACTGCTACGGAGTTCAGCTATCACTGCTTCATCTCCCCATATGGCGAGCAGATCTCGTACCTCCCGTTCGGTCCATGCTGGAGCTCTTTTGCGATCCTGGGAGGACTCCATGACGGTTACCTGTGCTGATGAGCTCTGCGTGGTCACCTGTGCTCTCCACGCTGGGCAAACAGGAAATGAAATTCAAACCTTCGCGGGTCTTTTCCTGTCTACCTAGTCAGTGCATCTGAGTTGAGAGCGCTGTCCAGAGCGGTCACAATGAAGCACTGTGGGATAGCTCCCGGAGGCCAATAACATCGAATTCCGTCCACACTACCCCAATTCCGACCCGCAAAGGCCGGTTTTATCGCTAATCCCCTCGTCGGAGGTGGTGTAAAGAAACCGGTTTAAAGGGCCCTTTAAGTCGAAAGAAAGGGCCTCGTTGTGTGGACGTGTCCAGGCTTAATTCGGTTTAACGCTGCTAAAGTCGACCTAAACCCGTAGTGTAGACCAGGCCTAAGTGGGAATTAGGTATCCAAATTTCTTACATAGCTTTGAAATTCTTAGCTACTGAATATCAGAGGCGTAGCCGTGTTAGTTTGTATCCACAAAAACAACGAGAAGTCCGGTGGCACCTTAAAGACTAACAGATTTGTTTGGGCATAAGCTTTCATGGATAACAAACCCACATCTGCATGCATCTGAATAAGTGGGTTTTTTTACCCACGAAAGCTTATGCCCAAATAAATCTGTTGGTCTTTAAGGTGTCACCAGACTCCTCGTTGTTAGCTACTGAAATACTTGGCTATACTGTACAAATCAGCACTGGCTTCTGCTCCTTGCACGCTGCAACTCCTTATTCTGGAACCCATCTGTGATGTTAACTCTGATTGATACTCTGGAATGTTTCCCCCCGTGGTAAGCAGGAATTCTGGCACTGAATGCATCTTTTTGGTTGAGATTCCATACAGAGCAAGTCTGTCTGGGGCTGAAATGTCCCTTGGTTAGAGGTGGCTTCCCCAGGCTCATAGAAGTTGAGCTAGAATGTACCTTGCAAAGAGACTGGTTGCTCAGACACATGGGCTGAATAGCTGGATGTAAGGGAGAAATAGAGAGTATGGATTCACTATGAGAAGGCTATAGAGAATGGTACCAAGATCAAAATGTCAAAAACTTATTTTGCCTTATCTCTGGTTCATGCTGCAACTGAACTTTGGAGTTTGCAGTTATTTCTAATTGCTGTAATTTTTTGTTGAAATAGAGAGCAGTTCCTCAGTGCAAAGTCACTGGAAAACTGGCTGATCCAGCTTCCTGGGAATTCTCCCAGGGCAAATTCTCAGGTGGTTCAGAACTATTGTAGCTATCCCTTTCCTCTCCTCAGGGACCCTGGCAGCCCCTAGGATATGGAGTGTGGCCAGACAAAGGGCATGTGGCCAAAGCACAAATGCATTCTTAAAATCCCTAGTTGCTGGAATGACATCATGGGCAGCAGCTAGGCATAATTTAGAGCAGCCTCAGGGTTGTTTTAAGTTATGTGAGGAGCCAGACTGTTCCTGGCTATCCCCACCTCTCTCTCTCTCTCTCACACACACATATACACATATGTATCTCAGCCACTGCTGAAGATATAACTCATACTATTAGTACATTACAGAGGCATTCTGAACAATATTTATCTACTAGCTTCTGCTGTGATTGCAGGTTACTTCAGTATGCAATACCTGGGCTGCCAGTGGGAAAACACACAGGCACATTAATATAACATAAAAATAACCAGTACAAAACTTCAGTGAGAATTTTCCTTTAGAATTTGATCCAAAGTCCACTGAAGTCAATGGAATCTTTCCATTGATCTCAGTGGGCTTTGGATTGGACACAATTTTCCTATAGGACCAATTTTTTGCCATGTATGTATATATGTTCTCAAGACTTATTCCCCACTCTGGCACTTCGAGTGCAGGAAGGTGGGGGCCCGCAAGGATTCTAAAAATTAATAGTGGCCACTCCAGGCTTGTATTAAACTCCCAAGGTTACAGTTTTTCTCTGACCTTGGATGAGTAGATGATACCACCACCCAAGTGCAAAACCCCCTTTTAGAACCCAGGAAGGCGCACTTGGGAATTTCTTCTTGTAGGGTACCCTCAAGCCCTTTCACCACCCACGGGGAAGAGCTGAGAAAGAAAACAAAGGAAATCAGTTGTTGCCACCAACTAATTAAACAACATGTACACAAACCCCTTAGGACACAAAATCCAATCCTGTTCTTAAAAAGAAAGAAAATACATTTGAAACTCAGGCTATTGCTAGATTTAAAAAATCCTCTTACAAAACTTTAGCATCAAGAATAACATTCTTAAGGTCCAGCTTAAAGGTTACAAGCAAAAGAAAAGCATTTGGGGTTAGCACAGAGGAATACACAAGCCATAAAGAAATAAACCTAATCGTGTCTTTCTAGACATTTCCTGATCTACTTACATATTTGGGGTTTTAAATGAGTAGTTTCTAGGTATGATTTGATGATTTTTCATACTTGGTCCAATGCTTTTTACAGCATCACTGCTCTGTCCCCTTCTCTCCGGAGAACAACACAGACAAAGGGGACACTTTTTCCCAATTTTAAAAAGTTCTAGCCTTCCTATTGGCTCTTTTGGTCAGGTACCCACACCCTTTCTTTTACCTATGCAGGGAGACTTTTTAACCCTTTACAGGTAAAGCAAGTAGAGAACAGCTACTAAGAGGGACTTTATAGCTAACTGGCTGGCTGGGTCCATAAAAGGGAGCTACTCCCCTCCCCTTTTCATTTATCACATATGTATATCTCCTTTTGAAGCCAGTGGCAGTGGTGTGCACATACTATCTGAGGTGCGACTTTGGTCTTTCTTTCTTTGTTTCTTTGTTTCTTTCTTTCTTTTCCCATTTAGCTTCTAGCTGGTTGCCCTTTTTTATTTTTCTACTGCTAAATTGCATAATGCAGATCATTTCTCCCTTTGAAACAGGATGATATTGCTATCTCCAAGTGCACCATTCCACTCTGTAGCTGTCAAAAGATGGCCTTAAACTTAATGACTCAGGCACAGCAGGACCCAAAATGTTGCTAACAGTAATTTTCTGTCTTAATTCCAAGCCATGTTGGAAGATATTGTCTGATATTATTCAGTGCAATTTGGGAGATTGATTTACGGGGTGAGTAGGTCACATCATGCCTCAGCAATCAAGAGTAGCTAATCCTTAGTGAGATTTAATTGACCATATAAGGTAGGATTAGAGTATTTTTTTTCTAGGTACTGGAAAAAACAATGGAATTATCTATTGTGTGAATACAGGTCCTCTGACAGGATGATGAAGCCAGAGAGAATACTGCTTTAAAGTTTATTCCTACATATATACTGATGGATGCAATCAAAGTCTATAAATTGACCTCAAACAATTACATTGATAAAATGAAACTTTCTGAGCTGAAAAATACTTTTATATAGCTAAGAAGAATTCCCTTGAAGCCCCAAATCTTGTGTCCAGATTCATAACAATGTCTGCTTGCCCTCCTCCACCCACACACACCAGAGCAGAGCGCGGAGTCTTGGTTTTGCTGGACCAGTGTAGGCTAGCTGCAAATTATGGTGATGACTGGTGTGTGTTGTCTTCCTGCTTGTGATGGTGCATTACAGTTACAACCTGTTCTTTCTCTATGAGCAACAGAAAGAAACAGGAAAGGAAGGTGATCTCTGAGGTACATGGCCACATAGGGTTACTCTTAGGTGGTCTAGTTTGCACACCACCCGTTGCCTAAAATCACAATCTAGCACGAAGAAATACATGGTAAAGTACAGTAAAAAACATGTACTTATGTTACTTAAGAAAGATCTATTTTAGATTTTTCCTCCTTGTGTATGTTAATGTCAATGAGAATTGCACATACATAAGGAAAGGAGAATAGACACTGCTTAATCCTCAGGTCTTTTCTTGTTGTGCTCCCTGAAATCTATGGTATAGTCTCTGGATCAAATATTGAGAGGTGCTAAGCACCTAAAATGCCCCTTGAAGTCAATGGAAGTCACAGATGCCCAGTACCTTTTGGGACTTGATCTTAAAAGATAATTTCTGCCAATTCAGGTAATGTGATATATGGAAAAAATGAGAATGAATGAGGTGTTTATTGTATAGACCACATCCCATATGGTGTCTATTAATAGTCAAAATTATCTGTCCGTACATATAGAGGCACCTAAAAATTCCATTGCATTAGATGTTTGCTGTATTTCCTAATGCATTCATGGTCTTGATTTAAAGTCTCTCTTTTGGCTCCCTTATACTGTATTATGGATAGCCAAATGATGTCATCCTCATGGTCATATACTTTTTGAATTACAGTTGGCATATTGCATCTCTGCGCAACTTTATTATTAAAGCTTTTTGTCTACTAAATGGTACACGTCTAACTCAAAATGCAGTTTCTTTCCCAATCAGATACATGCACATTTTAATCTTTACTATACATTTTTCTCATGCACCAGGATTTGGGTGGATTAAAATTCCAACATACTGTACTGATTTTTCTTTTTACCTTACCACTGCCCTGTACATTAAGTTTGCATGTATTTTCATGAAGTGTGTACAAAACAGTTATAGTCTTCCTTTCACACTCCTAAGGTAAATAAAACTGCTGTTTTCTTGCACATTACTAAGGGCTAGATACTTGCTCCCTTACTTCATCAGAAGGGAGGTACTACTCAACATGAGGACCAAGGAGATTAGAACCTGGGTTTGCAATGTCTGAAGCAGATGATGTTCCCACAGCTCTCTCAGGAAGCTATGCAAACGTGGCTCAAAGGAGCACTGTGGAGATTAAGCACTGCAGGTGGTACCAATCAAAGGGGTCAGAATGACAGCACCCTGCAGCCTGCTGATTGGCCCACACTTACTATTTAACCCATGAAGGTGCCCCAGGACATTGTCTGGGCAACAGTGCAGGTTTCTGGCTTGCTGCACTGCCTCACTTCAGACTGCATATCTACCCTGATCCTCTGTCTCTGAGTGCAGCGTGACCTTGACTCCTGCTTCCTGACAACAGCCTGATAGCTATGCTGATCCTTGGTCTCCAATCCTATCCGGACTGATTTCTGCTCTTGCTGCCCTCTCTGGCTCCCTGATTTTACCCTATAACCTCACTCCTGTCCCTGTTTTTCATTAATTGTCTCCCTACCTCATTTGAGCCCTGGACTCAGTGGCTCTTCCAGTTAGGCTGGGCGAAGGACCTTTAGATATAGGCAGGCTTGCGTCCAGCCACCCGCCAGGAACTCAATAGGTACTCTGATCCCTGCTTGCCAATCATCACCTCATGGCCACTTCATGACACCAGTCCTGCAGTAACCACTAGGCAAGACTGTGTATGTCCTGGTCCGTTACAGAAAGGAAGGCAAAATCTGTCCATAAAACCTCCTAGTCAATGTCTGTTGGACAGCAGAGCAGGTGGCATTGCATGGGTCTTTATAGGTCCAGATTCTGCCCCCTTGCTCATCCTTATTATTTCCAGATCCACAGAAGAAACTTTAGATCTGTTGGACTATCCATTCTTTGATAACTAGTTCATTGAGGAGGAGAGTGTATCATCTCTGTGCCTGGATAACACCTCACAGGTTGTGGGTGCTACCAAAATACAAATGACACATCATAACCTCCCTGCAAATGCAGCTGTGTTCCCTACAGTACATTTTTTAGTGATTGTCCAGTGGGCTGTTATGTATGGAGTTTCCAATAATATCATTTAGGAGACTACCGGGAGGCAGTGTGGTCTAGTGGGACTCAGGAGACCTGAGTTCTAATCTCAGCTATGCCAATGGCCTACTGGGACATGGGTACTTCATTTCCACATCTGTAAAATGGAGATGATCACTTTTGTGCAGCACTTTGAGATCTCCTAAGAAACTGCTATATAAGAACTAGGTATTATTATTACAGCTGCTAGTTCTCTCTGCTAGAAGCTTTTTCTGGTTAAGTCTAAATTTTCCCTTTTTAAATTTCATCCAATTTCTAGTTATCCCATTAAACACAGTATATAATTCCTATCCCTCTATATTGTCAGCCTTCAAATATTTGTGGCTCTGCACTCAAATGCTATAAAGAGGAGACCACATAAGCACATAAATAGATCTTGTCCCCCTTAGTCATATAACAAAGCTATATGTGTATTTCTTCTTCAGTCTATTCTCAAAAATCAATTTATTCAATCCCTGATCACTCTTTTTTTGCTCCTCTCTGAACCTCCCTCCAATTTGTGTATTTTTAAGGCTATATTTAAGGTGTGATTGCATGAGAGCAGCATTTCTCAACCTTTTTGATACCAGGGATTGGCTTGCTGCCTTCCTAAACTATGTCAGGGAGATCTCAGGGATCAGCACCGATCCATGGACCGGTCATTGAGAAACACTGCAGTTTATAAATTGGAACTATTCTCTTCTGATCTGTGGTGTGTGAACTTTGAGGAGGATGTTTCTAGCCATTTCACATTGCAAATTCATGTCTAAGTTGATAATCAATATCAATGCTAGAGCTCATTCAGCACTATTTATCATGCATGAGGACTACTCATGCAGGGCTCTTACTGTGTATAAATATCACACACCCCTGATCAGCATGACCTAGAAAACTTTGTGTAGTGGTGAAGCACAGGACTGGAAGTCAGAGATACATAGGTGCTATTCCTTGATCATCTTCAGATTTGCCGAGTGCGCTTGAGCAAGTCGCCTCATCTCTCCATTCCTCCATTTCTCTAGCTCACGTGGGCATTGCGGTTTAATGCATTAATCTTTGTAAGTGTTTTGAGACTACAATAGATTTAAGTACTGTGTAAGTGTTGAAGTTCATTTTCCTTATCAGTCGCAGATTTAAAAAAAACTTTTTAAAACATGGGAGAAAATATATGCAGATGATCATAGATGTCATCATAAAATGTGTACATTGTGATGGATCATTGGAGAGACATGCTGTTAGAGATGTTTTACATACTTCAGTGATTAGCAGTACCTACCTACACTGAGCTTCAATAACCAAAGATTTTTTGAATTGTTAAATATGGTTATTAAAAAAGTGGGAAATATGGTAACAAAAATATTTTCACTTGTTTGATGACCTTCTGTAACCCCTACATGGTTCTGCTTTATTCTACCGCTCAGGAGTTATGTGACTTTCTCTAATTTCTCCTTCTAGATATCATATGCATTTAATAATGCAGAAACCTTTTTTCCTGCTGCATTATGGCCTCTGATGTTAATATCAAGATCTAAGCCATTATCCAAATCAATAACATGTTACTTAATCACGTTTCTTGTGCTAGTACATTTTGTTTTTCATTGCCAGACTCTAGTGCCTGTTCAATAGAAGATGAACATTTCTTTTAAGGAAATTGTTCTGATTTTGTTTTACAATGTAACTTTATGTGGGGGTTGGGCTATTGCCACCGCTTACCAATTAGCACATCTGGGGGTCCCCAGTAGTCCCCAGGCTAGTTCTAATACTCAGAGAGTGGAAGGCTGCAAAAACCAAGATCCACTGTTGACACACACTAGAGATATTCTGTTGTATGTACAAGTAAAGTGGCCAATGACTTCTTGAAAGCCACCTACTTCACATTGTGGCAGCTAATGTGAGCTGCTTGTGCAGTCAGCTAAAGACTGCAGAATGACACAGCAGCCTTCCAACTGAAGTTTCTCTTCTCTGCGGAACTCAGTTTGGCTTTGGGCAGGGAGATCAGAGCTGCCAGAGAAGAAGGGGGCAGGGAAATAAGAACAGACAGAAAAGGGAGAAGAGAGAGAGAAAATGGACAGATGAAAGGACAAACAGCAGCCACTGTGTCAGGACATGATACAAGGGGTGGAGGGGGATGCCCACTTGCCAATCCAAACCAGGAAGAGGAGCCAACAGTTGCTAGTTGCATCACTTAGTGCGCTATATGAAGGTGCTCAGATAACATGTTGATTGGGTTCAATATAAAAACGTGAACAGAGCAGAAAAGCTTGGGAACCACTGTTTGATTGTTAGTCCTACCCTTTTACAAGCTTCAGAATATTTACCCTGCTGATTTTTGCCCATGACCATTTGGGGAAGGTTGATTTTTTTTCTCCATGTGTTTTTAATCACGCTGCAACAAACATGGCTGTGCTTAAGTTTGGTCAGGGGAAAAAAAACTTCCTCTCAGAATGGCACCTCATCAACATTCGTATAGGTTTTTTCATTATTTGAATGTCTTTTTATTTCTATTTTGCCCTGAGTATAGTGCTTATGAAAAGTCTAGCTTTATTTTATCATCTATATTTCCAAGACATCTGTCAATGTAGTATCTACCTGTAAGCACCAATCAGGCCCCAGACTGGCAATGATGGAGAATGAAGGCTTCTGTTTATCTCTTGAAAAGTAGTGGCATAAGTAATGGCAGTTCTAGCTTCCCCATGCTGCCCTGCCAAGTGTGTTAGCTATATTCTGAAGGGACCCATTCAAGAGAGGGAGAGATAGGGTCAGCATCCATGCCCTCTTCATCCTTTCCCCTCAGTTGCAACTGCCAACGTGAGCACCAATTTTACTGCTTTCGGGGTTGTGGCCACTTGTTTACAAAGACCTAGACTGAGACCCCTCTTTTATTTCACAGAAGACAAGGAGCCCCGAGCCGAGCCAAGCCCTGCCCCGCCGCCCCTGGGCCAGTCTGTACAGGGCGGTGCTGAGAGTCATTGGGCCTGGGGATGACGGAACCGCCCCTCTCACCCCAAGTCCCTGTGGGACCAGACCCCCAACCTTCCCTCCTGCCAGGTCCGGATTTAGGCTCCCTGGAGAGGGGACCGGGGCTTCCTCTGCTCTGCCCAATGCGCTCCTGGGTGCTGAGTAACGGAGCAGGGCGCTGAACCTCAGGGGAGTCCGGGTCAGTCGTGGGGACGAAGGCGGGGGGGTGGGAGAGGCTGGGGTCAGTTGTGGGGAACAAGGCCGGGGAAGGCTGGGGTCAGTCGTAGGGACGAAGGCGGTGGGGGGAGTCTGGGGTCAGTTGTGGGGGCGAAGGCGGTGGGGGGGAAGACTGGGGTCAGTCATGGGGACCAAGCCTGGGGGTGGGGAGTCTGGGCTTAGTCCTGGGGACGAAGGCTGTGGGGGGGGAGGCTGGGGTCAGTCGTGGGGACGAAGGCTGTGGGGGGGCAAGGGAGTTGGGTCAGGCCTTTTGGATCCTTTCGCCCCCCAGAGCAGAGTGCTGAAGCCCCGTCCCTGAGCTCAGGGGAAAGGCAGGGTGGGAGCTCCAGGAATGAACTCGGCCTGCTAGGAAGCTGGGACTCCAGCCCTGCCACAGGGCACAGAGTTCAGCCAAGCCAAACCATGTGCTGAGTACAGAGGATGCACCTGTTCCCTGAGGTGGATGGGTCTAATCAGCCGCTTGGGCCAGGCCCTGCCACTCTAACACCTCAGGGCCGACCCTGCCATGGACCTCACAACCGAATTGGACGTAACCCAGCAAGGGGGCCAGCCAAGAAAGGAAGCAGCATTTAAACCAACGTGGCTGCCCTTCCCCCTTTTACAGGGAGATGATTTCCCAGCCTGATACACATGCCTGGCAGGGAGCTTCCCTGAGATTGCCCCGACTCCTCCAATTCCCCAAGTTACCCCCACCCTATCAGCCTAAAAAAACCACACCCCTAAACGCCAAAAATTTTACAGACAAAAAGCACCGGTGTGAACAGCGCTTTATCGGCGGGAGAACTCTCTCCCGCCAACAAACAGCGGCTACACTGTGCACCTTTTAGTGGCATGGATGTAGCAACACAGCTGTGTCGCTAAAAGGTGTGTAGTGTAGATATAGCCTGTGTTTACTGTCTGCCTTAGCCCGGAGGCTAAACCTGCTCCCTGCTCTGCCTCACCCAGAGGGCCACAGCTTCCCTTATAGACTGTTAATTGCTGTCCGCCCTGGCCTGGAGACTCTGGGCTAAAGGCTGCTTACTGCTCTGCTGCGCTCAAGGGGCTAGAGCTCCAGACTGTTAATGGTTGTTTGCCTCTGCGAGGAGGCTGCGAGCTATAAACTGGCCCCACCAGCAGGACCAGAGCCCGAGTGCTGCTGCCTGATGCTGCCTGATGCTGCTCCCCCCTTGAGAGTGAGAGACCACTACAGTCCTGGTGAATTGGTACAGCCTGGTTGGGGTGGTGAACGCAGTCTTCTCCCTGGAGCTTGGGTCCAGTGGAATTTGCCTTTGGTGAGATCCAGGGTGTTCATGTACTGGGCATCACTGAGTCAGTCTAGCTGCTCATTGATCTGCTAGGAAGCAGTTCTGCAGAAAAGGACCTAGGGGTTACAGTGGACGAGAAGCTGGATATGAGTCAACAGTGTGCCCTTGTTGCCAAGAAGGCTAACGGCATTTTGGGCTGTATAAGTAGGGGCATTGCCAGCAGATCGAGGGACGTGATCATTCCCCTCTAGTCAACATTGGTGAGGCCTCATCTGGAGTACCGTGTCCAGTTTTGGGCCCCACACTACAAGGAGAATGTGGAAAAATTGGAAAGAGTCCAGCAGAGGGCAACAAAAATGATTAGGGGGTTGGAGCACATGACTTATGAGGAGAGGCTGAGGGAACTGGGATTGTTTAGTCTGCAGAAGAGAAGAATGAGGGGGGATTTGATAGCTGCTTTCTACTACCTGAAAGGGGGTTTTCCAAAGAGGATGGATCTAGACTGTTCTCAGTGGTACCTGATGACAGAACAAGGAGTAATGGTCTCAAGTTGCAGTGGGGGTGGTTTAGGTTGGATATTAGGAAAAAACTTTTTCACTAGGAGGGTGGTGAAGCACTGGAATGGGTTACCTAGGGAGGTGGTGGAATCTCTTTCCTTAGAGGTTTTTAAGGTCAGGCTTGACAAAGCCCTGGCTGGGATGATTTAGTTGGGAATTGGTCCTGCTTTGAGCAGGGGGTTGGACTAGATGACCTCCAGAGGTCCCTTCCAATCCTGTGATTCTATGATTCTATGATATGCCCTCTGTTGATAACAGTACTGATCTGGGCTGGGTTTGACCCATTGCAGTTTCCTGAAGGATAGTTCTAAAAATTGGAATTCTTCTCTGCTAAAATAGCAGATTGATGTGGACACAGACATGATAATACTGTGAGTTGTGGAGGCTGCAATTTTACTTAAAACATTTACATAACTGGGGTAACTAGCTCAAACTCCCCTATTATTTTTATTATTTGCATTACTATAGCACCTAGGAGTTCAAGGGTTGTCCCACTGTAGATGTCAATGGGCCCGAGGGACTGTATATCTGCGGGTGAGTGTGAAGGTCCCCTCTAGGTCCTCAGGACTGCCAAGGAGCCTTGACAGGAAGCCAGAATCCCAGCCTGCTCCCCTCCTCCACACCGGAGGTAGGAGAGAGAAGATGAGAGGAGCCACAAGGTGCACTAGATGTTAAGGCACACCCTGTCCCCATGTGCTGTCATGCCCAGGCAACCCACTGGGTCACAGGGACCTCATTCAGACACTGTGTAACCCCCGATCGCATGCCAAAGTTGAGACAATTGAAATTTAAACCCGGGAACATCCTGGATGCAAGATGAAAATGAAGAATCCCACAAAGCAGCTTGCTAATTTTGACATGTGGGAAAACCCCCAAATTGGTATTCAGACAAGCCCTCAGCATCACCAGAACAATGGCAATCAGGTTAAGGGTGAGAAGAGTGGGGCTGAAACAGGGCTACACTGCCTAGACCCCTAACTCTATCAACCCTTTCATGCTCCTTGCCCCACCAAATGGGAGCCAATCACCCAGGCCCAGCACCATCTCTGCTGTCCAATGGCAGTTGCAATGGGTGGGACAGGCCCTGGAGTCCTGGCACAGATGCAGCATATGACACTCCTATCCTTTCTATGCCCTGAGCATGAGGAAGGAAGGGGGAAGGGAAAGAAAAAGTAGCCCTCACACACCTGAAGCAAAGAGGAGGAGAAGAAGGAAAAAAGAGAGGTCCATCTGGAACACTGCCTCAGCTGTGCCCAGTTGAGATCTCTTTCCCCTCTTCCCTCCAAAAATGTCTCCATTGCTCCCAGCCCCAGACAAACAAGCTGCCGTAAATACTTTGGTTCAGGAAGGTGTAATGTACCTAATTAATTGGAAGAAGTTGTGTTCTGTTAAACAGGTGCTTCACTTGGAATGAAACCACAGCCTTTGTGTTATCTGAACAACCTTTGTGTTATCTGAAAAACGGGGTAATAATACTTCTCTCCATCCATAGGGATGCTGTGAGGATAAATTCATTAATGAAGGATTCAGATACTATGGCAATGAGTTCCATATAAGTTCCTAGATAAAATGTTTGTAAAGTGCTGTGGGATTCTCTTGTGAAAGGTGCCATAGAAGTTCTAAAACGATTAAGAGTTTTAAGGAAGAACAAATTTTTCATCTAAAACTCTTGTCAGCTTAAGAATTTACCCAGGCTTCTTTGTGACATCAGAACTGTTTGCTGTGGAGATGTTTATGGTGTCCGAGGTAAAGGATTTGCAGCTTCTGGCAGAGAATAAATTTAGTGGCAAGAACTGCTGAACTCTTCAGAAACCAAGATCTTAGCTTCATGAATTGTCCTTAGCAATAAAATCGAGGAAAGAAAATAAACTGAAAATATGGTCCTTCAGCATAATTGTCTCAATGGTTCCCATAAGGCACGAGGAGCTCCAAGGTAGTTTGACTGCCTCATAACTTTCAAATAGGACATTTGTTTTCTGTGGGCCGTATTGTGCCATCACTGTTTAAGCAGAACTCCCCACTGATTTCAAAGGGGACTTCTGCTTAACAGCTGCTGGCAGGCTTTGGCTCTATATTAAGTGAATTTGAGAGACCTTCCATATAAATCTTGATTTATTCTTAAGACTATTGATTTGAAGATTTGCAGCAAAAAGATTAATGAGACTCACATTCAGGCTGATTGTTGTGTTCACTGGCAGACTAGTTAAATAACTAACTGGGAAAAGATTGCTGCATGTTTCAGTCAGCGTGAGTGGTCATGAGAGGCCAAGGGGACTAGGCTCTACCAATAATGCCACAGGTCTGTAATGTGGCTGATGTGCTTCAGGATGCAGAGTCACCTCCTGCCACTAGGGCTCCTGGAGGTGTTGAGGCTGCTCCAGCTCCTAGAAGCTACAGTACATCTGGCTTTTAATTGGGACTTTTGGCACTGCCAACAGCTGAGGGAGAGGCACAGGGCAGGGAATATAGGCTTTGGTCTGGTGTCCATAGAGGCAGCATATAGGACTGTCTGTACCTGTTCTCTGCAGAATCCAGGCCATGGAGCCTCTGCAGCACAGGGAGGAGGCACATAGCATGTATTGCAGGTGTTTCAGGTCATGTGCATACTCTCTACTGGCTCTGCTCCTGCTTCTCCAAAGCAAGTAACAGGAGGGTTTGTGAGCTGGAAAGAAAGAGGTGCTTCTGAGGCTGCAGGTGGATGATGGGCTGTGGTCGGAGCTTGGGGATGGGCTTTCTGAGCTTGGAGAGTTATCTGTGTGGTGGTGGTTCTAGACCTGAATGTTGAATAAAAGACGGTTAAGGGCTGAGGGTGTGGTTTTTCACTGTAGAGAGGTTAAGTAATAAAATAAGTTCTCTCTAAGGGTATGTCTACACTACGGGATTAATCCGAATTTATATAATTCGAATTTGGAAAACAGGTTGTATAAATTCGATTGTATGCAACCACACTAAGCACATTAATTCGGCGGTGTGCGTCCATGTACCAGGGCTAGTGTCGATTTCCGGAGCGTTGCACTGTGGGTAGCTTTCCCATAGCTATCCCATAGTTCCCGCAGTCTCCTCCGCCCATTGGAATTCTGGGTTGAGATCGCAATGCCTGATGGGGCTAAAAACATTGTCGCGGGTGGTTCT
Source organism: Malaclemys terrapin pileata (assembly GCF_027887155.1). Lineage (NCBI taxonomy): Eukaryota > Metazoa > Chordata > Testudines > Emydidae > Malaclemys > Malaclemys terrapin. The sequence continues at coordinate 47,527,675 of NC_071506.1, read as the reverse complement.
GGGTATATCCTCCCCCCTCTCCAGGAAGCAACGGCAAACAAAGGCGTTTCGCGCCTTTTTCCTGGGTGAACAGTGCAGACGCCATACCATGGCAAGCATGGAGCCCGCTCAGCTCAAGACAGCAGTCATGAACATTGTAAATACCTCGCGCCTTATCGTGCAGTTTATGCTGAACAAGAACCTGGAAAATCAGGCGGCGAGGAGCAGGCTACGGCAGCGCGGCGAGGACAGTGATGAGGATATGGACATGGAATTCTATCGAACCGCGGTACCCGGTGCTTTGGAGATCATGCTGTTAATGGGGCAGGTTATAGCTGTGGAACGCCGATTCTGGGCCCGGGAAACAAGCACAGACTGGTGGGACCGCATAGTGTTGCAGGTGTGGGACGATTCCCAGTGGCTGCGAAACTTTCGCATGCGTAAGGGCACTTTCTTGGAACTTTGTGACTTGCTTTCCCCTGCCCTGAAGCGCCAGAATACGAAGATGAGAGCAGCCCTCACAGTTGAGAAGCGAGTGGCGATAGCCCTGTGGAAGCTTGCAACGCCAGACAGCTACCGGTCAGTCGGGAATCAATTTGGAGTGGGCAAATCTACTGTGGGTGCTGCTGTGATGCAAGTAGCCAAAGCAATCACTGAGGTGCTGCTACGAAAGCTAGTGACTCTGGGAGATGTGCAGGTCATAGTGGTTGGCTTTGCTGCAATGGGATTCCCTAACTGTGGTGGGGCGATAGATGGAACCCACATCCCTATCTTGGCACTGGAGCACCAGGGTACCCAGTACATAAACCGCAAGGGGTACTTTTCAATGGTGCTGCAAGCACTTGTGGATCACAAGGGACGTTTCACCAACATCAACGCGGGCTGGCCGGGAAGGGTTCATGATGCTCGCGTCTTCAGGAACACTACTCTGTTTAAAGGGCTGCAGCAAGGGACTTACTTCCCGGACCAGAAAATAACCGTTGGGGATGTTGAAATGCCAATAGTTATTCTTGGGGACCCAGCTTACCCCTTAATGCCATGGCTCATGAAGCCATACACAGGCAGCCTGGACAGGAGTCAGGAGCTGTTTAACTACAGGCTGAGCAAGTGCAGAATGGTTGTAGAATGTGCATTTGGCCGTTTAAAAGGTCGCTGGAGATCGCTATTGACTCGCTCTGACCTCAGCCAAAGAAATCTCCCCATTGTTATTTCTGCTTGCTGTGTGCTCCACAATCTATGTGAAAGTAAGGGGGAGACCTTTATGGCGGGGTGGGAGGCTGAAGCAAATCGCCTGGCTGCTGATTACGCGCAGCCAGACACCAGGGCGATTAGAAGAGCACACCAGGAAGCGCTGTGCATTAGAGAGGCTTTGAAAACAAGTTTCATGACTGGCCAGGCTACAGTGTGAAATTTCTGTTTGTTTCTCCTTCATGAAAACCCGCCCCCTTTATTGACTCATTCATTCTCTGTAAGGAACCCACCCTCCCCGTTCCCCCAGCTTTCTTTCAAACGTAATAAAGTCAATATCATTTAAAAATCATGTATTTTTTATTAACTGATAGTAAACATAGGGAGAGAACCAACAAGGTAATCTGGGTGAGGTTTGGGAGGAGGATAGGAGGGAAGTAAAAGGCCACTGAACAAATTCAATGTAATGACAGCCTTTTGGTTGGGCTGTCCACTGGGGTGGAGTGGGAAGGTGCACGTAGCCTACCCCCCCGCGTTCTTACACGTCTGGGTGAGGAGGATATGAAACATGGTGGGGGGGAGGGAGGTTATACAGGGGCTGTAGTGGCACTCTGTCATCCTGCTGCCGTTCCTGAAGCTCCACCAGACGCCGGAGCATGTCCGTTTGCTCACGCAGCAGCCCCAGCGTTGCAGCCTGCCACCTCTCATCTCGAGCGTCCCTCAGGACCTCGCGTTCACTGGCATCTTTCCTAAATTTAGTTACAGTGTCCTTCCACTCATTCAAATGAGCTCTTTGATTTCGGGTGCATTCCATTATTTCAGTGAACATGTCGTCTCTTGTCCTCTTTCTACGCCGCCTTATCTGAGATAGCCTTCGTGACGGAGGAGGGAGGCTTGATAAATTTGCAGCTGCTGGAGGGAGGGTTGAGAAAAAGGAGAGAAGTTTTTAAAATGATACATTTTACAGAACAATGCTTATACTATTTCTTGGTGAAAAACACTATTCACAGTACATAGCACATGTGATTTCAGTACAAGGTCGCAATTTCCATCTTAATATTGAGTGCCTGTGGCTTTGGTGTTAGAGATCACAGACGCAGGTCCGGGCAATAGAATTCAGCTTGCATGCAGCCATGGTAAGCCACTGTCTTTCGGCTTCTGCGCCCTCCTTTCCCACATACCAAGCAAAGCCCGTTGACTGCTGCGGTTTTCCTGTTACCTTCAGCAGCAGAAAACAAACTAACCCCCACATCCAATTTTCTGGGATGATCGCTTTATCCCTCCCCCCACCGCGTGGAAGGTATCAGGGAAGATCCCAGCAGAAACCAAACTAACCCCCCCGCTCCCTCCTCCGGCCATGAATTCTCTGGGATGATCGCTGTACCCCTCCCCCCACCGCGTGGAAGGTATCAGGGAAGATCCCTGCAGAAACCAAACTAACCCCCCCGCTCTCCCCTCCGGCCATGAATTCTCTGGGATGATCGCTTTATCCCTCCCCCCACCGCCTGGCAGGTATCAGGGAAGATCCCTGCTAGCCAAACGCGAAAAGCTCAGGGCCAATTACCCCCCCCCCGCGCGCTTGGCTAACTGCAGGGAAGGATTTCTTTTCAGCCACAGGCAAACAGCCCAGTAGGAACGGCCACCTCTGTCCCCTTAATTAAGTTCCCATATTTCAACCAGGTTACCATGAGCGATATCACTCTCCTGAGGATCACACAGCAAGATAAAGAACGGATGTTGCTTGAATGCCAGCAAACACCGGGACCATATGCTGCCAGGCTTTGTCAGGCAATGATACCAGATTACTTGCTGCAGGCATGGCGTGGTCAAGTGTCCTACCATGGAGGACGGAATAAGGCTGCACTGCCCAGAAACCTTGTGGCAAGGCTTTTGGAGTACCTCCAGGAGAGCTTCATGGAGATGTCCCTGGAGGATTTCCGCTCCATCCCCAGACATGTTAACAGACTTTTCCAGTAGCTGTACTGGCCGCGAATGCATCCCAAGTCCTCAGGGCAAAGTAATCATTAAAAATGTTTGCTTTTAAAACAAGTTTTATATTTTAAAAGGTAAACTCACCTGAGGTCCCTTCCATGGGGTCATGGTCTTGGATACTGGCTTGGGAGGGTTGGGAGGGCACTTCAGTCAGGCTGAGAAAAAGATCCTGGCTGTTGGGGAGAACGGAGTGCTGGGTGCTCTCTGCAAGCTCGTCCTCCTCCTCCTCCTCCTCTTCCCCGTCCGCAGAATCCTCAGGTGTAGCTGATGAGACTATCCCTGACCCGGAATCCACGGTCACAGGTGGGGTAGTGGTGGCAGCCCCCCCTAGAATTGCATGCAGCTCGGTGTAGAAGCGGCATGTCCGCGGCTCTGACCCGGAGCGACCGTTTGCCTCCTTTGTTTTTTGATAGGCTTGTCTGAGCTCCTTGACTTTCACGCGGCACTGATCTGAGTCCCTATTGTGGCCTCTCTCCATCATGCCCTTAGAGATTTTTTCAAAAGTTTTGGCATTTCGTCTTTTAGAACGAAGTTCTGCTAGCACTGAATCCTCTCCCCATATAGCAATCAGATCCAGTACCTCCCGTACGCTCCATGCTGGTGCTCTTTTTCGATTATCCGCCTGTATGGCTACCTGTGCTGATGAGCTATCTGTGGTCACCTGTGCTCTCCACGCTGGGCAAACAGGAAATGAAATTCAAATGTTCCCGGGGCTTTTCCTGCCTACCTGGCCAGTGCATCCGAGTTCAGATTGCTGTCCAGAGCGGTCACAATGGTGCACTGTGGGATAGCTCCCGGAGGCCAATAACATCGCATTACGGCCACACTAATCCTAAATCGAAATACTAAAATCGATTTTGGCGCTACTCCGCTCGTCGGGGTGGAGTACAGAAATCGATTTAATGAGCCCTTTAATTCGAATTAAATGGCGTCGTTGTGTGGACGGGTGCAGGGTTAATTCGAATTAACGCTGCTAAATCCGATTTAAAGTCATAGTGTAGACCAGGCCTAAGAGGGAGTTGGGATGTTCTGGGCTGGAACTGGGGACTGGTGGGCTGGCACTAGAGCTGCTTGAAAAATTGCATCCAAGAGTTTTAAAAGAGCTGGCTGAAGAGCTCGCTGGAACATTAATATTGATTTTTAATAAGTCTTAGAGCACTGGGGAAATTCCAGAAGACTGGAAGAAAGTTAATGTTGTGCCATTTTTAAAAAGGGTATATGGGATGATCCGGGTAATTATGGGCCTGTCAGACTGACATTGATCCTGGGCAAGATAATGAAGTGGCTGACATGGACTGCAATTAATAACGAACTAAAGGAGGGTAATGTAATTGATGCAAATCAATTTGGGTTTATAAAAAATAGATCCCATCAAATTAACTTGATTTTTTTTATGAGATTACAAGTTCGGTTGATATCATATGCTTAGACTCCTGTAAGGCATTTGACTTGGTACTGCTCAACATTTCAATTAAAAAACTAGAACAATATAAAATTAACATGGCATACATTAAGTGGATTAAAAACTGGCTAGCATATAGGTCGCAAAATGGAACTGTAAATGGGGAATCATCATTGAGTGGGTCTGTTTTCCAGTGGGGTCCTGCAGAGAGAGGTTTCTTGGCCCTACGCTATTTAACATCTTTATCAATGTCCAGTTCTGGTGCCCACAATTCAAAAAAGATGTTAATAAATTGGAGAGGATTCGGAGAAGAGCCACAAAAATGATGAAAAGGTTAGAAAACCTGCCTTATAGTGATAGACTGAAGGAGCTCAATCTATTAAGGGGTGACTTGATTACAGTGTATAAGTACCTACATGAGGAACAAATATTTAATAATGGGCTCTTCAATCTAGCAGAGAAACATATAACACGATCCAACAGCTGGAAATTGAACTAGCCAAATTCAGACTGGAAATAAGAAATTAAATTTTTAACAGTGAGAGTAATTAATCATTGCAGCAATTTACCAAGGGTCAGAGTGGATTCTCCATCACTGCCAATGTTTAAATCAAGATTGGATGTGTTTTTAAAAGATATGCTCTAGGAATTATTTTGGGGGAAATTCTATGGCCTGTGCTCATCAGGTCAGACTAGATAATTACAGTGGTCCCTTCTGGCCTTAAAACTTATAAATCTATAAGAAAGTGGAAAAGTCACAAATTATTTTCCACATATTTTTCCTAATTTCAATAAATGTCTATTTGGCTGACAGGTTGAGTGCAGGGATGGAATTAAGTCAATGGGTAAATGAAATTGCATGTGAAACTGAGTGTGTTGGGGTGGAGAGACAGCAGGGAAAGATAAATAGGGAGAAGGGGAGAAGTTGGGACTGAGAGACAACAGAGAAGGGGTAAAAAGGGGTAAATACTGTTTTCTTCCATGCTGCTCTTTCCTGTCAAGTGTCCCAGTTTTTCATTCTGTAAAGAGGAAGACATGGGAGAGGGCATAGGGCACCCCTTCTTCACACTTCCGCATTAACCATTTGCTGTCAGAATGCTTCCCTATGGCCAGGGGCGGCTCTAGTTTCTTTGCTGCCCCAAGCATGGCAGGCAGGCGGCTTTCAGTGGCATGCCTGCGGGAGGTCCCCGGTCCCGCAGATTCGGTGGCATGCCTGCGGGAGGTCCGCCAGTCCCGCGGATTTGGCGTACCTGCCGCCGAATTACCGCCGAATTCGCAGGACCGGCGGACCTCTTGCAGGCGTGCTGCCGAAGGCTGTCTGACTGCTGCCCTCGCAGGGACCGACAGGGTGCCCCCAGCAGCTTGCTGCCCCAGGCACGCGCTTGGAGCGCTGGTACCTGGAGACGCCGCTGCCTATGGCTCCCAGTGCTCCACCTTTTCATTTTGAAAGTATGGGTCAACTACTGGGGGTCTCAATGACAATGCAGATCGCTGTCTGCACCATCACCACTTATTTTGGGTCTTGACCTTCACTGACTTCAGGAGAGCTATTTTTTAAAAAATTTGTAATGGAGATCTTCTGGTTAATATTTCAGCCATTTTTTCTTTAAACAAGTTCTAACATGTATTGGACATCCGACCAATCTTAACTAAAGGACTGAGAAACATCTGTTTTTTATTTTGTTTTGTTACATTACTAATTTTACAGAAACCCATGGCTGGACATTTTAATTATCATGCACCCATTTGCTAGCTTCTCATGCAAATATATCTGTGCCTACTTCCAGTCTGCCCCCTGTACATGATATACCAATTAAGTAATCAGCAAGACCTGTATCCTGACCAAATTCATATTGCCCCTGAAGGCTCATGTGTGTTGCAACATCTATGGCATAAATAGCTGATTTATACTAATGAGTTTGGGACTTGTTGGGAATGGTATATCCTAGTTGGAGAAGGGAAAAGCACACAATACATTTCTGAGATTTCTGAGTCTTGCAGAACAGTAAAGGAAGGATCAGACTTGAAATTTCTAATATTACTAAGCTACAAAACAAACAGTACCACATGCAACTTTTTAAACAATTGCTGAAGGCCTGAAAGTAAATTAAAACCAGACAGACCCTTTCTTCCCAGCCCCATTTTTGCAGATCACTTTTTAAAAACAACAATTAACACGATCAAATGAATTAAAAGGGTGAGAGTCAGAGATAGTAGAGGCAGTATTGCAGACTTTTTAAAGAAAAATTATAAAGCTTTAGCATGAATAAGATTGGTGAGCTGTGAGATTAGTAACTAACTCTGAGAGATTTGAGTGGTTTGAGCATAGGCTTGCTAAACCCAGGGTTGTGAGTTCAATCCTTGAGGGGGCCATTTAGGTATCTGGGACAAAAATCTGTCTGGGGATTGGTCTTGCTTTAAGCAGGGGTTGGGCTAGATGACCTCCTGAGGTCCCTTCCAACCCTGATATTCTATGATCTTTCAGCAAGTTTGGAACGGCCTAACTTTCCTTTTCTGATGAAGAACTCTCAGTCTAAAGTCAACAGCGTCTACGTGCTTTTTGATATAATACTTCTAAAGCAAGTTTGGAGGCCCACCATCGGACTAGGTATTTGAACTCACCAACAATCTCAAATGAAACTTTATCAAGTAGGAACAGCCTTTAAAAGTTACATAATGATACCAATCTTCCAAGACAAGCGATAAAAAGCTTAAGTCTTCTGTGCTAAACTCAGTGAACCAAGGAAAAATATAAGGGCCAATGAAGGAACACTATTTCTGGTAACAAAGAAAGTTAGTGCTCCAACCAGCATAAATTAAATAATTTCAGTAGAATCTTGTAGCAAGAAAAGTGGAGGTCAACTTTCATTAGAAAGTTTGCAGCCACATGGATCTACCAGGCTTTTTTATTAAACCATTTCTTTATAATTATACACAAGGGTGATGTTAAAAACATATGAAAAGACCCGTTTGAGCTCTAAGGGTTATAAAAGAAAAAGAGGAATATTTTATATGCCAAAAACATTAACGTTAACCTAGACTTTTCCATGCATAAGGTCAGGTGGAAACCAGGTATGACAGGATATCAGCTTCATTGCAGTATCTTTGTAAATTGTTCCTAATTCAATTTATACTTAAAATAATACTACCTCTGCTTCTCTTCATTGCTATAATGTCTTTGTAAGCACTGTATAATGGAACATAGACATTTTAAAGCAATTATATTGGCATGCAGTGATAATTATTGTATTCCATAAAATGGTGGGAGATTATTATCTGGATTTTTTGTCTACTTAGGATACATTCTTGAAACACTTTTTTAAAACAAAACCATCAGATGTAGAGATGCATTTTAAAATTATTTCAACTGGGATTTTCAAAGGGGTCTAAGGAATTACAGCCAGCTCCCAATGGAACAATGAAAATCACAGTCTTCTCTTCATACTTTGGAATTATGGAGGAAAGATTGGAGTCTATCAGAAATGTGGCCATGGTCCAGCAGATAAGGTGCTAGCCTGGGTTCTAGTTCTGTCTGTGCCATTGACCTGCCTTATGAGTTTTAGAAAGTCACTTCACCTTGGTGTACCTCTGTTTCTCCTCCCACCCTTTGTCAGTCTTATCTATTTAAATTATAAGCAATTTCGGGGCGGCGGGGGGTCTCTTGGGATGTATTTGTACAATGGGATCCTGATCTCAGTTGGGATCTCTGCACACGATTGTAATATAAATAATAATAACACAGGGCCAGAATTGTAAAGACTACGTAGACTGCGTAGACTGTCGGTCCTTCATCAGTTAAGACTGAGCTGATCACAACACGTCTTCCATCCTTCTGGCTCTGGCCATCCTTCGCCATATTTGTCCATATCTCCTTGTTAAGAAATCATCCCACCTCTTTGGAGGCTGACCGTGTGGCCATTTCAGTTCTCGCGGATACCACTCAGATATAGCTGCAGTCCATCTGTTGTCACTGAGTCGGGCCACATGTCCCACCCGCTGCATTTTGCTGAGCCTGCTTTCGACAACAACATCTCAGACTCCAGACTGCTGCCTAATTATTTCATTGGGGATGTGATCGCGGAGCGAAATGCCCAAAAATGTTCGTTCCATTGTCCTCTGTGTGACAGACAGTTGATGTTCTTCAGTCTTCGTCAGCGACCATGTTTCGCTGCAATATAGCATCACTGGAAGCACGGTCGAGTTAAAAAGATTCGCACGAGTTGTTTTGCTGATCTTTCCTTGGAGGATGTCCCTGATGTCATTGAATGCGCACCATCCAGCTTTTTTTCTGCGCGACAGTTCGCCTTTCTGATCGTGGCCCATGTTGACTTCCTGGCCCAAATAAACGTATTTGTCGGACTCTTGGATCTGCTCTCCTCCAAGAGTTATTTGGGTTCTTGGAAGAACATCCGATCTCATATATTTCATTTTCAACTGGTTCATTTTTAATCCGACTTGACTACTTTTTGTGTTCAGTTCATTAAGCATTCTCTCAAGCTGGACTGTAAAGAAAACATTCTAAATAAACACATACCTCTGCAAAGTACTGGAGATTGACTGAGGGCATCTGTGTTGGCATGCTGATGCCATGCCTTATAGACTATCCTGTACTCATAAGTGGCTAAGGTCAAAGCCCAACACTGTAGCTAGGCAGCTGCCATGGCCAGCATGCCCTTGTTTTCACTGAAGAGTCCCATGGATGCTTTGTGATCTGTCAGAATGGTACAAGGCTTCCCATACAGGTATTGATGGAATTTTTTGATTCCAAAAATAATAGCTAGACATTCTTTCTCTAAATAATGATAGCTCCATTCAGCTTTATGACCTGGAGACATAACTTACTGGCTGTTGTCCAACAACCCTCACGTTATGTGACAAAATTGCTCCTACCCAATATGACGAAGTGTCACATGGCAGAATTAATTCTTTGCCCAGGTCAAAATGAACAAGGAGTTCTAAGGACTTCAGTAGCTTTTTAGAGTCTGGAAACTTCTCTCTTGTCTCTTTCCCCAATACCAGCAGGTCTCCTTCCTCAGTAGTTGATGCAAGGGTTCTGTAGGCGCTGCAACATTTGGGAGAAATCTGTGATAAATAATTTAATGTACCTCAGTACGCTCATAAATCAGTTTTGTTCTAAGGGGCTGGGGCCTGTTCAATTACTGTGACCTTATCTACCATAGGGTAAATCCCTGTGTATCCCACAGGATATGTATGCCACAGGGTAAATCCTTCCTTGTCTGTTCTGTTCCCTGAGAAAACTACTTGTGGTCTCACAAAAAAGCATTTACTTTGTTCTAAGTGAAGTCCCACTGCCTCCAATCTTTGAAGTCCCTTCTCCAGTATTGACAGATGTTCAGCATCACTTCTGTCTGTGGTGATGAGGATGTCATCAATCCTTGATACAACACGTGGTATATCTTTCAGCACATTTTCCTTGAGCCACTGGAAAATTCCAGGTGATGACGATATTCCATATGGTATAAGCCCTTGTGTGAGTTTATAATGGTACATTACTTACAGTCCTCCTCCAGCCTCATCTGCTGGTATGCTTGCGACATATCCATCTTACTAAATTTTGACACCCCACCCCACATAACACTCCATCTGTGGAATAGGGAAGTCTCTAACTTGGAGATCTGCTTCGCCATGACTTTATAATCCCCACAGATGGAGATAGTTTTCTCTGGTTTAACCATGGGCACTATAGGTGTGGCCCATTCAGAAAAGTGCACTGATGATATGATGCCATCCATTTTCAGTCTCTTCTCTGAGGGCATAAGGAACTACTTTAACGTATTTTGCTTTTATTAAATTATAATATATTAAAGTCTTGTATTTTGTCTTGACCCCGTCCTGGATATAAATCCTAGCCGTAACAAACCCTCCAAGGGCTCTAACACTTTAAAACTGGCTGGGTGATCATCTAAGACTTCCTGGAATGCTGGTGCCTTGCTAGGGTCTAATTTGAAAATTTCCTCTTAGTTCAGTTTTTAGTTCTTGTAACCATCTCTGTCTAGTAGATTTTGCCTTTGTACCTGGACAAATCTGGTAACTTTTCCTTTTGGCTTTTAAATTTTACAGGCACAAGCACAGACCCTACCACTTGGACAGGTTTTCTAATGTAGGTATGGAGGGACACTCCTCTGAGCTCAGTTCTGCTTTTGCCCTGCTGAGATGTATATTCATTGATCACAGTAGCTGAAATCTGGTATCTGTTTCCCTTTGTACTGAATGGTTGTTTAACTGTACCATTACCTTCATAAGGTCCCACTTTCTTCCCTTTTAGACAGCACATGGTGTTTACTTCATCCTATGTGTCTTCCTCCCCCTCAAGGTAAAAAGCCCTCTGCTTTTCCTCTGGTCCTTTCAGGTCTATCCTCATAGGCTGATAGTCACCTTTTGCATTTTCTGGCTGTGTCCAGTCTTGAAGCATTTATGGTACTGGGCTGTTTTAAATTTACAACTAATACAAAATGAGCTTCTCCAAGTGGAAACACTCCTCAGGAGCTTGAGTCTCTTTCTGCTGGTTTTGCATTTTGTTTATTGAGTCTGTTTGATTCGCTCTGCATTCTACGTGCATCTTTTTTAAAGCTTTTCACTGCTGCTTCCATTTCTGTTGCTAATTCTACTGGTTTGGGCCAGATTAAATTCCACTCTGCCAGCAATTCTTTTTGAATTCTCTCATTATTACTAATACAACAAACAAATCTGTCTTGCAGCATCTCCTCTAGGACATTTCCAAATGAACAATATTCTGTTAATCTTTTTAGTACTGCCACATACACAGAGGTACACTTTTACCTTGCCTCCTCATTCTACTATGAATTTTAAAGTGTTCCACAATAATGTTTGGCTTTGGTGGAAGTGCTCAGTTCAGATCTTTTGCAGGTCTTCTAAACCTTTATCTCTTGATTTCCGAGGTTGTAACAAACTCCAGCAAAGGGAATAGATTTTACTGATGCAGACACTGAGAAAAATTGCTTTCTGTTTGTCCTTATCTATAATCTCATCTGCAAGAAAATGGTGGCCCAATCTTTTACTATATTGCTGCCAATCCAAATTTTCTGCAGTAAACCCTTCAATTTTTCCATAAATTGACATTCTTATGTTTTTCCTCATCACCAATTTTGTTAGGGTGGCCACTTGTACATTCCCAGAATATCGGGCATTGGGTACTTTCAGGAATGGTGTGATCCCACCCCTGCCAGTGTGACCTCGCATGCATGGTGCAAGCCAGGTGATGCTGCATGTGGGGCACAATTTTGTAAAGTGTGCTGCCCCGTCCCCACTGGTGTAACATCGCAAGGCCATTCCAGAGGGGGCAGAACAGCATGGTCTCCATTATGGCATCCGTCGTCTGATAACAGATAAAACCATGTTCTGTTTTGTCTCAGTGCCAGTCAGGGGTCAAACATTACAAACCAGACAGTCCTGCTTTTAAAACTGAATGGGGTGGCCTACCTACATTTTGTAAGGGACTGGCCAGTGCACAAGAAACACTTTTTACTTAGAGTATGGCAGGCTCAGAGGATGCTACTTTATTCAAATATACATAGAGTGGGGGCTAACACTCACTAACTAATAGAGGAAGTAATGGGGCAGGGGGAGCATGGCTCCAACCCATAATACTCTGAGTAACCCAGTTAACCTATTGATGACTACTTTACTCAATTTTTCCATGTTCAACAATAACAATGAAAATAAGGAAATGTTTTTTTTCAAAGGAGACATAAAGGTACATACAGAACAAACAAGCGGGACATTTTTTTTTTACAGCTGCACACTTGTTGAGCATTCTGAAAAACGAAAACCAATCCATATTTTCTTCGCATTTTGACAAGATTTCCAAAAGTGCCTGATTTGCAGAGGGTGGATGCCCAGTTCTTTCCGAAAATAAGGCCCCTTTAAGATGGCACTCCAAATTGCTAATGAATTAAAAATCTTGGCCTTCGTCATTGCAATTTCATAGCATTCTTTAATTGTCCATGCAAAATACAGTATTAGTATATTGCATTCTGGGGGAAATTTTCAAAGGACAGTTAGGTGCCCTACTTCCATGGAAAGTCAGTGGGAGCTGGGATCTTCACACCAATTTTTGCCTTTGGAAATCTCCCACTTTGTGTTTAGGTAACAAGACACTGCAGGATGTGAAGCAGGGTTATATTAAGTTACACCTTGTCTGTTATTAGGCATAAGGAGAAATTAAATCACTCATTGTTTGCAGACTGTCTTATAATTTAATTCATCATAAACCACACAAAGCATTTTTATAACCCTATTATAGTTTCCCAGTGGAAAATTTCTTTAACTGTTGCAGAGGATTCAGCAGAAATACAGAATGGATTTAGCAACTCTTTTCAGGAGGGAATACTGGTTGTTAATTTTTATTAGTTTTATATCATTTTTGAAGCAGCGACTAACTTTCAAGATTTGGGGGGGAAAAGATCTTTAATGATTGAAAGGCTACCGTAGATAGCATGATATAATTCCATGTTCTTACAATACTTTGGGACACTGGGCATGGTGTTCACCATTTGATGGATGCCTGGCAGTTTTCTAACACTGGAGCATAGGGTGCTTGATATAGTGTTTTCCAGCTGGATTTATTTACTGTTAAAGAGAAAAGGACCCGGAGGTCTTGTAGTGCTCCTCAAGTGGATGGAGTGAAGTCTGGGGCAAAGTAGAATGAGGGTGGCTCATTGTGACATTTATATAAAAATGAAGGCGAGGGAGAGAAGAGGGAAGTAATTTGATTTTGTGACTCTCACTATGGAATCACTGAGTTGGGGTTCATGCCTGTATTCCTTATTCATGTATGTAGTCGACACAGTTTCTCACAGAACAGGAGAATGGTAATCCACCACCAAGAGAAACTAGTATATTCTCTTCCTTGTCTCAGGAAACATAGTACTTAGGGCTTGTCTGCATGCTGGCTTTTTGTACTTGTGTAATTACACTGATGAGCCTGCTCCAGTGCATCTACAAGGGTATGTCTATATGGTAGTCACAGGGTGCGATTACACTAGAGTAGACATACCTGAGCTAACTTGGTTTCCTGAAGCAGCCAAGCCACAGCAGTGCAGGCTTCAGTATGGACTAGCTCCACAAATAATTTCCCAGGGTACTGGGTGGATTTATTCATTCTTCGCTGAAGCTCATGTTGCTGTGGCTTTACTTCTCCAGGAAATAAGCTAATCACACCCTGTGATTACAGTATCGATATACCCCAAGTGTAGATGTGCTGTACCAGCATAAAAAGCAACCTGCACCCTGGCCGCTGTTGCAGTGTCCACACTAGGGGTTTGCACCGAAGTAGTACTGGTGCATTCATCTCCAGTGTGGACAAGCCTTTACTCAAAGTCTAGCAAGTGGTTACTTTTATTTCCATGGCTTTGTAAATGTATTTTTGGCAACTAGCATTTCATTAATAAATGCTAAATTAATATTTTATTTGCTGGAGTGTTTTATAGCATCTGCCAGAGAAATGTAGCCCTTATAAAAAATAAATGCATAGACTGCACAAGTGGTGAAACTAAAGTGCTAAATAAACATACAGAAGTTACTGTTAGTCCAGAGTGAACCTTAAAAGTTTCTGAAGCCCATGCAGCATTATCCAAAGCTCCATTGGTTTGATAGTTTGGTTGGAAATCTTACAAGGGCAGGCTGTTGGGATTTCCAGTTTTTCCTGGCTTTGACTGGGTCTGAAATACTGTAACCCTTTCTTCTCAAATGCTGCATTTTTGTATTTGGCTAGAGCCAGGAAGGGCAGAGGCAGAATTTAAAAATAAAATAACAAAAATATCCACAACAAATGTTAGACAAACTCTTTTGAATCTCAGTAAAGGTGTTGGTTCACTGTGAGCTCAGAGTAGTAAAGTTCCTGTTTTCAGGGTCAGTTTGCCTGTCTCTGCAATGGTTTATTTAAATCAAGCAACATACCATTGTAAAAATGCACTTGGAGTCTTGTGCTTACGAGCTCTAGAGAATTTAGATAAAAAAGGCTCAGACCATTCCCTACAGCTGAAAAACCTCTGAGTGGAGCCTGTGGGAGCAAGAAATTGCCACAGGGGAATCTCCCATTTCATCTCTTGTGGCAGGGTCAGGGTTTGGTTCCCTGTGGGAAAGGCCACAGGGCTCACCCTTAAATCTGGTGGCTGTGAGGGCTGTCTGCTCAGAACCTGGTGCTTCTGCATTGACTCTGGCTCCTAGCAAGGCCTTGCTAGTTCCCAGAAATGGTGGCTCTGTCTGTGCTGTGCTTATACAAACTCCTTCAGACTTGACTGCCCCCTGAAATCCTCAAGGAAGATTATGCAGAAAGAATACAGCTCCAGGCTGCATTATCTTTTCTGATGAATATTCTCAGGGCTTAATGCAGGACAACACACTTCCCATCCCTGTCACCATCTCAGCAAAGACCAGGGACTTCACTGAGAAGCCTCGGCAGGGGCAGAAAGGTGGTGCCATGGAGACAAAAGAGACACCTTTCTGCATAGTAAGGGAGGAGTTGTGCATGAAAAGGGTGTGGGTCAAGGAGGCATAATTTCGCAATTTAGAGTCAAATGCTGGGCTTGATTCTGATCTCAGTTACTCCAGTGTAAATCCAGAGTTACTTAATTAAGTCAATAAGGGCAGGTCTACACTACCGTGTAATTCGATCTAACATATATCACTCAGGGGTGTGAAAACTACACCCTCTGAGCTACACAAGTTACAGCGACCTAAGCACTGTCTACACCGGCGCTATGTCGGTGGGAGATGTTCTCCCGCTGACATAGCTTCTGCCTCTCACAGAGGTGGAGTAATTATGCTGATGGGAGAGTGCTCTCGTGTCAGCATAGTGCGTCTTCACCAGATGTGATGCAGCTGTGCCAATCTAGCGCTTCTAGTGTAGATCCGCCCTAAATGACTTGAGTGTTACATTGGTATAACTGAGTTTGGAACCTGTCCCATGGACTGTAACTAATACCATACCAAGATTCACACACTGATCCATCTATGCAACTCCTGTGGGAGTTGATGATGTGAAAATTGGACAGGCAAAACTGATGTGTTTGTATCAGCAGGTATGATTCACAGCAGTAGATTGCAATGCTGTATCTGATTCAGAGGATGGTAATTAAATCTACCTTTCTTTCTGAGGAGCCCCTCCTGCACAGCCCTGATATCAATGTGAGTTACATACTCAGAGTGAAATTCAACGCTGTCTGCAGGGCCCGGGGCCGGGGCTATGCACCACTAAAGCCATTGACATGGGGTTTAAATGGGACTAATGTGTGTACAAGAGCTATGATCAGAAGTGAATTTCACCGATAGAGAGTATAATTTGGTTGGATCTTCTGTACTGTCCAGTTTGATGGGTTGTGGTAGTGTAAGCAAACAGACCTTTTTCCCCACGTTCTGGAACTGCGGAATTTCTACAGTCCTTTTGTAAATAATTTGTCACTTTCCATTTTTTTTTAATTTATAGAACACGTCATGTTTCACTTTGACTCTTTCCCTTAGTTTTCCAAATTATTCCTTGTTTGTCATATTGATATAGATATTTCTTTCCTTAACTCCTAGGGGCTTGTCTGCATGGCAGGTTATTGCATAGCAAGCCAGGGTGTGAATCTTCAGGTCACTGGCTTGCTGTGCAGTAACATCCCATACGGACTCTGCTACACTGTGCCATAACATCCCATATGCTACACTGTTACCATATGGGCACTGAAATCCCGGCATGTGGCTTGATGTACTGTACTGCCAAGAAGTAGTATGTCAAGCTGCACTGCAGGACTTTCAGTATGCTGTACAGTGGTTCTCAAACTAGGGCCACCGCTTGTTCAGGGAAAGCCCTGGTGGGCCGGGCTGGTTTGTTTACCGGCCGCGTCCGCAGGTTCGGCTGATTGTGGCTCCCACTGGCCGTGGTTCACCACTCCAGGCCAATGGGGGCTGCAGTAAGTGGCGAGGGCCGAGGGACGTGCTGGCCGCCACTTCCCGCTGCCCTCATTGGCCTGAAGCGGCGAACTGCGGCCAGTGGGAGCCACGATCTGCCGAACCTGCGGATGCGGCAGGTAAACAAACCCGCCTGGGACTTTCCCTGAACAAGTGGTGGACCGGCTTTGAGAACCACTGCTGTAGAAGAGTCCGCACTGGACATTACTGTGTCAAACTGGTGCAATGTGGAGTCTCACTTTGGCTTGCCACATAGTAATTTGCCAAGTAAGTAGGCCTTAATGGATATACATGCCCCCATGCAGGCATCTAACAGTTAGTGTCTGAATCGACTGCCTCAGAACATTTCCTATGACATTCCATTCTGTCCTTACTTTCTTCAATTTGTTTTGCAATTTATACCTTTCTATTCAGGGCGATAAAAATCGTATACCAATTTTTCACATATTTGAGATGACAGGATTTTTTATTCTTCCTTAAATGCTTTGGAGAAGTTCTCCAAGAGTGGTTTTCACGTGCAGATTTTTGGCTCCATGAACATGGGAGGCGGGTATCGTAGGCCTGGGGAGGCTAAGCCTCCCCTAACTCAGACCTCTGGCCTCACCCTCACTCTGCCCCAAGGCCATGCCCTCGCTCTCCCTCTCTCCTGAAGCTGGCAGGGGCTCTGCTCCAGCTGTCAGTCAGCGGCTGGGGTGGCCCGGAGCTCAGGCAGGCGGCTGCGGACTCAGGGCGGGTGTGCCAGGGCTTCTCCGGCTGCGGGGTTGCTCAGGGCTCCATTGGCCATAGGGCGCAGGAGCTTGGGACTATGGCAGGGCCTTGGGAATAAGAGGCAGGGCTGGGGACTAGCCTCCCCGAAGGGGGAAGGGGTTTCACCCACCACCCATGTCCATGCAAATTTTCTTGCACTAAAACCTGTTAAGACTTTGTTGCACATTTTCTGGTTGATCTCTGAATAATGCCAAGGCCCCAGTCCTTTGCCTTCTTACCAATTAGATGTTTTAGAAATCTTTTGAAGAACTGAATAAATTTCACTCAAAGATTTTTCTATTTGTTTCTAACAAATCTTTTGATTTCACAGAATCATGACTGGATTAATAATCCGACTGTTTTTTAAATATCAGAACTTTAGGAAGATGTAGTGGTGGTCTTGTAGGCATGTAAATTATTATATTTCTGTTTTGAATGTGAGATACATAAATCAGCCATTAAAATGATGAACAATTTAAGGATCTGCAAAGGTCTAGATTAGTTTTAACCTTCCAATTAAAATATACCAATTTTATAGTACTTTCCACATCTTCTTACTGTCATTGTCATAAGAGAAGACTGTTATTGAGTAATGTTATGGTACTTTATGTGTAAATGACTATAGTGGAAGACTGCACTTCCAAAGTGCCTTCTTTTAAAAATTGTTTTGGTGAATGTAATGCTTATTAAGCTGAACAAATCAAAGCACAAGCTTGATGCAGGCAGGTTCTGTGTAAGTTTTTTCCCACGTCACAGCCTTATTGTTATACAGGATGTAAACAACAAATGTGGATTTTTTTCTTTAAGAAAAACCTGAATCAGACACAACTTCAAAAAATAATGACTTACATAATGGTAAGGAGACTGTATTCCTCTAAAGTTTCAGCACTACTGTTTCCTTTAAGGCTTTTACCCTGACAAAATCCCCAAAGAAAGTAGTAATGCTAAACAATGTCCTGTAAATAAAACACTTGATAGAAGTGAGAGAATTGCATGAACTTAGTGTCCACAACTTCTGTCACAAGAATGATGTCTCACAACAGTAATGTCTGTTATAGTCTATGAAATATAGTGGTGTGGCATTCCACTTTCACCTTTTCACATTTTATATTTGACTGGTTAGCAATTTCATTCCACTTCTTCTTGTTGATGGCCCCACTAATTTGAGGGAAAAGGTGTAGTTGCTAGTCAAAAGTTAAAATGCTGAAAGGTTAAGGCAGTAATGCACATTACTATATTTCATGGAAGAGAAAATTACTTACCTTTAAGTG
Source organism: Malaclemys terrapin pileata (assembly GCF_027887155.1). Classification (NCBI taxonomy): domain Eukaryota; kingdom Metazoa; phylum Chordata; order Testudines; family Emydidae; genus Malaclemys; species Malaclemys terrapin. The sequence continues at coordinate 47,509,162 of NC_071506.1, read as the reverse complement.
CTGTTCAGTGAAGAAATGCAGCAGTCATTTCAAAATGGTTTTCCTGGATACCTAGTGACCTGATGTCTCAGTGTCAGATGAAACAAAACACTGGGCAGATTTTCTATAGGCTTTTGTCTTCCATGCTTAACCCAAATGACATTATTAAGTCTAGTCTGTGAAAGACAGACTTGCCAGGATGCACAAGATGGTGCAAGGGAAATAATGGAGTTGAGCCAGTGGTAAAGGGGGAAAGGAATGTAATATGAGTATGCAACACCGTGTTATTTATTTATTAATCCTTATAACATATAAGTCTTAATCTTTCCAGGAACAGCATGGGTATAGAGAGGGGAGTGCAGTGGAAGAATACATTTCCTTTCACAGAGAGATAGAGGTTCAGTGTGCTGGAGTGTGCTCCTCATACTCATCCTGAAGGGGTTAATGTGGGCTAGATGACCCAATTAATCTATCAGGCTGCAAACTGTGGGACAGTTAGGCAGAGAGGAAAGCCCTATTTAAGGGAAGCTCTCTTGTCTAGAAATAGGCAGGGCTTCTATATAATCAGGGAGTTGGTAGCAGAGAGGCTGCCACCACTCTCCTTGGGACAAGGGAGAGAAAGGGATTTGGACTTTAAGAGGAAGGGTTTGTCTAGCAGATGCAGGAGATAGGAGTTTAACTAGAAGGGTGGAGAATGCAAGCCTGGGACAAGCAAGGTAGGAAGTAGTCCAGTGGATTGGCAGGAAGTTTCGTGGTAGTACCAACCTTAGCTGCTAGAGACAAGGCCCCTGAGCTGCAATCCAGTGAGAGGCCTGGCCTGGGTTTCCCTACCATCCGCTGAATGAGTGGCACTATCTGGACAGTGAACATAAGATTGTCCAGAACCATTCATTCAGCCAGGGCAGTGGACTTAAGGACTGTCTTTGACAGTGTGGAAGACTCTGATAGTGCCCAGAAGGGGAGGACTATTGTGACTTGGCCGGAAGGTTAAGCCATGAAGACAAGGCACACCAGCTTCTGAGGAGCAAGAGGGGGGGCTGCAGAATGGGAGAGTGAGACGATGGGCTAAGGAACCGTGAGAAGAGGGCATCAAGTCAGCAGAGCAAATCCCCAGACGTGGCCAGAGGAGGTGCTCCGGTGGTGAGTAGAAGTCTGTGTGGCATTCAGACATTCCGACCTCTCCCTGCATTCTCTTGCAGCCCACTTGTCCCTACTCTTACGTGGGTGCTAAGTCTGCTGGGAGGGGAGGGCAGAAGGGCAGCAACAGTGGCCTGGGATCATCCTGGAGTCAGAAAATGGTATCAGACAACAGATTATACTCTTTCCCCACCACGTGATCTCTGATCTTTTGGAGACAATCTTGTGAGCCCAGCACATTGTTTGTTTGGAAGATGATCTGGTGTTTCCATTTTCTTCCCCTCTATCCCCTCAATAAAATCCTCTCACCAGCCATCTGGCACACTGGGGCAAAGAGTCATATTCTGCCTCATTGTGGTACAACAGGATTTAGATACTCTTTACTGACTCCAGGTGCTTCTGGTCCTTTGTAATGTAAAATGAATTTGTTCATGTCTGAATAATGGTGACATCATAGCAGAATTTTTGGACGCATTCTGAATCCATCACTAATTTCATATACTCAGCAGCTGACTTCCTATTGATCTACTGCACATCATCTGTCTGTCTTCTCATTGGTTGTTCCCTACCATGATGACCTGCCAGCATTCCTCCCATGATAACTTTTTCAAGGTTATTTCTATCTCTATGTCTGATTTGACCAAAGTACCTAAGTTTGCACCTATTGATTTCCGACAACAGAGTCCACTTCTCTCCAATAATATTTCTAACATCTTCTCTTCAGTCCAGGAGATATGCAAGAGTCTTCACCAGCACCACATCTCAAAGACTTCAATTTTCCTCTTGTCAGCAGCATTAGTTTCCCAGGATTCACATCCATAAGTCACTATGACAAAAATTAACCTTGTCACCAGTTGAAATTTCATACTTTTCAAGATGCCACAGTTTGACCACACTTTCTTAAGGGAGGACAGGGCTGAACGACATCTTCCAATTTCTTTGGAGCAGCCTCCTTGGTTGGATATTTATGATCCCAGATAATTAAATTTTGTCTACTGCCTCTAAAGCTTGACCATTGATTGTGATGTCCAGTTCCATCCCATTGTTATTGATTATGTCAATGTACATGCATTTTGTTTTTGCCACATTCAGGGATAGCCCATATTCCACATTAACTTTTTCATGGAATGGATGGTTGCAGCAAAGATCATCATATCAGCTGAGGTCAGTTAAAAAGTGTCCACAAATGAAATCCCAGCTCCTTCCACTTATCAAAACCTTCCAGGTCTTATCTCATAATAAATTCCGAGTACACGTTGAAAAAACTTGGAGACAGAATCCACCCTTGTCTCATACCATGCCCAGTGGAAAACCACTGACTGTTGCTCGCTGCTGTTTGCACTGTGATCTGTTGTTGACAGTAGAGACTTGTGATGAGTTCAATGAGATGCTTTGGAATCCCCATGTCTGCCACTATCCTCCAAAGACGGCCATGTTGGATTGTATCAAATGCTTTGGAGTAGACAATGAAAACATAATCAATGGGTGATTATACTCCCAGCATTTTTCAATGACATTCACAATTTGATCACGTGCCTCTTCCCTCTCTGAAACCAGCTTGTTGTGGTGGTAGTTTTGCTTCTGTCATTCATGAGCTTAAATTAAGTACAGCAGCATTTTACTTGCATGCAAGATCAGGGAAATGATACAATAGTTACTGCACTCTGTTATTTCCACTTTCTTTGGTAAGATTAGGAAGATACCTTTGGCCAGTTGTCCAGCCAATTTCTAGTCATCTATACATTGCTGCAAATTTTCCACACTATATCAATAATGAGGTCACCAAACACTTAGCACTTCGGCTGGTACATTATCTACTCCTGGGAATTTTCATAGTAGCACACACTACTTTCTTGCACAGGATTGATGGCTCCAGGTCCATACTCTCCTTTCTGTCTGCCACTATTGTAAGTGTCTCTGATGAGGCATACAGAATGGCACAGTAGTCTTTCCACCTGCATTTGATATCCTCTTCAGTGAGGATTCTGCCTTCATGATCTCTTATTATGCTTGGTCATGGGGAAAACATTTTAGAAAGAACTCTGATTACAGTAAACATGCCTTTTGTATTACTACTTTCTTTATAATTCTCATGTTCCTCACATTTTGCCTCCTGTATTTGCTTTTCTCTCATCTAAACTGCTTTTGAATCTATCTGCTCAATTCTTTGTATTCTCTCCTATGTTCTTCAGTCTCCAAGCCACTCTCATTTACTCTGCATCATTTTTTTGCCGCCTCAAGCACCTTCTACATTAGCCATGTTGCGGTCTGATGCTGACTTTTTGAAATGAGTGTTTTGCCTTTGTGACGCTGTATAGAAGAAAGGTGACCATTTATATCACTGTTGCTACTCTGTTTTACAGTCGCAATAAATCTTGTACAAAGTACGTATTGTAAGGTAGCATTGGAAAAGTTATGAGCTGCTAAGTTTTAGCCTGTTTAATTCAATGTAGTATCGTTGTATCTGGAGTTATGAATATTTGCTATGTGTTTGTATTTCAAACACATTGTGTTCCTGAGTAACACCCACATGACAAATTTACATCAAGAACAGCAAACCATGGTTGGCGGGCCATTAAGGAGAATCAACTCTTCCAGTGGGACCCTCCCGAAGATGCCTCAGAGGGCATGTAGACAATGGATGCCTCATGACTCAGAAAGGCACGTAGAACATGTGATCCCTGACTCCATGTTTGAGACAGTAACTTTCCGTGCACATGGACTGGAGGCTATAAATTGGTGAGTGTGACATCATTCATCCCCTTGCCTCTTTCATGCTCCACATCTCTGGATTATGTTTTCTTACAAAGAAGAGTTTTGAAAAATGGATTGAGGACCCAATATTGGGGATGAACCAGAGAGACTTCTTACAAATTGGCAGATTTAACATCACTGTTGTGATTCTGATCTACAAGCTCTGAAATAAATTGTAATGTATATGATTCATGTTAACCTCTTAATAACTCGCTTCCCTTTTTTTATGTTAATAAACCTTTAGTGTTTAGTTACTAAAGGATTGGCTACCAGCATGGTTTTTGGGTAAGATCTAAAGTGTATTTTCACCTCAAACCCATTCTGGAGAGAAATCATGTAATTTGTATTGATTCTGATTCTTCAGAAATTAGTATTGTAGTGCTATTGCCCCCTCAGTGTGCAGTGGGTTGTTCTTAAATCCCTGATGTCATATGAGAATGGGGATTACAGAAATCCTTCGTTATGGTATAAAGTATAAATCCTAGAGATTGTGTAAATCTAGTACATGAAACTCCATGATGTGTGATTAAAGGGTATGTGGTTCTGTGTTAGGATCCTATTGGATTTGGGATGGGCATACAAAAAGCTATGTAATGTTAGTGGTAGATTTAATCCTTTTAGGTGCAGAGAGTATAGGCACATATAATGGAAAAATCAGCTGTTCTGTGCAGAGACTAGGAGAGGAATAGGTGAGAGTTCTGAGAAGCTAACTTTCTGAGCAACATCAGTGCAGCCTGCCATGTGTCAGCTGGCAGGACTGACCCACAGACAGACTTTATTACCACAATCTGGAGAAGGCACATGGCTCTTTATTTTATCCTCTGGTTAGTAGTGACCCTTTCCTTTTGCAGCCTATGCAGTGCCAAACCACCAGTCTGAGAGCAGAACTGGAGCATATCATTTTATTTGTCTCACTCCAGTGGTTGTTTATTCAAACTGGAATCTAAGAGGCTAGTATTGACTTTCAAAGTAGGCTCTGTTAGTGACAGCTGTAATCCTGCTGATGCACAATTCTTCAGTCTGTATACTGTAAGTACCAGTTGGGCTGGTGGCCTGCAGTGACATACTGTGGAAGTGGATGTGTATATTTTATGTGTGCCTTATAATTGTACAACTCTTTGGTGTTATCATTTGGGATGGGACTTATCATTTTGGAATGACAAAAATGTGTAACTGGCAGCCAGGAACTGTACAAATAATTCCTGTGTGCCGTGTTGCTATAGCCATATTGGTCCCAGGATACAAGAGAGACAAGGTGGGTGAGGTAATATCTTTTATTGGACCAATTTCTGTTGGTGAGTGAGACAAGCTTCTGAGTTTACACAGAGCTGAAAAAGAGTGGGGTTCCAAGCTGCAAAACTTAGATCCAGATATGTTCATGCTCAAAGTTCAGAGGTGTTAATATCTGGGGGATTTAGTTCAGGTCTCTCTCTAATTTGTATTATTGACATGTTTAAATCTCTGACAGAGAGCCCTGTTCCCAGCCCTACATTGGTTAGGGGTCATTTCAGTTTAACCAGTAAACTTTATCGATGTTAATATGTTTGACAACCTGTCCACTTCTAGTGACATCTTTTAAAAACTGGGGGGAAATGGTCAGAGCAGCAGCACTATTATGATACCGGGAAATCTGCAGAACTGTTCTTTAAAAAAAAAAAAAACAGTAAAGATTGAAAAGAAAACTGAGAGAACACAGGACTACAGCAGTGGTGAGATTACAGGGAGAGTATCGGAACTACATACAGAAAGCAAAGAAACCACATACCAAAATAACACTGCATGGAAAGGGGTTGAAGAAGTAGTGGCAGACATCACATGCAAGATCACAAAGGGTCTGTAGACAGTCATATTTTTATACTTGCTACATTGAATAGCAGTACAATAGTTGGCCCCAGGGAGTGAGAGGTCAGAGGTTCAAAATAACAGTAGTAACAATACCAATGAAACCACCAGGACTGGGGAAAGAAAATATTCTCATGCCACAGCAGAAGGTAAAGGAGGCAGTAAAACAAGAGCCTAGCTCACTAGAGGGAGAAGAGCCAGAATTTGAGTGCTGCTAGCATAACTTGTCACAAAAGTGGTAACGATCTGAAACACATATGTTGATTATTATATATGAGATGTGAAACCTGAGTCTTTCACAGATTGATTGAGATTATTCCCAGACATGTCTCTAACTTCTGTGATTCCATGAATCTGAGCCTCATCTAGGCACACAATAAAAGTCTGAGAAATGCAGGTGAAACCAATCTATCCATGTACAAACTGAAAAGAAACTTCCTGCTAAGCAGAACTCAACCTTTTACATGCTAGAAGGGCTAGTAGAGTGGCAGTAAAAGAAATGAAAACTCAGTCATCCTGGTACTGATGCAGAATTGGAGTAGACCGTGGGAAGGCCTGGGGCCGGTTTTGTTCAATGTCTTTATTAATGATCTGGATGATGGGATTAATTGCACCCTCAGCAAGTTTGCAGATGACACTAAGTTGGGGGGAGAGGTAGATATGCTGGAGAGTAGGGATAGGGTCCAGAGTGACCTAGACAAATTGGAGGATTGGGCCAAAAGAAATCTGATGAGGTTCAACAAGGACAAGTGCAGAGTTCTGCACTAAGGAAGGAAGAATTCCATGCACTGCCACAGGCTGGTGACCGACTGGCTAAGCAGTAATTCTGCAGAAAAGGACCTGGGCATTACAGTGGATGAGAAGCTGGATATGAGTCAGCAATGTGCCCTTGATGCCAAGAAGGCCAATGGCATATTGGGCTGTATTGTAGGAGCATTGCCAGCAGATTGAAGGAAGTGATTATTCCCCTCTATTTGGCACTGGTGAGGCCACACCTGGAGTATTATGTTCAGTTTTGGTCCCCCCACTACAGAACAGATGTGGACAAATTGGAGAGAGTCCAGCAGAGGGCAACAAAAATGATTAGGGGGCTGGGGCACATGACTTACGAGGAGAGGCTGAGAGAACTGGGGTTATTTAGTCTGCAGAAGAGAAGAGTGAGGGGGGATTTGATAGCAGCCTTCAACTACCTGAAGGGGGGTTCCAAAGAGGATGGAGCTTGGCTGTTCTCAGTGGTGGCAGATGACAGAACAAGAAGCAATGGTCTCAAGTTGCAGTGGGGGAGGTCTAGGTTGGATATTAGGAAACACTATTTCACGAGGAGGGTGCTGAAGCACTGGAGTGGGTTACCTAGGGAGGTGGTGGAATCTCCATCCTTATAGGTTTTTAAAACCCGGCTTGACAAAGCCCTGGCTGGGGATGATTTAGTTGGGAATTGGTCCTGCTTTGAGCAGGGGATTGGACTAGATGACCTCCTGAGGTGTCTTCCAACCCTAATATTCTATGATTCTAAGGCCATCCAACCCCAGAGAAGTCTAGTTGGTGAGCAGTGGTTATACCGGTTGGCCCACCAGAAAAAGCAGAAGAAGGTAGCCCCCTAATCTGATTGTTAGAGGATTATGTAAATAATCATAAAAATTAGCCATGGGGGAAGACCTCTTTGCTTTCTAGTTTTAGAGACACTCCGTTTCCCCTCATCCCCAAAAAGAGACACATGTCTTATCTGTAATAACTGTCATCAAGCCTTTAAAGTGTTTTCCTTTCACTGCAGCTGTCAGACCTGCTGCTAATTGACAAGCAAGTCTAAATATAGAATGATTGACATTCTTGAAGGTAAACATGAAGACTTATTATGCAGAAGAAGATGCTGTCTAGAGATGGTGACAGAACATCTGACACCAATAAGTGATGTGTGCTATCCATTAAAGACCTACCGCAAATATTACTAAAAACAAGGAATCATCTCAACAGGAACATGAATGTAACTGTTGCATTATATAAAAGCTTTGACTTTCTTCACAGGGAGCTGAATGGCATGACTTTGTTTTATTGCCAAACTTAGTATGAGCAAACAGATGGAATAAATGAATTGGGGAGGAGGGGAAGGGAGGAGAACTTGTGAGAGAATGAGAGGGTGGAAAGCAGGTTTGAAATATATTTAATAAAACGTGTAATTTTTGAAGTAGTCAGTTTATCTGTGGTAAGCAACTCTTGCCACCTGTTGTATATCTCCCTTAAGCCTTTAACTTTGATCACTTTATATTATTTGAGGACTAAAGAAAATTACCTGCTTAAATACATGTGAAGCATCAATTAACAAAAAAAAAAAACCCACCAAACCCTCTGAAGACAACCCATGAGCAAATGCACATTGAGATTGGGGCTTGATCAATTGTTACCATCTTGAAAGTATTCTTTTTCTTTGCTTTTTGGAAACAAAGCTGTGAGGCACAATGTCCTGAACTTGATTTTAGTGTGAAGGACTCATGTCAGCACAACCATGTTTGTAAAGTCAGTTTTGATCCTTAATCATGTTTCTTGTTTATATAAACTAAAACAAAAGTATATCTGACCTCTGCAGCAAATACTATGTGACCATGGGCAAGTGATAAGTGATTTAATCTCTCTGTGCCTCTGTTCCTCGTTTATACAATGGGGATACTACTACTATGTCTCTCTTGCCTTCAGATCAGGAACTGTCTCTTCCTATATATATATAGCACAATGAGATGCCCATCTCAGTTTGTGCTTCTAGGCACTTTTGTAATACAAATAATATTGTACCGAGACCAGCATTTTGGATCTTGAGATGGATTCCTCACTCCATGTGATGGCAGCAGCTGGATGCACTGTGGTGGCAGCATATTAAGAGTGTGTCTACACAGCAAAAGCAGTGCATGGGTCAGTCAACTCGAGCTAGCTTGAATCCTGCTAGTGCAGGTAACAATAGCAGTGAAGATTGTGCAGCACAGGCTAGTGAGCCACGTATGTCCCCAAGGTCTGTGCTGGGCTTGTATTACCTATGCTGAAGCCTGCACTGCCCTGTCTTCACTGCTGTTGTTATCCATGCTAGCTGGATTTAAGCTAGCTCAGGCAGGCAAACCTCTGTGTAGAAATACCTTTAGGCCTTGTCTACACTCCAGGGAAAAGTCGATTTAAGCTACACAATTTGAGTTATGTGAATAGTATAACTCAAGTTGACATAGCTTAGATCTACTTACTGTGGGGCCCACACTATGTGACCATCGACTCCCCTTACACTTCTCAATCCAGTGCAGTACAGGAGTTGATGGGAGAGTGATCTGCAGTTGATTTAGTGGGTCTTCACTAGATCTGCTAAATCAACTGCCAATGCATCGATCGCCACACGTTGATTCCCCAGTAAGTGTAGATGAACCCTTAGTCTCTGGCGGGAGGGACGTCCTAGTACAGCTGCATGCTGACAGCATGAGCAGCGGTGATGAGACATAGTACTCCCCAGGTGGAAGAAGTTTTGCTGTGACATGGCATCAGTGAGGATAGCCTGGGAAAAGCAAAGATGGGAAGAATTATTATTTATTACTTATATTATGATGGTGCCTCAGGGCCCCAGTCTGAGATTGGGACCCAGATATGTTAGGCATTGTACACACAGGGAATAAGAGATGGTCCTTGTCCTGAAGACCTTGCAATTTAAACAACAAAACAGGCAATGGATTGGAGGAAGGGATATAACATATCAGCAGAGTGAACAAAGGGATGGTCAGCAAACAGCATGTTAGTAGCGTGAATTTACTTTTTTATTTTTGTTTTGTTTTTTAAAATGTTTTGGGTGAATCTTTGTTATGAGCTAAAAGAGGCAAAGGGAGGTAGTGGAGTCACTGAAAAGATGAGGTGTCACAAGCTATCTGGCCTTTTATGGGCTTAACCACCCACACCTGTGCTAGATTAGCTACCCAACCCCCTGAAGATGGTCCTGATCAGCTGGGTGATTTCTGTAAAGGGGCCGAGAAATCAGTTTGAGGGGGGATCCATAAGGAGCAAGCTAGGCTTCTGTGGGAGGCTGTGAAGGAAGGTCTGGAGGGACTCCAGGAAAGGAGCCAGAGTCAGGAATCTTTTCTAGAGCCAGAGACTAAAAGTTATCCCAGATGGGTTTAGAGTGTGAGGAAACTCCAGGGAAGGAGCCTGGGAGTCAGAGCCAGAGACCCTGAAAAGTGAGCCAGGAGGGGGCTGGAAACTGAGCCTGAAGGGTGGGCTGAAGAAAAGCCCACATGTGGCTTTTCTTTTGGGATTTTGGTTGGACTCGTTACCTGAAAGGAGACTGAACTTTGAGATTTACCCAGCTAGAGAGCTGAGCCACGTGAACCATGGGGGGAGACCCTGGGAAGGCAGAAACAGTGTCAGGGAGCGCCTGTAGCACCACACTTCCCCAGCAGGGGACACTGCGGGGCATGGATGCCCTGAGATGGATGTAGAAGAATTCTGAGCATGGAGGACCAGGAATGAGGCTGAAGGGAGGAAATTGTGAGGGAAAGGGCAGGAGGGAGTTGGTGCAAACAGCCAATCAGTGGAAGGGAAAAAACACCCAGAGTAAAAAAAAAACTCTTAAAAACAACAAGCCAACCATCAGACACTGATGATGTCCTCAGTTTTGGAAGATCCCTTTAATACAGAAAATTTTCAGTTGCTCCGTTTCCTAAGCACAGCACTGAAAACATTGCTTTACCACCATGAACTGTATGTTTTGGAGGTAACACCTGCTGCAGCTCCTTTCTTTTTCAGCTCTTGCTGGCTGAGTTTCTGTCTGGCTCCTCCAACAGTTTCTCTCTTCCCTGAGCTCATATGGCAGGGGGAACACTGAGAATAGCTAGGCCCTGATGTCCCCAGAGGGGATGGACTCCCCGGCACAGTTCTTGGTCTAAGGGTGCAGGAGTGGGAAGGAGTAACCCTGACTCTCAGCTTCCCATCCCCTTTTTCTCCAGGTTACAGCTGTAGCTGCTTTCCCCTTCTCTTGCTGGCATGAAATGGGGGTGAGTTACAGGTTACTTTCAAATTACAATGCAAAAATTGTCAATAAATGTTGTCAGCTTTGTTTTGCCTAACAGCCCAGTGAATTCTCAAATGAAATTAATGGGCAGCAGCTTTAAAACAAATAAAAGGAAGTTCTTCTTCACACAGCGCACAGTCAACCTGTGGAACTCCTTGCCTGAGGAGGTTGTGAAGGCTCGGACTATAACAGGGTTTAAAAGAGAACTAGATAAATTCATGGAGGTTAAGTCCATTAATGGTTATTAGCTAGGATGGGTAAGGAATGGTGTCCCTAGACTCTGATTGTCAGAGGGTGGAGATGGATGGCAGGAGAGAGATCACGTGATCATTACCTGTTAGGTTCACTCCCTCTGGAGCACTTGGCATTGGCCACTGTCGGTAGACAGGATACTGGGCTGGATGGACCTTTTGGTCTGACCCAGTATGGCTGTTCTTATGTTGTTATTGGGCCACCACACCTCAGAAGTGAGGGTGCAAGTGGGAAGATCATTGAACTGGGTTTCCCAGTGCATCACAATAACTGAAACAACTTTGAATTGATCTGATGTGAATATTCACAGTATTCAGTACCCCTCAAAATAACTCCATTATCTGCACATAAGGTTGTAGTTTTATACCTGAAGGTACTGGCTCCATACTTCTTAAATGCTTTTACTCTGTTTGCAAAACACATCTCTGAAATTGTATGTATGACTATAAGAGGGGGATTGCAAATTTATATTAAAGGATTAAACAAATATATAGTTGCAAACTGAAAAGATGGTCCTGTATTCATAATACGGTCATCTCATTTCTTCATTTTTTTTTTGTGCTAGTCCCTTTCTAATTCTGCATATTCCACTATCCTATTCACTTATAACTGCTGCTGTGCATTTCATCAGATTGTTCAGTGTGGTCTCTGCTAAGTTGCTTTGATCTTTTTCCAGGGAGACTTCAACTATTGAGAGCCAATCACTGTGAGCGACTAGTCTAAATCAATTATTTTTATGTGATTTATTTTGCCATTGTCCTATACTGAACTTCATCTGCCTTTGTATTGGCCCATTGGATTAGTTCCTCAAAATCCTACAGTTTGTAGCATTTACTGACCAAAATAATTTTGTATGAATAGTGAATTTTCCTACTTTGCTTATTCACTCCATCTTGATCCCTGGATCACCCCAGTACTCTTTTCCCATCCTGAGAGTTCTTTATTAAGAAATCAATGGTGCTTCTCATGAAGCAAAGAACTCCTCATTGTAAGAATCTAGCCCTTATTTACTTCCATTGTTTTCTTATTTAATATCTCAAATCTGAACCATGACAGGAGTTTACAGTACTACTCAACCTGTCGTTATCCAGTTTCCTCAATAGCCTTGTAATGAATTTTATTACGAGCTTTTAAAATGTCTGAATGACCACCAATTCTGCAAGTTTTGCTTTATCCATTATAATGTTAACTCTTAAGTTACCCATCCATTAGGGACAGGGCTAAGACCCCAATTTGTTTCATGTGGGCCAGACCCCAAACCGTTGTCATATGATGACTGTTTTAGGTCACTCACTACCAGTATAGGTGATATTTGGACCACTCACTTAAAAGTGCAAGGCAGCTGAGTCCCTCTGAGTCATCCACTCTAGGCCCTCTGAGTCATCCACTCGCTTGCATTATAGTATTGCCTTATTTGCAAGAACAGTGTGCTTTGTTAATATGAATAATTGCCTGATTGCTAGTCAGGACAGGATGTATGTATGGATAAGCATATTCCTTAGATATGGAAAACTGTACAATAGTTGAAGGCTGATTATGAACTACTCCTGGCTTTTCCTACTATAACAATATCTGGAAATAAATGCAGAATTCCTCAGAAGACACGTCAAGTTACAGTAAGCTTAATTTAAGAATTGGGCCCTAGGCGAGCAACTACGTACTGATCAAAATAATAGTTCGGTTAAATTGCCATTTTATATTACCCACATGTCTCCAAATATTTAATGCAATCTCCCCAATATTATTTTGTTAGGTTACTTATAATGGCATTGTGAGCTTGCTAGTAATCATATTATTGTTTAAATTCAGTCTGTTACATACAGTCAAATCTGTTGCCGAACCAAAGCCAAGGTAAGCTTGTTTTTTATTCCAATTATTACTGAGGCAGTCTGTGTCCCAGCTGTGTGTAGTCCAAAACTACAATTATGCATGTCTTTCCTTTTTTGTATCCTGTTATTAACTCATTCAGTGCTTAATGGCTACAGTAGTCCAGCTGCACAAATGATGGAAATGTACAGTAGACTACATTTTTTAAAAGATGCACCTGAGCTGTACATGCAAGCTGTGCATGACATGTATCAGTACCTACAAGACTGGCAGGTGACGCTTTGGTGCACAAAACTGATTTGCATCTAAATGAGAGAGCAAAGGCAAGTGAACAAGGCTGGAACTATGCCACCTATTTAAGCATGCTAGAGCACTTTCAGCATAGTGGGCCAGATTTTCATCCCTGATTACGGCTGTTTGAATTTAGCTGTATACAGCAGCTAACTAAAGACACAGCTTCTTAAAGATGTAACTGTGTATTTCCCCTGACAGAAGAGTCCTTGGGTAGCACAAGAACCATCATAGCATAGGGGATCCTCTGGTTCCACAGCAGTGAGCAAAATTTACAGCCGGCCTTAGTCTTCTCTAAATTATGCCAAGGCCAAAATGGACTTTGCTGGTCCTGGGTTGGGGAGCAGAAAGGTTGCTTAAAATCATGTTTCCTCCTGCTTTCCTCAGCTGCACCAAATCCAACCTTGATACTAGATCAAAAGTAGTGCTGTATTCTCAGTAGTGTGGCAGGGTGCCATCCCATAGCATGCTCCCTCATGGCACAATGTGGTTCTGCAAGCAACCTGCCCTTGGTTCCCTCCGGGTTCTCCCAGTAACTTTATTCACAGCATCAATGTTTAAAATAACATTCTCCTTCCTGGGACCAAATTTATTAATTCTTTCTAAAATACAGTCTCATTTGGCCCTCCAGGACCAAACTTGGGACTTCCAATTCACCCCCCAAAGCTTTGGGTTCCCAGTTTCTCTGAGCCAGAAGCTCTGGCAGTCCCACTGCAGCTCCTGGCCTCTCTGGAGAGTCTATCCCACTGGTTTGCTCCTGCTTTGGTCCCTTGACTCACAACTTCTCCACCCCTTGGCTAAGGGATTCCACAGCCCCCCTTCATGGGGCTGTGCTGTGCTGTGCTGTGATTCAGGCAGGCTTCCCCAGATCACCAGTGCCCCCTCTGGTTCTGGTTCCTATCCCAAGGAGCCTCTCTTCTGATTCAGTGCTCCCCTGCAATTCTCCTCTCCAGGCTGTTTGCCCTTTTTCTTCTCCAAGTCACCAACAGTTGGGTTTTATCATGTTCAGAAGGTAGCTACCTGATTAACACCTGGGCAGCCTCATTCCCCAGCTAGTCTGCTGCTGTTTTGATCACCTCTTCCAGAATAGGGGTTAGCTGTCCCAGGCCCCATAACCTCTGTTGTGATAATTAGGCCTACACATCTACTCTAATTGTGATCTCAATGTAAAAAAGTATGTGAAAGTTCATAAGATGTCACAATAACCTATAATAGCAAATGTTGATGGAAAAGGTACTCAAGGCAGATAGAGTGAATTAGTCCAAACAGAAGGCCTACTGATATAACTCAAGGACTGTTTTAAGATCGTGCTTGGGTAAATAGGAAAAGTGTGGGACAAGAAATCAGTGAATCAAAATTGGTGTGTCAAAAACTGGACCTAATTGGTGGACAAAATAGAGGATGGACTGTTGCGCCCACCACTCCCTTTTGGAGTCCTTTCAAAAAGGAGAGACTTTGAGGAAAAAATTAGCTATTGGAGCAGGCTTCACCATCATGGCTAATACCCACAGAGCCTTTGTCATCCTGATCCTGAGAGATAGCCAGACTAGAGCAGGCAGAGAGAAGGACCCAGATGACATGGTCACCACTACTGGCTCAATGTGAATCCCAAACACCACCTGGGATGAAATGAGATCAGACTTTTAACAACAACAGCTCCAGCCCATCTCACCTAATGTTTCTCTCATTTCCCCAAAAGGACAGTTATTATCATCCTTGATTCCGTCTAAAAAACTGTCAGACAAGGGTGGTTTTCCTTCTAAACACTCTCTTCAGCTAAAGGGGAAGGGAACACGTGATGCTGTTAAAATCAAAGCCCTATTTAATACTTTGCATTTCAAATGCTGTAACTGTTTTCCTTTTCTTTATCTTTAATAAAAGGTTAAAAGGATTTTAATAGTGTGGTTGCCATGGTTTTAAGCAGGCTCAGATCTCTGTATACCAAACCCTGGATCTTGTTTAACACTGTTTAATGTTGGACAGTGACTGGGTTATGTTAGCACCTTTGACCCATGTATTCCATATAAATTAATCCAACACCCCTTCAAGTGGACAGGTCACCCTCTCACATATAAAGAATAAATTTTCATGTTTTAAGAACTATAAATTATTGAAAAGACGTCTTTGTAATTCTTTGCTTTCTCTTTCCTACAGATCAGCTTATTACAATGGTCATGCTTTTTGCAGCTGCTGTAGAGAAGCTGAGGTTGCAAAACAATTTCTGTTAAAATCCCATTGACTTTCCCTACTCCAGGCTTCGTGAAAAATTTACCTTTCAGGCTGCAATTTTCCATGCTTGGTGTCTACTCAAAGAAGAATTAGTTTGGAATGCTTGAACAAAATCCCTTAAGCCACTTTAAAGTGACAAGAAGGAAAAAAATATAATAGTCTCACTTCAAAACAATTCTGACCACCTTTTTTCTATACAGATAATTTTACATATTACTAAAAATGGCTAAACTTTATAACATACTAAATTTTAAAAACTCCATGGATAATATGATAAGCAATTGAAATAATACTTCTGAGCATGCTTCGTGGCATATGATATGATTTTCAACTGAACAAATCCCTTGGCTCCCACTTGTGACATCACAATGCTATTTTTAATTCGCCAGATACCTAGCAGGCACAGTGGATACCCCTGGGACAATATGCGTTAGGAGTAGGTGTGTCAAACTCATTTTGTGCAGAGGATAGAATTATATTTTTAGTGTTGGTTCACAGGTTGGAGTTACAAAGTTTGAGTAGCATACTGTCCTTTAGCCACCAATAGTGGGCTCTTTATGTGTACAATTACCCAATCTCCATTCATTGCTGCATATTTCAAGTAGGGTTGTGGGAAGTGGCCGCTGCAGAGATGTGCTGGCCGCCGCTTCCCACAGCTCCCATTGGCCGGGAACAGAGAACCGCGGCCACTGAGAGCTGCACGGGGCGGTGCCTGCGGACGGTCAATGTCTGCAAAATGTCTTGTGGCCCGCAATCAGATTACCCTGGTGGGCTGCAGGTTGCTCACCACTGCTCTAGGGGGGCCTAACCAAGGGACTGCAACTGTAATGGCTAGCAGATCCCTCTAACACCACTTCCCAGCATACTTGGAGTCAGGGGCGGGAACAGAAGGGACTAGAAACTTTGGTTGAGGCCAATAGAGAGGCTTCTGCATGGGTTGACGTGGACAAGCAGTTTTATGGGCCAATGATGAGCCAGGGCTGCTTAGCCCCTCAGTGGGAGGGGACAGCCTGACTCACAAACAGAGAGACTAGCTTTAGATTCAGGATTTTTTGAGTGTTGGAGATGAGAGAGAAGCAGAACAGCTCAAGAACTCTCTGATTAACTCCCCCTCCCACAAAGGGAATCTTTGAACTGCCGTGGGACTGAGCACAAGGATCAGGCAGTTCCAGCCCTGCAGAGACCTGTGTCGAGAGTATCAGAAGTTAGTTAGCCCTAACCCTAACCCCAACCCTTTCTTTCCCCAGAGTCTATTTTCTTGCTTTCAATAACGCCCCCTTTGGTATATTGTTGGTTTTGGGTGCATCATTTCTTTGTTTCTTGTGGACTGGGTTTTATGCTCCTTGCCAGCAGGGGTAGCATTATTCATTTTCCCAAGGGACAGCACCACTTGTGTCCCAGGGACAATGGGTGGAGGCACCAGGCATCACAAAAAAGAATCTAGGACCCATCCCATGTGCGACAGGGGAGAAGCCACTCCAAGGAGCAAGTACCAGGGAGGAGGTGAGCTGCACCTCAGGGGAGGGGCTAAGCAAATACGAGCACAAGGTTGGCTTTATAATCTGTTTTGGCTGAGCAAATAGTTTAGAGCTACAGGTATCAGAAGGTATAGATAATATTTGCAATAAGTTAAAAGGGATTTGGAGAATTCTCTTCCATATTTTAAATTAAATAACACTTTGGTCTGAGCATCATTGAAAATAAACCTTTCACTTCCTTCTATTTACCTTTAGGTCACAATACAAAAACTGTCTTTTTAAAAAGAGACAATGTATAACGAGCAGTTGGGAGCAACAGAGTAAACTAGAGCACAGATAGGATGGGAAGTGTTTGTTAATGAGCTAGGGGATATTAATTAGTGAGCATAAAACCACCCTATTTTAATTTCTGTTTCCTAGATTTAAGGTTAGTAATGAAATAATGAACAAGTCCATAAATTGGTTGAATATCTGGAAGCATGAAATTTAATACCTTTGAGATTAAATATGCCCCTTCCTCTGTAAAGTGTACTTTCTCCCAGTAGAGATTTAACTGTTCACTTTTGAGGCCTGATCCAAAGCTCTTAAAATTCAGTGGAAAAACTGAGTCATTTCAGTATGCTTTGAATCAAGCCCTTGATTCCTTTTTCTGCAGTGCACTCTTTTCCCCCACCAAAAGGCTGATCTTCCTTTTGAACATAATTAAATATGCACAATAGTGTTCCACTTTACATAGTGTACATTATTTTACTTTCTCTGTGTGAATATTTATAACTAAACATTACTTTTATTTGGTTCATTTATTTTAAGAGGAACTATTTATAGGGGAGAAGTTTGGCACACACCAAGATGGGAAGAAATGCACAGTTTCACAGTGCTGAGTATCAGTATGTAAAATTTCTTTAGCTGAGTGCTTTACAAAAGCTAAACCCAGCAGAGCCAATAATGAACGGGATTACTACTAAGTCAGTACTGTAGTAATGATACATGATTTATACTTATGTGATGGAACTACTTTTAATACACTGTGACTTTGAGATACTTTCATTACTGCTCTAAGTAAATAAGTTGTAATTCTTATGTTGCCTCCTGAATTTATACAGTAAGTTAATTAATGTTATGAATAATGAATAATCACTGCACATATGTTTCTGACAAGATCTCAAAATATTATATGGTGACATAATATTCTTATGGCCCAAGGCCATACATTTACAGTGTAGAGCATCTCAGTTAAATAGTAGTTGCAATGGAATTGGTTATGCCTGATGTAAAGAAAAGTGTGATGAACTGGAAAACAGTATTGTGTTAACTACAGTTAAAATCAATGCTAGCTAAGGCACAGTGGACCTCTGCAGCAGAAGTAATGTCTGATATTCAAACGTATCTGCAAACAAAACAATAAATGATTTTGACTAGATAGCAAATTATATAGATCGAATCTCCCAAATGCGATACATCCTGATGTATATTAATAAATTATTTTGCAGCCCCATTCTAAGATCTGTCAAAGAACATAACACAGTGTATGAGATGATGAAACTCATTCCTGACATCAGGGCTCAGCTTTCTAATGAAGAACTGAAGGAACTCAGCATGTGTACCATCAAGGAATACTGGGCAAAAGGAAGCACAGGTAGCAATGTATCTGTTGTAATGATTTTCTTATCTGGTTATAAAATACAAATAGATTGCTTTTCCAGGTGCTGAAACAGATATATTCTGTATCTTTGCATATATCGCAGTCTGTTAGGGATATGCTTCTGGGATGAGACACATTCTTGTCATTCTAAAAGACTGTGAAGGTGCTGTCAAGGGTAGATTAGTTATGCTTTGAGAGGAAAATAAATTTCCATATTAAAAAATTTTCTGGGAAAAGGTAGGTTTTTTTTTTTTTCATTTTTAGAGTGAATTTTAAGCACAATGTTTAAGTTCTAATCTTACTAGAAACCTACAAGGGTATTTGTTGTATCCTTCTGCAAGAAATCTGCTTCTAGCAGGACCTGCAGATTCTGAACAGTATTCAGTGACTACAAATCAGAAATACTAGCCAAGATTTTAAACAGAGACTAGTGATATTAGGTGCCTCAATATTTGGATGCCCAACCTGACCCTTTTCTAATCCTGCTCTATATTAGGAAACTGTTTTTATTCCTATAACTATATTGTAGTGAGAAATGTCATTCCTACTAATGATTCTCTCCAATCCTTGAGAAGTAAAAATTCCAGAAGACCTATTGTAATTTATATGATGGGAGACACTAATATAAAATCCCTGCAGATTAGACTTTTTAAAAGTTCATGAAGTTTTTCTTTTCAAAAACTTCTAATAGCTTCTTCCAAATTAGACCAACCTTGTGTTATAGCCATGTCATCAAGGCATGCTGTTTTGTATTGTACATCATCAGAATACCATCGCTTTGATGTATAACATTAAGTGCCATTGCTTTTATGATGGATAACACCAAGCGCCATTGCTCTGGTGATGGATAATACAAAGTGCCGCTGCTCTTATGATGTATTCTAGTGAGGGGACAGTCTTGCTGTAAAATACATTATGAAAGCAAATCACTCTGAGTTATCTATCGTCAGAGCAATGGTGCTTAATGTTATATAGCCTTATTGTGGCATGGATCTGATAATACATAAAATAAAATATAATGTCTTGGTCTGTATTCATTCCACAAAACAAGAGTGAGAGGAGAAAGCTTAATTAAAAAAAAAATTGAGAGGTCCCTTTTGGGAGTGAGTAGAGGTGTGAAAATTAGAAGTAATTGGCTAATAAATATTTTGTTTAGCTGTCCTAAAATAAAGTAGTGATATATATATAAAGCATGCTATCTTTAGCTAGGTTAACTCTTTTGGCACATGCGTTCCTCAGACTACACACTGTACCAAAAAAAAAAAAGAGAGGGAGAACAATTAAAACTCATATCCTTCTGTAATACTGTCTGGTATATCATTGGTTAACAACAGGATTGTGCCAGTACAGGTCTAACAGTAGGCCTCAGTTGGATCCAACATATCCATTTATTCTTAATCGTTGCATTCCAATCGTCCTTTAAATGTTTGAAATAATGCATCTAAAGTGAATATGGAAATCAAAGCATAGAACTCAGAACCAAGCAGCTTACATTACAGCATTGCTGTGTAATTAACAGGCAGACTGAACTAGAATGTTTGCAGGCAGGAACTATATTTGCATAATGATGTAGAGATAATGAATAGGACAAATTTAAAGTCAAAGCTAGTGACTCAAATGATAGTCATGAAAATTGGCATCTTGATTCACTATACAAATTTGAAAGAATCGAGGTCTTCACTGTGAATTACTGTACATATCTTGGTCACTGGGACATTCATGTTACTTTAGATTGGGTGCCCTATTGATTTTGCAACAGTTAATTCAAAATCACAATGTGGTGTAAAATGGTGGCTAAAATTGCTGATCACCAAGCTGTGTATGAGATAAAAGCTAATCTTAATGACTCAGCCTGTCACATATTGCCTTAAAGACAAAGCTGCTTTGCATCAATGTGCAATCTTTTCCAGTTCTTTGAACATGGCTAAGCAACATTTTCAATCTAATCAGGTGCTATGACCCAAAAATAAACACTAAAATGATTTTATACTAAGTAAAACAGACTCGATACAATTAATACATGCCAGACATGTTTTTAATCTCAGATGATTATCTTTCAGAGAACAGTTCAGGAAAACCATTCTTTTTTCTTACACAGTCTAACAAATTCTATAACAAGGGATTCTACATTAATTTGTTTTCCCGGTATCTTTTTGGAAGTACTAAAGGTGCAACATTTTTTGATTTCTATCAGAGAACTTTGACATATATCAAGGGACCTGTACTGCATACATTAAATCAATGACACATCTCCCATTGACATCAGTGGGTGCTGTATAAAGCCCCAAAGACCTGTTAATGTATTGCTAACAGACCTGTTAACTTTCTAAGGGTTCACAACTATTGTGTTTTAATTGACTATTTTATTACACTTTTTTGTAATATCTCATCTGCTGTTCTGCATTAATCATACTTATAAAAAAATATAGCAGTTGTGAGGTTATATGTCACTTACTGAGTAGATGGGCAAAAGAAAATAATGACCCCCAAAAGATTACCTTTGATTTTAACATTTGGTAATTCTATGTATTTTAAGGAATATAGACATATTATTTTTCAAATTTTGGTGTGTGCTTTGCACATACATGAAGAGAGATCTCTCGATGGCTCTTTCACCAAAGGGTTTGTAATTGTTACATTGTGATTAGGGTTTGCCTTGGTTTCAGTGGGAATATTTGTGGAGGTAGGCTTTGATCCTAGATAGACTCATGCATACACATAACTTTAAGCAGGTGAGTAGTCCAATGAGTTCAACAGAAAGGTGGCAGGATCTGGCTTTATATTTGCAGTTACAAAATTAAGAGGTGTTAGGGGTACTAATCAAGAGAAGAACTAATACGAAAGGCCTTTGAGAATTTAGAAATGTATAACAAAATGAGGTTTGGCACTAGAAATATAGCATATTATTAACTCTTGTCAAAAATACTCCAAAACAAAGATATTCATATGGGACGGAGACACTGGAAAAGCAGTAATGCCAAAAGAGACTTATGAGGTGGTAGTGGTCAACTAATTGAACACGAGCTTGCAGCAGGATATGGTAATACAACTTTGGACTGTTAATGCAGTCACTTCATGTCTCAGGACAGAGTGTTGCCTTTCAGGTATTACCTAGAATACTGCATAGAAATATGGGCATCTTAATGTCACAGAGATGCTTACAAATTTAAGGGAATTTGGAGAAAAACAACAGAAATGATTCAGAGTTTGTGGGATTGACTTATGAGGAAAGATTAAATGAACTGAATCATCTAAAAATATTTTAAGAATGTCAACACCAAAGAGGGTGAAAAATTGTGGTGCATGGGGGTTGAATTAGTGTAATGGATGGAACTGAACAAAGGGTATTTAGGACTGATTGAAATACACAGTTCTTGACAATGAGTGCTGGTGGGACTAATCTGCATTACAACTACAACTATGATGACATATCCAAATAGGGTGACCAGATGTCCTGATTTTATAGGGACAGTCCCGATATTTGGGGCTTTGTCTTATAGAGGTGCCTATTACCCCCCACCTCCGTCCCGATTTTTCACACTTGCTGTCTGGTCACCCTATATCCAAAGAGGCACGGTCAGCTTAATTGGTTACAAGTAACACAGTGTGGTTTATGTTCACACAGCAGCTTTTCTGCCATCAGTCATGTTTTCTCTCTGAACTTAGCAAATTGCTTAACTGTGTTTTAGTGAATGCCTTCTGGGACATGCTGCTCAGGTATTCCGTAGAGTACTGACAGTGGCTAAGGACCATGGGAATTTTTAAAGAGCCCTGTGCTCCAACATAGACCCAGGATCTGAACCACGTGCCCCAAAGCTGCAGACTTAACTGAAAGCAACTTACAGAAGTGTTCCTGTCTTTAATACTCAGATGCCCAACTCCCAATGGGGTCCAAACCCCAAATAAATCAGTTTTATCCTGTATAAAGCTTATACAAGGTATAACACTGATGGAGAGATATGCACAGCTGTCCCCCCTGCCCCAGGTATTAATACATACTCTGGGTTAATTAATAAGTAAAAAGTGATTTTATGAAATACAGAAAGTAGGATTTAAGTGGTTTCAAGTAGTAGCAGACAGAACAAAGTGAATTCCCAAGTAAAGTAAAATAGAACATGCAAGTCTATGTCTAAGAAAACTGAATACAGATAAAACCTCACCAGTTCCAATAGGCTTCCTTTTACAGACTAGTCTCCTTCTAGTCTGGGTCCAGCAATCACTCTCATCCCCTGTGGTTACTGTCCTTTGTTCCAGTCTCTTTCAGGTATCCTTGGGGGTGGAGAGGCTATCTCTTTAGCCGTCTGTTCCATTTAAGATTTTGGGAATTCTTGTTCGAAAAACTAAAAGTCCTCTGTCTCATGGGTCATAGTGCCCATTTTCAGCCAGAGAGGTCTTTCTGTTTCTTTATTTTACTGCATCCTTCAACTTCTGGAATTTGATGCTTGACATGGCAAAAAAACATGGAGTAACAGCTCTCTGAGGTTAGATACAGAGGAAAAATTTTGTTCATTTACATTGCCAGACAGAACTATGAGGAGGACAGACTACGGGGCAAGAAAATATTTTTCCCCTGGTGGGACAACTTTGTGGTTCTCTGAACTGGCAGCAAGTGCAGGGTCATCTGTGGATGACTTAACCCCCTCTTTACTTTCTTGCCCCACAAAACTACTCAGATGAGAACTGCTCCACATGTGGATAAGAGTAAACAAGTTCATGATGCAAGAAAATTAAATTAAAGAATTACAGCTTGTATAAGAAGAGACAGGTGGGAAAGGAACACTACTGTTTCAACCCAACAGGGACACTAGTGGTGTTTCTCTACCAACTGTGATTAATGGGGACCTAACCTACTCTTTACTGCATTGGGTGATAAAGCCGTATACAGACTATGGTGCTGGCAAACAATGCTTCATCTTCTGCTTCAGTGGTCCCAAAATGATTGTTGTGTGTGCTTTTGGGGGTACAAAAGTAGAAATGGAGAAGCCTAGAAGTGAAATGGCACAACCTAAATGCCTGTGAAACCCTAAAGTCATTGCAGCTTTCTGTGTACTCCATAACATCTATGCATTTAGTCCTTCAAATTGGCACACAGGCATTTAAAATAGGTATTTAGACATCCAGATGCTGATAGGAATCCCAAAATGTGAGAACTGGGTGCCTACCTTAGCTTTATGCTTTGGCCCAACTGGAGTCCTTTAACTTACCTTGGACTAAATTGAGATTGTTTAGTTGTTTAAAGTATGCTTTGTACCTGCACTTAGAGAAGTCTGATAGGTGCATTTCCTAAATTTACAAATTATAATAAATTACATTTAAAATACTTTTGATTTAATATTTTTGTATAAAGTGTTAAATATTCTAAATATTTGAGCCCCCAAAGTTTTTCCTCTTAGATTGCATTAAGGGAGACTGCTTGTCAGTGCAATGAAACACTTAGTTTATAACCTTAATAAAAACAAGCATTTAAACATAATCAGGATTAAAATAATATATCTGTTCAATGATTCCCAGCATTATGATGTAGAGCTGCTGCTGTATGCTACCTGACTTAAATAAGAATGTCAGTCCTTAAATAAGAAGTAGCCCTATTGCTTGATTAGAATGTTCTACTGTCTAGGATGCTGTGACTATCTGTCAAAAACAGATGGACCAGTTATTCTTAGATAGCTGTAAAATAGCAGTAGCACAGTACTATACTGTGTAGGTTTCTTGACTTTTCCCTCATAGACCCCTCTATGCACTTCACTTCTTGTTGTTTGATTTTTTTTTTATTTGGTTTATTTTTTAAATGAGAGAATATTAGTTCTTTTGCAAACCACACACTGGTTATGGATATTCATACTCTAAATATTTTTCTAAGTTTGAATTATTTTTCTTTGTATATTTTTGTAAGTAATGTCTAGGAACTTTATTATTATTGCAAACAACACAAAGATCATGTTAAAATGAAGGGAGCCCAGTATATGTGTTAAACAATCTATAATAGACTGAGAAATGAAAGTCATGTTTTGTTTTTAATTTCAGTTGTTGGAAATCAAGGTTTCTATGCCATATTGAAAGGCTCTGCTAGACCTCAAGCAAGGTGTTACAAAAGAATGCTTGGAGAAGACTTTGATTCATCATGTGTAGCAATGTCACCTACTAGTCAAGCTACTATGTTTGGTTTTTCAGGCCGAACAATGGTAAGCTATGATAGAGATACTCTATTGAAATAATTAACAGTATAGAGAAAGCTAGTTAGGTTGTTTATATTGATACAAGAAGGAATTTTGGCAGTTCTTCAGGTACATAAAATAGCTCCTCCCCTTTGTTATCCTTTGATGCACTCTGCTCAACTTACCTTTAAGCTCTTTTCTTTGGGGAGGGAGTGGTCTTTTTAATTGTCTATAAAGTGCCATGCATTTTATATAAGTGAATATTATGTAACAATATAATTATATATGTAGATATACACATACAAAGAGAGAGTTCAGCACAGCCATAGACTTACTGTTTGCTTCTTAGCTGGTTGGCCTTGAGGAAAACAGACAGTACTCTGTTGGCTCCTGAAGCATAGATTTCAAAGTCTGTGGAGCAGTAAACCCCTGGTGGTCCAAATGTTGAGTACCCAAAGGGATAGGCTGTCCCCTTAGCTCTTTGGATAAACAAGATTGCACCGTACATAGGATGGTACACATACATGCACTAGCAAATACACACTTATAAACACTTCTGGAATTAATTCAGAAGTTACTGAGAGTACCAATATTATCCAATATTTTGAAAGATATTTTTCTATTCTAGGTAGGTTACTAATTTCCAGTTGCTGACTGATGATTTCTGTTTTATAAATATTCATTTCTTTGCAATCAGCAAAGCACACAGAACTCATTTATTTTACTTTGTTGGTTATAATGTCATGGTGAATAGACAAATCTCCCAGAATAAAGTGATTAGGGTTCAGTGGTAGATCTAAGACTACAGTTGTGTTATTCCAGATGATGAAATTTCTGTCAAACTATTTAAACTTAGGACATTCCCAGGCAGGAGAGTTCCTTAGTGTAACAATGCCATTATGCATTGCTAGTTGCAATGTCAGATTATTTTTGATGAGGGCTCCAAATATACTATCTATTACATACAAAAAATACCTGATAAAATTGTTTAGGTTTGAAAGTCAAGCCCTTGAAGTTATAAAATGCCAGATTTTAGTTTGCCTGTGCAAACCTTAATTCTGCCCTGTTGTTCATAGTCATTCTGATACAATCTTTAATTACATGATCACACACTATTTTTTCCATAGGACGCCTGCCTCATTTAGTGCATAGAATCTTTTATCGTGGAAAATATTAGGCAACTTGTCTGCTGCTCACCTTATAATAATCCAGTTTAGTTTGTGTTAAATAAACTCAGTGTATCACATCTTTAAGCGGAGAGGGGAGGAGAATTTGGCTGGCTGGCCGAAGGAAGGGAACAGGGCTTTGTGGCTGGGGGTGGGGTGGAGAAGAGGAAAACTGCTGCAAAAGGTGATAAGGGGCCAACATGGTGATGCTGACTCATCCCTTGGAATGATGGAAGGATTTAAAAGGGGCTGCCCTCTGCATGAAGCCCCAGTTTATACAGAGCAGGCTGAGGCATCACCCACCTTCCCTCTCCTTTAGTTGTTAAAATACCAGGCTTGTTCAAGTCCTGCTGTGGGCAGTGCGCTAGCCGCCTCTTTTTAGGGGGGGCTGGGAAAGAATTTTTCCCTCACCACCTGATTGGCCTAGATGGAGTTGGGGTTTTTTTGCCTTTCCCCACAGCGGGTTCAGGAAGGAGTTTCATGCGTGTCAAGGTAGGGTGTATGTCACAACTCATTATATAAGTGTGGGGCAGCTGTCCGGTGAAGGTACTCGATAGGGAAGGTACACAGTGACCAGATAAATGGCTTGGAAAAGGACTTAACAAGAGGTGTTAATTAAAGGAATGAAACAGGGTGGGGTTAGGGACTCCTATGATAGGTACAGTAGGGAGCCAACTCCTGTTTCTTATAGCCCACCTTCATCCTCCTATGGGGAGGTAGATGGGAATGTCCCAGCAGTACATTGGCTGGGGGGAGCTGGATGGAAAAAGAGGGGGAGCTGGTGGAAGCCCTCCAGTTAATTATGGAATGAAGATGGGGTTACCTGCACTGCTAGGTTGTCTCATACATCTAATAATAAAGTTGCAGCCTGATTAATACCACATCAAATGTCTCCTGTCCTTCTTTCAGTATAGCCGGACAATGAATACTTATGTGAGTGACAAAATTTTTCATGTTTAAACATACCTTATTCTATACATCAGGTAATATTCACTACTCAGTTTCAGATGGTTCTGTGCTCTCTCAAAGTGGCCATGTCATAGAATCATAGAATATTAGGGTTGGATGAGACCTCAGGAGGTCATCTAGTCCAATCCCCTGCTCAAAGCAGGACCAACACCAACTAAATCATCCCAGCCAGGGCTTTGTCAAGTCGGGCCTTAAAAACCTCTAAGGATTCCACCACCTCCCTAGGTAACCCATTCCAGTGCTTCAGCACCCTCCTCGTGCAATAGTGTTTCCTAATATCCAACCTAGACCTCCCCCAGAGCAACTTGAGATCATTGCTTCTTGTTCTATCATCTGCCACCACTGAGAACAGCCGAGCTCCATCCTCTTTGGAACCCCCCTTCAGGTAGTTGAAGGCTGCTATCAAATCCCCCCTCACTCTTCTCTTCTGCAGACTAAATAACCCCAGTTCTCTCAGCCTCTCCTCGTAAGTCATGTGCCCCAGCCCCCTAATCATTTTCGTTGCCCTCCACTGGACACTCTCCAATTTGTCCACATCCCTTCTATAATGGGGGGGACCAAAACTGGACGTTATACTCTAGGTGTGGCTTCACCAGTGCTGAATAGAGGGGAATAATCACTTCCCTTAATAGGGATTATTAGGTGGTCATTATGAGCTAAGGGCTTCATTTTCAGGGGTATTGAGCACTGACACACCTGTTTAAGCCAATGACAG
The DNA here is from genome assembly GCF_027887155.1 of Malaclemys terrapin pileata. Taxonomy (NCBI): domain Eukaryota; kingdom Metazoa; phylum Chordata; order Testudines; family Emydidae; genus Malaclemys; species Malaclemys terrapin. The sequence continues at coordinate 47,481,700 of NC_071506.1, read as the reverse complement.
CTGAGGGTGCTCAGCATGTTTGAGGACCCAGCTATATATACACAGTATGTTGGCAGATGCTCCATTTCAAGAATTTGTATTGAAGATTTTTTTGGGACAGCTGACAATTCAAGCAATTAATTTCGATTACAAGTTGTAACAGGTAAACTTATCTCTTTCGTGTGTCTTGTGGCATAGTCTTGTTTTTTCATTAAAATATAATTTTGAGATGAGATGTGTTTCTATTTGTTTCTCAAAGTAACAAAATTGTTTAATCTTCCACATCATACACTGAGGAGAACTTTTTCAAAAGTGCTTTAAGAACTTAGATGTCTAAGTCCCATTGATTTTCAAGGAGATTTAGGGGCTTTTGAAATTTTTACCCTAAATTTCTGCACAATTCCCTTTTTAATGAATTATTTGTTACTACAAGTTATATAAACCATGCAATTACATGTGAAAGTTTAACCTCTCTTTTCTACCTATTTCACAAAAAGGAGCTAACTAGTTTAGGGCAAATTTATTTTATAAAATGTTCTTCCCAAGTGACCAGTTGACAAGATTGCCTACCAGTTGTTCAGTATGTTTGTATGTGAGTTAGTGCAATGAGGTATTTAAATTTTCAAATCTAGAGGTTTGTTTAAGAAAAAAGTGATAGATCTTTTAATACAGCAGCATTTGGTTTTGCTATAATTGTATGCATGACCATGGAAGGTAAACTGAGTTAATTATACTGCAGTTATACTGTCAGTGTTGAGGGAATAATGTGAAAATTATTTGTGAGAAAATTGGAATCTCCTGTCCTTCTTGCTGTATAGGTTGAATCATTCAGATTGGCATGTAGAGGTTTGGGGAAGTTATTTGATTTTTTTGTGGATGGTCTTGTCACTTACAATCACTTACAAGAAGTTTACATCAGCCTGCTGGGATTGAGGCTGTTAGGTTTACCTTTCAAGCATTTTAAGTATATTTTCTCTCATATCGCTTGTCTCATCAAAACAAACAATGAATGAATTACAAATGCCTTCAGGATCTAGAGTTGATGCCTTGCAAAAAGGGGTCATTCAGAATTCCTTATGCCATCCCACTAGAATAAAATAACTGACCTTGAGCAGAATGGCAGGGAGGCAAGATCAATTCTCCCTTATTCTGTCCACTCTAAATTGAATCTTTCTGACAGATTGCCACAGGTGCGCCAACTGTTTTCTCAGAATATTAGGAAAAGACCCCTTTAATGTGTTTGGTGACAGTCCGGGCCTTTGTGTCACTGTAGGTAAAGTATTATGCTACTCACCCAATCCAACAATTGTACTTTGTTAATTATTTAAATGAGAATCATTGCTTATCCTTTAGGCAGTGCATTTTATGCATGGACCCTCAGGATTGTCACTGTTTACTAACAAGAAACTTCATTTTGGCTATTGTCAAGTGGATCAGAAGCTTATATAACGTCCCAATATAAATCTGAAACAAGTGTGACATGGACCATGTAGAATGTGATAGCTTCCCACTGATCAGGATAGGAGTGTTTGTTCTCAGTCTGTTTTGTCACAGGTCTTTCCGTTTCAGTGTATTTTCACCCAGAGTAACTTATCAAGAAGAAAGAAATATTTAGCACCCTACTCATTAGTATGGCCATTTGACTTCTGAGTAAAGGAACTGTTGCTGTCAGGAGTTTATGAACAACAGGAGAAAGACCATTTGTTCTAAAGTTCCCTTATTCATAAGCTAGACTCCCAGATGTATGGCTCACAAAACCAACATATTTATATATAAAACTGGTTTGGTTGTCAGGCCTCTATTCAATAAAGCTATTGCTTCTGGTAACTACTTTGCTGAACTAATTTTAGAGTACTAGTTTCAATGTGTAGTGCAACAGACTTTTATCTAGTATTTGCTTTCCTTGCTACAGATTAACAGGGCCAGATTAGCCTTTTGTGGGCCTGGTGCCAAACATATTTGTGGGCCCCCATGGAGGCAGTGGAGCATGGCACGGGGAGGTCAGTCCCCGGAGTGAGGAGCCAGCCAGAGGCAATGGGGCATGGCATGGCAGGAGTGGCCTGGCTCCACCCAATGCGAGGGCACTATTTACAAACCGGCAGTTACCAGACGCACAGTGGCCTGCCCAGCCCTGTGCTGCCAGCATGCCCCTTCCCCTGAGGGGCAGGCCCATGCCACACCACACAGCCTCCCTCCCCCCCCGGCCCAGCACCCCCCAACTCACTATGGCTAGAGGCCCCCTGGACCCACTATGCCCAGCGCCTGCCCCCCCCGACCCACCCACAAATGCACAGCACCCTGCACAACACCACCCCTGCCCACAGCCCCACCACAAGTGCCCAGCACCCCCACACACAGAACCCCCACTCCCTAGTGCCCCAACACACACAGATCCTCCCCATCCCTTCACAGCCCAGTACCCCCCCATACTGCCCACAGATCCACTCCCCTAACCCATGCCTCCCAGCCACGCTCACCGGCCATGCTGGGAGGCGACTGTGTCTGCCGGGCTGAGCCGGCAGCACAGCCAGGGCTGGTCCCAGGGCCAGTCCCAGGGCTGGGAATCGCTCCATCTCCTTGGAAGTGGCGCGATCAGCCAGGCCAGGACCTGCCCTGGCCAGGGTCCCTCGACGCACTTGCCTGGAGGGGACCAGTCAAGCCCTCCACACTGTCTTCCCACACACACACACACACACACACTCCTGGCTGAGACTGGCCAGGCTTCTGCACCAGTCCCAGGTGGCTCAGCTTCGGGGAGACACGTGGGCCCCCACAGGTGGTAGGAAGCAGAGACTGCCCAGAGCCGGAGGTGCACTGGGGTCTGGCCAGGGGGCTGAGAGGAGCAGGGGTGTGTGGGCAGGGGGCAGAGAGGAGCCCTTGGCCAGTTGGCAGGCAGGCCGAGAGGAGCCAGTGGTGGGCCAGGGGAGCCAGCAGGGTCTCGGGGCACAGTGCAAGCAGAATGGGCCGGGGCTCCTTCTGAGCATGGGCCCGGCTCCATGGAGCCACTGTAAACCCGGCACTGCGGGTGGGCGCCTACCAACCCCCGAGATTTATGCTTGCAAGATGCATCCTTTTGAAGTAGGACATCATACATTTATGAAGTTATAAAGAAGCTTATCTCCTCTTGGAAACCTTTTGATATACACTTAATGCCTGTCTGTGCTTTTCAAGGTACTAATTGATTTTCTCTTTGTCAGTCAGCTTCAAAAATGTTGGAAATGGCTGTCATGGAAGGTTGTTTTTCTTAGCTGTAACTTAAGCATCCAGCTACAGTGTGTTATGCAGTATATTAAAGCACAGAGGAGATATTATTTCCCAACTTTGAATGCATACCAACTGATGCTACAAAACATGGCCCTAATGTTTAATAAAGATATTAAAACGTTTGATGATAATTTTTGCCTCTATAGCACCTTTCACCATAGGAATGTGAAGCCTTTTCATGTTTTAATGAAATTAGTCTCACAACATTCCTGTGAGGTATGTATTCCCTCCATTTTACAGATTGGTAAATGGAGACACACATAGGTTCTGGCCCAAAATAGACTCTAGTTTTGATTATACTGAATTTTGGGTGTCCAAACTTAGGGTATGACTACACTGGAGCTGGAAGGTGTGAATTCTAGCTCAGAGAGATATATCCACTCTAATTGTGATCGAGTTAACACACTAAAAATAGAAGCGTAACTGTAGTCCCATGAGTGGTGGGAGGGGATAGCCACCTCATGTACTTACCTATGGTCTCAGATGGGATTGCACTGAGGGCCCCTTGCACCATTGTGACTACACTTCTATTTTTAGCACACTAGCTAAATCAGAGGTACCACAGATATGTCTCCTTTAGCTGGAGTTTACACCTCCCAGCTCCAATGGAGATATACATGAAACATGTGTGGCCTGACTTTCAGAGAGGGGTATGGGCTCCTGACCAAACTCTCAGGTCAGGACTCCCTCCCCCAAAGTCCAATGGCTGTTTCCTTTGTCTTCTCAGGTGCAAATAATGAAATGGGTGAGAGAAAGGGTGGGTGTTTGCCACTACTTTTTATAGCTTTAGTCCCTCTTTGAAAAAAGCATTTTCAGTTGAGAACTGAGACAGGGTTTGGTGGAGGAAGGAGACCTCATGCTGTTTGCTAAGACACAGATCTCTTTGTCCAAGCCCCCCTTTCTTGCTAAGAATGGCCACTTGATAGGTGATGTCCCATCAGCTTTATTGACACCTGGCTGGGGCATCAGCTTGCCCTTTGTCTTTGAGAAACTGGTTTAGCCATTCCCCAGATTCCAGAAACCCACTCCAGTCATGAATCATAGAATATCAGGGTTGGAAGGGATCTCAGGAGGTCATCTAGTCCAACCCCCTGTGCAAAGCAGGACCAATCCCCAACTAAATCATCCCAGCCAGGGCTTTCAGCTTAGGTTCATAACTTTACACATAATGTGGCTACCTGCATTTTACCATGATATTATTAATGTGCAGGTTACAGGTTTTCAAATGATACTTTGCAAAGCATGCCTTGTACAAAGATTATTATAATAGCATGTAGGGTGTGAATACAGGGGAGCATTCCATCACCCCCACCCCACCCCGAGGCCAAGGTCCCTAGTTCCTTTTGTTTGGATTTTTTGTTCTCATCCTACCATGTGCTCTGAGCTGCATACTCAGCTGATGGGAGTCCACTTGCATGACTCATCTTCATGGGGAGGAGAGCAGAACAACAACAAGAGTCTTTAGTCTTTTTGCTGACCATTTCTCAGGCCAGATGTAGGGAGTTTCCAGTTGTAAGATCCACCCACAGCCTGTATCAATGGGGCTCTTCTTTGGGAAGGGGTGTAATGATTTCGGTAGAAGAGTTTCTCTTCATGCTAATTAATGTCCCTCTCCTGTATGGCCTTTCATACAGTGACAATACTGCTGCTCAAATATTACATTGTAATATGGGACACAGATCAGTAAGATTAATTCATTCAGCAACTCATAAGCATTCAATAGAGTCTAAACTTTCTTATAATTCTAATATCTATTTTATCAATATTAACCCACAAGTGAGCCAGACAGATTACAGCTGTGTACCTATTAGTCCCATTTGAGACATGGGAACCTTGGCATGAACTGGTGCTCGGTCTGCTAGTGTCACAGAGGCATCCTTTATATAGAAGGTTTCAGGTAGAGTATCTTTAATGCCCTATATATTTAGAAATGTTAATTCTTGTGTGCATTTCTAAGGGGTGTCGGATCTGTGAGAGGAACGAAATATCCTGCAGATATTCAAAATTATGCAAAAGAAATTTCTTGAGCTTTGCTCAAAAGCAAAACTGAGCCAAGCCAGTGAGTTCATTGTTGAGTATTTATTTATATTACAATAGCACCTGAGACCACAAATTAGTTTGGGGTCATATTGTGCTAGGTGCTGTACAAACACAGTGTGAGGCAGCCCCTACCCTGATCATCTTACAGTCTATATAGATGAGACAGGCAAAAGGTGGGAAGAAGGATGTATTGTTATATCCATTTCTGAGAACTGAGGCAGAGAGAGAGTGCATGATTTGCCCAAATTTGCCCAGAAACTCAATAGCAGAGCCTGGAATTGAACCTTGATCTTGTGAGGTGCAGTCTAGTGCCTTAACCATCATCCCTCCTCTCTTATGAATTTTTCATGTTTCCTGTTTAAAATAAAAAACCATAAATCCATCTGCAGCACGGATGGGGAGGAAGGCTTTGCATGCTAAACCTGGCCCAGGTTTGCATGGTGAAACTTTCAGTGAAGCCTGGGCTGAGTTTTAGATTCATTATGACTTAAGAAAAAGATATTTGGTTTTATTATTCAAGGGTTTGCATAGTTTTACTCTCTATAGTTATGGCAGTCCCTATTGACTGAAGGCATGCAAATTCTAAGTTTAAGAAAAGCAACAGAACTAGAATATGGAGTCCAAAACTGATGAATTTCTGTTTCTTCACATTCCTCCTTATAGCTTAAAAAGAGCAAAATGTCTTTTTCTGGTGCTTTTAATGTTAAGGGGGGAAAAAGTCCCTACATTGGGAATATTATGAGTTTCAGCCTGAAGCAAATACTTCCAACCAAGTTATGACCTCCTGAAAATAGATGTTTATAATAGAAATGCTAATAGAGCCTTTATGCAGAAATACACTTGAAAGAAGAGAACATTTATACAAAAAAATTTCTTTGCCTTGTCATTTTCAGTATTCCTTTAGCTATTATTTAAGACATTCATGTCTGAATAAGAACTCTTTCTTTCCCAGCCTCCTTATCCTGCAGAGAAATGGGAGTTCTGTGTCAAAATCTGTCATAAAAATGAGCGTGAAATCACCAACTTGGCATTATTACTTCACTGAAAGTTTAAGATCTGATCCTGTGGGCTGTCGAATGCCTCAGTTCCTATTGACTTTGCTGGTAGTTGAGGGCACTCGAAATCTCAGTGGATTGGGTCCTTCAGTAGGAAAAGACGATGAACTGGAAAAAAGCAAACCCATCTTTGAACAAAAACATTATCAATAATGAAAATGTGACCAGAAAACCACTATGGAAAAGCAACTGAAATGTAAATAGGTTTATGAAGAATAAAAATAATAAAGTATACCATATGGAAGTCACTCTGACTACCCAACAGCCTGTATATTGTAAGCCATAATCACTTTCAGTTGCTTTTGTCTTATGAACAGTTTTGAACAAGTGCCGTGATTAATAATAGGCCCTATTTATATAGAAATATCATTCATAAATAAGAAAGCTCCACATTTTTCTATTTTATCTGCAAAAATGCAAACTGATAATGAAATGCTGATTGTTCTTGGGATTCTGTCTGTTTAAACCACAGGTTTTTGTTATTGCCCATATGGCACAATTTTTAAATAGTGTCAAAAATGCTGCTTCATATTCAAATGCAACATGCATCAAATGATTAGAAATATGTAAATTGATCTTATCTCTCTGACACTTTGCATCGGTATTTTGGGATAAAATGGTTGAACCATACTTAACTAAGACTTGGAATTTTCTGTTTGAAACTGACGTTGTTGAAGTTCATTTCCAGTTGTGAGTTTTTAAAATCAGGGTACCGATTTTTACAGGCAACAAAATAAATTTCACACTCCAGTTACTGAAGGGGAAGCCAGTTATTGAACAGCTAGAGTTTTACAGTTTTAATATTCAACATTTCTGATAGTGCCAAGTAAGGACAGACCTTTGGCCTGTTCTTTCCTGTAATGTTAGAAAATGATGCCACAAAGTCTGAACTTGCATATGTCTCTGTTAAACTGGATATATCTTTTGCATATGTCTCTGTTAAACTGGATATATCTTTTAAGATCTTCAATCTAAGCAGGTTGTAAGCTTTGAGCAAAATTATTGAGGAATCTGCCATTAATTTCTTCTTTCTGATATCTGCACATTCAGCACTAGTAACTCACATATATATCACGGATAGATTTCTAATTTCAGCAACACATTATAGGCTTATCATCAATTTGAATAAAATTAAAGTGAATGAGGGGCCATTGAGGATATAATTTTAATACATCAGCCAAGATAAAGAGTAAATTGAAGCCCCATCTATGTTATGGCATTGGGACAAATATCATGTTTGCACCTGCTGAGTAACTGGAAAATTGTTTCCATATCATAGGGGGCACATTCATCCTAACTTAAAAGATTCACACAAGACTGCACCATCAAACCTCCAGTATGGCTCTCTGCATAGGTTCTGGGTGGAGTAGCTATGAATGGGTCCCTTTGTCTGCTTTGTTCCACATACTATGGAGGAGCAATTAGTGCCATCTCTGATGTGGCTGCAATGGATGGAGCCATTGGAAGTGAGCCACAGATGCATTCAGTAGCTAAAGAGCCCACATAGGTGGCTTGGAGGAACTCTGAACAGGTATTCTAGCCTGAAGTCTGACATAGCAGCTATGGAGGGTCAGAAATATAGCTCAACAGCCAGCCTCTGGGGTGGGCAGATTGGTTTCTGCCCTTCAGAACCCTCAGAGTTCCCTTCACAGAGCCTAACTACTCAGGGTTTGTGTAAAGGTAGGGAGTACACTTCACCTACAGTGATTTGGAAGGGGGAGTGTGTGTACATGTGTATTTATATGTGTGTGTGTGTGTGTGTGTATATATAATTTCTGTACTTGATGACAGCACTGCTTCTAGTAGTCTGAAGAAGTGATTCCAGTACTTCTCAGTGTTTGAGAATGTGGGATACAATAACACTTACGTTAAAGAACTCTCCAGTTTCTGTTTGTGGTATTTTGTGCTCTATTATGCACATTAATTAAATGATGGACAGACTCTCCAGCCACATGGTGCCTAAATGTGCCTGCTATAAGATAAAGGCACATTAGGAAGAAAGGGGAGGAAAGTAATTTCCAGGAAGCACTGTAAATCTGTTAGCCACAGGCAATATTGAATACAACAATGAAACCTGACAACAAATCCATTAACTGGAGGAGAGCAGATCTTAGAACATTAAATTATTGAGTGGTTCTGCCTTTGGATAAGCTCTGTTAATTTTAAAAGTTTATAACTTTTTGTGCATTCTAAACATTTATAAAAATATACAAATTTGCTCATGCCTGTATTTGGAGACAGCGTATCTTTGTCATCATTTTTCTTTTAAATTAAAAATATGTCTATACGTGCAGTGCTGCAGCAACGCAGCTGTACCAATACAGCTGGGCCAGTGCAGCACATCTAGCAAAGATGCTCTATGCTGATGGAAGAGAGCTCTTCTGTCGATATAAAAAATATACCTCTGCAAGTGGCATAAGCTATGTTGGTGGGAGAAGCACTCCCGCTGACATAGTGCTGTGCACACAAATGCATATGTCACTCAGGAGGGTGAAATATTCACCCCCTGAGTGATATACATTTTGCCAACATAGGCTGTAGTGTAGACATAACCTTAGTTTGTTTTTAGATTCCACCAAATGGGTATAGGAGTGGTCAGTTTGCTATTGTACACTTGGGAACAAATTCTGCCCTCTCTCCTGCTGGTATGGAGGTCCTCTGTGGACAGTAAAACTGGTGGAATTCTGCATGCTAGGGAGCAGAATGCAAGGAACCCTGTGTCCTACCTTGGTATGAGGGGGTCTACTCCTGCACTGCTGGGGAAAGAGACCTGGGCAAGCTAAGTGGAGGTGGACAAGGGAAGGAGTAGAGATGAGGTTGGTGGATCCGCAACCATGTAGATATGTAACACAGACAGACCCTGGTCATAAGCAGGCAGGACCGAACCTGGGGCCTCTGGAGCTTAGGACATGAGCCTCTACTGCATGAATAAACTGTTAGCTAAGACTGTAGAGCAGACTCATTTTATCGCTCTCTCTCTCTCAATGGTCTCAGTGCCACTAGATGGGACAGAGCATCACACCCAGAAGGTGTGTGGGTTATAGATACAGCAGCCAAATCCTTCCAGCAGATGTGAAGTGCAGTGACCATAGGGGCAGCTGCATCGCTAGGGTTATGGGAATGGCTGTAGAGCAGCCTGTAGGGGAGGATTCTTCTTTCAGGGGCATTCCCTGAGCCAAGTCTATGTACTCCAGCTTGGTGTGGGGAGACAAGGAGGGCCCTTGGACCCCAGTTCAGCAAACAACATACCTGTTATTGAAGCCTGGTGTAGAGTTTGCTGAAATGTGTTCTTAGGACTCCGTTTGAAAATGAGGCATGCATCACCAAGTATCTTGAAAAAATCCTTGCAGTTTTTTCCTGCTTACATGGGGAAGCACGCCAATGGAAGTGAATTTGGAAATGAGTCTTTAGCATAGTTACTGTTGTTTACAATATTTTTTTTAAATAATGAAATTGTTGGTGTACATTTAATCTTTTTACTGCAGTTCCATTATAAAAGTCATAACAAGGGGGAAGTTTATTGGTGTATATTAAATCTGTTTACTGACGTTCCTTTAATAAAGATATAAAAATAAAAGGGCAGAATGTCACTGACAAATATTCAATAATTTTTACTGATATCTTAGAAAACAAAATCAAAACAAGAGGCAGAATTCATGGCCATTGTGCTGCATCTGTTTGATCGTTTCCCAAACCTGTCCACCACCCAAAGAAGAAGTCGGTCATTTTCCTGTTATTAAGCAAATTCATTAAAAACGTAAATATCTTGTGTAATTACTGCTTCTTCTATATTGTATTTGTTTATCCCTATTTTAAAATATAAAATGTAGAGAATATATAAAATTTTTAGTGGATAAAAAGTAAGGATTTAATATATGCATATATAAGTATAGCAGTGGGTGTTAATAAAAAATTGTGGTTTTCTTTAAGTTTTCAGTGATGAGTAATGAGTGCTTCATTTTCTTCAAATATATTTTGTTAAATCTTTGAAGACTATGAATCAAATTCCTTTGCCCTAGATGTTAGATTATTTTATTTGAGGTTTGTATTTAATTACTGTTTGATAGTATTTTTAATAATAAATGGTATACTTGATAACAAATATGACAAGTTTTCCCTTCTCATAATTATTACTACTGTACTTAGAAAGATAATGCTGTCATGGAGCAATAGGGGTTTGCCCTGCTTTAGACGTTTGAGGTAAGCACTGTCATTTTTTTTTTTAAGAAGTCACCTCAGTAGCAGATATTTTAGTGTGATTATGCTGAGGAAGAAAAGGCAAAGGGCTCCAGAGGACCTCCAACCAAATAAATTAATTATGATATGCTGTAGCTAGTACTACTCTCATTGACGCCAGTGGAGCTCATCTCTTGCCTGAAATGGGCATAGGATCAGAATCATAATGTACTTGGCTAAAATGTTTTGGTTTTGAAAGTTTCTGAAATGTTAACGTTTTGAAGTTTTTGAACAGAACAGATTTTGAACATTTTCATAGATTTCTTTTTACCAAAAAAATCAGTTGAAAAAATTTCACTTTTTCACATCCCCCAATTTTTCTCCTCCCCCCTTTTCATGGTGGTACTGGTGAAGGACGGGGTCAGAAGGAGAAAAACAACAAAAACTAAAACGTGAAACTTTTTTGGATTTTCAGCAAACAGAGAAAAACACAATTTCAAAATATTAAAAATGTTCATGTAATTTTAGCTCCTGAAACAGGTTGTTTTCTGAAGGAACATTTGTTCAAAAATGTTTGACCAGCTCTATTAGGGCTTGACCCTTCTCTGTGGAAGGCAATGGAAGGAGGATCAAACCCACACTCAGGATGTGAAACCAGGACTGTCAGTTAACTACTTCAGATGTGGAGCATTATAAAACATTTCTCTTCCATGCATGCAAGAGAAATAAAATGAAAAGAGATCAGATTGACTAACCTTTATTATTCCTATAAAAAAGCTCATTTCCCTGATGAAGTGAAAAGATCCTTCCAGCTATTTACTGTCGAGTTTTAGCCTACTTAAGTTTCTTTGCAGACTGCATCATGTATGTGTGACATTGAACTCCATATGTTTTATGGAAATATGCTTATGAGTGTGAATATGATGTAACTGGAATATGTTTTAAGCAAAAGGTCTCTTGTAAGGTATCATAACAAAGGTTATAATCTACTGAATATATTCCTCCTATTTGTATGCATGTATCATTCTTGTATCTGAAGCTAGAAATATGAAGTATAACTCTGAGGTCCTATTATAATTATGCAACGTGTGGGCCATTAATGGTGGTTTAGAATCTTGATGGCTCCCATTGACTAGGACAATTGGTTGTAAATGGTTTATTTACTTGCAAACCTTCCTGTGTACATGTGGGCCAACCCAGGAAGAATGGAGACTGTGTCACATGATACTGGAATCCATCTTAATCCTTGTACTTTTCCATTGATGAGGCAGGGGTGGGGACAAGCACAGACAAAATATTCCCACATTGCGCCAAAGCTATAAAAGGAGGTGGAGCTGGACAAAGAGGGCTGCCAGTCATGAGAAAACCCCTGCTTACCACCTGAGTTCTGCTGGAACTAACAAGGACTGTACCAGGGGAAAGGATTGGGCTCAGACTAGGAAGGAGTCTAGTCTGTGAAAGAAGCTTATTGGAACATCTTTGAGGGTGAGATATTATCTGTAATCAGTCTCTTAATGTATTAGGCTTAGACTTGCATGTTTTTGCTATATTTTGCTTGGTGACTTACTTTGTTCTGTCTGTTATTACTTGAAACCACTTAAATCCTACTTTTTATACTTAATAAAATCACTTTTGTTTATTAATAAACCCAGAGTAAGTGATTAATACCTGGGGGAGCAAACAGCTGTGCATATATCTCTATCAGTGTTATAGAGGGCGGACAATTTATGACTTTACCCTGTATAAGCTTTATACAGAGTAAATGGATTTATTTGGGGTTTGGATCCCATTGGAAACTGGGTGTCTGGGTGCTGGAGTTAGGTAATCTGCTAAACTGTTTTCAGTTTAATCTGCAGCTTTGGGGGCATGGACCAAACCCTGGGTCTGTGTTGCAGCAGACTAGTGTCTCTGGCTCAACAAGACAGGGTTTAGGAAGTCCCAAGCTGGCAAGGAAAATGGGCTCAAATGTAATTTCAGCACATCAGGTGACAGTCCCAAGGGGATCTCTGTGACTGAACCCATCACAATATGGTCCTTTCCAAAATATTCATTTGGAAACCTGTTTCCATAGTCAAAACATTGGCTGTTCCTCATATACAGCAGCTCATTCACCCCCCATGATTATTGAAAGCAGTAAATCAAAATAAAGGGGCCTAATCCTAATTAGGGAACAACCAGGAACATGAACATGAGGAAATCTTAATATGTCCGTATGTATATGTTTCTGAGTACAGCAATTCTTCCACACTTTAAGAACTGGTAAATGGGGACTAAAGGGAGCTCTGCCCTCACCTCCGGCACAGAATCATGCCAAGTGCCATGGCTCTGCTCCATGAGGGGGAAGTCATAGAGTGGCCGTACAGGGGGCATTCACAACTTCCACAGTCACAATTTTCTCTGCAGCAGCTCAGAGGCATGGTATAGGAGAAGGAGTTGGGGTATTAGAGGATGGCCTGGTGCTTAGCCTGGAAAACAGGAGACCAGGTTCAGTTCCATGCTGCACTACAGACTTCTTGTATGGCTTTGGGTAAGTCACTTGTGCCCAGATCCTCAAAGGTATTTACGTTTTTGAAATCAATGGAAATTGTGCCTTTGAGAATCTGTGTGGAGCTCTCCCTTTGGGGATAACAGTATTTTCCTACTACTTAGAGAGGTTGTGAGGATAAATACATTAAAGATTGAGGTGCTCCCATACTATGGTAACAGGGGTCACATAAGTACCTCTGCTAGACAGATGACCAGTGGTTCAGTGACTGTGTGGATTGGGTAGATGCATGACCGTTGTTTCAGCCAACACCCAAAAGCATTAGTGCTGTGCCCCCTGAAAGGGAGGGAATGTGCCAAACCCCAGGAAAAGGGAGTATTTTAGTAAGAATCAAGTGTAAGTAAAAGACTTTTTTTACTGAAATATTAATCATTTGTGGTTGGCTCCTATGAGGTGCCGAACACGCTAATCTTCCATTACTTCTTTGGGATTTAGGACGTTCAGGTTTAGAGCCCCAAATCTTGGGAGGTAGGCATATAAAAACCTTTGAAGGGCTTGGCCTCAATGTCTTGAGGAGATGCTCACCACCTTACAAGGATCAGACCATGATTACGTATGTGTTAAACATACAAGTGATGCTTGAGCCATTTAATAGGTGTGTGACAACAGAAAATAAATCTTAACATGGTAAACAGCAGTTGAAACTGCATCCTTGAATTAGCAAGTTAGCCTATGATAAGGGTCGGTAGCTGGATGTTTACAACCTCTTCTCAGGTCACAATTTAGCTATGATTATGAGAGTAACAATATACATTCATTAAGCACTTCAGATGGTCAAACAAATATTTAATTAATCTCTGAGCTGATGCTGTTAAATTTTCGTACATAAAAGACCAATTTTACTTATCCCAGATGTTTCCCTCAATCTTTTTTCTAGGGGTCTCAGGTTTTTTAGCAAGAAGGTGTCAGCTGATAACAGAGTTATTGAGAACAGCAGATAGATTCCGCATTATTTTAGACTTTTTCAGGAGTTGATGCAGTTTTCCTCCTTTTGGTCATGGGCATGAGGAATTTTTCACATTTGAAAGGTCTCTGAATCTTCTGGATCCCTGACTTTGAACAAAACTGAGGAAATTCAGAATTTTTTATGGAAAATGGTAATATTGTCAGGAGATTCCAGAATCTGCATGGTTGATATACTGCACTGGAAAAAAGTTCAATATACAATTCTCTGCTTTGAAGCCTTGACTTTTGGAAGCCAGACAAAAGTTGCAAAGTACAGGATAGTGAGCCATAAGTAAAATAGTTAAGTGGAGCTACAGAAAAATATCGGCTTACCCATAAAGCCAGGGTTACAATGATCCATCATGATTTTGTGTCATTCTTTTGAAGGACTGCTTAGGTAATAAATATGGTTTGTATCATAGTGCCAGAATTTGAGTGCTTTCATTACTGCAGTGTAATTTTAGCAGTTTGAAGACTAGAAGTTCTATGATATGAAAATATGTCGGGTAGAAAGAAGGGCAGGTAACAAAGTACTGCATCTGTACCACTGATAGAGTGTTAGAACTGAGCAAATAATTTCCAACTGAGAATTTAGTCCATTAATTTAGCTTCTTTCTTTACTCATTAGCAGATTGTGATTCCCAGTTTTTTATTTTATTTTATTTTATTTGTGAGTAGTTTAGACTTTGGTTTGGTTGTACTCCATTTATTGTAAGCATTTGATACTCAGTATTCAAACTTACATTGTATAGGTTTAGAGGGGTAGCCGTGTTACTCTGTATCAGCAAAAACAATGAGGAGTCCTTGTGGCACCTTAGAGACTAACAATAGCATCAGCTGAGAGGTTAATTAAAGGTTAATTTGACCATCTGAAGTGCTTAATGAGTGTATATTGTTACTCTCATAAACATAGCTAAATTGAGATGTGAAAAGGGGTTGTAAACATCCAGCTACTGACCTTTATCATAGGCTAACTAAATGTATCTGATGAAGTGGGTTATAGCCCACGAAAGCTTATGCTCAAATAAATTTGTTAGTCTCTAAGGTGTCACAAGGACTCCTCGTTGTTTTTACTGTAAAGGTTAATTTTGATTGGTCACATAAGTCACATGGTATTGTTCTTTTTAATTTGATAAACATAACTCCTGTAATTGAGGAGAGGGATTGAAGAAACCACTGGGGATTTTAATCTCTTCAGAGGCAATACGGTAGAAATTTAGGGAGAGGTAAACAGAAATAGGGAATTTTAAAAATTGTTGAGACCTTTTTCTTTCTGGCTCACCAATGCCTCAGTCTTAAAAAAAAGTATTGATTTTTCAATTATGAAAGATTTATTGAATAGAAATGAAATTTTCTTTCATAACACCCATATAAAGTTAGCATGTGTGCGTTCACGGTCCTGGCTGCAATCAGACCAGTCACATCATTGTCTAGGTCACTTAGAGCCTGATTCTGAAACATTTAAGTCAAAGAGAGTTTTGCTATTGACTTGAATGGGGAGCAGGATTGACTTGAATGTGAGCCTTAATTTCCTTTATGGCAGGGGTGCTGGAGAGGAGTTTGTTAACTGTGGCTAAATCTGCGAGTCTTTCCCGGAAGTCACGGATTCCATGACTTTGTGACCTCTGATGTCTGCAGCAGCCAGGGCTGGTTCAGGGGCTGCACTAGTGGGAGTCCCGGGCCGCATGCTGTGGCCCGCCCCCTCCCTGCACCAGTGGGGGCCCGGGCCATCTCTCCCAGCACCCACAGCACCCCCGGACCACCCCCCAGAGCACCCACAGACCCCTGCCCAAGTTTTAGTTAGGGGTATACAGTAAAAGTCATGGACAGGTCATGGGCTGTGAATTTTTGTGAATTTTACTAAAAATACCCGTGAGTAAAACGTAGCCTGAACCATGGCCCTCAGCTACCTGAACAAGCAGCATCCCATCCCATATAAAATGTACCTGTTCTGGGACAAATATTCGAACATGCCCATTTGAAATTTGCTTTTCACAAGCTAAAGTGTGTAACATTTGTGGGAATCAAACACAAAAGGGATGTAAGCATGTCAAAGTGAGCTAATATTTATATTCAAGTGAATGTGCTGAGGAATTTGTTTCTCAGTATTCTCCCAGCTCTGGTGGACATGGATCCTAATGTTTATAAACTTCTGAGTCTATAAGCCTCAACATATGTGGTTGAAGGAATATTAAGGTGTTGCAGTTTAGTGTGAACATAGCACTGAAAGTAGAGAAGGCAGTGATGCGAATATTGTTTACCAAAACCATTTGTTACTGAAGCATTATTGTTAAATATAAAGACAGCAAATAGAATAGAAGATTGTGAATAATACAGTCTAAATTTCTGAGACCATTTTATCTATTTCACAGCATTGCAATAACACTGACAGTACTTAAATTCCCAGTTTGCTGTAATTATGGATGTTTGATGACCTAGTACCCCATTTAATTAACACTTCAAAGCAAGTTACTTTGAAGACTATTGTACAAACATGTAAAGAAAAGTTATCTTTGTTATACTACAATGTTACAACCATTGTTTGCAAAAGCAAAGCTTACTAGGATTTAAAAAGGATTATCTATGACAGGCCGTCTTGCAGGGAAAAATACATGATCTGTCTTATCTAATAAAGATAGATGAAGGCTTTTCTACTTATTGGAGCTGAGGTTCTGCAAGGTTCTGAGCACCCTCTTCTCCAGCAGAACTCAGAGTTGTAGGTGCAGGATCAGGTGCCGTCTGTGGATTCAAATCAATTTGTACATTTCTCTTTCCAATTATTTCAAAATGCATGCGAGTGTTATGCTGAGGAAATACAGAGTTATGTTAGTGCTAAGTGTCATTCAGGCACAAGACAGAATTGGCCTCATGCAATGGGTTTAGAAATTCCTGGGATGTTGCTTTGTTTACTTGCTGATCTGCTAAATCTTCACCTATCACACCGGATAACGTCAACAAATATTTATTGTTGACTATTTTATCACCTAAATGGTAACGGAGCTTTCATCTCAGTTCAACTACACCACAAATACAGTGGGAAACATCCTCAACTGATGTACAAGGGCACAGTTATGCTGATTTACATCATCTGAGGGTCCGGCCCATTAACTCTAGTTCACCTTTCCTAGGCAGTCTCCCACATTCTTCCCTGAGCTGACTGCTTTGAGCAGAAGACATATTCATAAGGCAGGACAGTTGATCCTTAGGAATAATGCTTCTTTTTCACAAGGGGTGTTTACAAAAAACACTGAATCAAATTGAACTTCATTACCATACTATTCTGCTGTACTTCCCTAACTGCCACATGATTTCATGTTTAATGCATAATGTATCAGTTGGTGCCAATGACTGTATCTTGGCTATGCTTTCAGAAAGTAATATGAAGCAAGACTCAGACACATTAGGAGTGACTAAATCAGAAACAGTTAGAGGTGTAAAAAGTATTCAAAATAAAGTGGTTGCACATAAATTAACCTTTAAATTTCATTTTTACCCCCATTTTACTGATACAGAGAAAAAATTAAGTTTGATACTTTTGCCTTTCTTTTTTAAGCTTATCAGAGGAAGTTGTTTTGGGACTCTGGAAACAGCCCCACCAAAACTGCCGCATATCCTGCTGTCCATCATTACAGAAGAAAACTGCGAAATTCTTAAAATTTCTTCCACAGATTATTTGAGAATAAAAGAGGTAAAACTGTGATACTATTAGAGTCTTAGAACCCTTCTAATGCAATAGTTTGAACATTCTTGTCTTCAGTGTTGCATAATTAAGTATGATCTATTTAATTTAACCATTTGATTAACTTGAAAATGCTCTAACATAAATATGTTTTCAGGTTTTTGAGTATTTGCACATAGAGGGCTCAATTATACACCTTCTAAGGTTGAGAAGTGGTGGGCAGAGGGGCCAGCTACTCTACCTCATCTGCCATGTCAGGTGGCCTCTACTTTTAGTGCTTGTCTTCAGCAGCAGGGGTATTTTCCTTTGTTCTTCAGCCCCAGGTGGAAGGACCAGATCTGTCAGTCTCATGGAGGAAGCATGGCTACCACTTCTGTAAAGAAATAAACCCCCTCAAAGTCATTCATCCTCCTGGCTGCTTCAACAAGGGCCTCCAACACAACAAAAAGCACAGCAGCAGATGATAATATAATAGGAGCCACCATCCGAAGAAGTGGGCTGTAGTCCACGAAAGCTTATGCTCTAATAAATTTGTTAGTCTCTAAGGTGCCACAAGTACTCCTGTTCTTCTTTTTGCGGATACAGACTAACACGGCTGTTACTCTGAAACTAGATCAAATATTGTAAGCATAATCCATTTTGGTCATCTGAGAAACATCAGATCAGAGAAATCCTGTTTTGGCCAAGCATGAACACTGCCATTGAAGATAAGGTATCCAATTGTGAAATCTGCTATAAATATGGGAAAGACAATACAAAAGAACGGCTAAAACCACAAAAGACTAGTGATATGTGTTGAATTATTTGAATTAAACAGGAAGAATTACCTCTTATTAGTGGGCTACTATTCACATGTTTATGAAAGCTAAGCTGTTCTACAACACATCAAGTAATAATGCAATAGCATATTGAAAATCAAGTTTGCTCACCATGGATTCCAGATGAGTTAAGAGCCAGCAGTTACTACAGTTCATGTGTAGTACACTTGGAAAATTCTCTTTTATAACTGTTTACAGTTTACCACATACATCCCTTTCCATGCACAATCAAATAGATTAATGGAAAAGTCTGTTCAAACAGCAAAAGGTCTATCCAAATACTTACAGTCCTCCCAAGGTTTCTCATCAACCAGACTGTGCAACAAGAACTGCTCAAGAGACTGATAGAACAGGTAGGAGACAGAAAATCCAAAACCAACTTCTCCAAGCAGTGTCTTGCTACTATTTCCACAGGAACAATATCTGACTCCCTCCTCTGTCTGTCCAAGGAGCTAAGACCTTCATCTCCCTCCTTTATTGTCAATCTGGTGTGTTGCTACCTATTGGAACTGATTGGTCATTGGCATGATACTGTGTGGGTCATCATCAAAATGCTCCAGCAAATTTATACTTTGATTCAGCTCCTCCTGTGATCGTTATCCCTGTACAGTCTAATGTGACAGGTAAACTCTTCCAACAAATAAGTTGGCATCTGTGGTGAAGATCTTTTTGTCTTTTTCTCTGATCAGGAGTCCTTTTTCGAAATGGTCTGTGGCTGACCTCCACGCTGGAGGTTAGTTGACATTTTAAGGGACCATCTTGTAGTGCAGGTCATAGATGCTCTACATCTTTGTACATCTATCTATGTACATCTACATATATGCTTGGAGATAGGATCATTAGAAACTGTTGGAGGAGCTGCATTTCAAGTCTAGCCCAAGTTAGCAGATCCATGCAGGACACTGGCAATCCAAGGAGGCTTGAAAGCACTTTGACTGATGAGGGGCATTGAATCTGTCTGCTTGATTTGATCCCTGAGTCTCATCTGAGAGAAAAGTTGTGTGCATTGACGGGGGGAAGAAGGTGGAACATTTGTACCAGGCCCCTGAGCTAAAGTGGACCCCCAAAATGTCTCTAATGTCAGTGTAAATAAAGTGAAATGGTAGGAGTGAGGACCCAGGAAACACAATGGGGTGGGGTCACAAATTTCTCTCGTTGGGCCTGTGCATTTTGGTGTCTCCTGTGAGTTCCCTGTTGCTGCCCCCAGTTGCTGGATGGTCTGAACTGGGATAAACTGGCTTTTCTGGGAGTTTACTTGAAAGATGTGGGAATAAAAACATTGAACTCCAAATATGGTGGCTCTAATTCTCAGGTCCATGCAAGCTATGCTTAGTGAACAAGCTAAGGTAGAGACAAAGGCAACTTTATACCATTTTTGCACTCCCTTTTCTTTCTCTCTCACTGATGTCCTCAGATTCTGGGGCCAGCTGGTGATTAGTCTGGCCCACAGCATAACTTAGAGCAGTCACAGGGCTGCTGTAAATTGTGACTGGCTATAACAATATGGCAAGGCCATAGTGGTAGCCAGGGATCACTGAAACACAGCAGCACGATAGCCATGTCCCTTCCACCTGGCACTGGACACTGGCGGAAGACAGGATACTGGATTAGGTGGACCTTTGGTCTGACCCAGAATGGCCGTTCTTACGTTCCCCAGGACATGCCCCAACACATCATCTGTATCGAGGTTGTGATGGGCCAGGCCTCAACATGGCTACACAAGTTATACACCACCTAGGGATTCCTTCAAGCTGGTGGAATTTTCATATGACCATATAAACCAGTATTATGCCATATTTTTCTCCCTGGAGTAGTAAAAGAAGTTGGAACAGGCCCAAAGGTCTGGCCTGTTGTCTTGTTCCACTTTTAGTCTTGAGGTTGCTCAAATCAAGATGTCACCCAGCAAGTAATAGATGTGAATACCTCTTTGTCTAACAGCTGGAAACAGGACTACTACAACCTCTGTAAATACCCTTTCTGGTGTGATTAAGCCCAACTTTAGAATGTTTCTGTATGTGAGAGATCCTGGATGATGTTCTGTGCTAAGGCCTGATCAAGAGGTTCAGTTGAGCTTCTCTAAAGTCAGAAGAAGTCAGGAAATCAACCCCAGGAGCTGGCTACTGGTAAGCTTCAGGAGTCTTATCTTAAATTTTCTGCTCCATTTGTTGAGACTCTTCAGGCTGAGGATTACTCTTCTCCCTAAAAAAAAAAAAAAAAAAACAGGAGTACAGACTAACATGGCTGCTACTCTGAATCTTATCCTGTCATAACTATAAAGGGAAGGGTAACAGCTCTCCTGTGTACAGTACTATAAAATTCCTCCTGGCCAGAGACTCCAAAATCCTTTTCCCTGTAAAGGGTTAAGAAGCTCAGGTAACCTGGCTGGGATCTGACCTAAAGGACCAATAAGGGGACAAGATACTTTCAAATCTTGGGGGGGGGGGGGCGCTTTTGTTTGTGCTCTTTGTTTGGGAAGTTGTTCACTCTTGGGACTGAGAGGGACCAGACATCAATCCAAGTTCTCCAAATCTTTCTGAACAAGTCTCTCATATTTCAAACTTGTAAGTAAATAGCCAGGCAAGGCATGTTAGTTTATCTTTGTTTTCTCAACTTGTAAATGTACCTTTTGCTAGAGTGTTTATCTCTGTTTGCTGTACTTTGAACCTAAGGCTAGAGGGGGGTCCTCTGAGCTCTTTAAGTTTGATTACCCTGTAAAGTTATTTTTCTATCCTGATTTTACAGAGGATTTTTACCTTTTTCTTTAATTAAAAGCCTTCTTTTTAAGAACCTGATTGATTTTTCCTTGTTTTTAGCTCCAAGGGGGTTGGATCTTGATCCATCAGGAGTTGGTGGGAGGAAGGATGGGGGGATGGTTAATTTCTCCTTGTTTTAAGATCCAAGGGGTTTGGATCTTGATCCTCCAGGAGTTGGTGGGAGAAAGGAGGGGGATGGTTAATTTCTCCTTGTTTTAAGATCCAAGGGGTTTGGATCTGTATTCACCAGGGAATTGGTGAAGGTCTCTCAAGGCTACCCAGGGAAGGGAATTAGCTTTGGGATGGTGGCAGCGGACCAGATCTAAGCTGGTAGTTAAGCTTAAAAGTTTTCATGCAGGCCCCCACATTTGTACCCTAAAGTTCAGAGTGGGGAAGCAGCCTTGACATATCCCTAAAAATAGATGAAGACTAGAAAAAAGATGGAATAGACTCCTTGGTGATTATTACTATTAATAATACATAAATGATGATATTCTGACTTTGGGACTGAATAGATACCTTCAGTAGCCAGTAAGTGTATTTGGAGCAAACTGTGATCATTTGGAGGAACAGCTCTGAAACTCTCTAAATAGCTATTATTTTCTATATCTAAACAAGGAAAACAGCATATTGCACACAAGTAGTGGCTGAACTTCCAAGATACAGGGGATGCATTTTTAAATTGAAGGGGAGGATCAAGCTTTTCCACTGAGTATGTTGGCTGCCTTTATTTTTCATCCAGGTTATCTGTAATTTTTATGCAGTTCCTTTTCTGAGAAACAAGAAAAAGTTACCTGCTAAAATGTAGAGTGAGTAATGGAGAGATTTGAAAAGATAAATTTCATACATTATGCAATTTTTCCTGTAATATAATAATGTGTGTTTTGTGCCCGTCCTCCTCTTAGACTGTATAATCTTTGGAATGCTAGATGGAGTCCAGGAAGTGATGGGTGTAACTCTAGGGTGTTGTAAATAACAAAAAATCATGCTTACAAGATCTGGGTGTTAAGCCGTGTTAATGAAGTGTGGTTAAATATTGTAGAAAGAGTACATGAGCATATTGTGAATAGGACCCAAGTCTAGTTAAACTCAAAGTGGAAACACATTTTTAAGGAATCGTTTTCTTGCTTCAGAAATCAGCTGTTTTTGATTTTCTAAGCAGCAGCTTTATACTTCAAAGGATCAGTGTCTCTGTGTTGAAACTGACAAGATTGACTTTTAAGTTTGATTTATGCAGCAGAGACAGGATCTTAGAGTAAGGTTCCCCCCCCATTAAAAAAAAATATAAGTGTGTTTCATCATTTTCTAAAGAAGTTCACAATTAGGAAAAAGAAATTCTAATCACTATTTCTCAAGTTATAATTACTAAAGTTTAGTATTTTGGCTCTATTGTCACAAAACCTACCTAAAATAAACCTCATACTTCTCAAATTTGCTTTACTTTATGGATTTTTAATATGCAAATGGTGGTTTTTTTCTTTGCTGCCTTTTTCATTTTAGGTTTTTTCTTCTTTTACATATTTTATCATTACTGTTGAACGTGTATCTGTCTTTCAGGAAATAGCTAAGCGTGAACGAATTGCCAAGGAAGAATTAATTCATGGCTGTCCATATTATCGCGACTGGCCTTTGCTTTATGTATTTCAGTTAATGTCTCATTTGAAATGGAGGCAATTTCCTGCAGGCTATGGTTAGTTTCAGTCTATTTTTATTCACTTGTAAATTCACAATACAAAGTTATTTTTTGGGCAAATATAGCAAAGTAATAAATTACACAAAATTAAGGAAGATTCCAATAAGTGTTTGTTTCCTTAAACTATTTTTTAGTCATTTCTCAAATGGAAGCTATTTAAAGCTTCATATAGGCATAATTTAGTAAGATCATCCTTTATTCATATTAAAACTGAATGATAAAATCTTTTAACCAGCCAGTTAATACTGGAGTGAATTATATCTATAATCTGCATTAAAATGAAAAATTAATGACTATCAGAAGCTTTTGATTAATTCATTGTTAAAAGTTGCTTATTATCCCACTCATTGCATTGAGTGGTGCCCAGTATGATGGATCAGAATCTATTACAGAATGTGTGTTCGGATTCAGTTGTATTAGATGATCCAGGATGATTATAAAAAGGAGTAAAATCCATATATTATATGCAATATAATTTCATTAGAAATCTTTTTCTTTTTTTTCCATTTGACTTGTATAATTACTTTTTTTGACTGATCCCATTGAGATAATGTTTTTGAAAGACTTGTATAAATTCTTAGAACATGCAATTGCATGAATAAACAATGATAGTTCAGATTGATATTATAGATATTACTAATCGGTGTCATTGGTCACACAGGACTTGTTTGAAGTAAAGATGTGCCTTTGTTGCTATTATTTAAAATCTGTTTTGTTGTTTATACAGCACAGTAGGGGCTCGCTGCAAAGGATGCCATTGGCAATTTGCCAGGAGCATTGTGCTTAGTCTGTAGGGAAAGGATCAGTTTGCAACCATCTTTTGTGCAGATATATGGCTTGTTGAGGCTATCAGTCCCAACATATCACACTCCAACTCGACCCTGTGGCCTCCACCTGTGTTAATACTGTATACCGTGGCATATGGCATCCAAGGCCTGCACATCTACATTGAAGATGGAGGTAGCTGAAAGCTGTATCATCAAGAGCCATGGCTTGTGTTTGCCAGCAGGTTGCACTTTGATCACTCCAGAAAGTGGCATGAAGGAAATGTTCATTTATTTGGACATTTGATTTACTAGAGCACAATATTATTACTTTCAGGTCAGGTGACAACCTTGATCTTCATAGTCATGTTACTGTCAGAAGCTTGATATTCTACCGGTGAAGATGCATTATTACAAAACATGAAACTCTAGGAGCAGGAGAAGGTTGTCCAGCCATGTCTACCATAATGAGGGAATGAATTAATGGGTTATTTTAAAGGAAAATGGAAACAACGTTGTGACTATGCTACAAGTAAAATAATAGTTTGGCTTCATTTATAAAAATCAAGTTTTTCTTTTTCCATTCTCAGGTCAAAATCTTCACTTCTTTAATAAATCTTTTTTATCCCTTTCCTACCATCTTCAAAGGTGTGTATCACAGCAAACGTCCTCCAGCCAAGCACCGCTGGCTGTAATTCCCTTCAGAACCCTTTAATTTTGTTTCAAGCGTTCCCGCAAGGTTGCCATTTGACATCAGTGTAAGATGTAAGCATAGTGCCTTTGCAGAATACATACCCTCCATAGGCCTACCTAGCTGTGCTTGGGGATTTGCACACTAAATCAGTATCTTTGCTTTCTGTTAAAATGTACACTGTAAAATGATGAAATATTGCAAGGGACTCATAATCACAGTGCTTGATCTTTGATTTTAGATGATTCATATTAAGTCACAATGGGGTATATTTCCTGTTGTAAGCACAATGGGCATGCCTCTAAAATTGGTTTTGCACGCCTTGTGCACACAAAACCCAACACTTGTGCATGCAACGTGGGTGATATCTTGTGAAAATGGGCC
Source organism: Malaclemys terrapin pileata (assembly GCF_027887155.1). NCBI lineage: Eukaryota > Metazoa > Chordata > Testudines > Emydidae > Malaclemys > Malaclemys terrapin. Next base: position 47,456,914 of record NC_071506.1, on the reverse strand, counting down.
ACTGCTCAATTGTCATGTACGAATGGAGAGTTTTCTGCAAGTAAAAGGGTTATAGGTATGCTTTTTTGGGGTGTGCTCCATTGTACCAGAATGTGTGGTCCAACATACTAATTATTAGTTAAATATAAACTAGTTGTCATGATTTAACAAAAACTGGAGCATTGACCAGCACAATTTAAATGTGTTTTTGTTTGGGCTACAGAGTTTTGCCTTCATCTTGTTCTGTTTCCCTACTAACCTAATTTCCATCCTCTTCCTGCTGTCTTTGTGCATCTGCCTTGTAATTTAGCCTCACACCTGCAGTGACTTCTTGGTTAACAATTTCTTTAGATAAAATAAGTACAGATATTTGCTTCATTTTACTATATAAAACATATTTTGTAGAATTAAGTCACTTTACAATGGTGGCTGGCATTATGATCCCATTTTACAGAGGCACAGAGAAATTAAATGATTTGTGTAAGGACACACACCAAATCTGCATCAGACCTAAGACTAGAATCTAGGTTTCGTGACAGCTAGGTCCATGCTTACTGTGTTCCGCTAAGCCTGATGGGAGACTCCCAGAGGATACGCACTAAAATACACTGGGGAGGGTGGATTTTTGACAAGAGAGAAGGTGAGAAAAGCAACACAGATTACAGCCAGAATTGCCTTGGGCACTCTGGAGAAGTCTAAGCAACAGATTTAAAATATTTAGTCTGCCTTGAAACTCAGGCTCAAATCTAGGCTGGTTTGTCTTTGCTTTTCACCCTCAAGATAAATAAAGTGCATTCTACGCTGTTTGATCTGTACATCTTTCAGACAAGAACTTAAAAATTTGAGGGTAAAAACGTGGCTCCATTGAAGTAAATGGGTACTTTGCCATCAATTTCAGTGGTGCCAAGATTTCATTTGAACCTCTATCTGCTATCACATTTTTTAAGATGAGGAGTTCACCTCAGTATCACTGTATAAAATGTTCCTCTTTCCACTGTGGTGCAGTGCACAGTTTCACAGCTGTCTGCTGCCCACGTACACAGAATCCTGCTGCAATGTAGTATTGATCTATCTGTCTAATAATTACAGTGCTTTGGTATGAAAGGTGCTATATAAATGTAAAATATTATTGCAGTACACTCGACTTAACTGGAACAGCTGCTTTATTGGAAACCTCCCAGATTAATCAAGCCTAATGATAGCAGATTTGTAATGACTGCTTCTTAATTGGCACATATTAGCATATATACTGCATAATGGATATATAGCTAGTGCCAAGTAGTTAAATGGTGTTGAAAAAGGTGAATATTAAAGATATGGGGTGAAATCCTGCCCCCACTCAAGTAAAAGGCAAAATTACCATTTACTTCAATAGGGCCAGGATTTCATCCATTGTCTTTTAAAAGAGAAATCTGTCACATCAAATGGCAATGGTGGCTGGTTTCTGGAGGCATCCAGCCAAACATAATGAAACGCACAAGTTCCTTTGGTATGTCTACCCTCCTTTATGTCCCATCATTAATGCACTTTTAAAATAAAGATTTTAAGCACTCCTTATTTCAGCTTTATATTGACCCCATCCCTTCCACTCCACTAATGTTCCCACCCTGGTAATCTTCTATCCACTAGTTGCCCCTGTGCTTGCTTCCATCCTACCCTCTGTGCATGATACAGCCTCCCTGAGTTCAGTTGCAGACTCTTAACCTGGCTCTTAAAGACTCACTTCTGTCGTGCTGCCTAGAGTGAATCCAATTGGCTTATGCAAATATACCTTATTTCTGACCCCCCTAAATTCTGTCTACATGCCTGTTTGTCCTTGGTGTGTGAGCTCCTCACAGTGAAGACTGTCCCTTCTGGATGTGCGGAAAAACACCTACCACATCCAACGAGAAGAGTAAAGTCAATGGGATATTTTCTCCCATTGACCCCCCGCGGTGTAGACCCCGTGGTAACTCAATCTAAGGTATGTCAACTCCAGCTATGTTATTCACGTAGTTGGAGTTGTGTAGCCTAGGTCAACTTGCTGCGGTAGTGTAGACATAACCTGAGTGTTGCCATAAACCGACAGGGATAGATTTTTTCAGAAGTGCTCAGCTCCCAGCAGCTCTCACTGTAAGCCTCAAATTTGTTTGAGAATGGGGAACACTTCTGAAAATTTGGCCATTTATTTAGATGCTTAAGTGCGAGCTGTTGGATCTGATCTCTTTTGAAAATCTGGCTTATAATAAATAAATAATAATAATACACAAAAAGCAGGAATACATATGTAATGTTGAAAGTCCGTTAATTTTTGTCTTCTTGTTCTGATGCAAAAAGACATGGTTGCTCTTTATATCATTATGAATTATCTGCTAATTAAACTAATGAATAATACAATACAAAGAGGAATTCCTTATACAGTCCTACATATAGAAAATCTTTTTTTTTTTTAGTGCTCATTAAGATCTACTATACAAAGATTGAAAAAAGTCAGGTCAATGGTTCTAAACTTCTGAGCATTTTAAATTCAATGGGTCAGAGTTGGAGATGATCTCCAGTGTGAGATGATTCCCCAGCTGAGATTAAATTTAAGTAACCACTCAGAAGACTGACAATAATAGACTGCTTAATGAAAATAGACTTCTAATAAATGTAGAGCAGAACTATATTCATTACTCAGGGGATACTTTGTACAACCTCTTGTACAGTTTTTCCTGCACACTCATTTCTTTGGCAGATTGGGCCGCCTCAGACAAGAATTTGGGTATGGATATGTTGGATATCTTTAATATGCATTAGCTACTGTTTAAATATCTACCACCCTGGATTAATACAATCCTCAATCCTGTAAAGGAAGCGTGGAACCTTACTTCCCCATGGGGTACAATTAAAGTCAAAGTTTATCCAAAGATATCTGCTTAAAGAAAAAACAAATTATCATCAGTGGGTCTTAAACCTGTTAGGTACTCAGTGACCAACATGTGTATGTGTGTGTGTGTGTGTGTGTGTATATATATATATATATATATATATATATAATGTAAAATATATTTTAGAAGCCAAAAAACATAAACATTTAATAAAAACACAGGATATAATCAATATTGAAACTGTGAATTTCTGTAGGACCTTAAACAATGACTGATCTTTAGATAAAATTTGGCTATCATCTCTGTTCAATATTGGTTATGACTTGATTTTCCCAAGGCTCTTACTCTTGCTGGCAAGAAATCATATTTTCAGTGCCAGTGATAGTTGCCCTATGTCTCAGTATAAAGGATGTGATTGACTTTCTTACATCTCTGAAAATATTAAATGATTCTCTTTGAGTAAAAAGAATAAGTTGATCCATGATTTTGTTGTTGTTGTTCTGCATTCGCCTGGTTTTCATTCTCCTTTGTTTTTCACTCTTCCTTTCCTCTATGGACAATTTTGCCATTGTTTCAGTTTTATGCATTGAGTTTATCCCTAGAGGGTCATCTATAATGTGATTCATTATGCCTTCCAGTCAGTTACGGCACCTATTGACAACATTTGAAAAAACATGTTTTTGATCATTTCAGACTCAGCGCTAGCAGCCTGGGAGATTATTATTGTCACTGTTTTTATTGACAGGATCATCTTTTGTTTTTTTTACTTTCTCTTTTCTAGGTCAAAGAGTTTATGCCATCAGAAGTGTCTGACTTCAGGTGAATTAGTACCTTCATGAGCAGAAAATACTGGGTTCAAAAGAGCTCTTTAATCTAGCGGAGAAAGGCATAACAAGAACCAATGGCTAAACATTAAAGCCAGACACATTATAATTAGAAATAAGGCACTCATTTTTAACAGTGAGAGTGATTAACCATTGCAAGAAAGTATCAAGAGAAGTGGTAGATTCTCCATCACTTGAAGTGTTCAGAACAAGACTGGATGGCTTTCTGGAAGATATGCTTTGGTTAAATCCAAGTTATTGCCTCAATACAGGAATAACTGAATGAAAGTCTATTGCCTTTGTTATACAGGAGGTCAGACTACGGGATCTAATGGTCCCTTTTGACCTTATATTCTTTGGATTTATGACTAAACCAGCCATGAACAATAATCAATAGTCTTAAAGTGTTAGGAAAATCCTGATCTGAAACATGTACAGATCAGAAAAGGCAGATCATTAAATAAGTATTACAAAGGCAGTTAAAGACAAGGCACGCACATACAGTTTATATAGTTACAATGGCCTCATATATGACTGTACATCTTAACTTGATGAACACGGAACATTGTTGAGAGGTTATGAGAATGCTCTTAATAAAGCTGCATGCCCCTGTGGAACATCAGGATTCTATTTTGGCCCCAAATGTCCCCAAATTCAAGCTCTTGATTCTGTATGTAGTTTTCCTAGTCATTATTGCCTGTTTTCTTCTTTCTTTCTTTCTTTTTCTTCACCTTCCTATATATAATCCCATATCTCAGTTTGGCCCATAGGTATTATTTTATTTCCAGGTTAGAATTAATTCCATCACTTTCCTATAGTATTGACTTTCACGAGCCTGACACCTATCCCATCTCTAATAGACTCTTCTCTCTGTAATATTGTCCGTGCTTACTGCAGCAGCCTAGCTTGGATTGTTGTAGCATTGGTTGTTATGCCCCAGTTGATGTTTGTCACTGAGTCCTCTTTCAGCATGCCTTTTCTGTGCCCAATCAGCACCAATCAACAGCAGCATAGCCTGTCTCCAAAGCCTCACTTTTATAGAAAGTTTAGTGGATTATCTTTTCTTCAGGTAAGGGCTTTTCAAAACTGAGATGTGTGATAAATGCTTCCCTGTCTGTTCCACTGGGGACAGGGATAGATCTGCATGTAGGGCCAAATTTACAAAGATATTTAGGCATAAAGTTGTAGATGGGTGCCTGGGAAGATCTACAACATTCCAAAGCAGCTTAGGTGCCTAACTCACATTGACTAAACACCTTTGTTAACTTAAATGTATAGTTTAGCATCTAAATAAAATTGGAATCAGTTGTAGCAGTCTCTTGAAATTAGGCCAGTTATTTAAGTGGCTAAGTTTGGTCCCTAACTTTAACTACCAGAGTTTGAAAATGTTGGCCACATTTAGTAAAGAACTTCCAATAGATTATAAAATAAATGCTAGTATAATAAAAATTCTGCTGGGCTCCAAGGTATATTTTTTGAAGAAGAGTATTTTTATTATAATGGATTTTATCATGCAAATATTTCATTTTAGGGCAAAGTTATACAGTACAACACCAAGCCATAATCTAAAATGCAAACAGATAATCTCCATACTGAGACAGGCTAGATGGGTATGACTGTTGCTATTGGAAAAGTATTTTGGCAGAATCCTCTGTAAGGAAAATTTGGTGTCTTTCTGCTCTTTTTCTCTCTCTTCTTTGGGAAGTTCAGTGGATTCTCTAGTCCTACGGCTTCTATTATCCAGCTCAATGAGTATGTACCATACTACCCCTCACTTCTCTGCAAGACTGTGTATGACCAGGGAACAACAGTTCCTCTTGTTCCTAGTAAAATACATTCTTCTGATTCTGTTTAACTTCCTTTAAGATCAGAGCATTTCTGTGGATGGCCGCTAGAAATGGCAGATGCTTTTTCTATTTCATCACAGCAATGCATGGAATATTTGTAATGTAACCAGATGCCCCTCTTTCTTTCTTAAAACGTATAAAGAATATTTCACCAATTCCTATTCTTCTCTGCTTTTCTGATTTTATGAACAGAATTTTCCTTTAAGTGCCTGTCTTTCTTTGATAATCTGGTAGGTCACCTTGTTATATTAATAACTACAGAATGCATACCATCCCTTTTTTTAAAGAAATCACTGGTGTATATATAGTACATGACATGGAAGCTGTACCATCTATGTGTCTCATAAAAGTTAGAATAATTTCCCTTGGCGTCTTTTATCATGTAAGTGTCATCAAAATATAATGTTTTCATTAAGATTGTGCTCAATGATTTTTCCTTTTTTTATTTTATTTGGCTATTAAGTGCCTTACAAGATGTATAATATATAATGCTTAGGAGCATGTGGGGATAGTGTGTAAATCCTCATAAATCCAGATGAGGTTTTCCTACCTATTATTTTATTTTAGATTTCTCATAAAGAAAACTGAGATTCTATTCTGATTAGTTTTAAGTCAGCTAAATTGCTGGCTGCTCAGATCATATATCAATAATAGCATATAGTAAGCTGTGTCTTAGAGCCAAACAGGGCCTAATTCTATGGTCCTGAACTGGGCAAATCTCCTATAGATTTCAGCGCTCTTTGCACCCATTTACTGCAGGACTGAATTTGGTCCCCACATAACACCAAATCTGTGGCACACCCACTGAGTACCAGATGGGTGCAAGTCACACTATGTTGCCATTTCTGTGTTCTGACCTCTTAATGCATCAGGTAACTTGTGTCATCATTTATGTCGCTGCTGAATTTGAACCCCAGTTAGTGCTGGCTGGAGAACTTTTGCCTACAGTTTTTGATGAAAGGTACAAACAATTTTTCATAAAGCTTTTTGCGAATTTTTCACCTGGTTTTGTTTTTACCCCCATTCCCTTTAATCTTTGTCCAAAAGAAAATGGCTGAAGGCAATAGAAAATGTTAGAGAATTCTCAACAGTCTGGGTCAAATCCAGGCCAGTGCAGCTCCACTGATTTCAATTCAGTTGTATCAGGGAGGAACCTGGCGCTCTCAGTCTACTATCTCTGAGTGAGAGATGAGTTTTATTGGTAATGCAGGGCAGCAGACAGTTCACACTAAGGACCTGATCCTGCAAAGATCTCCATGTGGGCAGATCCTTCACCTGCATGGAATCTTGCTGACTTCCTGGAGGTTCTTCACAGGAACTGGAGTCTGCTCTTATCAAGCCATTTACAGGATCTGAGCCCAAGCTACTTTGTTCTTCAAGTAAGCAAGAGACTTCAGCTCAGGGTAAGCTCTGAGTTTTATCTTTAGGTTGATAAACATTCATGAGAAAATATTAACCAAAACATTTGCATTATATGGTAGTTTCCTACATGTAATAGATTTTAGGGCCCACAGAGACCATTGTGATCATCTAACCCCATTTGCTATGTAGCACAGGCCATATAATTTCACCCAGAATGTCCTGCATCAGGCCCAATAATAGAGCTGGGCAAACAACTGATTTTTCAATTTATTGGCAGTTCCAAAAAAATGGTTCTGGGTTGAAACAATATTGAAAATTGTCAGAATTTCATTTTGGGTCAAGTAAAATTTTTAATTTGGTTCAAAACAAAATGTTTCATTTTGGGTATTTTTAGCAAAAGAGAATGAAATAAAGAGCTAGACTGACAAAACACAGCTGGAGAAGGAAGTGCTAGTGTCTCCTTATAACACTGCTCTACAGCCAAAATGCTTCTGAAATAAATGTAGTCAAACTTTACTAATTCTGGGTCACTGAGAACGAAAATGATGCTTTAAATTGTTGATTGGCTCTAGTTTTCAAGATATGCTATTGGGTCAGTATATACGACCCTTGACTTGGGAATGGTGGAGGATAAGTGAGTTATAAAGGGAAGGGGATCTCAATTTAAACCAGAAATGACTAAAATACATCTTTGACTGGATCTATGAATAAATCTATGACTGGGTTTGGACAGTACTTGCTTTTTAGGCAAAACAATGAATGATGCAATCTGAAGCTGGTATTGCGTCATACATGGTATGAATTGCATCATGTTATTCCTAGAAGTCATGGATGATGCAATCATAACGAAGCTTACATCACTCTGCTGAACAAATTGCCCTATATCAGCTCTAGAAATCATACAGTGTCGTGCTCTCTTATTTGTCAGTGTTTGATTTTGCAAAGGGACACATTTCTGTTTAGCCAAAGTGCGCAGAGATGCCTCGTACTTGTGTGAACAGTGCAGATAACTTCTGCTATGTTTGTGGTGAAGTGACTTTTGCATCACAAAAGCACAGTATAACCACTATGGTTAAGAAAGCCTATCACCTTTATTTTGACTGCAAAATTGGAGATTAGGACAAGAGGTGGGCCCCACACATATGCTGCAACACTTGTGCAACAAGTCTTCGCCAGTGGTTGAACAAGAAAAGGAAATCTATGCCTTTTACAGTGCCAATGATTTGGAGAGAGCCAACAGCTCATACCAGCAATTGTTACTTCTGCATGGTGCCTCCAGTTGGGAAAGGTGTGTCAAAGAAGAAAAAGTGGATTGTGCATTATCCAAACATTCCATCAGCTATACGCTCAGCACCCCACGGAGAAGGACTGCTGGTTCCTAATGCACCAGAATCATTCTCACTTGAGTCAGACGAGGAAGAGGAAGAGGATGAAACTTCTGGTCCTGAACCATCAATGTCACAGGATTTTCTCCCATCCTCCTCCTCTGAACCACACCTCATAACACAAGGTGAACTGAATGACCTTGTCAGGGATTTGGAACTACCCAAGAGTAAGGCAGAGCTGTTGGGCTCCAGACTACAGCCGTGGAATCTCCTGGCAGGTGATGTTAGGGTTTCCATGTTCCGTGACCGCCAAAAGGATCTTGTCCCATTCTTTTTCATGGAAGGTGATCTTGTAGCCTGCAACAACATCGATGGTGTGATGGCAGCCCTCAACATCGTTCATGATCCAGATGAGTGGAGACTGTTCATTGATTCATCGAAGACGAGTCTTAAAGCTGTTTTACTGCATAATGGCAATGTTTTGCCATCAATTCCAGTAGGTCATGCAGTCCATATGAAGGAAACCTATGACAACATGAAACAACTTTTGAGATGCATAAACTATGACCAACGTCAGTGGCAGCTTTGTGGCGATTTGAAGGTTGTTGCTCTCTTGCTTGGTCTGCAGACTGGATACACAAAGTACTGCTGTTTTCTCTGCGAATGGGATAGTCGTGCAAGAGATTCCCACTACATCAAGAAAGACTGGCCACTCCGACAGTCATTGGAGCCTGGGAGGAAAAGCGTTCAGCATCCACCACTTGTTGAATCAAGGAAGATTTAGTTACCACCCTTACACATCAAGCTGGGTCTGATGAAGAACTTTGTCAAGGCCATTGACAAAACACAAGCAGCTTTCAAGTACCTCCATGGAAAATTTCCAAGGTTAAGTGAAGCTAAGATAAAGGAAGGTGTCTTCGTTGGTCCTCAGATTCGTGAACTTCTTCGAGATGATGCATTTGACCATGTACTGTGTGGCAAGGAAAAGATGGCATGGAAAGCCTTCCAGTTAGTGGCAATAAATTTTCTCGGAAACAACAAGGCAGACAACTACAGGTTGTTGTGGGAAAACCTCCTCAAGGCATACAAAAGCCTTGGTTGCACCATGTCACTAAAGATACATTTTTTGCACTCTCATCTAGATTTTTTTCCACCGAACTGTGGAGCAGTAAGCGACAAGCACGGCGAGCGATTTCACCAGGACATTGCAACAATGGAGAAACGCTATCAGGGCAAATGAAGCCCAACAATGCTTGCAGACTATTGCTGGACAGTGACAAGAGATGCTCCATTTAATGAATACAAGAGACAAGCCAAGAAGCGCCGAGTAGACACTGAATAGGACTAAACTATGTACATAATAGTTTTTTGCCTTTTGTTTCATAATACATTTTATTTATATAACCCTTTTGCTGATTTTTAAAGTGTTACATAAACAGGACAAGTGAAATATTATCATGTAAAGCAACCATAAACACATGAAAAGACCTAGGTTTACAATTTATGATTAAAACTCTACTATCTACACAATGTACATAGACATAAAATGTAAAAACTTAAATATCTTAGAAACAGTAGCCAATCAGTTGTTTTAATTGTCATATGTGAATTCAGCACATCAAAATACATAATAAATAGCACATTTTATCTCTGAAGCAGATGACTTCTCAAAAATTGTAGACCAGTGTAATCTTTATCTCAGTCATTAGGGCAGTTACCTGGCATGTAGAAGCCCAGGTTTGAATCTCTCTTCTGGAGCAGGGTTGTTTTGACATTTCTGGTGGGTTTTTCTTTTTTAACCAAAACAATTTCCCCAAAATTACACAAATTGGTTTCAGTTAACCCCAATCTGCATTTTTTAGTAAAAAAAAGTTTCAGCAGCTCTACCCAATAACCTATGGTTAAACTAAAGCAAACCTTTTAGAAAGAATTCTAATCCTAATGTAAAAGTTTCAAATCTTGGAGAATTCAGCACATCTGTTGGTGAGTTTTTTCCAATGATTGATTACCCTCACCGTTAAGAATGTGCACCTTCCTTTCAGTTTAAATTTACCTTGTTCTAACTTCCAGCCATTGAATCACGTTATGCTGTCATCTGCTAGATTAAAGATCCCTCTCCTCCACAAAAGTTTGTGGCTATCTTCATTTCCATTGGCTTGAAACAGAATTTTTAAATAATTTCAGTGGAGAATAGACATGGTATATTGTGAACTACTGTTAATATATCAATTTGTGGTTCTCATGGAAGGCAAATAAATGACAAGACAGGTCTCAGTCTGTTGTCACAAAACGGAAAAATGGCCAGTATCACAGTTTTGCCGCCTAACTGTCCTAAGAGCTTTTAAAAAATTGTCTAATGATCTAATATGTTGCTATTTTTGTTAAATCTGATTAATGATGTTCTCTAAAAAAATAACCTAAGCTAAGAGGAACAAAATGCAATCTTATTTTCATTTTTGTTCTACTAACGTATGGGTGTTGGTCTTTGGAAAAAAATATTTTATCTTACAAATGTATTTGCTACAATGATTTTTGGAAATCAATGAGACCTACGTACCAATTGATGGTTTCTCCAGTTTACAAAACACTTGGAGTCATTCACTTTGAGAGCAATTAATGAGTATTTATTAAAATTATACATTTAACAAAAACAGAAACCTTTTTGCTTTTTCCCTTAAAAAAGATGACCACCGCATTATTTTGATTTTCATTCTCTCATTAGCTCCTTCCCCTCGATTAATGTGAGTGTTCTGGTGTTCTGTGTACTGAAGTGTACTGTGTACTGAGGTGTATTGAAGTGCACTGTGGGCTTGAAATAGTACTGCCATGGTCTCCAGTTATCCATGTACAGGCTTTCCCATTCCACTCACCCACTGTGCCTTAGCAGTGAATATTATTTCAGTCTTTGGCTTTGCAGAGGCTGCTAAGAAGGGTGCAAGAAATTGAAGAGAAACCATCAAACTAATTTTTACATAGGCCACCATCAAACAGCCAGTAGAGGGAGTACCATCTTTAACCTGAAAATGTACAATTGTGTGACCAGGGCAGGCCTTTCAAAATAGTCTTATTTTTAGTGCTATAATTTCAATCGTTTAAAATGTAACATGATGAAAAGAGAGGTTTTTATAGGAAAGGCTTTGCTTGACATGGTAGACTAGTATATTTAATAAATACGCACTTAGGCCATTTTTAAATGTTCCAAACTCATATTTACTTGATGTTACAGGATATCACATAAAGATATATTTAGACAACTGTTAGTCTCTTATTTACTTGATAGGCTGCAATGTCTTCTTTTAATAAATATATATCCTCTGCTTTGAAGCAACTGTGACTCTTAGTCCTATAGTAACTGCAGTGTTGCCTAGTTCCTTTAGTATTCATACATGGTAACAGTCTGCCCATTGAGTCCTTTGATGCCTTGGATACATATGAATGAACCAGGGATTCACAGAGGATGAAATTCACCCTGCTTAAGAGGGTCAGCATGTTTGCATGAATACTTTGTGCTTAGCACTTTCTAAGAATGTGTATTTTTGCAATATTAACCCTGTTCTTGTCAGATTCTGTGAGCAGGTCCTGCCTCATACCAGGCCTATAATACAGTACAAGGACTTATGTCTCAGGCTCTTTTCCTACTACACTAGTTTCCTTACAAATATGAATGTGTGCCCTTGCTTAATGCATTTATAAAACAGTAGAAAATCATTTGACGTAATTCTCTGTCAGGGAGAAGTTTGATATTCAGATTAAATGAAGTGCAGAGTTTTCTTCAGCTTGCTCAAAATGGAATGTCAGTCGAAGAAACAAAGTCCCTGAGCTCTTGGTTGCAGCTAATATTTCCAATAGTAAAAGAGTTTGGTAAAGTGAGGCTTCCACTGGTACGAGAATCAAAATATTTTTTCTGTACAGTATTTCCCACTTAAACACAAAGGGCCTCATATTCAGATATGCTAGAAACCCTCAGCACTCATTGGTGTGTGCTCACCACTCCTGAAAAATCAAGACTTTAATGTTCAAAAGTGACTAGTCGTTTTTGGTGCCTCAATTTTTTGGCATCCATGAGGATAGGTACTCAATACTTTGAAAATGGGGCTGTTCTGGAGTGTCTCAGGGTGGGCGCTCAAAAACGGAGGTCCCAAATCACTAAGGGTATATCTACTCTGCAGCTGAGTGCGAGCTATATAAACAGGATATGTACAGAAATAATAATCCATAACACTTTCCCCTTCCAGATATTTCCCCCCAACCCCCCCATGGCAGTAAGTCTGCCTACAATAGTAATGCTTCCATTTATGCTGTTCCCTAACATTGGCATTCCTCAGGAATTCAAAACCTTAGAGAGATAAGTGCTCATCTGGCAGCTGTACAGAAGGTGCTGCTGAAGTGGCATTTTAGAAACTAGCTGCACTACGGTATATGCCAATTCACAGGCTTTTACAAAAAAAAAATCCCAGCATAACACTGGTTTATATAAAGAACAGGAGTACTTGTGGCACCTTAGAGACTAACAAATTTATTAGAGCATAAGCTTTCGTGGGCTACAACCCACTTCTTCGGATGCATATAGAGTGAAACATATATTGAGGAGAAATATATACACACATACAGAGAGTATGAACAGGTGGGAGTTGTCTTACCAACTCTGAGAGGCCAATTAAGTAAGAGAAAAAAAACCTTTGAAGTGATAATCAAGATAGCTCAGTACAGACAGTTTGATAAGAAGCAAATGTGAGAATACTTACAAGGGGAGATAGATTCAATGTTTGTAATGGCTCAGCCATTCCCAGTCCTTATTTAATCCTGAGTTGATTGTGTCTAGTTTGCATATCAATTCCAGCTCAGCAGTCTCTCGTTGGAGTCTGTTTTTGAAGTTTTTCTGTTTTAAAATAGCCACCCGCAAATCTGTCATAGAATGACCAGACAGGTTAAAGTGTTCTCCCACTGGTTTTTGAGTATTATGATTCCTGATGTCAGATTTGTGTCCATTAATTCTTTTGCGGAGAGACTGTCCGGTTTGGCCAATGTACATGGCAGAGGGGCATTGCTGGCACATGATGGCATATATCACATTGGTAGATGTGCAGGTGAACGAGCCCCTGATGGTATGGCTGATGTGATTAGGCCCTATGATGATGTCACTTGAATAGATATGTGGACAGAGTTGACATCGGGCTTTGTTACAAGGATAGGTTCCTGGGTCAGTGGTTTTGTTCAGTGATGTGTGGTTACTGGTGAGTATTTGCTTTAGGTTGGGGGGTTGTCTGTAAGCGAGGACAGGTCTGTCTCCCAAGATCTGTGAGAGTAAAGGATCATCTTTCAGGATAGGTTGTAGATCTCTGATGATGTGCTGGAGAGGTTTTAGTTGGGGGCTGAAGGTGACAGCTAGTGGTGTTCTGTTATTTTCTTTGTTGGCCCTGTCTTTTAGGAGGCGACTTCTGGGTACTCGTCTGGCTCTGTCAATCTGTTTTTTCACTTCAGCAGGTGGGTATTGTAGTTTTAAGAATGCTTGATAGAGATCTTGTAGGTGTTTGTCTCTATCTGAGGGATTAGAGCAAATGTGGTTATATCTTAGAGCTTGGCTGTAGACAATGGATCGTGTGGTGTGTCCTGGATGGAAGCTGGAGGCATGTAGGTAAGTGTAGCGGTCAGTAGGTTTCCGGTATAGGGTGGTATTTATGTGACCATCGCTTATTAGCACAGTAGTGTCCAGGAAATGGACCGCTTGTGTGGATTGATCTAGGCTGAGGTTGATGGTGGGAGGGAAATTATTGAAATCATGGTGGAATTCCTCAAGGGCTTCTTTTCCATGGGTCCAGATGATGAAGATGTCATCAATGTAGCGCAAGTAGAGTAGGGGTGTTAGGGGACGAGAGCTAAGGAAGCGTTGTTCTAAATCATGTTGGCATACTGTGGGGTCATGCGGGTACCCATAGCAGTGCCGCTGACTTGAAGGTATATATTGTCCCCAAATGTGAAATAGTTGTGGGTGAGGACAAAGTCACAGAGTTCAGCCACCAGGTTAGCTGTGACATTATCGGGGATACTGTTCCTGATAGCTTGTAGTCCATCTTTGTGTGGAATGTTGGTGTAGAGGGCTTCTACGTCCATAGTGGCCAGGATGGTGTTTTCTGGAAGACCACCGATGGATTGTAGTTTCCTCAGGAAGTCAGTGGTGTCTCGAAGATAGCTAGGAGTGCTGGTAGCGTAGGGTCTGAGGAGAGAGTCTACATAACCAGACAAGCCTGATGTTAGGGTGCCAATGCCTGAGATGATGGGGCGTCCAGGATTTCCAGGTTTATGGATCTTGGGTAGCAAATAGAGTGTCCCTGGTCGGGGTTCTAGGCATATGTCTGTACAGATTTGTTCCTGTGCTTTCTCAGGGAGTTTTTTTTAGCAGATGGTGTAGTTTCTTTAGGTAATCCTCAGTGGGATCAGAGGATAGTGGCCTGTAGAATGTGGTGTTAGAGAGCTGTCTAGCAGCCTCTTGGTCATATTCCAATTTATTCATGATGACGACAGCACTCTATATGCATCCGAAGAAGTGGGTTGTAGCCCAGGAAAGCTTATGCTCTAATAAATTTGTTAGTCTCTAAGGTGCCACAAGTACTCCTGTTCTTTTTGAGGATACAGACTAACACGGCTGCTACCCTGAAAACTGGTTTATATAAATACTTTGAGTGAAATTTAAAAAAAATAATTTCATTCTAGGAAATAACTGTTCTCTGTTAGCCTCTACATACTCCTCTCTGTATACTCCTCCCTTCTAGTGTTTCTGACAGTGCACAAGATTCTTTTGTGAAGGATCTAGAATATACTTACAATCCATTTCAAACTAGTTATTGATGCAGAAGGGCTCAAAAAATCTTGAAACAATGATGTACTGGTTTAAGAAATACTTTTAGTATTACCAGTGGGCACGTAAATAAATAGTGAAGCAATTCTAAAAAAAAAAAAAAAAAAAAAAAAAGGTTGGTTAAAGCATCCCACAAAAGAGAACAAAATGTAAATTTTGTTATTAGTAATCAGTTACTCATTTTCAATTAAACACAAGTTGTAGGTGGACATCCAAGGTAGTTGTTTCTCTTTTTGTGATCTGTTCTAAAATCTATGTGTAGCAACCCTCATCCTGGTTAACAGCAGAACTTGAACTCTAGACCTTCAGCACTAAAGGACAAACCTCTATCATTTGACCTAAAGGACTAGCCCTGTGAAATAATGTCCTCTATAATTTGGAAAGAATGTTAATTATGTCAGTTGAAATTGTATCAGGTCCTAAATCTATTACCTGGGAGAAATAGCTGGCAGCTATCCTCTGTTGATCAGTCACAAAAGGGAATGTGTACACAGGCTAAACAGTTAGGTGTATTCTATGCAGTACTTCAATGTCTGTACTTGTAGCAGAAGTGTATTTTGTCTTTCAGCTAATAGTGCCCCTGTTGATGGTCACTTTGGCACTGTGGTGATTTTTCTTCTAGTGACTTGGCCCTCTGGATGGGTGATTGTCTCTGTATTATGTCCACACTTTCTAGGTCATAACTGTCCAACTGAAAGTCTCAAAATGTCTTCAATACAAACAAAGTTCTTCTGTCCTCTGTGGGCATGGTTCTCATGGCACTTGCTTCAAAAGTAGGTTTTCTCTGCTGATACATGATTCTCAGATTTATGCCTATTAGCAAAGTAGAGCACAAACAGATCTGAGCAAGAAACCTGTATTTCCCTTCATGGTCAAGGCAGCCTCAGACATTTGTACCAATATCAGTGATCTCACTGAGCATGTGAATTTCATTCAATATTACATCATCAGTGTTAGTGGTAAAATAATGGTGCATTTTAAGTAACGCTGAATTACAGTGGAAATCCTTTACTCATTACATCTACATGAAAACCAAATGAACTTATTGTACTATTAAAATAAATGCTAAAGACATTAATAGAGTAATGATTAAACTGCTATTTTAAAGTGTTACCGTTACTAGCCATGTTCCATACAGGGACACAGAGAAGATATTGCTTTACCTACAGGATATAACATCCCTTCACCATTAGTAAGCTTGGTGGGAAATGAAGATCCTCCCATTCACCAACACAGACAAATATTGTATATAAAAATGGTCGGTTACATTGGTAGTTACAACCATCCTGTTAATTCCTCTCCAGACCCTCAGGCCAGCCTTATGTGTAGTGCTATAATCATGGGGCAAAGGAGTCTGTTACTTTTTGATGGGGAGAAGCATGACATTTCTGAGGATGTGCTGGCTGCCTGAACCTCCCATTGAAGGCAAGATTGGGGGCAACTTTTGCCTCTGAAAGCCCCGCCTTCCCTTTCATATGGATTTACCACCAGTAGAGACTCTGTAAAAGCCTGGGTAAATTTGTCAGGGGCATTGGGCCAAAAACTGGGTAGGAACCCGGGGTAAGCCTGCACATACCCACAGTGCATCACATTTCACAGAAGACCTGGTGTCAGGTATTTTGGCAGGATGTTAGTATTTGTAGTTGCACTGATGTAAACATTTCTAGAGTCAGGAGCCTCTCCTTAACGACTCATTCTTCAAATACCTGCAGATGTTAAAATATTAATGTGATAGCCTCCATTTCACAGTGGAGGAGACAGGCAAAGTGGTGAAATAGTGTTAGAGATTTAAGAACCAGCAATAGTCCTAAAACCACTTTCCTATCCAGTTTCTTGTACAGCAATCAGGCTGGCTCTCCTCCTGACTCATCTCCTACCATACAGAGGATTTATTGTGGCAATTCTTGACTTTGAGATCAATGACAGAAGATTATTACAAAGTGTTTTGTTTAAAAAGTTTACTTTTCTCATGCCACCTAGTTTTAAAAGCCCTCCTCACACAGCAAAATCAAAGCCAATTCATTAGCACACTGAAAGGCGCCTTGAGTGCCATCTTGCTGCCAGGTTCAACTTTCAACTCCCAGCTGTGTCAGCATTAGAGCTGTTCACAATTAAATGTATGGTGGGGAGAAGTGGTATTTTCCTCTCCACTGAATTCATTCTCAAAATTGGCTGAACCACTTTTACTTCCATTTTTTTAAAAATCACACTTCGACAGAGACCAGGCCTTGAAATTTCAACTCAAAGTGAAAGATTTAGGAAGACATAAGCAACTGAAGAAAGATTAGGACCAAATCTCTTAGGCAACCTTAATTATAACCAGTAGTATGAGTGCAATGTATATGGGGCCAGATTTTCCAAAACCAGGGCCCATTATCCCAGAGACACTTCCTTCCCCCACAGAAAATTCCCAGGGGCAAGGATACCACAGACCCCTGAAACCAGAGTCTAACTACAACTGTCTGAATAATCAGTTTTTCAGTTCTCTAGCAATACTGGAAGTTTTGGGGAATTTTCAGCAAATTGAAAAGTTGAAAAAATGGTGTTTTGGGTTGAATCAAATGTTTTGATCCCACCCGAAATCCAATATGTTGTTTAATTTCGACCATTTGTAAAGGGTTTTTGATTTTTAAAATAAAATTGAAGGAAATTTTGAAACAAAAAGTTGTTTTGAACTGAAAAAAAACGAAATTTTTCATTTTGAAAATGTTGAAATAAAATATTGTGACCATTTAAAAAAATTGGCTGGTAAACAGCTTTATGAAACTGACAGAAATTTGCAAAACATTTAGGTGTCACTGGATGCCCATTTTTACTGAAAAAGTTTTGTAAAAATTTTTGGCCAGCCCTACCTTTAACCTCATCCACAAATACTCAGCCCCTCCCTCCCATCTTTGATCTCCTCTGTCACTCCCTATGCCAGTAGCTTCAAAAAAGCTACATCATCCCCATGGCTGAATTAGCTTCAGTGCCCTGCATGGGGGACAAAGAGCAGGTAGTAGGGGATCTTGACCAAGTTGTGGCTTAGCAGCAGGTGCATGTAATCTAATATGTCAACGGGGCAGTCTGCAGTGACAGCCGGTACAAAGAAGACAGTTCTGAGGGATAAGTTTCTATATTTCACCTATATTCCTTTTTTTTCTTTACTCTAAATACACTGAAACATCAGACACACTCTGCTGATGTTTCTCTGGTTTTGTCTACAGGGTTATATGACCTTATCTCAATCAACTGATGTCCACTCAATAATTTAAAACACTATTGACTTGCCAACATCATTTATAATGCAAAACTATTTTGGGTCACCCAACCCTGTCTCAGCCAACTGGACAGTATTTGTCAAGCCAAGGATTCAGTCAATGATATAAAATGAATGGCAATGAGAGTTTCATAGTACCCTGATCCATCACTTTTTTGTTTATGCTACTTACTGGGTTTACTTTTTCTATTTCTTTTATAGTCTTCCTTCCCTTTCCCCATTTTAAAGCATATTGGTCGTTATGGAAACATTTGTCATTGGCATGGGTTGAGCTTAGTCACAGCCGCATGGGCAGAATAAAGTCGGCTTATGTAATAGTTGAACATTTGTACAAAGGTTTGGGAAATATAAGAGTTTGTATGATGGCTATACCTGTGTGTGTTTGCATATGTACATAAATATACACAATTCATGGTGATGTGGTATAAAGATTTTATCGGCATGAGTTTGTAATGGCCATATTACTCGAGTTTCAGGAACTTATGAGTGAGTTATACAGGTTATCCCAAAAGAGAATCCTTAAAAACCTTTATAGCACATCGAGCTGATGTGGGTTCTGTAAATGTCATATATTTTGCAGCAAATCCATATGAGAAATGTATTAGAGACTTTAAAAAAAATACTGGGTCTGTATTGACTGTAAAGAATTAGAGGCTTTGACTCATAGGTCCTTTTATACCCCAAAGAGATGCCTCCAAATGGACACTTATGCCTGTGCGGGTGTTAGACTCACAAACCAGGGTGTTTATCCAGGAACATTTTGTTAATGTTTATGTACATTTGTAAGAATCATAGATGATAAAGCCCACTGCTGGAGTGTTGCAAGGAGCTGAAAACTCCTCAGCAAATACACCCTGTTCACCAGAGATCTGCTGCAGACTGTTACAAGATAGACTATTTATTTATTTGTATTATGGTAGTGCCTTTGAACTCCAATCATAGATCAGGACCCCATTGTGCTAGGTACTGTAGAAACACAGAATGAAAAGAACTTACAGTCCAAATTTAAAGAGACAGAATGGTGGAAATACAGTTGTATTATTTTACTCAGTTCTGTGTAAAACAAACACTGGGGAGGGGGATCTAATAGGCTGTACTTATACTAAAATGTACATAATCACTTTTGAGCACTACCGGGCATTCTATTAATTTCAGCTGAGCTCTTTTCAGGAACATATCTTTGCAAGTTTGTAGTCAAGAAAATGGCAAGTTGGTAAAGGACTAGCTTTTTCATTGTCTTCTAATTTTGTGGGTACTGTATCTATTGCCTTGCTTATTCCTTCTGTAATGCCCTGAAACAGGAAATGTTTTTCACCAGGATTTGCTTGTTGCATCAAATTTCCTATAATCTAAGTCTTGTTTCTGTGCTTTGAGATGAACTGACTAGGTTGATTTTTTTTTTATTTACCAAATAATGGCATATCCTCAATCCTCTCTGATATTTCTGTTCTAAGATGATTGCTAGATGAAGTGCTAAATGAGAAGTTTAGACGTTCAGGCCTCATTTTCCCTCTACCTATTCCCCATAATGCTCCTTGAGCCTGCAATAGTATAAATGACGGCAGTAAAAATGTTCAATTTGAGTGTATTCTGGTTAGAATTTTGTGACCATATTTATGGCAGGGATTGTGTCTTATTACATGTTTGTTAAACACCAAAGATAAATTTCACCCCTGTGTTCCTCTTACAAACTTAAGCGAGACTTAACTGATGCTTAAGCCTTGTGTGAAGGTCTTGTGATGATCCCCACACTGAACTTCTGGGGTAACAGGCGTGATGTATAATAACATTGTGATAACAGAGGAGCAATTGCTCATTTTAGATGAGCACAGATTAAATAAATTAAGCCTAACATGAATGAAATTTTGGAAGGCTGCTTTACTATAAAAAGGACCTCATATTGGGTGTTCCCTTAATGAAGAAGCAAAATTGAGGAAGATCTGGCTTCTAATAAACCATGTGAAATTTCATTAAATGAGTAAAAAAGATAGAAAAACAATATATTGATCACTAATTCAATTAAGAAAAATTGCACTGCTTGAATTCATAATACAAGCACACATTGCATCATGTGTTTAGCAGTACGTCCATGTTTCAGAGACAGTTACATAGGGTCAAATCTTGTTCCTTGTGTTTGGCCCAAGTAAATTGCTCATGAGCGGAGGGCTTCCACTGAGGCAGTGGAATGGGGATGGAATTTTCCATGCAGGCCACAAGCTGCGGGGAAGAAATTTCAAGGCTGCAGTAACCTATGCAACTGCTGTGCCCTCGGATATAGGGATTTTGGCTGTGGATTCATGACTATCGTGATCTACCTCCCACTGACCGCAGCTGTCATCACCCCAGGTCCAGAGCTTTCCTGCATACTAGGTGGGATGGAAATACCTATGAACATAGACCCATGCTGCATGGGAGTGAAGACTTCTTGCACAGGCTCTCCACGACACAGTCAAAATGCTGTCCTTCTGCACCAGTTGTGAGGATCCCCTCAAAAGATCAGATATGGATAAATATAAATTGTGTGAATGCAAATAGGCATATTAAAAGAAAATCCTTTAAGACTTCATTAAAAATCTGCCCTTGATTACAGACTGGCTAAATGCCCAGGTAGATGGTGACGTATAAAATTACACCATGAACAACTACAGCTGAAAATGTGTTATTTCCTAGGTAACTATAAATGTGAACATGAAGATAAATACAATAAAAAAGAATATTTAATCATAGATCTACAAAATCACCTCTAGCTTTAACTGAAAAATGTGTGCAGTTATTTTTCTGACAGTCTTTTTGTCAGAAAACCAGTAACTGTGTTTTACAAAACTTCACCCAAGATTGTAGTCTTATTGTTCCATCTCAGGTGGGGAAAAATTAAGAGAGATTGTCGGGTTCCATTTGGAATTAATGAGTGGGATTTCCAGAAGTGCCTCAGTGATTTAGGAGCAGCATGACTTAAGGATGTTATGTATCTACTTAGCACACAGCAGTTGCACTTAAATTGTTCTTTCTAATGATAAGGACTCATTTCTGGTTTGAGAGAGATCTAATGGGAAATAAACCAGGACACTTTTAATTGCCTTAATTGCATATGAGATTTGAATTGATAATATTGGGAATATTTGCTCATGGTTGGCCTTGATGAATGATAGATGGGCAGAGATCCAACAGAACATCCCAGGCTTCCCTCTCAATTGAGTTTTCTCTCAGATGTTGTGGTTAAGTCAACTTTTTTCTTCAATTAATTAGGCTCGTGAGTCATAAAGATTGGTCATCAGATACTGCACCAGCCAGATATGAGTGGTCCCATACCAGAAAAATCTTATCTCTGACTCTTCAGGAATTAACAAACTCTGCCTCTAGCAGGGCCACCCAGAGGGGGGCAAGTGGGGCAATTTGCCCCGGGCCCCGCATGGGCCCACATGAGAGTTTTTCGGGGGCCCTGGAGCGGGGTCCTTCACTTGCTCCAGGGGCCCCGGAAAACTCTCGCGGGGCCCGGGCCCCCAGAGCTTCTTCCGCTCCGGGTCTTTGGTGGCAATTCGGCAGCGGGGGGTCCTTCCGCTCGGGGACCCACCACCAAAGTGCCGGGTCTTCAGGCCTGGCCCCCTGAATCCTCTGGGCGGCCCTGGTCTCTAGGTATATTTAAATTTTCTTTTTCTCTGAACAGTTCTTGAGTGAGATTAGGAAATTTACTAGCTATCCTCTCAGCTAATGAGTTCTATAATCAATAAATCAGACTGGTTGTTTTCTGTCTCACTTTCACAGCTTTTCTTCAAAACTTCTAAAATCCAGGCCCAATTCTTACTGTTGTTGCAGACTTTCTCTTTCTTTTAATTTGTACATTTAACATTTTACAGATACTTTGCTTCTGCTTCTTTCTTGCTTGCTTTGAGTCTTTTCTATCTGATTACATTTTCCTGTCTCTTTTCTGATGTTTCTCTTGATGTTTCTCGTGGCATTTGCTTTCTCTGCTGATTACATGAGTTGTTTTTTCCACACTGTTTGCCGCAGCATCTTTCAGATCCTTGGTGGAAATTACGGGCAGGATTTTCAGAAGTTCTGCGCATTGGCCTAACTCCCATTGAGCTCAGTGGGAACAGAGTCAGGACAACACTGAGAGCTTTTGAAAATGGCACTCTACAAATGACTTTGGCACTTTTAGAAATTTCCTTCAGTTTCCCCCAAGTCATTTTCAGAAAAGGTGCCATTGAAGTAGTTCTGGTCCTCAGCTTGATTCCACGGAGGAGCAAGGCAGCAGATTCTTCTTTAATATTATTGGAGCCTTTGGGACATGCTTGCCAGTACACTTCAGCCACTCTGGTTATGCAGAGCAGCCATAAACCTGGCATAACTGGCTGCTTGCATTGGGTTTACAGCTGCTTTGCATCACCCAGCAGCACAAGGGAACAGGAACATATTGGCCATACATTTTGAAATCATATGTCTAATTTTGTTACTGTTTTTATTTCTTCCAGCCATGAGAAAATGTGGATGCTGAGTGAAATTTAGAGGCCCAGCTGGTGTAAATTAGGGCAGCTTCATTGACTTAACTGGAACTCTGCCAATTTACACGAGTTTAGGATCTGGTCCAGACTGACTTGTCTGTGATAATGTAATCCCAGGGAACCTCTCCTTTCAACAGCTGTTCAATCTGTCTGCATCATGTGCCTCCTTCACCACAGTTTCATTAGTATTGTAGTAATAAACATTGTAGTACTGGTGTCATTGTTTTCGTTAATATAAAATGTCAAGAAGAATTCTTGCAGAACAGCAAATTTATTTAATTAATTCTTCTCCCCAGAGCAAAAACATGGCTCCTTCCTTGCTATAGAATCATAGAAAGTCTTCCAGAGTCAAGGGGAAAAGAGAGAGAAAGCACCAATTAAAAGAGAATTTAGGAAAGTCTTGCCCCTCACGGGCCCCTGTCCTCAGCTGGTATAATAAGGCATAGTTCCAGTAACTTCAGTGGTACTATGCCAATTTAAGTCAGCCGAGGATCTGGTCCATTGTTCTTAGCTAAGGCCTGGTCCACACTAACCCCCCACTTCGAACTAAGGTACGCAAATTCAGCTACGTTAATAACGTAGCTGAATTCGAAGTACCTTAGTTCGTACTTACCGCGGGTCCAGACGCGGGAGGCAGGCTCCCCCGTCGATGCCGCGTACTCCTCTCGCCGAGCTGGAGTACCGGCATCGATGGCGAGCACTTCCGGGATTGATCCGGGATCGATTTATCGCGTCTAGACAAGACGCGATAAATCGATCCCAGAAGATCGATTGCTTACCACTGGACCCGGAGGTAAGTGTAGACCTACCCTAAGATGGTCTTAGGTAAAGTTGCTTGTCTGAGGAGTTGCCATGGCAACTGCTGAGTTTCGCCCATGTCACTGTGTCATGTGTAGCATGGTGTGAAATATAGGAAATGCAAAAATGGCAGAATTCAAGATTTTCACATTCTAGTTTAAATGATCTGATTTCAAGGAAAAAAACTACTAAATGTGTTGATGTAGGTATTCTGTTTTGTTGAAAAACAGGACCATTTTTGTGGGAACACTCAGAAATGCTCCTGTTTTTGAACAAAAGCCTCAACTAAAACTCAGACTATGACTTCACTCATTTTGGGGAAGGGGGCGGGGGGGGGGGGGGGAGATGTCATTGCCACAGTCTATTGCTGTATTAATTCTGTACATAATTACTGCATGTTAAGGTCCCAGTACTGCAATTGACAATGTGTTGATGGATTGCTGTGCCCAGGCAAAGCCCCACTAACTTCCATAGGGCTACACATATGTGCAGCAGTCTGCCTGCTCATTGTAAATTTCAGGACTGGGGTCTGATATTGGAATCATGAACCATTTAACTTCTGAATACCACATAATAGACTAAATTAAAATTCATTCTTGCAATATGCTGATTTTTTGCAATATTATAATTGTTCTTTTACCAACAATTGCTGAGAGAATTTTTGGTTGTTGCTTTTCTTGTTTCAGTGCTTTTAAAAGGAGGAGAAATCAGTACATTTGTAGGATTTATTAAATCTGGATACTGTAATGTTTACAGAGAAACTGAGGCACTTGTGAAATTACCATTGGGGAAAATGGTAAGCTCATTTATGTCTTGGAAAATAAGCATTTCACTTGTTTCTTAGGGTCTGCTTCTGCAAACCTTACTCTTGTTGACAGGGAATTTCTAGTACAGTCCCCAGAGGAATCTGTTCTTGGCCTACAGTTATTGAGTATCTTTATCAATGCTCTGGAAGAAAATGCAAAAGCATTGCTGGTAAAATTTATAGATGACAAAAAAAATCAGTGGAGTGGGAAGTTATGTTGCAGACAGGTCAGTTGTATAGACTAACCTGGATCTCTTGGTAACATGGGCTTATTTGAACATATGTTTTAACACAGCCAAATGCAAGGTCATACATCTAGGAACAAAGAATGTAGGTTACACTTATATGTTGGAGGACTACACCCTAGAATGCTGTGACTCTGAAGAAGTCTTATGGATCATGGTAGATAACCAATTGAACATGACCTTCCAGTGCAATATTATAGCTAAGAGGGTGAATATGATCCTTGGATCCAGGGGAATACTGAGTAGGAGAAGGGAGGTGATATTACCTATGTATATGGCATTTGATCATTACTGGAGTCCAGTTTTGGTGTCTAGACTTCAAAAAGGATGTTGACAAAATGAAAAGAGTTCAGAAAAGAGCTACAAGAATGATTTGAAGTCTGGAAAATATACCTTCTAGTGAGGGGATAAAGATGCTTGATCTATTTAATCTAAGAGATGGTTAAGAAGTAACTTGTTTGCTGTCTACAAGTACAACATGGGGAAGAGATTTCTGATAGTTGATGGCTCCGTAATCAAGCAGAAAAAGATCTAATGGTTGAAAGTTGAAGTTAGACAAATACAGATTAGAAGTAAGACAGAGGAATGACTTATCTGGGGTTTAGGGAGACTATTACTTGAAGTCTTTAACTCAAGACTGGATATCTTTACAAAAGATATAGTATAGCTCAACCAGCAGATGTGGGCTTGCTGCAGAAATTACTGGGTGAAGTTCTTTGCCCTGTGATAGATATAAGGTCAGACTAGATGATCATAGTGATTCCTTCTGGCCCTAAAATCTGTGACTCTAAGCACTTACTCAGTGGGACTGTGTACATGAGTAAGAACAGATCAACATAGGGTTGCAGAATCAGACCATTAATTGTTTGGGCTTTAAATAGTACCATAAGTAGAAAGCAATAAATTAGCTCTTGCTGAAAGATAATGTTGTCAGTAATACAGCTTTTTGGTATTTGGGGTACAAAGTAAGGTGCTTTGGATCCAAAAGGAGTAAGGTAGAAGCTGCAATTACCAAAAGAGGAAGGAGCTACTCAACATGAGAAAGGATATTACAATCTGGCTAAAAAGCAAAACTAGCAAGATTTTAATCAGTGACCATTTGTACTCTGCTTTGAGCAGGTCATATGGTTAAATTTTAGAGGAAAATAAGAACATAGACTACTTTCACTTATGATTGAAATTTGGAACAAAATCAACTTTTTACATTTTCTCATGCTCTGATGCAGAAAAATAACTAGACTCCTACATTTTCATAGAAAAGCATCATTGTGGGCAGGCAAAATCATTTTAAATGGAACAGCCAAAGTTTCCACAAGCTATCATGAAATTAATATTCACCACTGCTCTTGTCATTTGGGTAAACTGCAAATTCCATTTTAATTTGCCAGTTTAGTGAATTGAAATATAGTCTACATATGTTTTCAGAGTGTAGTAGCCGTGTTGGTCCCAGGATATTAGAGACAAGGTGGGTGAGGTAATATCTTTTGTTGGACCAACTTCTGTGGGTGAAAGAGACACATTTTTGAACTTACACATAGCTCCTCTTTGGGTGACCTGAAGAAGAGCTCTGTGTAGTTTGAAATCTTGTCTCTTTCATCCACAGAAGTTGGTCCAATAAATCTATTACCTCACCCACCTTGTCTCTCCTATATTTTATATTTAAAATGCGTATAAAATGTATTAGTTCAGCTATGCTGTAATGTTATGTGGTATACTAAACATATTCATGTTTCCCAACCAGGTTAAGCAAACCAGACAGGTTCTTGTGGGTCAGCTCCATGAGAAACAGTCCTTTGGAGAAGTGAGCATTCTTCTTCAGACCCCTTTCACATGTAGAGTCATAACCGCGACAGATGTTAAATTGGGCATAATTGATGCCAGTGCTATACTAGGTAAGTATTAAGGGATCCTTTATTTTTTGGGGGGGGGGGCGGCATTTATTATCATCAATCAATGAGTCACGCAATAATGGATGAACCTCAAAAAGATTTGAATGGCTTTCAGTTCAGATATAAACATCCAAAATGTGGGTGCCCATCCAAATCTTAAGTGAACCATTTAATTGAATTTCTCCCTCACTCCCTGCTTTGCCAAGAATTTCTGGTGACTGTCAGGCCATGCAAACCATGCAATATGCCTCCAAGCCTTTCACACTCAAAACATGCTCCTGGTTTCTTGCTTCTCCCCACAAATAACCCCCTTAATTTCTTTCATGGAGTTGGTTGGACTATATGACGTCATATTCTTATCATATGACATCATAGGCGGGTTTTTTATGGAAATATGATAAACTGTATAATAAAAATATGACAATGGAAGAAAAGCCATTTGTTGACATTAAGAGAAGGGTATTTTAGTGCCCATGCAGTTCTTTAAAAGTGTTTCCTTTACTATTGCACTGATATCACTTGATAAGATAGTTATTTTTTCCTATACTAATTATGTCAGTTGATGCAGGACAAATGCACAGTGGGCTGTTTTATATAAAATCAACACTTCACACGTGAAAGTGCTTGTTCCAAGCATATATTAAAGCCATCTTTGCCATCCGGCAGACTCAAACTCTAAAGAGGCTTTACAAGGATTTTAGCGCTGTGCAGATTTCTAATCTTAGTCCACATTAAACTCACTTGAAACTATCTCCTGTAAAGATGTTGTCATGGTGTGCATAATTAGCTAAATATTCCCTAGGCTGCATTTAGTTTTTTGGACTATATTCTTTGTTTTACCATAACATGCTAAAGAATATGGTTTCTTTTAATTTCATGAACTGGGTTTTATGGGTGTTTTTAGGCATTTTAGCTGGACATCTGAAAATAAACTACAAAAGGTTAAAACAACTTTATTGCAATGATATGTTAACCATATGTGAATGTCTAATTAAGAAGACCAATATCAAAGGGCATATTTTCTCTTAAAATGTGCTGGGTTTTTGGTGTTTAGGCAGTAGGTGTATTGTCACTGAAATCATAATCATCTCACTCTTACTTATGCTATCTTGTGCTCCCCAGTTTGTTCATTGTATCTACTTATCGTACGTTGTCTTATACTTAGATTGTAAGCTCTTTGGAGCTGGGACAGTCTTTTCATCACATATGTATTCAGTGCCCAGCAAAATGGGGCCCTGATACTTGATTAAGGCACTATCAGAATACAAATAATAAATAAGAACAGTGGGTTTGAAACAGAGTTTTAAATGGGTCTGCCTATAATATTATAGATCATGTGTGAGTCTGAGTACTGACTCAGTAGCTTCCTTAGAGAATCTGAGTGTCCTCATGAATATGCTGTCCAGTGAGAAACCCCTTGGGGACAAACAGGAAGTGAGCCTCGATTTCATATCTCAGTATGCTCTGTGGGAAAAGCAGGTGATCGAGGCAGTTACTTCACTATGACTCACTATACTTAGAGTATGTCTACACAACAAGAGTGGTTCGTGAACTATTCTACCTGTGAGCTAGCTTGAATTCAGGTAGTGCGGGTAACAATGAAGCCAGTGCTGTGTAGTCTAACAGAACAGATGAGCTGAGTACATACCCAGGGTCATGCTGGTCTTGCACTATCTGTACTGAAGCCTACGCTGCCCTGTCTTCATTGCTGTTGTTACCTGCACTGGATTCAAGGTAGCTTGATGAGACTAACCCAAGTAGCACCTTTTGCTGTGTAGCCGCACACTTAGGATGAAACTCACGCCTGTGCAGAGGGCCAATATAAGACCTATGCACTACTGAAGATTTACTTAAGTTCTCAGAACAGGTGAAATGTGTTTGATATAAGAAGTCTGTACATTTTGACACACACACAAAAATACATGGAGTAACTCAACTCTGCCAATCCAAATATCACACCCATTTTGAACTAAAACCCAAATTAATGAGAGAAAAAGTAGCATTGACAGGTCCTTGAATCTGATGTGAGACCAGTAATTTGGAGAGTGCACTAAGGCCAATAGTCCATTCTCAGATTCTGTGATCCAAAAAAGCCTTGAAACTCTTGTTTTCAACAAAAGGTAATATTTTACACTGGAGACGCTGTAACTATTGCTACTCACAAGATAATTATTTTGAAAGTGGGCCCAATTCTTCTTTCACTTATGCTGCTTTTACAACAGTGTAACTACACCATCTTCAACGGAGTCCATTCTAGTTTACTTTTGTAAAACTGGGAGAAGAATCAGACCCATCGTGCTTAGTTTTTAAGTGTTAAGAACAAATCTTGCATTCAGACATGCATGACTTTACTGGGAGGTCTGTGTGTGCATCTGAGAATATAACATGATCCTACAATTTTATTGGTTATTGGGGTTCTCTGCTTGGCTTCTCTTCTGTGACCTTCCTACCAATCTCCCCCTTCTCTTTTCCTTTTTCTGGCCTGGCTTTGACATAGCAAAATGTGTAAGGGACAATCTACTGGAAGTTACTGGGCTCTGGGACCCTTCCTCTTTGTAGGGTCCCACAGCTTGAGCTTCAGCCAAATGTCTATACCACAATTTTATTGCCCCTCAACCTGAGCCTTGTAATCCCAAGTCAGCTGACCCAGGCCAGACGCGGCTGTTTCCTTTCAGTGTAGATATACTCTTAGGCATCTAAAGTTGTATTAAAAGTGCCTATCTTTCAGCAGTCATGTTTGAAAATGTAGATCTCTCTGCCTGCCTGCTTTTTATATATATTTTCTCTGATTATCTAATATCTCCTGTTTATATACATCACTTTCAAATATTGGGTCCCGCTATTTATCAAATAATGCATGGGCGAACTCTTGTTTGTTTATTGTTCATAGTTGTATGCTCTCATTTAATTATTCATTTAAAATGGACCCATGTTCTATTGCTAACCTGGTGAACATTCAAATGTGTAAGTAGCTGATATCGGAAAGCAAGAAACTGTGTAAGGATGACATACATGACCATAGCCCCTTGTCATTCTACATTATGGGAATAAGGAATCTATATTTAAACTTGTCATCACATATGACTGATATTTTAAACAGGTTGTTTTGCATCCTAATTTCAGGACTCCAGACAGATCTGCTCAACATCATTGTGTTCTTCACATTAATAATGTATGAACCTCAAGAGGTTTGGTTCACACAAACAGCTGTAGCAGTTGTTCTATAATCTCACTGGATCTCACAAGCTATGTATGATTTGAGTCAAGTGTTTGGTTCTTGGATGGGAGACTCAAGGAACTTGTAGTTGCTGGAAAAAGTGTTGTTCCTAATTTGATAGGTGGCATTGTTCCCTTGGAATCTGTATTGAACCAGTGTGTCAACAAAAAGCTGTGAATAACTGTGCAGCTGGAGGTGCCATCTCATTACATCAAATAAGACGTGTCACCAAACTCCTGACCACTTGTGATTAGTAGTGATCCCAAGATAATTTTTGTAAGATGATGGTTGTTAACCCAGCGGCCCTGCCAAATTCCAATGCAGGTAATTACATTCTGCCTTCTTAAATTCCCCTTGCAGATTCAATTGGAAACAGTTTTCTTTCTTCACCTCTTTTCCTAAATTACTGTTGTAAATCTCAGAGGTTGCTATATTTCAGTGATAGGTGAAGATAACCTTACAAATCCTTTATTTGTCCCAGTGGGTGCCATGTGAGAGTACTAAATACATGTATAAATTAGCATGACAACTACCTCAGAATTCAAAGCCAACAAAAATTAGCAAACTACCGTAGAAGTCCAAAACATTATTATTATCAATTATTATTCAATGCGTTTATGACGAACCCATCAACATGGAATAGGAACACCTGGATGCTTTATCTGAATTTATCTGTATCTCTTCAGTCAGGAAATCATGTGAAATCTTGCTAAAACAGTTTCTGGCAAGATTTCCAGTATTTCCTAGGTTCAACAAGGACGTACGTACCCCAAGAATAGCCTAACCTGCAATATTTTGGTTTCATCCATTCTGGCCAAAGCCCAGCAAATACAAAAGTACATTGAACAAAAAATTAAAAATGTTAATGAACATTTTCAAGGCTCAGGAAAGTTTCAGTTTGAAGTTTCTGCAAAGATTTGGGTCGCTTCTAACTTTCTTTGAGATAATTCATCCATACGAGTTTTCTTTTCTTTCAATGAAAATCTCAGTTTGCCAGCAAGGATGATTTTTTAGATACTTCCTAAAAAATACCTTCTCCTTCCCACATCCTGTGCAAATTCATGTTTTGGTAAGTAGAAATGTTTGAGGATTTTAATAACAATACAATAAGAGATAAAAAGGAAAATGTTCTCCAACTTGTCATCACTGTAGCATCATCTAAATATCTATGGCCAGTTAGGCCATCAAGTTTGAGAATTTAGGTATTGTAGATCCTTACAGAAGGTATGTCTAGCCGCAAGTGCGGTGTACTGTATTGTAGTGTAGCCTGAGTTAGCTCACTTGGGCTCACAGGGCTCAGGCTGTGGGGCTAAAATTTGCAGTGTAGATGTTTGGGCTTAGGCAGGAGCCTGGGCTCTGGGACCTTTCCCCTTTGCAAGGTCCCACAGCTTGAGCTTCAGCCCAAGCCCAAATGTCTCTACTGCAATTTTATTGCCCCTCAACCTGAGCCTTGTAATCCCAAGTCAGCTGACCCAGGCCACCCATGGCTGTTTCCTTTCAGTGTAGACATACTCTTAGGAATCTAAAGTTGTATTAAAAGTGCCTATCTTTCAGCAGTCATGTTTGAAAATGTTGATCTCTTTGCCTGCCTCTTTTATATATATGTTTTCTCTGATTATCTAATATCTCCTGTTTATATCCATCACTTTCAATGATCGGATCCCACTACTTATCAAATAATGCATGGGCAAACTCTTGTTTATTAATTGTTCATAGTTGTATGCTCTCATTTAATTATTCATTTAAAATGGACCCATGTTCTACTGCTAACCTGGTGAACATTCAGATGTGTAAATAGCTGATATCGGAAAGCAAGAAACTGTGTAAGGATGAACATGCATGACCATAACCTCTTGTCATTCTACATTATGGGAATAAGGAATCTATATTTAAACTTGTCTTCACTTTTTAATTTCAGACATGATAGTTTCATGGCATGCCCCTTGAATATAATGTGTGCTGAATTTAAAGGATTGGAAAGCTACCATAACTGGAACAGTGTCTGAAATATGCAGGCAATATGCAAACTGAAGGATATCTTGTAGCTAAGATGGTGACAATTGCAAGGGCAGTCAAAAGAAGACACTTTTGTCATGGCCTATAACAAAGAAAACTCCTTTGGATCCTTTGAACATCCCTGAAGGGGCACATAACCCCCAAAAGTATTAGAGATGAAGTAGAGCCATAGTCCCTTCCTGTGGAGCATGTTGGGTGCTCTTGGGAGAGCAGGATGCACCAGCATACATCAACCACTCTGTGCACCAGAGAGCAGGCAGGATTGTGGTTCTCTAAAACTTAGTCTCTCTCAAACTCTTTCTGAGGCAGTACGACAGCCCCAACTCAGGATTGTGTCTAAAGGGCATATTTCGTTTTGCAGTTTATGGAACTAGATCAAACGCTGAATGGTTGTTAGCTCTGTGGTTGACCGGGGTATCAGAGCTGGTCCTCCTGACAACTAGTGAGTCCCAGAGAAGTGAAAATCCTAAATCCTAAGAGTTCCTCTTATCAGAGAATACTAAATCCTAGATTAACACTAATTCTGTTTTGTTCCACATTGTCATAATGGGTGTATCCATTCTTGCAGTAGGGACCGATTCTTTTCCCATTTAAATGGATGGGATTTTTGGCATTGACTTCACTCAGAAGTGGGGTCAGGTCCCTAATGGGTACCTGGAAAGTTGTATGAATAGAAGCAGATGATAATCTCCTTTTGTGATGGTTACAGGTTCCTGCAGGCCAGTCAGCTCAAATACAATATGGTCTTGGATTAAATCTCACATAGAAAATTCAGATCTACACATGGCCAGACTTGCAGCTCGCTCTATCAGAGGATCATTAGCTTCTTCAGCAAGCTAGCAAGGAATAGGATGTTGCTGTGATCCTTTCTTCAGTGTGCTGACCTGGAGACAGAAGGTGAAGTCCTGGCCCCATTGAAGTCAGTGGAAGTTTTGCCATTGGCTTCAGTGGGGCAATATTTCACTCAGAATCCTCAGCAGACACTACTGAAGAGCCTGGCTGGTACCAGAATGGTTGAATTCTCATTTGTGAAAAATAACAAGTCTTTAATCTGTGACTTAGGTCTGGTCTATACTACCCGCCTGAATCGGCAGGTAGAAATCGACCTCTCGGGGATCGATTTATCGAGTCCCGTCGGGACGCGACAATCGATCCCCGAATCGGCGCTCTAACTCCACCAGCGGAGGTGGTAGTAAGCGCCGCCGACAAAAAGCCGCAGAAGTCGATTTTGCCGCCGTCCTCACAACGGGGTAAGTCGGCTGCAATACGTCGAATTCAGCTACGCTATTCACGTAGCTGAATTTGCGTATCTTAAATCGACTCCCCGCTGTAGTGTAGATGTACCCTTAGAGAAGCAGGTTATCTTGAATTAGATAGTAGCCCCACCCGCTTGGTGTAATGTAAAGAGCTAAACTGTATATGTTAAAAATGAGTGTTTATATGTCTAAAATAAAAAGAATGATCTTTTCTTAAATCAAAGGTAACCAATTTTTTCTAGTTCTCATGTGTAATTTACAGAGCATTGAATGACAACTTTACAATCAATTCAATTTGTCTAATTATTACCAAAGGTCCCAGTGAAGTAATAAACAGGAAGCCTTTCCTTATGCTAATTTACATGCTCCAGAAACTTCCAAGTTATGTGGTTTTATTTTGTATATAGTTATTGCTTCTTGGAGAGAATAAAAAGACCTGATTTAAAGTAATAAAAGTATGGTATAAGAAACATTTATTATAATGGAATACTGATGCATTATTTTTATATATAGGGTTCACCTTCCCCCAATTGTGGTAAATTATGTCAGATTAATGGCTTGGTATTTTTTATAATAAAAAGAATTACCAACTCTTCAAATAAAAATAATCTGTGTTTATTCTGCAGAGAATAATGACCCATTATTTTTACTTATGGGGCTACTTGTGTAAGTTGGGGAGAACCATGTGTAGTAATAAGGGACTATTATTTCCTTCATAAAAAACTGAATTACCAATACTTAAATCAAAGATAATCTGTTTTTCTCCAGCATGTAATAAAAGAACTTTAACTCAGCATGGGCAAAAATATATTTTCAACCTCTGCTAACAGAGAAACTGTCAGATTTTGCTTGACTGGATCCATGTGATAACATTAAACAGGTTATTCTTGTGTTATTATACAAAATTGATTTCATGTATTATCACTTTAGAGAATGCTGATATTCGCTCTGACTATTTAGAAAGTGTCAAAATGTTGCTTAGAAATCTGCACTGCTAGGTGATAAGTGCCCTTAATTTTATTAGATTGTTGCAGTTCCCATGAGAGAAATGTATTGTGTGTTCCAAGATTGGGTGAAGGTTACATGGGGAAGAAAAGAAAAAATGATTTTAAATGAAAAGTACAATCAATATACAATATATTGAGGTTGCAGCTTAATTGTCTAAAAATATACCCAACAAAATTCCAAATGTTTGATTTTTTTCCTTTACTGTTTTCCTGTTTATTTTGCTCGCTGGCTTAATTGTAGAATTAACTGTTTTGACTATGAATCAACTATGCTACAGTTGAAATAATGAAAAGGAAAAAGTCTGGAACAGCAAAAGTTTTATATTAGGTTAAATATTTAACATTGCAACACGTTAAATGAAGTGCATTCTAGATACATAAAGCCTGAACAATCAGGTTCTATGCAGGTGTAATGTGTAGGGTTTGGTGAGGGAAATGCGGAGAGCTAGATCAATGAGAAAGAATTAGGCACTGCTCTCCAATAACCGCTATTCCAGTGTATGGGCCACAACAGCAACCACAAGCCCTCCACACCATTTATGTGGGGTGTTGGTGCCAAGGGCACAACATGAATTCAGATCTCATGGCTTCTTCCATGGCCTTAACCTTTCATGGCCTTTTATGCCAGCATGTGCAGGGCTACAGCTGAGCCCCTTTCCATGATACGTAGAGGGAATGCAGGTACCCAATGTGCTCTGCTCATATTCCCACTTGGCTACTACTTTGTTTAAATCATATGGATGGCATTGCAATGGCCTGCCACTCTGCAAGTGAATTTCATCTTTAGATACTATGGTGATGCATGCTAAAGAGAGCCCTTAAAAAAACAAGCCCAGCTCAAATATCCACTGAAATCAGTGGGCGTTATTCCACTGAAATCAATGTTGCTATGGCTGTCCCATTGAGATAAAATAAGCAGATCTTTCATTGTTATACTGACTGTGATAGGGTGCACCAGACCTTCTGGAGGCCCCTGCAGTCTTACCAAACCCTGTGCCCCAAAAAGGCAGTAGAGTGGGATCCCCCAAGCAGCCTAGAGAGGCTGTAGGGGAGGCAGTCAATCAGGGCCAAGTAGGCTAGTATAAAAAGAGGTGCAGGGCCAGAGCAAGTTTAGTTTCTTGCTGGAGCTGGAGGAGCATGGATGGTGTTCCTGGCTGGCTGAGAGAGACCAGAGGGAGTGAGAAGGAGTTCCTTTCTGACTGCTGGGACTCAACTGGGACAAGGCCCTGAGGTAAGGGTGAAGAATGTGCTGGGGCTGTGGGGAAGTGGTCCAGGGAGTCATAGTAGCAACACAGCATAGCTAAAGGGGTAGAGTGTGGATGACTTGTAACTGTAGGATCCCTGGGCTGGGACCTGGTGTAGTGAGTGGGCCTGGGTCTCCCCCATTGGCTGCTGGGGAAGTGACTGGGAATTTGATACATCCCAGAAGGTGAACTGAATTATTTTAGTGGCCCAGCAGGAGAGCTGGGGCCAGAAAGACCTAGAGAGGGTGAGGACATTGTTTCCAAGGCAGCCCGGAGTATGGCTCAATACAAGGAATGAGACTATTTAAAGATGAGGCTAATTAACGACCTGAGTCCAAGGAGGGCTACAGGGAGAGAAAGGCCAGGCACATGCACTCCATCAAGGGGAGCTCCAGAGAAGTGTTCCACCCCTCTATGCTGACCTTGGGTTGCTGAGATTAAAAACAGACTAATGATATTGGCTAAAATGTTTAGTCCTTAGGTTCTGTAGCTGTGTGTGTAAAATCTGTATGTGTATATATATATATATAGATAGATATAAATATTAGAGGCATTGAGATAGAGAAATGTGTGTCTTGTACATTTCACATCCTTTGAATGTCATCTTACAATGACACACTTAATAGGAAAGATTATACTGTATATTTCCACAGATGAGAACCATTCCATTCCCAGGAGCTCCTCAGGAACACAGAATGTGATTTAGCATTGCTGCCTTAGCCAATGACAAATTGAGGAGTTTTGCTTGTTGTAATAGAAATTTTATGTGGCCTTAGGCATTTGCTGGAAAATGAAGAAATGTTACATTATGCCTAAGGAATCTGAATAACCCTTTACAGCTGCAAATCCCAGAGTTCCCTTGCAGTTTCTATGGGAAGACAGCTAGGAGACCATATATTTTTGAAATGAACACTTTCCAATTGCATTTAGTGGGTCTGTCTAACTTCGTTTGTGGCAAAAAGACAGAATTAGCCATATATTTGTTTTTTTAATAGAATTTAGCATGTAAATAATGCCTTTAGAATATATTTTGAAATCCAGCTATACAATGTAAAATAGAGAATTTACGTTTTCATATCATGAAGGGTTGTGCTTGTCCACTAATTTTGGATGTCAGTACAAGGAAATCAAATCTGTATGATTTTTTTTTTTAATAACCTATGCTATTTAATGCTCATGGTTCTGTTTTCTGAGTTTGCAGATTTTTTTTATCCATTATTTTTCTAGTAATTGAGTGAAATTTAATAGATTATAATTACCAGAATGTTCCTCCTTCAACTCCTTTCCCAGACCTAAAGAAGAACTCTGTGTGGCTCAAAAGCTTCTCTCTTTCCAACAAAAGTTGGTCCAATAAAAGATATTACCTCACCCACCTTGCTTTCTTCAGCACCATATTTGCTACTCTAATCCTTTGGTTTTGCATGCTTCCATTAGCAGTTTTGGACTTAATACCCCAGTGACTTGTATCTAGCATATTCATTTATACTTGTACAAAGTGGTTGTAACAGGCTACCATGTTTCTTTGGTAGTGTTTTAGATCCACTTTGCACTCCATTTGCACAAGTGTAAATGACGGCACAAAGAGCAAAGCAAAAAAGAATCATGCCTCTTTGTTTTTTCCCCCCCTGTATTTTAGTGTGATTGAAATTATACTGAATGAATGGTAACTGACACAATTATTTTTCCTTTGGTCTATCTGTTATTTTTAAAGATGTTTTTCACTGGTAATGGTGAGATCTCAAAAGCAACACCCAGCAGTTCCTGAATCTGGCCATTTAATTTACAGGTTACTAAATGGGAGCTGTGCTCTTCTGAAGAAACAGCCATAAATTTCAGAGAGAGGCTTTGTCTATACTTAACTGATTGTTGAAATGGTGCTTTATCAGAAATCAGTTCAGCTGAAGTGATGTGGGGTTAACTGACTTTAGGTTGTCCTTGTCTACACTTACAGATAAAGCACTGGTTCAGTTAAACTGATTGCCAAAATGATTGCTGAACTGGTGCTATTTCTAACTGTAGAAAAATCCACAGGCAGGACACACCGTCCTCCTCTCAATCTAACTCCTCAGTTTTCCATAACCTTTCAAAAATAACATAATGATCCACTGAACATTATTTGGCTAATTCACTTAAAGCCCTCAATCTACATTCTCATTGCTAATATCTTTTATAGTCACTTCTCCCTTGTGCCAAGTATTCTCTTGTCTGTTTCTAGGAACTGCTAGGTAGCCAAGCTCTTCATTACTTTGAAGCAAATCATTTCCTTCTGCACAAAAAAGCAGATGATGAAATGGGGGGGGGGGAGAAACACCTTGGATTTCAACTGGTGGCATATCAACACATGGTGCCTCAGTGGGTGGATTTAGCAGCCACATGGAGGGAAATGGCTTTGCAAGCATGCTGATCAAAATCCATGGAAATCCTCACATAGTCCTGCATATCTTAAAGTATCTGAACAGAATGCCTGGTCCAAAGCCCATTGAAGTCATTGGAAGTCTTTCCATTGACTTCAGTGGGCTTTGGTCATGGCCCAGAGTGCATACCCTTCCAGATGCTGTCCTGGATTTCCTCTTCATGTCTGTTCAGATACCCACTGCAGTTTGTTGTGTTCAGTGTTTCACTTTCACCCCCAGCATTATCAATTCTCTCTCTCTCTCTTTTTTTTTTAATATACTCTATTTTTGACATCTTGTCATCAAGTCTGCCTCTAAACCTGGACAAATGTTGTGTAGTCACATTTTGTGCTGCAGTCTCTCCCCTTTTCCCCTCTATTTACAATTGTGACTTTACTTACCCATTTAACCGCAAATACAGGGGTTTTGTCATACATTATAGACTGGGAGTTAGAGGAGACTGGAAATCCAGAAACATGAGTTCTTCTTTTGACTGTGCTGCTGACCTGCTATGTCACCTTGGACAAACCATTGTGCCTTACTTTCTTTCATTTATAAAATGAGTATAATAACAAACCACTTAAAGTTGTAGTAAGTATCCAAATAGACTGCAAAAGTCTGAGATTAGAATCTCTCATGTAAAGGGTTCAGAACAAACACTAGTGCAGACATCTCAACTCTTCTTGGAGACATTACACCAAATATTTAATTAGTTTAGAAAAGCTTAACCATTGTGCTGAATTCTAGGTGCATTGTGATCTAGTGATTGCTTTCTAGTCATTCAGGCTTCTGTGTTGCACCCATCATGTAACTGTAGCATGGTGACTTGGGCTGTCAGCAGGCCTACAACAGCTTCGGGCCTCCAACTCCAGTCTTTGTCAGTTTAATCTCTGGATGAGATTTTAGCTGGATTGGTCTTGTTAGTGGTAACTACCAGTTCTAGCCTCCTTAGGGGCCAGGAGTCATAGCTCTGGGGTGTGTAGTGAGACCTAGGTGCTCCCTCTCCACCAGGTCCCATCCCAGGACCCTGAAAGTGAAGCAGCATGCACTTGCCCTGTGTCTGGCTGGATCACTTGCCCACCTTTCCCTGGGCCACTTCCTACAACCCTAGCATCAGTTTGGAGCATGGTCATCATGGACTTAATCTTCACGTCAAACCCCCATTCTCTAGGGCCTATGCCTGGGGCCTTCTTGAGCCTCTGCCAACTGTTCTTCCTCCCTCTTTTTTGGGGGGTGTCTAGGAGCAGAGGAAAGAATTCAGCAAGATCCCCTCAGTAGAAACTTCCTCTCCTGTTACAGCTCTGCAGTAATTCCCCAGGAACTGGCCTCTCTTCCCCCTCCTCACCGCGCCCCTTGCCTGGGGCTGCCAAGGCTCCCTTTATTCTGGTCTTCTCCCCAGAAGCAGGCTTGTCGGGGGGCCTCCCTGCTCCAGGACTTCCCCTGTGTCTGCCTTAGTGTGAGGTAATCTAAACACCTAGTAGCTGGACTCCTGGATTTTATCTCCAGCAATGCTACTGACTCGCCATGTGTCTTTGAGCAGGTCATTTAACATCTGTACTTCTGTTTACTTGTAAACTGAATCTTTTTTTAACTTCCAGCATTGAAAACATAAGTTCATAGGATCTGAGAATTAAGCTGTCCTTTCCTTCTCACATATCACTACCACTAAAGTTCTGCAGTATGATTCCATTACAGTTGTAAACTAGAGCTTGTCAGAAACTTTTTGATGTTTTTGTTTGGTTTGGTTTTTGTTGTTTTGGTGGAAAATGCCAGTTTGTCAAGACTAAAATTGTCAAACGACCCTTTCCTGAAAAAATGTCTTGGGTTTTTTTTGTTGTTGTTTTGTTTGGTTTTTTTGAGGAAAAATTGAGAAGTTTCAAAATTGTCAATATCCCCTTTCAACATTTTTCAAAACAAAAGGTTGTTTTTCAGGTCAAAATGACCTTTTCTTTTTTAAAAAATGTAAATGAATTTATAGTAAACAAACCAAAACATTTTGAAAAATGATCAAAACAATGTTTTTGTTGACCTGATGTGAATTTTTTTTCCAGGTTTTTGATTGACGAAAATTTGAGATTATGATTTTCTCTTTTTGTCCCAATTCCAAGACAGAACAAATTCTGAAATCTTGAAAACTGTCATGCGAGGGGCAAACCATTTCCTACTTAACTCTTTTGAAACTCACTGCCTTCAAGTTATGCCCTAAGACATTGAAGGCAATGAGATTGCACAGATGGAATTGATGAGAACTTGGTAAGAAATGCTGATGGTATTAAAGAATAGAATCTAGTTTGCTTTCTCCTAGCTGTATTGGCTTTGGAGGTCTAGTGGGAGTATAAAGAAATAAAAACTTTGTATCTACACTCAAGTCTGTAAATATGTCTCTGAATAAACCGAAGAACAGCCATTTTTACATAGTCGACCAAATATCAGATCATCCAATTTAATTTTTTAAGATCAGGTTTCTCACTTGTTTTCCATGTTATCCATTCTGTGCAGCTGCAGCAATTTAATATAGAATGATGTCATGTTCAGTTAAAGTATTTTCTAGATCAGTGAGTCAAATCTACACTTCTGGGTTTTATTTCAGAGAAATCCATTTTATTAGTGATCATAACGATTCCAGAAATGAACTGAGTATTTCATGAAGCAGACCTATACTTTAAGTGATCTAATTTAAAGTCTTGAGATATTGCATGAGTCAAAGGACACTTCTTGGCCTTCAAAATATATCTGTCTTAAATGCTGTCATGCATTAAATTATCACCATATTTCAGGATTGTAAACAATTCCTCTAAAACCAAGAGCTATCCACCAGCAAAACATGATAAATAAAAGAAACTACAACAAAACATTCAGTAATATGAAGCTGAAAAACAATTCCATGACTTATCTACAGCTTGTCCCTTTGTACCCCTGTAGTCTGTTAATTTACATAAAGCTCCTGGCAGCTTATCCTGGCTAAAGGGTCTTTTAGATGTTGTTCTTGCCCAAGGGCTTCATGACAATTGGCTATTGATCAGTCAAATACATTCTGCAGACATCACAGAAAAAACATATTCAAAAGACTTTTTAGTAGTGCCAGAAAATACACTGTTTCTTTCTTAATGTGAATTTTCCTTTCCCCACTGCTATTTGGTAATGCCTATTTGTGCTGTACAGCAGAGGCCACAAAATTGGTACTTGCAAGTCTTTCAACAAGGAAAAAGGATGAGTGGCAGGAGAGAATCTCTTACTCTGGAAAAAGTATTGATTTAATACAGAGCTCTCTGATATGAAGGTCCTAGTGATGTCTGTTCTTCATTTACAATCTATTTATAGGGAGGAATACATAGACCCACCAGTACATCAAGGCAGATTCTTCCAAGAAGTGTCCTCATCATGAGATTATCTTTTCTTCTTCCTTGAATTCGCACATCGTATTTTTAAAGTGTGGCAGATATAATCTTTGACAGGATGCAGCTGGTGATGCTAGTATTAGTGTATTGAAAAGTGCAGCCAGCCTTCCCTGATGATCCAGTAATTTTTTTTCTCTGCTATTTTCTATCCTCTGGCACTAGCAATGATTGAAGCAATTGACCGACTGAGCCAGTGCTTCAGGACATAAAATAACAAAGGGGAAAAAATAAAAAAAGTGGGTGATGGCTAGCTATTATAGTGTACAGAAAACAACCATATGGGTTAGCAGTGACTAGGTTTGATTATCCCATAGCATAATTGATGAAAATGTAGAATCCAAGACGAATGCCCAGATGCACTGAGAATTTTCCAGTTAACTGAATAGAATGGTAGGCTGCTGCTATAGTCAGATACAAATTACAGGCCTGATCCAGCAAGGGCCTGAACCTCTCCCATGCACTAAGATATGCTCAGCATTCTCCGGTTCTAGTGAAGCTGGGGGTGCTTGATGCCCTGCAGGGTCAGGTTAGAAAAGAGATTCTAAAAGTAGGGGTATATCTTTTAAAGGCTGTCAGAGCTGGTCAGGTTATTTATACATAACAATATCAGTGCATTATTGGCATGATCAAAAATATCAAAACTCAAGCTCTGAAACTATATTCCTAAAGCTCAAGTTTGCAAGATAAGGAATACTCTCTGATTGTACTAAGCCTTCAAAGAATGAAAGATTCTGCCTCCTGGAGAAAAGGCTTAGCTCTAACCAGGAATTGTTAGAACACAAAGGAGAGCAAAGCCCAAAACAGGGAATACATCGTGGTTTAAGGGGCACTGTCATAATGTGAGGTAATGGGTGCACTAAAAATTTCATTCCGATTTCAGAAATATTACCATTTTCAATGATGTTTTCTATCTCTAAAATATAGATAATAGGAATAACTGTAGAATTGGGTAAAATCTTCAGAACTGGAATGAACTTTTAAAATGAAACCAGTGTATGTTTATATAAAATATCAAAACCCACACATGCTTGCAGAGTCCAATAATAATCTTCATGTTTTCATCTAAAAACGGTTCAATAACAAATTGTGTTTGCAAGAGGTGAAGGAAGAGATCATCTGTATTATGGATCCAATTTCTAGCTTTGAGATGTTACTATAGCTAATGGTGAGGCAGACACCATTGTTCCTGTTCCTATAGGCTTGAATGGGAGTAGGACTGGGCACATTGGGCTAGTTTCACAAGGGGAACTTAAGCATCTAAAGGGGCAGCTAGCTGCTTAAGTCCAATGTTTAGGTGTCACTGGCATTCACAAAACCTCTGCTTAGCTGTCACTTAACCCTGTAGGCACTTAAAGTCCTAAGGGCTTAAGTTTCTGCTCATAAAATCTTATGCACATAAATTTGTGTTAGTGGACATGTACAAGTCCACCTAAGCTTTGGTGGGATTCACAGACTA
This sequence comes from Malaclemys terrapin pileata, assembly GCF_027887155.1. Classification (NCBI taxonomy): domain Eukaryota; kingdom Metazoa; phylum Chordata; order Testudines; family Emydidae; genus Malaclemys; species Malaclemys terrapin. The sequence continues at coordinate 47,414,387 of NC_071506.1, read as the reverse complement.
GATGATCTCCTGCCTATCTCTCATCTGTGAGGCCAGATCCCACAGGTGTGCTCAGAATATGTCTAACCCCCCACAAAACACAGTTGAGGAGGAGATGCTGTCCTCCTTATATCCAACAGCCTAGTGGTTGGAGCTCTCCTCGAGAATGGGAGAGATCCAGGTTCAAATCCCTATTCCTTCTGATTTGGAGAAGGAACTTGAACCCTAGCCTCCCATCTGCCAGATGAGTGCCCTATAAGGATTCTGCGGTGGGTATTTCTCACTCTCCAATTGAAACTGTTCTTCTTTGTATAATCAATTAAATATTTATTGGGCCAGAGATCATGAGAATGACCCTATAGAGCACTTGTTAAGGCACTCATTTGGAAGGGTGGAGACTCGGGCACAAGTCCTGCCTATAGATCAGGCAGACTCTGGCTTTGAACCTGCATCAACCACATTCCAAGGGAATGTGCTAACCATTGGACTGTTGGATATGAGGTGCAGGGGAGGGGGTAGTTCCCCAAGAAAGGGCTGATCTAGCTTAGGTATACAATTCCTGGAGAAGATTCAGTTCCCTCCAACCCAGAGTTACGTGCCTACCTCCCATTGAGGAGTGGGACTTAGACTTGTATTAATTAGATGGAATATATGGGCCTAAAGAGCCAAAGATGTGAACATGACCCTGTCACTAGTTAAAATTGCAACATAAACAAGTTTTGGGGTTTGGAATACAGAGACCTCTGCCTGTTTAGTGTCATGGCAAACATACTATTACAAATCCTTTAACCCTTTTATTAAAGATACAGAAAAAGAAGTTAAAGCATTTGGAAAGTAAAGTATTAAGGCATTCAATAGAACAACATTACTTGTTCCCTTTCCCATTAGCTGGTAAGTCTCTTTAGAAAGAACTTTCCCCCTCCCCCACCCTTGTTTGACAGTCTCTTAGATGGTAATAACTGGCCTTTTGGGGAAAAGAAAAAAGGAGTTATTTGAGATGCGCTAGAGCTGTCATGGTTGCTGTTGTTGTTAAAGTCTAATCCAATTTTCTAGAAGGCAGAACAAGACAAACACACACAAAAGGGCGGAAAAAAGAACAGTAATGATAGAAAATGCAGCTTCTGTCTCTGGTATTGACTATCACTTGCAACCTCACTGTTAGAGAAACACAGGCACAGCACACTGTCTTATCACCCACTCCGAGACTTTAAAACTTACCCTAGCTAGCCTGATGCTAGTATATTACATTTAGCTGCCTTTTTGGTCACAGGCTTACCGCAGTGTTGTAAAACATACAGTTTTGGCTGACTAAGCCAGACTCTTATTAGACACAAGGAAAAAGGAGAGAGATAGGACAAAGAAGAAATAACATATGGAAGGAAAAGGACACATGGGTGGAGGGAGGAGAGACAAAGTCTCACATCCCAGATGGTGTTTGGGATTTAACTGGAACTAGTGGAGACAGTTGTCATGTGGGTCCTTCTCTCTGGCCTGGTTTTGTCAGAACATCTCTCAGGATTAGGATGAAGTTCTGGGGTCTCAGGAGATGGTGAACATGGCAGCCATAATGGTGAAGCTTGCTCCCTTATCTTTCAATTAGCCAGCATCTCTGTTCATCTGTCCATCTTTTCTCCCAAAAGTCTCTTTCTGAGGATCCCAAAAGGGAGTGGTGGTTGGAATAGCCTGACTTCTCATTATTTTATTTACCAATTAGGTCTGTTTTGTGACACATTAGTTTTGATTTATTGATTTGTTTCAGGCCCACACTACTTTTGTTTACTAGGCACGATCTTAACACTGTCCTTGAGTTATATTAGTAAGCCTTTTTGTTTTGACTAATTCAATCTGTCTCCCTGTTTTACCTTTTCCCATCAACATTTGTTCCTGTGATATTTTTATCAACTTTCACTTGCTGTTCACAATTGGAATAATAGGGTAAATATGTAGGGCCAAACAGGCCACACACCACTCCACAGCATTTCCTTCTGGCTAGTTTAGGCAGCTCCTTGCTCAGCGTGCTGGCTTCTGTCAATACCTTTCTTAGACACCAAACTCTCCCACTGCATTGTGTGGGGAGCCTGGCTGCCTAAGTTTGGTGTTGTGAAGTCTACTAGGTGGCAGTGTACCTAAAAGTAAGGTGCTGCAATGCCCAACGCCTCCTTGTGAATTTAGCCCATTCTTACAAAAATTATGACAGTCATAATTATAAAATTATAACAGTGCCCTCTTTACCTATTGCAGATTTAATCCCATTGAAATGGACTTGGCTATGCTGGCTAGCACATGTACAGATTAAAAAAAGTTAAGTATATTGCAAAGATTAAAAACATAGCTGGGCAAATCAATAATATAAATTAACCTCTGACTGTATCTGACAAAATGTTCACCAAGAGTTGATAGGAAGTGACCAAGAAGCATTTATAAATAAGGTTGAGTAAATCTGCTGAAAAAGTCCACAACTGTCTATTATAAAAGGAATAATGTAAATTACAAATTATATCTGTAGACTTTGTTTTTGTAGAATACGGACTACTGGAGACTGAACTGGGCTATTACATTCAGGCAGTTCTAGGAGCTGCATTGATCCAAGGTTCTAGATGAAATGAGCTACATATACTGAGTTGCTCAAGTTTAAACTTTTTCCAAGTTTGTTTATTCATTCATTTTGTTTGCTTGACCTTTTCTGTATAGAGATATAAAGAGAGCTTGATAGGGCTTGCTGCTACAATATGGAAGGCATATAAAATATGAACTTGAGGTTATCCCACCAACTGTTTTTAAAGTTTTGTAACTTTTGTGCGCTTCAAAAGCATTATTGAAGTCATACCCAGAAGGGTTTTCTGGCTTTATGGAATTTACTATAATAACTGCAAGTCACTTTCTAAGATGAAGGCCCAACAGACTGGTATTGTTTGCCTGTTTTTTTTCAACCCAAGGAAAAAGTATTTAAGAGATTTGTCGATCTTGGAGAAAAAAAATTGAAATCTCTACAATAGAGGTTAAATAGCCTCTTTGGGCTCTATTTTCAAAAGTTTGTGCTGTTTAGGAATGTGTTTGAAAACAGAACCAAAGGGCAGAAATTGATCCTGAACAGCACACCACATAGGATTAGGCACATGTAGGATCTTCTATAAACTAGTGAGAGTATGTGAGGCTATTTCTGCACTCTGCAAAAATTAGAAGTCAGAAAATGTAGACCTCTAACTGCTTGAGCTTATATTTTTACAGTATGGTGGGTGACCCTATTGAAGCCAATGGAAGTTTTATCATTGACTTCAAAAGGGTCAAGTTTATACCTGTTGTCTCTGTATATCAGTATGAATTTTGATATGATAGCACAGGTCAAAATTTTCCATCAAAAACTTGGTGTAATTTTCATTTCTATTAAAAATTTTCTATTGTTTTAATGGAGTGTGGGGAGGAAAAAAATATTTTTCTTAAGTGATGAACCCAGAGCTGCAAAGCCTTGTGTGGGTCATTCTTATGTTAGTAATCTGACTATCTTCAGTGGAATTACTTGTACTGAGCAAGGTTTATGCAGAAAAGTAAGAGTTTCTAGCACTGGCTCTAAGGCTTAAGTAAGGTGAGATACCATGGGAAAGGGTGTATAAAGCATATATTTATAGTCACTCAGGGCTGCAAAACAACAGACTTTAAAGTTGTGGTATGTTCATGTGAAGAAAAGCTATTACTGGTGCAGGGCGGTATCTGACCCTTCCTGGAATTTGCCAGTTGTAATTTTGTGGAGGGAAATTTCCATATTCAGGTGGAGAAAGAGATTGATATTTTTTTTAAAATTGTCTGACAGTGACCAGGAGTTTGGAATGTTCTAATAAGTCCTGGGTGATGGAATAATCTTCTAAAGAGCTGGTAATGAGCCCAGAAGTATATGATGAATTCCTCTATTACTGTATGTACACCAAATATGTAGTAGTGATTACCATGTGATAAATTGATTGACAAGCCACCTGAATAATTAAATCATCATGCCAATAGACAATAGTGAAACCACCATATAAAATTAGAGGATTAGCATATGGGAACATAGAGAAACATGCATGGAAATTCACTCCAGAGAATAGCTGCAGCAGTTTGACCTCTGCAGGGGCCTTGATTCAAGAGGAAGAACCCTTCCCAGGGTGGTGGCAGGAAGCCTGAGCCCACAAATGGGTTGAAAGGGCCTTACTTGGGCTCTTCCAGGTGAAGAGCCTGGACCAAGATGATAGATTCAGGTGGGGAAACAGACTAATATTAACTTGTCCCCCAGCCAGGACACTGGGGGTGAAGAATTGCTTGCATGTCTGGTTTTTATTTTTATTTAAATACACTAGACCCCTGAAGGGGCATTGATCATTATACACAAGCCTCATCAAACTTATAGCCAGGCCATAAAGGGGAACTGAGGCACCTGCCACTCCATATTAGCCTACCAGAGGGTATGCACACGGCAATGCTAGGATGACACCAGGGGTGCATTCTGAGTGAGAACCCATAACAGGAAAAAAGGTGAAGCCCTTTGACCCCTTCCTCCTTGGCCTAGCCATGCTGTTGAAGGCCCTTCCTCTGAGAAGTGATGTTGTTCATGGTGTGTATCTTGGCTGGCAATGAACTCACAACAGGTCCCTGGGTTGTCATCATAAAGAATGTGTCAGGCTTATTTCTTGCAACCTCTGTCATTTCCACACTTTGGCTTCATCTCAACAATCCAAACTGGACAGTGCATTCCTCTCTTCATAGTGACCTTTGCTAGCAAAGGCAGAAATCATTGTCCAATAATCTAAGTAGCTTTGCAAGCATCACTGGTGGTAACCTGTACTTATGCAAGGAAGGGTGAGTGGAAAATACTGTACATAAACCATTTGTAAATCTCTTTGCCTGGAGCAACTAATCCTTCTGTCACCAAGGACTCAATCCTACCAACACAAATGGGAGTAAAATTACTACTGCAATGAGACTATTCATACAAGTAAACTTACATATGTAAGTGTTTGCAAGACTGGGCCCTAGATATGCTGATTAACCATTTATTAAGCTGTTCTGTTCTTAACTAGAACACACCAACTGTTATATTCACCCAGAAATGTTAATAATAAGAGTGAAAATGTCATGGAGAGGGGACCTTGGGCCAGATTCCACTGTCTCACTGCTGTAAATCAGTAGTAAATGCATTGTACAGGAGAGCAGAATTTATCTCATTATCTGTCTCTTGTGTATGAACATAATCAAAAGTATTTGGGGGAATTGGACATAAAAGCAGGATTCTGTACCACTATTTGAAAGAAACAAATTCTTTTTTCAGATTTTTTCCAAATTTTAGAAAACACATTTAGGGCTAGTTTGTGCTCTGGACTACTACATGTCCTCTGCATAAGGGGGATGGATAACCTTCCCACACATTGGGTTTGGGAGTGCCAGAGCTGCACCCACCTCACTAATGCTTCCACAGATGAGTGGGGGGAGTCGGGGGTGGGTTGAGCTGAGCAGTAATGGGGGAGGGTAATAATTTACTGCTATTACAGGCCAAGGGCAAATTACTGCCTCTCCCTGGAGCCAGGAAGGAGCAGAAAGGGACTTGTGGCTGAGCTACTGTTCCTTTCCTGGGATGCTCCTGAGGTATGGCAGTAATGTGTTGCCTTTACAATGGGCTGGGCCCTTATGGCACAAATTAGCCACTACTCTACATAAAACATTCTACTGTGTAAAATGGTTTTTTAAAAACCATTTTACAAAACCCCAATGTATTATCTGACTGCAAATGAAAAATCCTTAGATATTACCTCGCCCACCTCTCCTCTTTCATTGGACCAACTTCTGTTGGTGAAAGACAAGCTTTCAAGCTACACAGAGCTCATCTCCTGGGAAAAGTACTAAGAGTGCCACAGCTAAATACAAGTTGGAGTAGGTTCTTTAGCATAAGAATATACTTAGGATATGTGTTAACTTGTTCCATCTTGTATTTATCTGAGACAGTCTGAGTAGGAGTTGTGGTTAGTTGTATTGAAATTGGCTCTGTCTCCCATAGGTGATTCTTTATCTCCTTCTGCCAGCCCTCTTCCAGATACATGAGCCTTTGCTCATGGCTCCAGATAATCATTCTAGCCTGGATAAAAGCCCTAGCATTCTTAAACAGATAACCCTAAGAATGCATGGGCAGTGGCATTCATTTTCAAAGAGTAAGGACAAAGACTGTCTCATGTACAATGTCAGATTTATCTGCCACTTGAACAAGCGGTATATTATTCTTTACCTAGAGATCAAAATGTAAAGGTGAAAAGACTCTAACTTAGGCCTACCAGATTGTATTGATAACATTTAAAAATTGGTGGGTGGTTAAGAAGAACTGGGGTATGAGAGATTTCTTGGTTTCAGAGGATACAGGATAGATAAGGTTAAAAGGGACCAGTCTGGGAATGATTACCTGAAGTGCTCCCCTCTGCCAGGTTAAATGTTAAAAGAAAGGATGAGGACTCTTCCAAAAATTCAGTTGGTTTTTATCCTGTGTTTAAAGTGTAGTAACCCTGGTCCTGGCACTAGCACCTGCTGCAGCTGGCCTGGGGAGAGACAGCCAATGAGAGGGCAGATCGAGCTGGGGAGAGGGCTTGGAATCCACCCAAAGACAGCAGTTGGAAGGTGGTTAGAGAAGGAGACAAAAGACTGTGCTGGGGTGAAAAGGGGATTGACCAGAGGAAGCTATGTTAGAGAAACTGGACCGTGAAGGTCATGTGCAAGGAGCCTGATAGGGAGGGACACAGAACACATGACCAGTGAGGTTGACTATTGGAACACTGACAGAGGGAATATTCTTTGGACACCTGGGGAATGGGTGCTGCCTTCCAGGTGAGGGGCTGTTGTTTACAGGTGTACCTGCAAACAAAGAGGTTCCATCAAAGCAAAGAAGCCTCACACGCCAGAGAGAGGTGAAGGTGGGACAGTAGGGGTGAAGCTAGACTTTGCAGCCAGGGAGAGGAAAAGTTGACTCCCTCTTGGGGTGACACAGGATATTGTTGAAATAAAAACTCCTTTTATTGTGCTGATAATTTAAAATTTATTTTCCTAAGCAAGTATTTGATGTTACTTTATATTGTTCCTGCCAAATTTCTGGGGTTTACCTTTATGCAATTTAAAAGGTTCTCTCCATTATATTGGTTTGCCTCTACCTCTCCTCACAGCAGGCAGAGCCTAGCTGAGGCCTGGGTCATTGCAGAGGTGTACCCAGTTGGGCTTGCCTTAGACTGTAATAAACTGGAGTCAACAGATAATCAAAGGATTTAAAAAAGGAATTGGGAAAACTAATCATAACTGTAAACCCAATGGGGTGATTCATATTGATAACCTAACAGACAGCTGATAAGGAAATGACTTAACTAGAGTTTGCTCACCAGCTACATTATGAAGTTTTTATTGAAATTCTATCCTAGAATATCACCATCTTAAAAAGTAAAGCCCAGTATCTGAAATTTAAGAATTATTTAGCACAATTTTATTTGATTTTTTTGACAATAAACCTGGCTTACCAAAGATGAATCTTTTTATCTTCCAGGCTATGAATCTTGTTCCAAAGGGTCTGTGAACAAGCTAAGAAGGGCAGACCAGTTAATAAAATATCCCTTTTTATTTCAATCAAATTAAATGCTATAGTTAATGTACTAGCTCCGAGTAATCCCTGTCTTCAATCATATAGTATCTCCTTCCCAGATAATAACACTGCTCTACAGCCAAAATGCTTCTGAAATAAATGTAGTCAAACTTTACTAATTCTGGGTCACTGAGAATGAAAATGATGCTTAAAATTGTTGATTGGCTCTAGTTTTCAAGATATGCTATTGGGTCAGTATATATGACCCAAGACTTGGGAATGGCGGAGGATAAGTGAGTTATAAAGGGAAGGGATCTCAATTTAAACCAGAAATGACTAAAATACATCTTTGACTGGATCTATGAATAAATCTATGACTGGGTTTGGACAGTACTTGCTTTTTAGGCAAAACAATGAATGATGCAATCTGAAGCTGGTATTGCGTCATACATGGTATGAATTGCATCATGCTATTCCTAGAAGTCATGGATGATGCAATCACAACGAAGCTTACATCACTCTGCTGAACAAATTGCCCTATATCAGCTCTAGAAATCATAGTGTCGTGCTCTCTTATTTGTCAGTGTTTGATTTTGCAAAGGGACACATTTCTGTTTAGCCAAAGTGCGCAGAGATGCCTCGTACTTGTGTGAACAGTGCAGATAACTCCTGCTATGTTTGTGGTGAAGTGACTTTTGCATCACAAAAGCACAGTATAACCACTATGGTTAAGAAAGCCTATCACCTTTATTTTGGCTGCAAAATTGGAGATCATAGATTCATAGATTCATAGATTCTAGGACTGGAAGGGACCTCGAGAGGTCATCGAGTCCAGTCCCCTGCCCGCATGGCAGGACCAAATACTGTCTAGACCATCCCTGATAGACATTTATCTAACCTACTCTTAAATATCTCCAGAGATGGAGATTCCACCACCTCCCTAGGCAATTTATTCCAGTGTTTAACCACCCCGACAGTTAGGAACTTTTTCCTAATGTCCAACCTAGACCTCCCTTGCTGCAGTTTAAACCCATTGCTTCTGGTTCTATCCTTAGAGGCTAAGGTGAACAAGTTTTCTCCCTCCTCCTTATGACACCCTTTTAGATACCTGTAAACTGCTATCATGTCCCCTCTCAGTCTTCTCTTTTCCAAACTAAACAAACCCAATTCTTTCAGCTTTCCTTCATAGGTCATGTTCTCAAGACCTTTAATCATTCTTGTTGCTCTTCTCTGGACCCTTTCCAATTTCTCCACATCTTTTTTAAAATGCATGCCCAGAACTGGACACAATACTCCAGCTGAGGCCTAACCAGAGTAGAGTGGAAGAATGACTTCTCGTGTCTTGCTCACAACACACCTGTTAATACATCCCAGGATCATGTTTGCTTTTTTTGCAACAGCATCACATTGTTGACTCATATTTAGCTTGTGGTCCACTATAACCCCTAGATCCCTTTCTGCCGTACTCCTTCCTAGACAGTCTCTTCCCATTCTGTATGTGTGAAACTGATTTTTCCTTCCTAAGTGGAGCACTTTGCATTTGTCTTTATTAAACATCATCCTGTTTACCTCAGACCATTTCTCCAATTTGTCCAGATCATTTTGAATTATGACCCTGTCCTCCAAAGCAGTTGCAATCCCTCCCAGTTTGGTATCATCCGCAAACTTAATAAGCGTACTTTCTATGCCAATATCTAAGTTGTTGATGAAGATATTGAACAGAGCCGGTCCCAAAACATATCCACAAGGCTCGTTATCCTATCAGAGAAAGCTATCAGATTGGTTTGACATGATTTGTTCTTTACAAATCCATGCTGGCTGTTCCCTATCACCTTACCACCTTCCAAGTGTTTGCAGATGATTTCCTTAATTACTTGCTCCATTATCTTCCCTGGCACAGAAGTTAAACTAACTGGTCTGTAGTTTCCTGGGTTGTTTTTATTTCCCTTTTTATAGATGGGCACTATATTTGCCCTTTTCCAGTCTTCTGGAATCTCTCCCGTCTCCCATGACTTTCCAAAGATAATAGCTAGAGGCTCAGATACCTCCTCTATTAGCTCCTTGAGTATTCTAGCATGCATTTCATCAGGCCCGGGTGACTTGCAGGCATCTAACTTTTCTAAGTGATTTTTAACTTGTTCTTTTTTTATTTTATCCGCTAAACCTACCCCCGTCCTATTAGCATTCACTATGTTAGGCATTCCTTCAGACTTCTCTGTGAAGACCGAAACAAAGAAGTCATTAAGCATCTCTGCCATTTCCAAGTTTCCTGTTACTGTTTCTCCCTCTTCACTAAGCAGTGGGCCTACCCTGTCTTTGGTCTTCCTCTTGCTTCTATTGTATTGATAAAAAGTCTTCTTGTTTCCTTTTATCCCCGTAGCTAGTTTGAGCTCATTTTGTGCCTTTGCCTTTCTAATCTTGCCCCTGCATTCCTGTGTTGTTTGCCTATATTCATCCTTTGTAATCTGTCCTAGTTTCCATTTTTTATATGACTCCTTTTTATTTTTTAGATCGTGCAAGATCTCGTGGTTAAGCCAAGGTGGTCTTTTGCCACATTTTCTATCTTTCCTAACCAGCGGAATAGCTTGCTTTTGGGCCCTTAATAGTGTCCCTTTGAAAAACTGCAAACTCTCCTCAGTTGTTTTTCCCCTCAGTCTTGATTCCCATGGGACCTTACCTATCAGCTCTCTGAGCTTACCAAAATCTGCCTTCCTGAAATCCATTGTCTCTATTTTGCTGTTCTCCCTTCTACCCTTCCTTAGAATTGCAAACTCTATGATTTCATGATCACTTTCACCCAGGCTGCCTTCTACTTTCAAATTCTCAACGAGTTCCTCCCTATTTGTTAAAATCAAGTCTAGAACAGCTTCCCCCCAGTAGCTTTTTCAACCTTCTGAAATAAAAAGTTGTCTCCAATGCAGTCCAAGAATTTGTTGGATAGTCTGTGCCCCGCTGTGTTATTTTCCCAACATATATCCGGATAGTTGAAGTCCCCCATCACCACCAAATCTTGGGCTTTGGATGATTTTGTTAGTTGCTTGAAAAAAGCCTCATCCACCTCTTCCACCTGGTTAGGTGGCCTGTAGTAGACTCCTAGCATGACATCTCCCTTGTTTTTTGCCCCTTTTAGCCTAACCCAGAGACTCTCAACACTTCCGTCTCCTATGTCCATCTCTACCTCAGTCCAAGTGTGTACATTTTTAATATATAAGGCAACACCTCCTCCCTTTTTCCCCTGTCTATCCTTCCTGAGCAAGCTGTACCCATCCACACCAACATTCCAATCATGTGTATTATCCCACCAAGTTTCAGTGATGCCAACAATGTCATAGTTGTATTTATTTATTCGCACTTCCAGTTCTTCCTGCTTATTCCCCATACTTCTCGCATTTGTATATAGGCATCTAAGATACTGGTTTGATCTTTCCTCCCAGTTTTGTCCTGACCCTCCTTTCTCTCTGCCAATATAGCCCACACTCCCTCTCGTTTCCAACCCGTCTCCCCGGTCTCCATGTTCCCCACTTACCTGTGGGCTTTGCTCACCTGTCCCCGTCGAACCTAGTTTAAAGCCCTCCTCACAAGGTTAGGTCAGGACAAGAGGTGGGCCCCACACATATGCTGCAACACTTGTGCAACAAATCTTCGCCAGTGGTTGAACAGGAAAAGGAAATCTATGCCTTTTGCAGTGCCAATGATTTGGAGAGAGCCAACAGATCATACCAGCAATTGTTACTTCTGCATGGTGCCTCCAGTTGGGAAAGGTGTGTCAAAGAAGAAAAAGTGGACTGTGCATTATCCAAACATTCCATCAGCTATACGCCCAGTACCCCACGGAAAAGGACTGCCAGTTCCTGATGCACCAGAATCATTCTCACTTGAGTCAGATGAGGAAGAGGATGAAACTTCTGGTCCTGAACCATCAATGTCACAGGACCCACATTTTCTCCCATCCTCCTCCTCTGAACCACACCTCATAACACAAGGTGAACTGAATGACCTTGTCAGGGATTTGGAACTACCCAAGAGTAAGGCAGAGCTGTTGGGCTCCAGACTACAGCAGTGGAATCTCCTGGCAGGTGATGTTAGGGTTTCCATGTTCTGTGACTGTCAAAAGGATCTTGTCCCATTTTCTTCATGGAAGGTGATCTTGTAGCCTGCAACAACATTGGTGTGATGGCAGCCCTCAACATCATTTATGATTCAGAGGAGTGGAGACTGTTCATTGATTCATCGAAGACGAGTCTTAAAGCTGTTTTACTGCATAATGGCAATGTTTTGCCATCAATTCCAGTTGGTCATGCAGTCCATAGGAAGGAAACCTATGACAACATGAAACAACTTTTGAGGTGCATAAACTATGACCAACATCAGTGGCAGCTTTGTGGCAATTTGAAGGTTGTTGCTCTCTTGCTTCGTCTACAGACTGGATACACAAAGTACTGCTGTTTTCTCTGCGAATGGGATAGTCATGCAAGAGATTCCCACTACATCAAGAAAGATTGGCCACTCCAACAGTCATTGGAGCCTGGGAGGAAAAGTGTTCAGCATCCACCACTTATTGAATCACGGAAGATTTTGTTACCACCCTTACACATCAAGATGGGTCTGATGAAGAACTTTGTCAAGGCCATTGACAAAACACAAGCAGCTTTCAAGTACCTCTGTGGAAAATTTCCAAGGTTAAGTGAAGCTAAGATAAAGGAAGGTGTCTTTGTTGGTCCTCAGATTCGTGAACTTCTTCGAGATGATGCATTTGACCACGCACTGCATGGCAAGGAAAAGACAGCATGGAAAGCCTTCCAGTTAGTGGCAATAAATTTTCTCAGAAACAAGGCAGACAACTACAGGTTGTTGTTGGAAAACCTCCTCAAGGCATACAAAAGCCTTGGTTGCAACATGTCACTAAAGAGACATTTTTTGCACTCTCATCTAGATTTTTTTCCCACCGAACTGCGGAGCAGTGAGCGACGAGCACGGCGAGCAATTTCACCAGGACATTGCAACAATGGAGAAACACTATCAGGGCAAATGGAGCCCATCAATGCTTGAAAAAAGAAGAACAGGAGTCCTTGTGGCACCTTAGTGACTAACAAATTTATTAGAACATAAGCTTTCGTGGACTACAGCCCACTTCTTCGGATGCATCAATGCTTGTAGACTATTGCTGGACAGTGACAAGAGATGCTCCATTTAATGAATACAAGAGACAAGCCAAGAAGCGCCGAGTAGACACTGAATAGGACTAAACTATGTACATAATAGTTTTTTGCCTTTTGATTCATAATAAATTTTATTTATAACACCCTTTTGCTGATTTTTAAAGTGTTACAGAAACAGGACAGGTGAAATATTATCATGTAAAGCAACCATAAACACATGAAAAGACAGAGGTTTACAATTTATGATTAAAACTCTATCTACACAATATACATAGACATAATAAGATATTTAAGTTTTTACATTTTAACAGTAGCCAGTTGTTTTAATTGTCATATTTGAATTCAGCACATCAAAATAGATAATAAATAGCACATTTTATCTCTGAAGCAGACGACTTCTCAAATTGTAGACCAGTGTAATATATTGGTTTCTTTGAATGAATATTTGCCTCCTATTATAATGAATCTATATGGGCAGAATTAGAATCTCTTATTGACATACTGATTTGAAATGATCCAATGGCAAATTTGATTCTTAGGTGATTTTAATGCTCAATTGGGTGCAGAAAACAATGAATTGCTAAAATCTATCAAATAATAAATGTAATGATGGATTGTTTGCCCTTTTCCAAAAAATATTCTAAAGATAAATTAAGAAATTCAGCAGGCCAGATATTTTTTGCAATTTTGAATAGATTCAGATTGGAAGTTTTAAGTGGTATGGTAGGTGATGACATGATGGGTCACTAAATCTCTCAAGTGGTAGGAGTGTGATTGACTATATTGCCATTCCAATTTTAAGCTGGCCTTATTTTTCTAATGTTTCAGTAGCTCCTAAATCTGATAGTGACCATCAGCCCCTCCAGGTTAATTAGGTTAATTTTTGTCCCCTGGGGCTCTTATATTCATTGATCCCTGTTGTTCAGTATTTCATTTCTAATTTTGAAGCCTTCTATGCAAGGTAAATTAAGTGGACTCCACTGGTTAAATATAAAAGTAAAGAGAATCTCTCCTCTAATTATGTGTTAGGATTAGGGTGACCAGACGGCAGCATTTTTTTTTTTTTTTTGCTCTGCCAGGACCACCCCCCCCCCCAAATGTGTCCTGATATTTTCTTCCTCTCATCTGGTCACCCTAGTTAGGGTAAAAAAAATAAATCAATTTTTCAACCTTAGTTATGTGAGTCTGTACCTTGACTTACTTCATTGTACACAAATAACAGATTGATCTGATTACCAGAAGGACTGTTCTTTCCATTCGAAAGATAAAAGAATGTTATGTTATAGAGGGGGTTTTTATTTATTTATTTTTTTATTTTTCAAAATAATGCATAGCTAGAGATTTTGGCAAGGGAGGTCAGGAAAGCTAGCTTGCAGGTTCCACCCAAAAGCTAGTCCATTTTAGAAAGTATAATAAAAGATTGCTGAAAGAAAAAAATTGTCAGAACGTTGTGTGGCATTGTAGAAGGAATTTGAATTTGCTGCGAAAGTGAGAAATTCTGAGTATTTTTGGAAATTGGTAGCAATGGATTACAAGAGGATTGGGGCAATATTGAAGCTATGATCCCCAAGCCTATCTGGGAGAAATATATTTCTGTACTTTATAAAGATAGGATATTTATTAACTCTGGTAGCCTCCATTCCCAGTTTCCATCTAGAATGGTCTGCAGTATCCAGTAAGGAAGGAATTTACATTTTGAATTGATCAACATTGTAATAAGGTGCCAAGGAAAGATTTTTATTCCTGCAGAAATATTTAAGGAGAACATTGACCAGTGGGCACTTGTTCTTGGTATAAATAATACACAGATTTTCCACTCAGGTGAGGCTACTGGTATCAATCCACTTCACAAAAAAGGGGATAGGAGAAAAAGGGGAATTATTGCTCATCAGTTTTTTGGACATTGCTTTAAATTTTCACCAGATATTTTGTTGGGAAGATTAGAGCAGAAAAAATTATTTGCTCAGGAACCAGCTGGTTTCTAAAATGGCCACTCAATTACAGATAATTGTTGTTCATTCTTATTTAATCTACAAATATGTGCCTCCTAAGGGTGGGGGGAACTGTATGCAGCTTTTATTGATCTAAAATCATCCTTTGAGTATATTGAAAGATACTATCTGGAATTGGGAATACCTGGAATAGATCTGCAGGTTTTTTGTTTTGTTTTTGTTTTTAAGAGCTCTTCGCAGACAAACAGTGGCCAAGATTAGAATAGGTCTGGGTGAGCAATTAACAGATTCCACCTCATTTACAAAGGTGGCTTGGCAGGGCTGCTTCCTAGCCCCTTTTTCTTTCTAACTTTTATATCAATTATGTTTTAGCATTAAAAGGGGATCAGTATTTCCACCTAAAATCCATGAATCTCCTTGTCTTATTATATGTGGAAGATATGGTTCTATTATCGCAACCACCAGTGGGACTAAAGCATTTATTAAATTCATTTGGTTTATACTGCCAATGGGAGAGCCTCTGATAAATAAATTTAAAATTCCAAAGTAATTCTCTTTAGTCAGAGCCAGAGGTTGCATAAATAGAGGATCGATTGGCAATATATTGAACAAGTTAGCTCTTTCCCCTACTTGAGTATCTGGTTCTCACAGAATGGTTTGTGGGATGAACACATTCAGGGAACGAAAGACAAGGCCTCAAATTCTGTGCAAGCTGTTACATTTTATTTCAACTCACGGGAGCAATTTCATTGCATCATCTTATAGTGTTTGAGGCACAAACTCAAATATTGTTTCGTGCAGAAATATGGGGATGGAATGAACCCAGGGAATTTGAAATGATTAAAACAAATTTCTTAGGAAGATTCTTGACCTCCCAATAATACTCCAGTTGCTCTTCTTAAAGCGAAGACAATTAATTCTGTTTTGTCCAAAGTGCAATATTGCAATATTTTTGGCTTCATATTCCTGGTATGTACCCACAGCATTTGCCAAGGCTATGCTTAGAGGAACAGCTCAGCGGGACTGTCTCACATAAATTTCCTTGGTTGGAGCATATTCAAAATTCTTTGCATTCTCTACATTTCTCAGAATTGGAAATTAGATTTACATTTAAAAATATGAAATCCCTAATTAAGTTGAGGGCAGGGGATACTAATAAGCAACTGGATATGGCATTGTTTCTGTTACAAAGATGTCACCTTGGTTCCCCCTTCTTAAAAAGATTCATGGGTATGCCAGATATTTAGACAGTTTGTGCAATAATACATTCAGGAGGGTCTTGGCAGGTCTCCGAAAATAGAATATTTGTTAGGAACTGACAATGTATCTGTGATCCGAGCAGTTTCCCTATATGCATGGTCAGCCACTAAAACAAGGAAAAGGAAGTGGCCTGGTGATATCTCGTGTAATGGTTTATGTCCCTTTTTACTTATATGCATTTCAGTATTTTATAACTTAGGATTTAGTTTAAAGTTCTGTTGCAATACTACTTTTGTTGTTAATAATTTTTTGTTCTTGTTACTATTTAACCCCTCCTATAAAATGAGTCTCTACCATAAGACTGTGGGTAAATTCTTGCTCACCTTACTCACATGAGCAGGCCTGTCACACCCCAAGGCCCCCTCCCTCAGGGAGTCCCCTGGGAAGGCAGATCAGTATTGTATATTGCTAACGCTGTTGCAAGCATCGCAAAGCATTTTGGGGAGGGTCAAAGGTGTGTGAGTGGGGAGTGGAAGTTTCCTTTGCAGGTACAAGAGGCTGAGAGGGGAGGAAGGAGAAGAGCAGAGAACGGGTTAACTCAACACTTCAGCTTGCTCAGTCTCAGGTTGAAGATAAGACACTGGCCCCAGCCACCCAAGGACACTGCTCACAGTTAAGATTTGGTTGACAGCTAAGAGAGACTGGGGCTTGAATGTGCCCAAGCAGCTGTGAGAGAGAAATCCAACTATACAGACCTGCAAAACAGCAAGGCCAGTGAAGAAGAAGAAAACAAAGTCCAGGGCCGCGGAGATTGAAAACACAGACGAGATGACAAGCGGAAGAGCCAAGCCTTGAGTCCCAGGAGCCAGGGTGTTTTGGGAAAGCTAAAGAAACCATGGAAAGCCAGTTTGGACTGGCACAGAGGGCACTAGGAGCAGAGGTGTCCGAACGGAGCACACTTCCCTTCTCCCCCCCCTCGCCCACCCCAAGGAGCCAGGACTTAAAACCCTCCTGAGAGCTGGAGCAATTTGGAGAGCAACAGCAGACCTGGACGGCCTGGGCCCAGGACCACACACTCGTCCATCCTTCTCTCTCCCCACTCCCTACGTTACACCCAGGCCGGGCCAGTCTTAGGTAGTGCATGTGTGAGTATGAAAGTGGGTTAGCGCTTGGGGTGTAATGCTTTCTTTCTTCCCCAAGTGACATGGGAGCATTCCCAGCACTCTCTATTTTATTAATAAAGCTTTAAAATTTAGATGCTTGAGGTGTTCCATCATCTCCTCCCCAAAATATCCTGTGGCTTCAGCCTGATCACCTAACGCCTCAGGCAGATTGGTAACAGAAATCTGTCACAGGCCTACTGAAGTCATTGGGGCTGGTCACAAGTGCAAGATGAGCAGGATTTGGCTCTCTTGTGAATAAATAATTGTTTTGACTCCTCAAAGTAACATGCAATCATGTTCACTCCTGTGCAAAGAGAAACCTTCATAAGTGTTTGCAGCATTCCTGATCAAGAATAATCAGGAACCTTTGGATTGGAGAGAACCTGCTTCAGGTTTGTAGGGAGAACATTGTCTATATACTGAGGCAAAACCATTTGTCTTCCTCAAATGGGTCATTCAGGTCAGTGGGTTTGCTTGTGTGAGTTAGGCAAACAAGAATGTGCCCTTTTTAAGAGTCTAATCAAAAACCCTGTGAAGTGAATAGAAAGATTCCCATTGGCTTCCATGGGCTTTGGATTAGCCCCTAACTAGTGACACCATTCACTGTAGCTATAATCAATTAAGAATATTTCACCCACTCACTTTTCTGCTGCTTCTGTCATTTGTATTAAGTTTTAAAATTTTGAGAAATTTCTTCCACTTTTTTGTTTTAGGTTTGGACATGGTGATTCAAATGCTTCTCCTCCAAACAGCTGAGCCAACATTTTATAATATCACACAAGTAAGTTTAAAAGCTCAAGGTGTGATATGTTTAGAATGAAGGGGCAGATCTTCAGTTTACATCAGTTGATGTCCTGGACTGCTCAAAATGAATTAAACCTGAACAAGATTGTGATGAGAGGAGTAGTAATTTCTCCCCTTGGCTCACTGCATGATAACAAGTTAACTAGGAATACCAGGTAGGATACAAATGTCGGTAGAAATCAGCATTTTTACATTTGTCTGGGGGAAAAAATGCAAAGTGAAGCAGAAAGTGAGTGAAAGCGGTTGTCAGTTCATCCACCTGCTAATGTATGTTGGTATTGCTTACAGCTATATTTTGTGACAGCACAAGAATTTACAATAGTCTCCCAGTCACAACAAAGATACTTGCTTTCACTTTTTTCCCCATGTGAACACGTTGTTAGAAGAGGCCTGTTTAAAAAGCTGCACAGAGTCCTTTTAAAAATACATTTTCCTGACTCACTCAGTATACATGCTCTTTTTTTAGCATCATGGGGATCTGTGTAGGCTGCATATAAGGGGCCAAATTCTATGCTCAACTTTCAGAAGTTAAGCTCAGAAGACACTGCCCAGGCAGAGTGAGGTCTAAGGTGACTTTAAGCTCCATTTGTGCCATTCAGATTCTGGGTTGTTCCAGGGGCCAGTGTACCCTGGCCTACTTTCAAATAGGCTGTTCCACAATCTGTAATAGCCAGAGAGCAGTGTGGACACTCCTCTTTATTCCTCCAGCCATGGCCCTAGCATGCCTCTGTACAGGGGCTGAAAGAGAATTGGACTTGAAGCTCAGTTGATGAATATACACCTCTTAAGCCAGTGATGTATGCAAATCTGAGAAGGGGGCAAGTGTTAGCACTAAAATGGCAGGAAGCTTAACCCTGGCCAAACTGTACGGAGCAAAAAAGAGAACTTGATTTTCAAGTTCTGATTATCCATTAGTCTGCACAGGAACAAGTATTTATTCAGCAAACCTAAAATAAAAGAGCTACAAGTAGTGTAGTACAGACATACTGGGAGGAATTAGATCCTATTTTCTTGTCACCAAACATGCAGCTGACTCAGGGCAGTGATGCTGTATTTATACTAGCTTCACAGAGAACAGAATCTAGCTCATTCTTTCAAAATTGCATCAATTACAGCTGACAGGGGCTCTGATTCAGTGAGGTTTTTCAGCCTGGAGTGGCTAGAGGGATTCTATATGCTCTGTCACACCAAATCCTGAGCATAAAGTCATCTGACATTGTGCAAAAGTCACAATCTCACAAAGATCTGGCCTTCCTTTAGTCGCTCATTATATTCAAAGTGGTGTTGCATGCTTTACAGCCATGTCGCCAGGATGGACAAATGTCCCAGCATACCAACCTCTCAAATTCTCCATCAATGAGCAAAAGGGAGTACATGGTAACCCTGCCTGTCATTGTCTCTGGGGCCACCCCAGAAATTTATGGATTTTCAGGATTGAGCCAGATCTGAGAACTTCACTACATGATGCCTGGAGCTATCAACTGTGGTCCTTTTGGGTGGAGCAATGGTCCTCATTAGACTGTGCATATTTGTAAATCCCTTAAGTCAGTGTTTCTCAAACAGTGGGACACAAGGATATTGGGAGGGGAGGGGGGTGTATTGCCAACCTTACTTCTGCACTGCCTTCACAGCTGGGTGGCTGGAGAGTGGGGGCTGCTGGCCAGTGCCCATTTCTAAAGGCAGCACCACTGCCAGAAGCAGCACAAAAGTAAGGATGGCACTACCACAACTCACCCTACACTAGTCCGATTTCACAGTCCATGACACACATTTCCTTTCTCTGAATTTGGTAGGGCCCTAAAGATAACCTAACAACTAAAACTAGAATTGCTTGAAAGTGAGAACCATGTGGGGCACTGGGAAACTGAGTCAAGTAGATAGAAAAATTACTCCGTTTAATATGATACTCACACATTGGGAGCGGACTACTCCTTAATAAACAGGCAACTCAAGTGCTACAGGAATGGAAACTAGTTGACTCACAAAATTATAAGAACATTTTGTTACAAATGAAAGTCAAAGTTATTAATGACAGCCCTAGATGTGAACATTGCACAGGTAATCATAGAACTTAGGGACAAATAGACAATGGTGAAAGATTCATTAAGCAATGCAGTATGTATCACCGGTGTATTGGGATGGGCGGGGGACTCTTCAGTATCAGGAATCAAAAACTAGCATGGAAGCAAATGATGGAATTACTGAGAAACAATTGGATCACATACAAAAAAGAGCAGGACAAGAGCTAACATAAGAAAACCATTGAGAAATATGTTGCTGTCATGGAAACAGACTATAACAGAGCAAGAACAGGCATTCAACTGCTGGAGGTTGAAAGACTGGGTTGCCATGTGTCACAAAGCACAAGAACATCTAATAATAGTAAAAGTGAAGCACATGCTTGATTACCTTGCTGGATCGGGGGTCATAAAACCTAAATCTGCTAATGAGTTTAACTTCAAAACCCCTTTTTCCTATTAGTGTGAAATACCCATTTCCTACAGACAATAAACAACATTTGGGGAGAGTCCCCTCACCAATGTACACTGTGAAAGGTTTGCCCCAGGGTGTCACCTGGAAGTGTGGTACCACTGAGCCCTCTGACTCACCAGCCTGGGCTCCCTCTCAGCACTGTGCTGCTCTGATAAGCTATAGACTGCTTTCGGACCTACACTTCCACCAGAATTCACACAGGCAGGGACACACCCAGTTGCAGTTACATGCAGGCTTTGACCAGCCACTGCATGAACCAACAATAGAGAGGCTACAGCCAAAATATCCCCCAACCCAGGTCCTAAGAACTGAACCATCCTGCCTTGATAGAAACCCTGACCAGTATGAATTTATTACCCAGTTTGCCTTTCTTTCAATGTGGAGAGGAATATGCACAATACACGTGTGTTAAACCAAGCTGAGATTTTCCCCAGACACTTCAATTGAAGGCACACTGGTCTAGATTAAAAACACAAAACAGGTTTATTAACTAAAACAAGATAGATTAAGTGATTTATAAGTGATAGCAAACAGATCAAAGCAGATTATCTAGCAAACAAACAAAACAGGAAACTAAGCCTAAAATATTAGATAAATTGGATATAAATTAGCAAGCTCTCACCCTGGCTGATGATACAAGCAATTCACCAGGTTTCTGTACGTAGGCTAGAAATCCTTTTAGCCTGGGACTGACCCTTTTCCAAGTCCAGTCTTTGTTCCTCAGATGTTTCCAAGAGCTCTCTTGTGTGAGGAGTGAGGCCCCTTGATGATGTTACACCCCACCTTATACAGCTTTAACATATGGCAGGAACCCCTTGTTCCAAAATCAGTTCCCCACCCAGTTTGTGGAAAAATACAGGTACCCAAAATGGAGATCAGTGCCATGTGGTCTGGTCACATGTCCTGCTGAGTCATAGCAGTCATTACTCATAGGCTGTCTGGAGCATTCTCAGGAAGGCTCACCAGGTGGGGGATAAGCTTCTCCTAAGACCTTTTGTTTTTACTAATGGCTCATTACCTTGGATAGGCCCTTCACAACCAGCTGTCTAGGCTGGAAGCATTTTGCTTAGTGGGTGTCACCCAAGTGTAACCACATCTGAAACACAGATACTAAAGTATCAGGGGTTAGCCGTGCTAGTCTGTATCTACAAAAACAACAAGGACCATTAATCTGGGCTTGACTAGGGACTGGGAGTGGCTGGCTCATTACAGAAGCAGCTTTTCCTCTCCTGGAATTGACACCTCCTCATCTATTATTGGGAGTGGACTACATCCACCCTGATTGAATTGGCCCTGTCAACACTGGTTCTCCACTTGCAAAGTAACTACCTACTCTCCATGTGTCAGTATATAATGCCTGCATCTGTAACTTTCACTCTATGCATCTGAAGAAGTGAGGTTTTTACCCATGAAAGCTTATGCCCAAATAAATCTATTAGTCTCTAAGGTGCCACCGGACTCCTGTTTTTACAGATACTAAAAACATTTACTATCAATTTTAGGTGGATTACACAACTGTTATGGCATCAAATATTCATAGTACATTTTATAATTCTGTCTGGTTACTATATAATGTTTAAGCAACCACATTTATTTTACTCTAATAAATATCATGCAACCTTAGATTTACTAACAAAAACAGTTAGTTAACATTTTCTCCTTTTCTAAAGTCACTTCATTTGGTCCTCAAGGTGCATGGAGTGGAATACTCGGGGGTCAGTGAACTCAACTTCTGGGATAAGGAAGCATTTTCTCTTTGGTTGCTCCATTGGCACTGGTAGTGGGTGGAGTCAGTGCACTCCTGTCCAAGGTGTTGGATATCTATTGGGTCATGTGGTTATAGCACGGTACCACAATTGAGGATATCTGAGCTGTCCCTTGCTCTGCCACAGACTGGCAATTTTGACTTTGGCAAACTATAACTTCTTTGTGCTTCAGTTTTCTAACCTGTAAATTAGGGATAATAATACAATCCATATGTACCTCACAGAGATGTTGTGAGGCTTAATCAGGTAAGACTAGATTATTAGGAGCTCTAATACTGCCACAAAGGGCAGTTGGGGGGGGGGGGGTAAGGCCCACCCTCAGCAGCCCACACTACAACAACTCCCCTCATCAACAACATCCTCTCGTTTAACATTGTTTCGATCTTATGTCCCTGCTCAATAACAGAACATGCTCCATTTAAAGTTGCGCAATGCTCTGCTATAGCGTCATTTGGCTGCCTGCTTTGTCCACAGCTGGCAGCCCCCCTATCAGCTCCCCTACGCCCCCCACCACAGCGCCTCCCACCCGCCAACAGACCCTGCGGATCAGCGCCTTCTCCCTCCCCCCCCCACCTCCTCCCCGCAGCAATCAGCTGGCTTGCGGCATTGAGGGGGGAGGAACAAAGACTCAGCGTACAGGCTACCCTTCCCTCCCCTGCCTCCCAAATGCCACAAACCAGCTGATTGCCGTGGGCAGGAGGCAGGGGAGGGACGGGGGAGGAGCGAGGACGCAGCATGCAGAATAAAGGGGGGGAGGGAGGAGAGAGAAGAAGAGGTGGGTTAAGGGTGGGGGTTTGGCGGAAGGGGTGGGGTGATGTGAGCGAGCCAAGGGTTGAGCCCCCCACCCCTGGTGCTTGCAGAGTAGGGGAAACTGCTGCTGCTGTGCAACGTGCTTCTCCTAGCCTATAGCACCTTCCGCCTCCTTGCCGGCCTTATTGTTTCCAGTGTCAGTGGGCTGTGCCTGTGTGGGGTAAGGTAGGGGCACCTCCCAACTATAGTACTCTACTGTATGGCCAAAAAAAAAAAAAAAAAAAAAATTTCCTGGAACCTAACCCTCCCATTTACATTCATTCTTATTGGGAAATTGGATTTGCTTAACATCATTTCACTTAAAGTTGCATTTTTCAGGAACATAACTACAACATTAAGTGAGGAGTTACTGTATCTGGAATGTGGTTCAGGGATCCCTGCTACTGCTTCCTTCTGTGGCACAGACAGGGACAGGGCATGAACACAGCCATTGCCAACACACCAGTCAATGAAGTTGGATGGATGCAAAGGAAGAAGTAAACTATGCCCTTTTTAGGATCGCAGTAAACTTTTTTCTACCATCAGAGCAAGAGGGGAACAGAAAAGGAATTGTGAATAAGTCACAATTTCATTCTTGATACTCCTTCTGCAGCAATGCAACTGTACACCTCACCACATTTAGGGCATAGCCTAAAGGCTCAGTCTGGCCTTTTGTTTATGAAGGGTTTTAACATTCATAGGTGAAAGAAGCTAGATGAGGACTATTTTGTGCAATCTTTATGCTGGGTGAGCGCTTACTTACTCCAGTGGTTCAGTTGACTTCAACAGGACAGCTTATGTGAGTAAGCATGCCCACTAATGTCAGTAAAGGTTGCACAATCAAGCCCTATGTAATAAGTGCTTTCCTCTCTCTATTCATCCTAGGCCAGATTCTAGAATTCTTTCTCAAACTGAGTAGTGCCTTACTCCACTGACTTCAGTGAAATACTCATGAAGTAAATTACAACTCAACATAAATAAGAGTGGTGGAACATTGCTGTCTGTTAGCTGCAGGGGCTAGGACTACAGAGAAGTCCTCTTAGTCAGCTGCTAGAGAAAGGGAGGGGGCCAGAAGTGGAAGGCAGCAAGGGAGGAAAAATGTGTCACTCAGATAACTCACCCTCCCAACTAGCACTCTGAAGTGCTGACAGGGACCTATATCAAGATCTCCCTGGCTAAAGAGGGGTACTACAGTGTGTGTGTCCTTCATACTGTAGTAATGCCCCCTGGAATATTGTTTCTTAAAAATATAATTTACTTTCTTAGTAAATATTAAAACTTCTGTCTGTAGTATTAGAGCATTTGCTTAAAAATATTAAGAATTCATCCTCTGAACTTGGAGTGTAATACTGCCATTTGGCTTTCATTTCCCCTGATGTTTCATATTACTGTTGATGAGTCAAACTCACTGTGGGAAAAGAATATCACGTCTTTGTTTTCTATTTGAAAACTTGGAAGTACTACAGCAATCTAATATTATTTTGACTACTGCAATGGCAACATTGAAAAAATATGGTTGTTAATCCATACATTTTACTCCTTGCTTGGTCCAAAACTTCTAGTGTTACTTTCAAGTAACAAATTTGTAGAGGGCAGGAATTTAACAGAGTTGAAGGAGAATTTGCAGGGACATAAAAGACAAAATGTCTCATTAAGAGGCATCATGGTCTAATGATTTAAGCTATTGGGAGTGGGGAGACCTGGGTCCTAGTGCAGATTGTGTGGCCTCAAGAGAGTCACTTCATCTTTGCCTCAGTTTCTCTATCTATAAAGAAAGGCCCTTACCTCCTTCCCTTCATCACCAGGATGTTGTGAGGATTAATATCTCCTTCGGTAGCTCCATTCGGGCAAAGATCCCCACCAGCTCTTTGGCTATAGTTTTAGAGGCTGTGTTCTGCAGGGGGATGGCTTCTGGGTAGCGAGTAGCATAGTCCAAAACAACAAGTATATATTGGTGGCCCCAAGCAGTCTTCTCCAGGGGTCCCATTAGGTCCATGGCTATTTGCTCGAAGGGGACCTCTATGATGGGAAGGGGTACTAAAGGTGCCCTCAAATGGGGACGGGGACTGTGCAGCTGACACCCGGGCAGGAGGCACAGTACCTCCGCACTTCTTTATGTACTCCGGGCCAGAAGAACTGTCCTAGGACTCGTGCCAGGGTCTTCTCTACCCCCAAATACTCCCCAAAATGATGGCAATGAGCAAGACTTAATACAACATTCTGGTGTTTTTGAGGTACTAGGATCTGCTGTACCTTCTGCCCCTGTACTGGTGCAACCCGGTATAAGAGATCCTTCTTCATTATGAAGTAGGGTCCTGGTCCCTGGTTTTCCCTTCCATGGGAACCCCATCTATTACAGTCACCTCCTTCCGAATGTTGTCATACCTTGGGTCTTCTGCCTGGTCCCGTCCAAAATTTCCTCTCCCGGGGCTAATCTGCCCAAGATCTAGGGGCCCAGTCTCTGTTGCCTCTACTGGTTCAGAAGCATTAGAGTGGGGGTCAGTCTCAGGTGCTTCTCCCTCCTGCGTGACCTCCTTTTCAGCTGCGCGGGTCCGCCTACCTACAAGGGCGACCCTCTGGCTTTGGGTCAGTATTCGGGTTCCCAAGGCCTTAGCTGCCCTTCTTTCCCTTTTCGTCTTTCTACCCTGTCTGGGAATAAAGAACAAATCTGGGGATATTTCAGAGAAGATTGGGGGTTGACAGTCTGCTGTGGATGCCTCATCAATTTTAGGGTCCCCATCTTTCTCCAATCCCCCTACTGGGAGTAAGTTTCCAAACCCTGGGAAGTTCCTCCCTATGAGCACTGGGTATGGGAGTTTAGAGACTACACCTGCTGCTACCTCAGTAGTGTTCCCTTGGATCTCGATTTTTACTGGGATGGTGGGGTAGTAACTGTCCCATCGACACATGTTATCCCCGTACGTTTAGCCTGCAGCAGCTGACTACGCTTCACAAGCTTCCCTGAGATAAGCGTGATAGCACTCCCTGAATCAACCAGTGCCGTGGTCCCTAACCCATTTAGTTTCACTGGTCTGGTATACATATGTGGGGTTAGTGAGACCCCCACAAGGTGGATTAGGGAGCATGGATCTGCCCAGTTCCCCAGGTTACACTGCATAGGCTCCTCAGCATTGGGACACTGTGTAGCTATGTGTCCCCACTTCCCGCAGGCATAACGTCTAGCATTCGCTGGTCTCTTGGTTTGGGCAGTCTAACATCACGATCCTCTTCTCCGTCAGTGCTCAGACTCTTTGTGGCCTCTGATGGGCCTTCAGCCTCTCTCTTTTTCCACCTGGGCCCTCCTGGAGGCCCAGTCACCCGAAGTTTAGGGCTTGGTGCTGCTAGTATAACCTGAGGTGCCTCTTCCTTAACTGATTGGCTCAGCTCCCTCACTGTCCTTTGCCTCTCTACCAGGGTGACAACCTCGTCATAGATGGAGGGTTCGTTCTGGCTTACCCAGGCACGAAGGTCTGGTGGTAGTCCCCTTATGTATCGGTCGATGACCAGAACTGCTAGTATCTCTTCCAGACTACGGGACTCTGTTTGCAACCACTTTTGTGCAAGATGGAGGAGGTCATACAATTGGGACCGCGGGGTTTTGTTTTCCTGGTATCTCCAACCGTGATACTCCTGGGCCCGCACTGCTGTTGTTACCCCAGATCTGGCCAGGATCTCTGCTTTCAGCTGGGGGTAGTCTGCCACAGCCTCTTCAGGCAGATCATGGTAGGCTTTCTGGGCCTCCCCACACAGGAATGGGGCAAGGATGCCAGACCACTGATCTCGAGGCCAGGCCTCCCGTAGGGCTGTCCTCTCAAAGGCCAGAAGGTATGCCTCTACATCATCCTCCCGTGTCATTTTCTGCAGCCAATGGCTGGCCCGTATGAGCCACGTCCCATCAGGGCCACGATTCAGCTCTGTAAGGGACTTTACCTGGTTTACCAGTTCCCGCAACATAGCTCGGTCTTGAGCAGCCTGGTCCATCAGCAGGCGATTAGTCTCTTGCTGCAGCCGCACTGCCTCCTGTTGGGCGGCTGCTTGGACACGGGTAGCCTCCTGCTGGGCCACCATAGTTTGTATCAGTGCCCGCACTATGTCATCCATTGTGGTGAAAAAAAAATAAACCCTCTCCCTTTTGTTTGTTGTTGTTGTTGTTGTTTTTTAATCATCCTCCTTCTTCCACCGCGCTGTGCACCCCAACATTCCACTCCTGACACCAGCATGACAAAGTTCCTCCTCTATTTTGGTGGGTCCTGCACTTATTGGCAGATTTTCTTGCCTCAGAGATTCACCATGTGGGTTGGGGAACAGCCCAGAGACCTTCCCCTCTGGAAGAACCCACAGTCCAGGTCAATTGGGAGGTTTGGGGGGAGCCCAGGCCCACCCTCTACTCCGGGTTCCAGCCCAGGGCCCTGTGGACTGCAGCTGTCTATAGTGCCTCCTGTAACAGCTGCATGACAGCTTCAACTCCCTGGGCTACTTCCCCATGGCCTCCTCCAAACACCTTCCTTATTCTCACCACAGGACCTTCCTCCTGGTGTCTGATAACACTTGTGCTCCTCAGTCCTCCAGCAGCTCACCCTCTCAGCTCCTTGCGCCTCTTGCTCCCAGCTCCTCACACTCACACCACAAACTGAAATGAGCTCCTTTTTAAAACTCAGGTGCCCTGATTAGCCTGCCTTAATTGATTCTAGCCGCTTCTTCTTAATTGGCTCCAGGTGTCCTAATTAGCCTGCCTGCCTTAATTGGTTCTAGCAGGTTCCTGATTTACTCTAGTGCAGCCCCTGCTCTGGTCACTCAGGGAACAGAAAACTACTCATCCAGTGACCAGTATATTTGCCCTCTACCGGACTCCTGTATCCCACTGGTCTGGGTCTGTCACAATATACGCAGAGAACATGAAAGAATGGGTGTTGCCATACCAACTCTAATGAGAGTAATCAGTTAAGGTGGGCACTCACATTATGAGGCACTCAGATGTTAGGGTGATGGGACCACATAAGTACCCCAGGTAGAGTGGGAACCTCTCTATACCACTTCCCTGGGTTTTGGCCCCTTCTTTTCACTTATGCCCCTCAAATCTCCCTCTTCTCAGAATATAACCTTGGCTCTTCTGTGGTCCCTTGCATTCTCTCTCCAACACTCCCACCCCGTGCAGAGGGATTCCTGTTTTACAGGCAATTACCAGCCCTTTCTGATCTTCATCACCCTGCCTCCGTTTGTAAACAAAATACCAACTCCCTGCCCCAGGGGCACTGTTAGTTCTGCAGAGGACATCTGAGTGCCTCACAATGTGAGTGCCCACCTTAACCCATTACTCTTGTTAGAGTTGGTATGGCAACACCCATTTTTTCATGTTTTCTGTGTATATATATCTTCCTACTGTATTTTCCATTGCATGCATCCGATGAAGTGGGTTTTAGCCCACAAAAGCTTATGCTCAAATACATTTGTTAGTCTCTAAGGTGCCACAAGTACTCCTGTTCATTTTAATAAATACTAAGAAATGCATTCTAAAGGCTTTTTTAAAGAAGTCTTATTAATGCGCAGAATGATACACAACAATACATAACTCAGCTGCTCGTTTTCACCTGCTTCTGGCTTTGCAACTATGAACCTGCTCACGAGGTTTTACAAAACCGAAATTAATCCCATTTTGCCCCTTTGCACCATGAAGTAACAGAATATCAACAGTGCTGTCTTATAATATTGGGTAATGCAAAATCTTATAATGCAAACTGGTGAAAGAGAAACTTATGCCATGTGTGCCTATGTAATCAATTAGGTTGGACCACAGCTGAAGTTACCCCGTATTAAATCTTTCCAGGTCTATAATATTATGTGTTTTTAGTCAAGGCATTTAGTATTATCTTGTTTTGGAAAATAGGGTGAATATTTTGCTGGGCATAATGAGAGGGCATTTGTGGAGACATAATGCAAAGAATATGGTGCATGGTTTGGTAGGATGGAGAAGAAAAGGTCTTAATTTGTTTTTCCCCAGTGGAAAGGTGACAATCCTTTTTTTCAGTTTTCCCCCTACTGTGCCAACTCACCCACACTTAATGATATTTTGACTGATGAAGGTGAATGGTAATTGTTGCTGCATTTACATCAATATAATAGGACTAATAAATCCACTTGTCAGCTAAATATTGAAATACAGTGCACTCCACTTAATTGGGATATATTAATTTGGATATCTGCTTAATTGGGATGTTTCCCAGGGATGACTTAATTAGGATAGTAATTCTGCTTCTTGTGAATTGTTTTGGCTAGAGAAGTGGTGCTAATTTATTATGGCCTAGATTCCATCACACTTACTCATGCTGAATAGTTCCTCACTCTGCGAGTAGCCATGTTGAAACCATTGGGACTACTTGTAGACTTGGTACCACTCAACATGAATAATATTGGCAGGATCCAGCCCTACATGAGATACCTGATTCTGGATGAAGCACAGGATTTCAACTGTGCAAAACAAAATCCTGTCAGGTGATCTGAACTCCCAGACACAGAGGGCCCCCATATTTTTCCTACCGACAATAAGGGACGCTAACTGAAGGTATCTGATGACAGAGATAAGTGATCTGAGAAGAATCTCCATGAGGACTTGCTCTGTGATAGACCTTATGTCGAGCTTGATCCTTCCTTATTCTACTTCCATTTACTTTTTAATTCCTGCCTTTTCTCTGCATGACTTTTCTGCTCTGTGTCCTCAGAGCAGAGTGTTAAATTTCGAACCTTACTACATTATAAATAGCAGGTGTGAGAGAGAATTTAAATTAAGTTTGGTTTTAAAAACAAAACCTTTTAATTTGGTTGGCTACTTAATCCAGAACATTCATCAAAGTATGCCCCAGTTAAGAATATTCTATTATATTGTTTAAAGTATTTAAATAGTACTATCTCAGGCTAGAGTAATGGTACAATCCAAACATGATATTATCAAAAACAGTATTCTCCTTATAGTATATGCCAATGCTTATGAAGAATAGAGTACCAAATGGTAAATCATTACAGTTCTTAGAATAACATAGGTCTACATTAAGATAAGAGATTTCAGAGCTTTTCTCCCAACTCTTCTGTAATGAAATCTCATCTAAAAAATTCAAATCCTATGGAAGATAATAAAATAAAAAAGATTTGTACTACTTCAGTAGTTAATCATACAAAAAAGATTCCGAGTGCTACAAATTAGTAGCATTAATTGCTTTTGTCTAATACCGATAATGTTTTGAGGATGAATAGAAATTAATGGAGGATTTCAATAGAGTTATAGTTTGATGGCTCCCCCCACTGAAAAGTAATAGAAGATAGGAAAACTACTCAGAGCTATAACCATGCACTTAGTAAGGATTGTTGACACTATCTTCCTGTCAGCAGAAAACTTTGTGTATGGAGTGTGTGTGTGTTTGTGTGGGTGGGTGGAAGGGGGATTGGGTTTGGGTTTGTGAATTTAGAGGTCATGGAAGATACTTGATTGACGGCTCTAGGCACTGAAGTCTACAGATGGATGAGCTCACTTAAACATTATTGGTTTTGTGCTCTACTTATGAGAAAGTGTGAAAAAAGAGCAGAGAGATGGAAATATTAAAGTGAAATCAAATATATATATATATATACAGAGAGAGACCCAGCTCCTGCACTACTCTGGAGACATACAGGGGATTTAAATAGTCCTCTCAGAACACCCCTGTTATGAGGAGAGAGATACTCCAATTAATATAGATTGGGTGTGATGGTTCTAAGTCAGTTCCCTTCCCTGCTCTCAGGATAAGGGATATGTTGAATATGTCCAGGGGGCAGGATGGGATGTGGCTGGAGCACACTGCACTCTATAAGTATTTTCTGGTGGCATAATGGCCTGTAGAGGGATGGAAGAAGCTGGTATAATTAAAGTAGTTCAGGGGCACTGAACTGAATATATTCATAGATTACAAGCCCAGAAGGGACCATTGTGATCATATAGTCTGACCTCCTGCATAACACAGGCCGTAGCACTTCCCTGAATTAACTCCTATTTGAACCAGAGCGTATCTTTTCGAAAGACAGACAATCTTGATTTAGTGATGGAAAAACTACCACAACCCTTAGTAAGTTGTTCTAACAGTTAATTACCCTCACAGTTAAAAAATTGCACCTTTAAATAGATTTATTTTAATATGATAAATCAAATTTAAACTAAATTGATTTTAACCACCTTAACTGTTGTAAGAGTGTCCACAGAGGTTGGTACTGATTCAAATAGATCAATTTTGAAACCATCTCAGTCAAATCACTGTAATTTATGTGTGTAGACCAGCCCATGAGGCAGAGTGGGTAGGCTACTTTTAAAGTGTTAATACCGGTATTTGAATGTAAGATACATTTTTAAGAGTTACACTGCAGCCCACCTATAGAAACTGCTGTGATACAGGCACTTTCTGTGTTTAAAAAGGAAAGCATTTTGCCTTGTGTGGATGGTTGAGGTCTTTACTTGTCCTTTGACCCCACAACTTTTAATAGCCTCATGTTTCCAATATAATAATCTTGATTAGGAGTTTTAAACACTCAAACTGACTTAGGCAATTTCTTCAAATGTCTTCAGGATAATGTGACGTGATGCCAGGAGCTGCAGACCGTGAGCCTGGTCCTGTAACCCAGTCCACTAACATGCACCCCGTCCCCTTCTACAGAGAAGCCCCAGTGGGTTCCCCACGGGAGCTGTTAACAGGAGATATCACTTTTTTCAATCTGAGGAGCAACCAGTTCCTCTATGAACTGAAAACTCCAGTTGATCAATTTTTTTAATATAAAATATTTAAGACTTGAGGGGTCAGCTGTTCCCACTCCCATACACATTACAATGGTGATGAGTGGTAATAATTATACTATCTTGTATAAACAAAATTCTGTAACAATGGATTTAGAAATGTGCTGGGGAGGAGAGGGGGGATGATGATAAGACTGCTGTGGTGAAATCTAGCCTTGAAACACATTGGAAATCAACAGTAAAAGGGATCCATACACCACTCTGTAATTAGAAACTTACTTCCAATAATTGTTGCTTCTTTGGCCTGGTCCACACTAACCCCCCACTTCGGACTAAGGTACGCAAATTCAGCTACGTTATTAACGTAGCTGAATTCGAAGTACCTTAGTCCGAACTTACCGCGGGTCCAGACGCGGCAGGGAGGCTCCCCCGTCAATGCCGCGTACTCCTCTCGCCGAGCTGGAGTACCAGCGTCGACGGCGAGCACTTCCGGGATCGATTTATCGTGTCTAGACCGGACACGATAAATCGATCCCAGAACATCGATTGCCTGCCACCGGACCCGGAGGTAAGTGTAGACGTACCCTTTGGGACTTTTGCATGGCAAATCATCAAACATTTTTAAACTAAAAGAACATGCTGTTGTAAGATGCTTTAATTCAGTCTCTTTCCAAACTTTTTTTTTAATATATTTGTTTTGATTTTAATTTGATTCTTCATATTAAAAATGTACTTTGTGGACATTTTGTGAGTGTAATTGAATTGATTCAGCCTGTGCTTCCTGTCATATACACATCCTTGTTTGTTCTGGAACTTATCAGGCTTTGTTATTTAGTGTCTGCTGACAGTTCAGTAAGATCTCTTCAAAGAGGTAGGCAAAAAGAAAACAATGCTGATACTGTATTTTCCATATTGGATTTCATCCTTTTTCCCTTTCTGTATAGAAAAAGTCTCTAGAAAACCACTGTAAGCATCCGTGATCAACTTTGCATGATGCTATCCAATAAAATCAAGTTTCCTTTCCAACACCCCAATCCTGGCAAGAGATCGATACGGGAAGAGTTTACCCCTATGCAGTGTCCAGTTAAACTCAGCAGGACTCCATGCAGTTGTGAAAGTCCACACTTCTAGATCCCTTGGAAGGATCAGGTCCCAAGAATACAAATTTAATTGTGGCAACACTTTGATCTGAAATTATTAAAAAACACTATATCCTTGATACAAAACTTCCATTCTTTTGATTGTCAACTAAATATAGTATTGTGAGCGTAGTACAGTGCTTTACTGTACTGTATGAAAATGTTAATATTTTCCCACATAGCTGTGTACATTCATAAAAATAAACTTTATTAGTGTTAAATATAGTTCTAGTAACTTTCATGAGTGTGGAATCAATATTTTGCAGTCTTCTACTCTTAATCTGAAAAATCTTTAATAAAGGTTAAAAAAAATATTAGTGCTTGTTGAATTCAACATTTTGGGAGAAACATTTTTGAAGAAATATAAAATAAAATATTGTACTGTAACTAGAAAGCAGTAAACATTTACTGTTCCCATTTGACAACAATTCAAAACAAATCTTTCAAACTCTAGAGACAACAATGGTACCAAAATACTGTAGTATTTCCATGGGATAGGGGGTTGAACACTCATTATCTTTAGAATAATGACAACACTTGTGGGAGTTTCAAGTTAGAGGAATAAGTTCATATCTGTCCCACGCCACGGCTAGTTATGATGATGTTCTACTGAGCCAAGTTATATTTTCCCCTCATCTGTGAAGCTGTAGAAAATTGACTCATTAATGCTTCTTTGTCTCAGTGATTTCACTTCTTGTTCTTTTCCATATTAAGAATAATTACTTTCCCACAAACCTGGACTGTTTTGATGGAGACTACTGTTTTCCATATGTCATTGATCTGCCAAAAATGGCCTTATTTATAAGTTGAAGATCATTGCACAGCTGGGAACAAATTGTGAAAAATGGCCTATTTGGCAGTCACAAATCTAAACCAAGGATTGACTTCTAAATGTTTTTCCATCCATATTTAAGTTTTTTGCAGGCGTTTATATTATTTATTTTGTCTCAATTGCCAACTAAAAACTATGTAAAATCTACAGCATAGATAAATAAGTATAACAATAATAACCATCCCTGGTAATGTCTCATATTCACCATTAGCCATCATTCTCATTTGAATGATCATTTGGAACTCCTGCAACTTGAGAATGACTGTCTCTGTGGTGAATGATATGAGATAGCTGTGGTGGTAGCTAGATGATAGTAAGTGTCACTATACTCACATGTTCATAGCTTATTTTACTTTGGACCAGATTCTGGTATGTTTCTTCATGTTCAATATCACCTTACTCTACTACTGTTCTCATTAATTTCACTCAACCTGCTCGTAGAGTAAGGTGCTACTCAACACAAGAAAGGAGAACATAAGAAAGGATGTCCCTTTGTTTCTTTAGATTGATATTTCCAGATGTTGCAAATCTTACGTAGAATAATACCTTACATTCTTAACTATCCCAATAGATTGCAACATGGCTCTTTGGTGACCAAGACACTATAAAATATGAATAAGTGTCAGAATTGGGCCTATACAATGTTAGGAAATTCTGACCAGCAATATAGACTTTTCTAAGTAACACTGCTAGTTCTATGGTGTTCATACTCTCTCTGACTATAGTATATAATGGTCAAATTTTTCCAACAGTTGTAGATGAGATTGCTACAGTTATTTTTTAAAAGCTAATGATAGCAATTAATGATGACAGTGTTTAACATTTAGGTGATGAAGCAGGACATTGTGGGCAAAAATTTCAAAAGTATCTACGTGATTTAGGAGGCTAAATCCAATTTTTAAAAGTGACTTAGGCCCCTAGGGAGACAAGGTGGGTAAGGTAATAATTTTTATTGGCCCAACTTCCATTGGTGAGAGAGACAAACTTTCGAGCTTACACAAAGCTCTTCTTTAGGTCTAGGAAAGGCATTGAGAGCCTCACAGCTAAACACAAGATTGAACAGATAGTTTAGCATAAGTAGTTAGCACATATTCGAAGGGACCATTAAAGGTGAAGTGCCCCATTAACACCCCTACAGTCATAGGACAAAAGTGTGTGGGGGGGAGGGGGTTAGTGAGTTACAGATTATTATTATAATCCATAAATATGGTGTCTTTATTAGAACCATGATTTTTAGTGTCTAGCAAAGTTGTAAATCTAAGATTCCAGGCTTGTCTTTTGAAGGTGTTGTGCAGGTTTCCTTTGAGGATGAGAATTGAGACACCAGATATAGTGATCAGTCTGTGAAAAGTATTCACGCATGGGTGATATGGTGTTTTTGTCTTTTTGTCATTTTTCTGTGAGAGTTCATTCGAGATGTTAGGGATTGTCTAGTTTCACCCACATAGTTGTTGTTGGGACATTTAATTGCACTGGATGAGGTACACCAGATGTTGTGATAGGCATGTGTAGGACTCATGGATCTTGAAAAGAGGGTTCTGGGGTGTGTTGATCATTGTAGTAGTGGAGATATGTCTGCAGGTTTTGCTTCTGTTGTTCTGGCAGGGTCTGGTGCCGCTTTCAGTTGTGGGGGGTCCTGGTCTGTGAGGAGCTTGCTTCTGATGATGAGGTTGGGGGGGTTGTTTGAAGGCCAGAAGAGGGGGTTTGGGAAAGATTTCTTTCAGGATGTGGTCTCCATCAAGTATGAGTTGTAATTGTTTAATGATATCATGTATGGGTTCCAATGTAGGGTGGTAAGTGACAAATAGAGGTGTGCAGTCAGAGAGTTGTTTTTCTGTATTGAAGCAGGTTCTTTTGGGGTATTTGGGTGGCCTGTTCAATGGTGCAATTTACTTCTCTAGTGGAATGTCCTTGTTTGGTGAAGACGCTTTTAAGCATGGTAAGGTGTATATCCTGGACTTTCTCCTTGGAGCATATTCTGTAGTATCTGAGGGCCTGGCTGTAGATAACAGATGTCTTGGTTTGTTTGGGGTGTAAAGGTATGTGTGGTTGTGACGTTATCTGATTAAAATATGACCAGATAGATCATTGTTGCAACCACTGTTATATATTTGCAGCAAATATTGTACAAAGGTTGTCGAGTAAGATGTCTATGAAAAGGCTATGCTTTGCTGGTTATGATTATGTAATCTGTATGCATGTATCATTTTTGTATTTAAAGTTATAATATTGGCTCTATACCTGGATTTCAAATGTTTGCTCCTGGGTAATGCCCATGAAGTAATCAGCCAGATATGCCATGTAAGATATCTGCAATAATGTCATAATTTGCCAGATATTATAATCTTGTTTATATGTTTGTATCACCTTTGTATTATGAGTTATAGATATGTATGTCTGTATTTCAAACTTGTGCTATGCTTCTGGGTGACACCCCCAGACAGTTTAGCATCAGCACTGCCTAGCCTGTTTGATGGCCCATTAAGGACCATCAGCTATACAACTGACCCATTGAGAGAAGGCAGGTACCCCTTATGACTCAGCAAGGCATGCAGGGAAATGCCTATGGAGAGAACTCTAAGCTTCCAAGCCATGTGCTGAGCAGCTTGTGTTTGAAACAAAGGAAGCACTGGCCGCATGCAAGAGATTCTGGCCTTGGCTACACTCAGGACTTCACAGCACTGTATGTACTCCACCTCTCTGAGGGGAGTAGCGTGCAGCTCTGCGAGGGAGCGTGCAGTGCTGCAGGCTCTGATTACACTGGTGTTTTACAGCGCTGTACTCGCTGCGCTCAGGGGGGGGGTGGTTTTTCACACCCCTGAGCACAGCAAGTTGCAGCGCTGTACACTGCCAGTGTAGCCAAGGCCTATAAAAGGCAGCTGCATCTTCTCCATTTGGTCTTCAATCCTGTTTCTTACCTCTGGAGGAACTTTGCTACAAACTGTAGCTCTGAACAATGGACTGAATGATCCATCCAGGCTGTGGATGTACTCCAGAGACTTGACTTAAGCCACAGTTTATTCCATAACTGCTACAAGCCTGAGCCAAGAACTTTGCCATTACTGTATGTAATCGATTCCTTTAACCAATTTTAACTTTCTTTCTTTCTTTCTTTCTTTCTTTCTTTCTTTCTTTCTTTCTATAAATAAACCTTTAGATTTTAATTAATAAGAACAGGCTGTAGTGTGTATTTGGGTAAGATCTGAAACATTCATTAACCTGGGAGGTAATGTGTCTGATCCTGCATAACACAGGCCGTAGCACTTCCCTGAATTAACTCCTATTTGAACCAGAGCGTATCTTTTCGAAAGACAGACAATCTTGATTTAATGATGGAAAAACTACCACAACCCTTAGTAAGTTGTTCTAACAGTTAATTACCCTCACAGTTAAAAAATTGCACCTTTAAATAGATTTATTTTAATATGATAAATCAAATTTAAACTAAATTGATTTTAACCACCTTAACTGTTGTAAGAGTGTCCACAGAGGTTGGTACTGATTCAAATAGATCAATTTTGAAACCAGCTCAGTCAAATCACTGTAATTTATGTGTGTAGACCAGCCCATGAGGCAGAGTGGGTAGGCTACTTTTAAAATGTTAATACCGGTATTTGAATGTAAGATACATTTTTAAGAGTTACACTGCAGCCCACCTATAGAAACTGCTGTGATACAGGCACTTTCTGTAGGGATTGGTAGAACCTTTTCTTTTAAATGATGAAATAAGATTTACTGAAATCATCATATTTGATGTGGGTAACTGGATGGAGGCCTGAGGTTGGATCACTTTAAGGGAACTGTGTTGTTTGGACTTCTGAGTAACCAGTAAAGTAATAAAGAAGCTGTTTTATGCTGGCTTGGTGCATTTAAGTATTGGAATGTCCACCAGTTTTGGGGGTTTGGCTACCCCATTCTTTGCAGTTCACCCTAATTGAGTGACCACAGCTGGCTCCCTGCAAAGACCCCAGTCACAGTGGTAATCTGTGGATTTCTTGTATATACTGGTCTTCAGGGGTCCATTGTTGAAGCGGATCATGGTGTCCATGAAGTTGATGCTGGTGTGGGAGCATTCTAGAGAGAGTTGGATGGACGGGAGTTATTTGTTGAAGTTGTGGTGAAAAATCTGTGAAGGAGTTTAGGTCATCTGTCCAGACGATGAAAATGTCATAGATATATCTCAAGTATTTCATTGGTTTCATGGTACATTTGTCCAGAAATTCTTCCTCAAGGTGGTCCATGAAGAGGTTGACATAATGGGGAGCCATCCTATACCCATGGTTGTTCCCATGGTTTGGGCAAAGTATTTGGTATTGAATGTTATAGGTGAGGAGGAAATGGATGAGTATGGCAATGTTTGGGGTGGATATCTTTGTGTTGTCCATTGTCTTGTAGATGTTTGAGGCAGACAGTGATGCTGTCATTGTAAGGGGTTTTGGTGTATAGGGAGGTGACATCTATGGCAGCAAGGCCCTCAGAGATAGATTTTCAAAGGTATTTATGCACCTAAAGATGCAGATAGGCACCTAAATCTCTTTAAAATCTGGCCTTTAGGAGCCTAATATCCACTGAAAGTCAATGGGACTTAAGAGCCTAAGTTACTTAGGGACTTTTAAACATTTCACCCTATATCTCTTATACATCCTTCTGCATTTCTTCCTGAGGCTGGTGAACCTGTGCTACCCTTTAAACATTAGTTAGATATGCTTGAAATCTATACCTTTAATAGTAATGGGGATATGCAGGACACCTGCTTTGCTAAGACTGTATTGATATTGAAGGCAACATACATATTTTATGCATTTTTCCTTCTTAATAACTGGGTATGCAATTGTGGTTTCAGCTTTAACCAACTTATGGTGAAAGTACAAGTGGTAGTAAACACATCCTCATTTTGCCAGCGTACTTAGATATCTACTAATATATTTATGGGAACTTATGTGTAAAGTATTATGTCCAGTGAGATAATACACCTTCAGATGGTAAAGGAAACAGGCATGTCATGCGTATATAAATGATTTCTTCTGCCATCAAAACCAACTTTACAGAAAGCTGAGCTTCTTGCTGATCAAATGGAATCTGTTTATGGCAGAGGCTAAGATAATTGCTCTAGGGATTATAGACCATGTTCAAACATTTAATTAATTAGTTGTGCAATCACTAGACAAGCATGTCAGACAACATAGTGGTAAATGGAACATAGTTCTTATATCTAGGAAGATCCATGGATCTCAGCATTACCCAATACATTGAGAAAAAAAAGTCATGTTTTCATTCTTTGGCTGTATGCAGCCAACTACACAGGCTACCTTACAAAAGGGGTCCAATTTTGTCCTCATTGACTTGTATGGGAGTTGTACTATTGACTTCAATGGTATAGAATCTGGCCTAGGATACACAATGTAGACATTTAGGGAAGGTAGATCATGTAGGTAATATATTCCACTATTCTTATTCCATAAAACCGGAATATTAAGTTACTGTCCTTAAAGTAGATAATTGCAGTTTAGCTAAACTTGTTCATATAAACTTCTTTGCCATATGGATATTTCCACCCATGGAGGAAAGCTACACTCCAGTGAGCAGATGATACATTAATTCAGCTGTGTCAGTTCTGACTGACTCTACTGGCCTCCAGTGTTTTCAGTGCTCGGCTCACAGGTCCTAAACTAAGTCTGGTAACTTATTTGAGGAAACCAAGCCCTGTGCTTGGTTGCCTTAATGCACTGATGACACATAACACTGGTAATATAATTGTGGAGTTCTGTATTGTAAAATATCATCCCAGTTCTTGGAATAGACCTTTTACTACTTTAAACTTACAATGTGTAAATGGATGCAATTCTTCCACACTTTCTCAGAATG
The DNA here is from genome assembly GCF_027887155.1 of Malaclemys terrapin pileata. Classification (NCBI taxonomy): domain Eukaryota; kingdom Metazoa; phylum Chordata; order Testudines; family Emydidae; genus Malaclemys; species Malaclemys terrapin. The sequence goes on along the minus strand of NC_071506.1, from coordinate 47,374,921 downwards.
ACCCTGCTTTTTAAGCCCCTGTCTCCATGGTGACAGACTACACTGAGTGATACACTGAACAGTGCAGTTGCATTTGCATGCAAAGTAAAACTCAAAAGAGATGTTGCCTCATAAAACAGAAACACAGACATTTCCTTTTGTCTGTGAGGAAACTGCATCCATGGAACTGTAAAAGAGAGTGTATAATAGCAGCATGAAAAGAATGGTGAGACCTTTCAGAAGGGATGCCTTCAGTTGATGTTTCCAAGAGAAAGCTGATATTTTGTATATATTTGTGGATCAACATGAGCCTTCTAAGGAAGCTGTGAATGACAGCAACACATGAGCAGTTGCTGAGGAAGTCTACTTGGAGCCATGAAGCAATACGCTATTCACTACCTTTGACTTGCAGGGCACACATAATCAGGTATAAAATTAAAGTTATGAATCTGTCACAGAGGTCACAGATTCCATGATTTTATAAGACCTCCATGACTTCTTGAAAATCCCAATAATTCAGCCCTGGACAGCAGGTCTCAGACTTCTCAATAAATCCATGTTTTATTGTTTATTTCCCACATCCTGTCCATGACTTTTAATTAAAATACTCATTGCAAAATCATAACCTTTGGTATAATACTAAAATAGCTAGTATCTTTCAAGCTGCATAACCCATGGGGGTCTCTCTTTGGTTTTGCTGCATGTCTTCTACACTTGTATCATCACCAAATGTTTTCCAGAAGGTCATGTCATTGATTTTTGCAAAGCCAGTTTGGATTTACACTCTAGTGTAGTGAAGGACACCAGCATAGAATGAAAAAAATTCAGAGCTCTGTTTGAATGTTAAGTTAAATGTAGTTTGAAATTGAATCTTTCCATGTGCTATATTAATCAGATACATTTTCTGAGATCATATGACCAGAGAATAAAAAAGAGGCATAAAATCCTGATTTAGACCACTTTGCAGCAATCTCTAGCAGATTTTTTTTCTGATATTTACATCATGATGTTACAATTTATTCAACAGTTGTGGATCCTCTATAGATTTAATGTGGTATTTTTTTCCATCTGAGCATGCCCCAGGGGTACTTTGCTGTACCACCAGGAGCTCGAAAAACTAGCTAGGACAGGTGCCTGATGGGATTACGTTGAAGGATCTTCACAAGAGGATCTTTACTGAGATTTTATTCCCCATCTTTCAAGTTGTGCCACTGAGAGAATGAATTGGGCCTCTAATCTCACTGATATAAATCAAAAACAACTTGACTGAAGTCAATAAAGTTACACCAGTGTAAATCTTGTCTAAGTGAGGTCAGAATTAGGCCAATTCTATGATTGTTCCTTTAAGTTTCAGCTCAGGTTTTCTCAGCTTGTTCATGAAACTATCATAGATTTATTCAAGTCAAATCAAAGCTTACAGGTCTCTGTTGGTGGCCAAGAATGGACTCACTAATTGAGTGGTCTAAAATCATGTTACTTCCCAGGGACCTGATGTAATGGCCATTGAAAGTCATTGGAGTTTTCCACTGACTTCAACACGCTTCAGGTCAGGCACTGTATGTATATTAAAATAGCTCTAACACACAGTGCTGTCACAGCCAGTTCCCTCACCTGATTCTTAATGGCAAAATATTGAATTGATACAGTGGGGCATTTTGAAACAACAGCAGAACAAACTGCTATGCTGATCTATTTACTAATTATTTCTGCAACTAGCCAAAATTAGCCTTAACATTACTTTCACAACAGGAATCAAGTTCCTGTTAACAACCTTCAGTCTTAATGAAATCGGAAATAACTAGTCACTGACAATGCACCTCAGTTTGCTTGTATGTAATACGAAGAATTTCTATAGGAGAGAAATATTAAGTACAGATGTTCTTCCATTTATTATCCTTAGGCCAGTGGGGAAATAAAGCATTTTAATTGAATTTGAAAGACTGTTTGCAAACTGCTGACCTAGAAGAAAAGCCCTGGAAATCATTTGTTATATGGTTTCTTATAGAACTACTAAGCAAACTGTCATGCAACAGCCCAGTTCTATCCCGCAAAACATAGGTAGAGTTTACAGACCAAGTTAAATGTTAATATTCTCCAAAAGGTTTAAGTCTGACAACAAGGTACAATAGAGTGTACAAGACATAGTTGGATGCTAGAAAAGTAAAATAAATTGTACACAGCTACATTCTGTAACGTTAATATCCAGACTTCCAGTCAGCTTTCATTGTATGAGGTATGTTTTAAAAAAGCAAAACAACAACCCCTCTCCTAGGTTTCCTGAGGCACTTAAGAGCATGGAATAGAAATGCCCTTGCACATATAATTAATCATATGGAAAAAATACTGGCTGTTGTTCCTCACACACTTACATCAGGATTAGGAAATCTATGTTTCTGATTCTCTTGATGGACAGATTCAACTCTTAAGTTTGTTTTACGCTTAAGGAATTCCCCTGCAAATTAAGGGGTGCCAAGTTGTTATGGACATGAAGGGTGCCTCTCTGGACTAAAGGTTCTGTTATGTGACAAGACATTAAATGCATGTGGACTTTGCAATGGCTTTATTGCATTCATGGTGTTTGATGCAGTATGACGATTAAATATAAGAAACTGCTCTTTTGAATAATTTACAACTATACTTACGACTTTGACACCTGTAAACAATATAATGGATTTACAGATTTTCTTTTAGCAGAAGTATGGTATGTATTTCAGAGAGGGCAGAATATTAAATGTGAATATGTTAATTATATCAGGAGTTAATTAGATGGATCTAAAGCATACTTAAGTGTTGTATTTATTACTATGTATTGTAATAAAATGACTGGAGTTAGAACCCATGCTGTTGGTTAGAATTTCTTTGAATAAGAAGAGTATTAGCTGTAGGTGGTATCGATCTCTCATAATTACAACACATAACAGCCTCTTTACTAGTGCAGTATGGGTATGACGAATGAGGAAAAATGAAGATCACCTTTCAGATTACTTCACCCCATAGTGCATACATTATTATACAGGCACTGGAGTATCAGATTTAGCAGCTAATTAATATTTACTTATTGTTGTATTTCTTGGGGGTAATACTATTGTCTACACTACTGAAAGTAGAAGTTTTTATTTTCTCAACATCACATTAGGGAAAAGTAAAATGTCAGTTGTTAACATTTATAAGACTAAATTGTGCTCAGAGACACAATGTGTATTTCCAGAGTTTGCGGAAAGGGAGTAATGGGCTGGCAGGAGCCTGCTCACATAAATAAATCTTCTGCAATTCTGCCATCCCCTAAAATGCATGGATTTTCTGATCAAACTGTCTTCCATGATCATGATTCTGGAGTCCCATTAAAGAGTGGGTTGATTTAGCAAAACACTGAATTCCATGTATGCCTCTCTCCTTAGATGGACTTGGATCCAATTCAGTGTGTGTCTGTTAGCATAGACATTGGAAGAAATAATGTACATGTCTGACCCTTTTTAGATGTGTAGCCAATAGGAATCTCTCTGGCTAGGGAGCTGTACAATATTTTGAAAGTCTTGCTACTTTTAATCCTGGAGAGGGGAAATTGATTATCAAGATGTAGCATAAGTGAATGTCATGGATTCATTTATGACTGGGCTATGTTCATTTTGGGCTTCAAATGGACACCAATATGATAAGGAAAAATATAACAAGCTTTCTAGAATATCAGATAGTTCCTGGAGAGAGAGATGTTGGGTCAAAAGAGTTTCTAGGGGAATGTAGGTGAAATGAACATTTATAATTGGCTATATTTGAATAAAAATCAGCTGTCTCATTCTGAGCTGAGAAGCTCAGCTTCAGCTCCCCAGTGAAGTCAATCAGAGGACAGAATTGTGTACTAAACCTTTTGAATTTCATGCTGCTACCAGGGCCGGCTCCAGGCACCAGCCGACCAAGCACGTACTTGGGGCGGCACCTTATAAGGGGCGGCCAATGTTGGGGTGGCGGGGGGCACTCACGGTGTTTTTGTTTTTGTTCGCGAGGCCGCGCTCGAAGGGTTTTTTTGTTTTGTTTCAGTGGTGCGGCGCTGGGGGGGGCGGGGCGGAGACTTCGGCAGCGCGGTGCTGGGGGGGTTGGGCAGCCCGGCCTGACACTCCGGGGGTTTGGGCAGCCCGGCGCGGCGCTCGGGGGGGGGAGGGAGGTTGGCTGGCCCAGCCCGGTGCTCCGAGGGTTTGGGCAGCCTGGCGAGGCGGTCGGGTGGGGGCGGGGGTTTGGGTGGCCCGGCGAGGCGCTCGGGGGGGGCGCGGGGGTTTCAGCGGCGCAGTGTGGTGCTGGGGGGGGTCGGCGGCGTGGCACTGGAGGAGGGGTGTTATGGTGGGGCGGCACTCTTCTTTTTTGCCTGGGGTGGCAAAAAAGTTAGAGCTGGCCCTGGCTGCTACTATTATGATTGGTATTGCAGTAGCTCCGAGAGGCCCTAGTCAGAACTGAGACCCTATTGTGCTGTGTGGTGTATAAACATTTAGCAAGACATAATCCTTGATCCAAATATCTTTCAATCCAATTGTAACAAAAGGAGGAAAGGGAAGAAGGGAGGACATGGGTAACACTGACAGGGGTTTGTCATTTATTTTAAAATGAAGTGTAAATAAGGAAATACTATGTGCCAGCAATTGATACTGACCAAATTAACTATAGACATATTGGCTAATTGACGATTGTTAAGTGGGAGGATATTGTCTCACCTGCAATCAGTCAATTTACTAATGATGGATAGCTTGAGCTGAAGATTACTCCTTTATGATTTAGTGGGTTTGCAGATGTAAATGGCACTTTGCAGCTGGTGTCAGAACATAAAATTAACAGAGCGAAATGGAATGCTTGCCCCCAAAGAACTTCAACTCTGAAGTTCTAAATCCTGGCAATTCAATCTAATAGTGAACCCTAAACCACATTCATTTGATTTTTAAAAAGCTCCTTACACAATAGTTATACTAAATCTGTCAAGATTTAAAGCAGATAAAATTTCCATAAGTGATATCTCTGGTTTTTATATTGAGTTATTGTGATTTAGAATTACCTCTTTTCATAATGGCATGTCAGCAAACATTGATTCTTTTCATAGCCAATGCAATTCATAATTGGCGAGATGGTCTACATTGTACTGGGACAGGTAGGTTAAAAAATCAGGATGGCTCATCTGAAATTGTAGGCTAGTAAGAGGCACAGTGGAAAAATAAAAAAGGTGAAAGAGACACATAAAAATTAGGGGCCCGGTTCTGCTTCTATTCACATCATTGGCAAAACTCCCAATGACTTCAGCAGGAGCAGGCCCGAACCATCGAATATTACCTTTGGGCTGAAACTAATCTGTTTGTTTTTATCTAGTCTTTCCCCTCCGCAGCAGGGTTTTCTTGTGTGCTATACTCTCAAGTGTGTTTAATTTCGCCTATTCTGGAACGCTGCTGATAAAGGGGCCTGGGGCACTTCCATCAGTAATTTATTCCATTGTCTAACTGTCCACACTGTTAAAAACCTTTTCCCTGTTGTCTAATCTAAATTTGCCTTTTTAAAATTCCAAGTCATTGCTCTGTGGTTTACAACTGTAAGTCGCTGAGCAATTCTCCCTCTTTGTAAGCCTCAGGAGTATGTGCACAGCTGTCGTCTATGGGGAGAGTGAAACAGGCAGGCCTCCTTGGGCACTGGGGTTACCAGGATCGCAGCAACCTTTCCCATTGAACTTGAGCATGTGAGGCTGGAGCTATACCATAATCATAGCATAGCAAAACCTACACCTCTCCCAGGATACAGGACAAGGCAACAGTGGTTTCTTAATAAGGGGTGCACTGCCTTGAGTTCCCTCTGGCATCAATAACACCAGCCTGAATGTGGGGAAGAGACTTTGAAAGTCGGGTGGGAGGTGTCAGGAGTGGATAGGGGTTATATTGTGGGACATGTCAAGGAAAGTAGGGAAACTATGTCAGGCAGGGATTGCCTATAGGAAAGGGTTAAAACAACTAATCAACATAGATTGGAAGGAGGAATGTGTGGGAAAGATGGGGTGGAATGAGGTTGAGTTTAAAAAATACTGTTAATGGAAAAATCAAAGGATAAAATAGAGTATATGAGGTAAGGCTGTCATAGGTTAAATAAGCAGAAGGAAAATAGGCTGTGTGTTTTGGATCAAAGAAAGGAATATCTGATGGTGAAAAAAGTAATACAAACAATATTGTGCTGCTTCCTTCCACCTTTCCCATGTCTTTCTGTTCTCACTCCTGCAAACAAATGGACTGATGACACTTGTACACCCATGACGAGTCCCACTGAAGGCAAAGAGATTCGGCATAGGTGTAAGAGTCCGTATTTGCACAGTTGTGTGCAAGGTAAAGGCTTTAGATTGTGAGCACTATGGGTTAGGGATCTGACTTATCCTATGGGCCTGATTCTCATAGAGAATATAAATCAGTGGAGTTACACCATCATAAATTCTATGTAACATTGTGGAGAAAGAGCCAGTGTTTCTGTAAAGATTCTAGCATGTTTTTGAGCACTTTTTAATAATAGTAATAATAATGTCCCATATCTTAGTTACTGTTTTCAAAACTGATTGATGTCTCCTGAGACACTATCCCCCAGTACTTTTACCATATTTGTCTGTTGAAGTTTTGTTGTTCCTTTCTTAATATTGATATCCTTATTTATTCCACTGTTTTACACTGTATAGGATTAGTCTAAATGCTTTAGAATTACTCGATTAAACCCTTTTGACTGACACAATACTTGCTTTCTTCTTGTCTGCTGGCACCTCACCTGTTTTTCTTAATTTTAAGAAATAACTGCTAGTGGCACTTCTATTTTCTCTGGTAGGTCCCTTAGGAACATTGGTGATTAATACTGCAGATATTTAATTGATCCAAGCAGTCTTTCATTTTTCTCTTAACAGCACTTTTAGTGGAAATTAATATTTTCAGTGGAAAGTAATATTCCCCTCCCTACATTCCCCACTCATCAATTTTTTTTATTAATGCCAGAGGAAAGGTAGTGTTGATTAATCACGGACCATTTTAGTTTAGGTAGCAACATATGTGGAGATGGAATCTCATCCATAGTCAGATCTGCCACTGTAGATCTTCTGAAATGCAAGAGCAGAAATATTCTGCCTTATGCACCTTGTAATGTGGAGACACTGATGGTAATTTTATGCAAAGGACTACAGGTTGTATAGCCATCAGTCCAAGTGCAGAACTCTTGTTCTTGTAAAGGTTAGAACTAGGTCCTGAATGGTTTTTAAATGCTTCTAAATTGCATATAGAGCCTGATCCAAAAACTACTGAAGTCAATGGGAGACTTTTTTCATTGACTTCAGTGGGTTCTCATTCTCTCCCTTCATGAATTAGTGTGAAGGGATGGCTGAGCTCAGTCTCAAGGCTCTGTCTTTCATGAGCCATTCAGCCTTTCCTCTCAAATTTTATAATTTCAGCAAATCATTCACGTGAGTTACTTCCACATATTCACACTCAACTGTATACTAAGAATAGCTTAACTCTAGAATAAGAGATATTGGATTGCATATGGGCCTGTAGCCAGGAACTCCAGAATTCTAATCCTAACTTTCACACTCTTTCCCTGTAGCCTTTGGCAAGCTCCTTGGGCTCTATTTGTGTGTTTCTCAATTTTGGAGTGCCTAGGTTCTAAGGTTCTGGGCAGGCCAACCTTATCATTTTTGCTGGGATTGCAAAACAGTTCACCCTCACTGCCTGAGGACCATCCTCCCCCCATCACTGACTCTTATGCCCTCTCTCCTCACACTGTCTCTACCCACTATGATCACCACCCTACTCTGCATTAATATGAGCAATGCAAGTTACGTTTTTAATAAATAAACAAGGTAAACATGTCTGCTTGTTAACCAGGAATGCTCCCCCTTTTCAGGGCCTGATAATTTTACAGAAAACAGCCTTGTCATTGTTTTTGTAAACACCACCAGACTGGCTACCTGAAGGAGCCAGTTGGCCATATGAGCCAGTGAAACTGACAGCAGGTTTGTGAGATGTATGCACCTCAGAGATCATTCCGAGGTCTATTTTACAGTGATGTTATCCGCCTATCTCCTCCATAAAACCACTCAGGGAACTTCCCCTCAGGTTATGCGGACTTGAGATTCCGGCATTGCTACAAGTGGTGAGCCCCTCTGTCAGTTCCTACTCATCAAAGTCAGACTGATTATTTGTTTTGTCTGTTAGTATTTCTTTCAGGGCTCCAGAGCAGAGCCAGTCTCCGTATTGTATTGTGGGCATGCATGCAATAGATAAATAAAAAGTGCCCCAAATCTATCAGGATGTCATCACTATGCACAAGGATTTGGGGGCAAGTTAGCTAGATGACTGTTTGGCCTAACCCAAAACTGAAGGGACTCATTTTTTGTGTAGAGGACACTTTTAGGTTCTGTCCCCCCCTAGATTTCTGCAGTAAGAGAAGAGGATTCCAGCTGCTTGAACTGGGTTCTGTGTGTAGTTACCAGCATTTAAAAAAAAAAATGTTGTGGGGGAAAATTGTCCTAATGAGCTGGGGTTCTTGAGTCAGCCTGTGTCTCCCTGTGAGAGGAACATTCTTATTCTTAGTAGAGAACAGTTATTCAATACTCCTGTTTCTGTAACTAAGAATATTTATTTTCATATTGTTTGCACTGATGTATTCTGTGTAGGAGTATATAAATTAAATCATACAGGCTTGAGGGGATTATAAAATTAGGTAGTTATTGAAAATAGGCCACAAAAGACTAAATAATTGAAAAAACATTAACTTAACTAATCAGCATTGTTCTGTTTTCATGCAGGATGAGATCAACTTTGAATATATAAATAAAGAGAAACACAAAGAATGGCAGAGTGTCAAGGTACTACAATATATAAACTATAACATTGGAGAGCTCTTACTTAGCATCCTTCCATACATGTGAAATGGCCTGTATAATGAGTAGTTTTATGAAGCCTTAGAAAAATCAATTTTAATATAATTAAAATATTAATAGAAATTTTAAGAACTAAATCATTTCAGATGCATCTTTTTACAGTTGTGTTGGAATTAAAGGGGCACTGTCTTGCTTAGAAGAAAATTTGATCTACTTTAAAGTGAATATAATTTGGGGAGAAATATCCTTCGGATTTAAAAAACAAACTTCTTTTTAAAATGCACCAATTCATTGCCAAGTAATAATACAAATAATCATGGTAATTAAAAAAACCCAATCAGTACAGTATGCAGTGATCAATTTAAGAATATTCATGTTCTTCTAATTGTGTACTGATATGCAGATGTGGTTTAGGTAGCTATAGAAATAAGATAAAGAATCTCCAATTTTGTTTATGCAGCAATTAGTCAGCTGCTTAATCAGTTAAATTTACATGGATCCTTATTGTGCTGTAGTTTGTGGTTGCCAAAATGCAGTCACCCATGTCCTACAACCCTCTCCAACTTGCAGATGAACATCAGATCTCATTACTCTTCACCGCACTAGGATGCTTTTGCTTTCCTCCAGTCCTATCCCTAAACCATTTGTTTTTTGATAAAAGCTGCAGCTAAATGAGAAGATAAATGAAATTTCAGTACAGTACGATATATTATTGAAAAAACACTACATAATGTGTTTAATCTGTTAGCAGGTGTTATCACTGCTCTGCATTAAAGTATTCAGATGTCCCTATGTGATCAAGACAGTGCTAGATTTTTAACAGATGTCCTGCTGGTGATTGTAAGGCCTTTTTGAGATACTGAAAATGCTATATTTTCTTCTGTTTTTTTTTTTTTTAAACCTTCTTGTTAACAATCAATCCTACAAAGTTTTCCCTGCATGTAATGTGAAGATCAAATGCAGCTGCATTATAAAAAACTAAATTAGTTTAATAGTAAAAAGTGAGAAAGTTTAGGTAGCATAGTGTTTAGATAGCATAGCAATAGGTGCTGTAGAAATACCAATAATAAATAGTATTTTTTCCAATATTCTATGTTTTAGCTGCCTGCCACAAGACTCAGAAAGAAAGGACACAACTGTGTTCATTATTCACCAAACTTCAGAGTTTCACTTCTAATCAGAATTTACAGTACATACCATATACATTATTTAACATTCTGATTAAATACCGATACAATAACAGCAAACAAACTTCAATATGACAGGTTTCAGAGTAGCAGCCGTGTTAGTCTGTATCCGCAAAAAGAACAGGAGTACTTGTGGCACCTTCGAGACTAACTAAGAAGAAGTGGCCTGTAGCCCACGAAAGCTTCTGCTCTAATAAATTTGTTAGTCTCTAAGGTGCCACAAAAACTTCAATGTTTAGCAGAATATTCATGTTTCTGCCTTTGTCCCATATGGAAATATCTCTTAGAGATGTTTTTGTTAATTAAATGGAAACAATCAGTTTTCTAGTTCTTTGTAAATAGCAACAAACCATAAAGATGGCTCCAAACTTCCCAAACTTACAGGGAGAATTCAGGTCTGGATCTGATCTTCACAGCTGGGTTCCAGGGCTCGGCTTCCAGCCTGAGCCCAAATGTCTGTACAGCAATTTTACAGCTCTGAAGCTCATGTCCTGCTAGCCTGAATCAGCTGACCCGGGCCAGCCACAGATGTTTAATTGTTTAGATGTACTCTTTGTGATCTCTAGTACAGACCTATAGATTCTGGACCAGATTCCATACTCAATTACATCTGCACAGTCTCATTGAAATCAAATAAAAGTCCCAGGGGCTCCACTCACATTCACTGGCTTTATACCGGTGTATCTTGATCTGTTTCAAAAGGGTTACTGCCAATTTACACCAGAGCAAGTGAAAGGAGAATTAGGCCACTAGGCTTCATATACACTGAAGTTAATGAGGTAAATTGGCTGTAATGGAGATCAGAATTTGCTCTGTGTTGAGGCTACATATTAAATGGTATCCCCTCTTTTAAGCTTGTGTATAGTTACTTTTCCATTCTCTTTAATACATTATTTTTCTCTTGTCAGAACAAGGTGGTGCAGGATATATTGTTTCACAATGGAATTATCCCTGGTTTGGGGAAATGGACACATGAGTGGAGTCATCCGGCCAAGAGGGGGAAAAAAATCGACAGAACAAGCATCATTGAATTGTTGTCTGAGTGACAGCAGTGTATGAGAGGCGGGGGACTTCAATGTAAGCCAACAGTCATTTCATCAATCCTCTCTCTCTGAGCTCTTCCAGCAGCCTTCCTAGATTAAATCCTTCGCCCACCCTGTTTGTTTCTGTAGACCAGCATGCAGCTGTTAATTATTTTGGCTTGGCAACCCTTCCTTCTCCCTGCCCGCCTGTTTCCTGCACTATGACCTATTTAATCTTTTTGTGATGGAAGAAATAAAAACAAGCAAGTACATCTTTTTCTTAACATTGAGTTACCCTGAGGACAGCTTTAACAGGTTATTACAAACTCCAGGAATAAGAGGATTCTGGTTTCCTAACAAAGCACATTTAATTAGCCTAGTTTTTCCTTATTGAAATCAATAGTAAAGAAAAAGGGTATGGTTCCCTGCATAGAAGAACGCATTTTTACATAGTTGTACAGATAGTGAATTGTGCTATTTGTAGCTCTCTTTTGGAGCCACAGACTTTTGTGTGATATTCTAAGCATAAGATATTTTTGTCCATTCCACAGCTTCTCTGCAGTCTCACCTTACTTCTTCCAACTGACTTCTATGCCTCTATCCTCCTGAGACTTCCATGTCCCTCCCTTTCTCCCTGCGATCCTAGTGAAGAACTCAGTTTTGTTCTGTCAAACACTGGAATATCTCATGAGGAGCAACTCAGTGTAGTGTGTATACAATATTTGAAGAGACTTGTGCCAGTACCCAGCGCAGATGTAGAAATGTGCCCAAGAAGAGACATTTCTGCCCATCAGGGGATCCCCTGAGATAGGATGACTTCATCAGAAAGCATACAGGATAGGAAAAAGAGCCATCAACCTCAAGAAAGGTGATGAAAGGGATGGGGAGTTGAAAACCAATCTATTGCTTGGCCAGCCCTGCAATACAAACATAAACCCCTAACCTTGAAGTCCCAAAAGATGTTAATTCTACCCTTACTTTTGCCTCAGACTCAGCTGTTTAATACACTTCCCTCACTACTTTATAAATGAAGATTCATGTATAGATATTTTGAATCTTTATGCCGAAAGAATAATTTATATTCAGTGGATTGTGAACAACTTGCAGCATGAGTGAGGGTTTTTCCATGGCCTTTGTAGTATTGTTGTAATCAAAAACTGGAATTTTGATTATTCACTGGATCGATGAGTAGCTATTATCTTTATTAATAGTTTGAAAGTAGCATTCCCGCCTCTGTGGTAGTTCTGCATACTGACAGCATTGGGATGCTAGACTGGATACTGCCTGTGCATCTGGGATCTACAACTGCAAACTTTGAAATGATGGCAAAGGGGGTACAGTAATACCCTCTCCTCCCAACAATGAAAACAAATGCAGAGGGGTTGCATTACCGCTCTGGCTTCCAGGAGGAATTCTGGTTGAGTTAGCGAAGGTTCCTTCTGGCAGTTCCCAGGGTTTGAATGCTGGAGTGGTGGATTTTACATCCCTAATGAGGGTACACCTAACTGGGTGATCGCCTGCAACTGCTTCGGCACCTACATTGGTGATAGCAAGTATTAAGAACTACTGTCCCCAGCAGGATTCTTGCCAGCACCTGTGCAGGAGTATACAAGTGCATGCCACCTCTGTCTTGCCTGTGCAGGAACCAGCCAGAATCTGGCCCATAGAGAGGGAGACAATGAGCTGAATGGCTTTTCAGTACAGCAGTTGTTCAGTATGGAAGTTACAGTAATCAAAGTCTCAGAGGCCTTTAAAATTAACTTTCAGAAAAAAATAAGAAATGGGGTTCCCATGCTTATAGTTTGCATGACATTTTACCTGATTTAGTTTATATTTGGAAAAATATTTGATGCACTTGGGTCCTTCATAGACACTCAGTTTTGGGGAAATTGCCGCTAGTGATTATGTTACCTGTAAGAAGTTTTGTTTGAATAGTATCAGAGGGGTAGCCGTGTTAGTCTGAATCTGTAAAAAGCAACAGAGGGTCCTGTGGCACCTTTGAGACTAACAGAAGTATTGGGAGCATAAGCTTTCGTGGGTAAGAACCTCACTTCTTCAGATGCAACCTCACTTCTTGCATCTGAAGAAGTGAGGTTCTTACCCACGAAAGCTTATGCTCCCAATACTTCTGTTAGTCTCAAAGGTGCCACAGGACCCTCTGTTTGAATAGGAAATTTGTTAGGCTCTCAGATTTTTTACCCAGTGGCCCTGATTTTAAAAGGGTCTCCCAACCCATCATCTGATAGTAGGTATAATTTCCTGCCTGCAATAAATGTCTGCAAATTTGCACATGCATTTGATTGAAAGTGCAGTTCATACTACTTAGCTATTTATTAGATTTCTCCTCAAAATCAGGTGATTAGACTTCTAAATTCTGTTAAGTGAGTCCATAATTAAAGCAACTGCAAAACTGTAGACACCGCTGGAAGCAGCCTCTCAAATGGAGTGCCTGTATACACTTTTATTCCACAGTATGTAATGGGAGTTGTGCCCGAATAACAGCTTTGGGGAGTGGTACAAAATTATTCCTATTTGGCTTATAAATTAAGGTTTTGTGCACACTATCACCTCTGCACAATCATAAAAACCTATTTTAAGAGTACAATTTATATGTAAGATTTGAAAATTTGACTATTACATTAACACCACCATTTCTGGTATAACCATGCAGTTTTCAACATTTTGTCCATCTTCCTACCCTTGAAATGACAGAAAATATCAGCAGACATGATATCATTTTGTAGTCTGTTGAAACATTAACTCTATAACTACTGGTTGGAAAGAACCTCTTCTTTTCAAGCCTACTCTGTCTTCTCTACAGCAAAGACATATTTTTAAAAAGTATTAATCTGCCAAATTTAAATAGGTTTTCATTGAAAATGTTATCAAAAACATTTTAACACTTTTACTCATTACAAAATGTAACAGGATATAACACATAAATTGATGCTACTAGACAGACAGTGCAGCTAAAAATTGCATCAGATATAAAAATGTATCAGTATTAACATAACAAACAGTGATATGAATGTAAATAACATGCTTACAATCTATGCAGCCAGGTTACAAGCCTCATTCATTTCCCACTATGAAGTAAAGGAACACAGAATGTAGAGTAGGTATTTGACAGTCTTTGGGAGTACATAATATAGTCAGATTTGCAATAGATTAATACAGTTCACAAGTTATCATACCTATTAACTGTCCCTCATTTTGAGATACATCACTTATTTCAGTCCCAAAGGTACCAACATTCCACACACAATTGGTGGCCCCTCATTTTCATCTTTGAAAATTATTTACATCTGAAATAAAGAACTGTGAAACTGTGGTTTATAGAGAGAATCACTTACATTAAAGGCGAGAATCACACCGTGTTATAAGACTACTGCATATCTTTATGTGTGTGTGTGTGTGTGTATGTGTCCCTCATTTTGGGATCTTTGTCACACGTTGCTTCCAGCATGATGTAGGTCTTCAGAGATGGAGAGATATGCCTGCTACTATTTTTATTAAATGTAAAAAGATGTAGTTAAAACAGGTCTGGGGTCTCACTGCATTTCTTGGCTAGCGGTATAGTTTTTCATTTTATCTTCTCCTTTCTCAGATGCTAGGCTATGAGACCATTGAGACTTGACAACATTTCTGTTTCTTTGATTATAGATCTATTCATGTTTTGCTTAATGTACCTGCATGCAGTAACAGAAATCCATATACAGATTATTATTATTATTATTATTATTAATTTAGGTTGCAGAAATTTCAGTTTTTACTTTATCCCCACAGGGGGCTAAATTTGATCCTTAGGAATTTGGCAACCCAGTGAAGTGAGATACAATCAAAGTCAGAATGTTAGATTAGAAAGTTTGTACGACTTGATAATGCCACATAAACAAATCTAATTCCTTCATGGTCACATTAATGCAAATATAATGCTCTGGTTTACACTTCATTATTAACAACGGAAATGATGTGAAACACATTCACGGAAACAGATTATATTGTATTTCAGAGATGAGCAAAGTGTAACATCCAAGGTAATGTAACCCAGCAAGACTTCCATTTTGTAATAGGTATGGCACTAGCGAGATCGAATGCCCAATTTCCACAAAGGTATTTGTTCCAAGAGGAGATTTATTGTACATTTCTATAAATACCAGACCATCCCAAATTGTTAAATACAGGGAAATCCAAATAATGTTTTATGGGGCCTCGGAACATAAGACCTTCCAACAGAGTTCAATCAATTAAGTATTTGTCTTTATGAAAACCAAGCTAAAGAAGTGAATTTGAAGGGGAAAATAACCCTCCAGTAATATCAGAAGGCATAGGCATGATGCCTCTGACCACTCTATTCTATTTTTTTCATGTTAGTTCAAGAAGTGAGATTGACTCATATGGGAAAAAAATCAGTTAAAAACAGGAAAGAATAAAGGAGTGTATCAGTGCTCCATCATTCTTAATATAGCATTCAGTCAAGACATTTTAATGTAACTTTCTTTTAAGATCATAACTTGCAGGATGGAGGGCCCCTAAGCCTTAATGTTGGACCCTCTAATGTCTCAGGGCCAGATACATGCACACACAGGGGCAAAAGGGGAACTAAAACTTTCCCTCCACTGCTGCACTGACTGCCTGGACCTTGGGTCTCAGTGTGGAGGAGTAACTAAGTGCTGTCTGCCTGCTACATCCACCACCCATGCAGTTGGGTGGCAAAGAGGCAGTGAGTTGGTAGAGCCTTGATTTTAACCTCCTAGCACAGTGGTCAGTGCAGCAAACTGGCAGTGGGTAAATTCATGGTAAAATGCCACCCCAAACCATCATTTTGTAAAACTGAATTAATTATATCTAGAGCTGGTCCAAACTTTTTTGACAAAATGGAATCTCAAGGCAAAATGCTGGTTTGTTGAAGCCAAGGTATTTAGCGGAGATGCATCAGCTTCAAGGATTGTTCTAGGGGTATGCAAGGTCCTCAGCTCTCTAGATATTTCTGGAGGGGGTGGGAGAGAGAGAGAGAGAGACCCAAATCAAAAACTTTAGTTTATTGATCCCAAAACAGCCATTTTGACACAATTTCTGCAAAATGGATTTGTTGTCCATCAGACAGATCTAATTATGTCTAAGATGAGGGTTGGAGATCTTCCATTGAAGACACACAAAGGCTAAAGCCAGTAGCTTTTCAAATGGTGTAACTTTTTGCAGCCTGCCTGCTTTAACACCTTAAGACATCTAACTCCAGGTGGAAGGGTTTGAATCATATGTCCAAGAGCTGTATCCTCTGCATATCCCTTGTAACTCTAGAGAGTTGATATATCATGAGAATTCTTGGCCATCATTCTCTAATAATCCTTTGTTCATTTCCCTCTCAAAGTTCACATTACTCACTACATGTCTATGTATTTTATTCATTTTTGCAGGTGTTCACAAATCAGTTAAGTCAAGATTCAGGAGAGAGGTGAAAAAGGAAACCATTCCTTCTTTTTCCGCATATTTTATGAACTGTATAAGCAAGGCAGCTTCATAAATAAAACATGAAGTCCAACTCTTATCCAACAAAATCTGTTGAGCACAAGTTTCTGACATCTGGAAGTCCAGACTAACTATTAATATAACATAATACATTTACTTACAGTTGATCTGGAAAAAGAACACAAGCAAGGTCATCTTCTTACTAAAATAACGTTTCTGGTTAAAAGTATTCTATTTGGCACATGAGTTTATCCCAGTGTTTTAGGAGCTTAAGAACAGTTGCTGTTTCCTGATACCTATCATGCTTTGAAGGTCAGTTGTGTCTTAGTACATAATACATCAACCCGAAGAAAACATTGTGTCTTCTAATTGCTTATTTTAAAACCCACTGTGAAAAAACACAGGTTAAACACATTGTCAGAGAGGACAAAATTGATGTGTTGCTTGGCAAACCAGGATAGCTACAGCCTGAGTGTAAAATCTTCCACAGGGTATGTCATTTAATATCCCTGATAAGTCATTTATCTCATTTGCCAACAGATACCATGATGTGCTGCAATGGAATGTAGGGGAGTTTGATATTTAATTTGAATGAACTGCTATTTTAAAAGGAAAGTTATTGTGATGAATCATTAACTGGTGTTATTAGCATAGGGGTTTATAAACTATATAGTGAATAATAGGAACCTTGATAATTGGTCCACAACTTAATGCATCAGCTGAAAACTTTTTTATTTTTTTTGGTCCACACATTCTAGATCAAAATTATTATGCAAGCCAATTTTTTGCCAATAGAAGCCACACACTTTAAATCAAAATTGTTATGGAAGTCAGTTGAATTATTCTTAATTTTTCACAAGGATCTGTCTCTGGATTTCTGAGAATATAACTAAGTGGGTTATCTGTCCAAGCAATGAATCTATAGCTCTTTTACCAATGTCTTTGGCTTTTTAAATTCAAATGGCCTGTTTTCAAAGCAAACATTTAGTAACTATTTAGTAACTGTACATCGAGCATATCAAATGTGCATTTGAATTAATGCTAGAAGATGAGTATGTATTTACATTCCCCCTGCAGTCTCTGATAGAATTGCCCTAACCTACTTAAGAATACAGACAAAGACAGATTGAATGACTTTTTAAAACCAATAGGTGCTGGAATGATTTATGGGATATCATATTCCTTTACCAGATATGGCTACATAGCTTGCTTCTGAACAAGATATACACCAGATATGTTCATCATAAGATCCTTTAATGCTCTCCCAGGTATGGCCGAGGTTAGCTTAAATAAGGTATTTTACACACAGTGTCACCTAGTAGCTGAACAGCAAAATGCGGATTAGCATTCCATTACATCTCCCCCTTTAAATTCTACATTCCTACCATTTACAATATTTACACTATTATGCTGTCTTGGAAGTTCAGTACGTATCAGTCTATTAGGTGTCTCTGAATTGTATTACATGACCTGAAAGCATAATAACTTGGTCATCTGGCTGTCCATTAGTTGCAACAATTGGCTGTGGTTGGTCCAGAACCCTTGAGTAATTGTCTTCTTGTTCTGCATCTGCCATTTGTAGAGTTTTCTCTTTTGATTGTTTTTTCTGAGGAATAAACAGTAACTGTTGACAATTTCTGCTGAGCTCTTCAAGGTCGGTCTCAATCATATATGGTCTGGGCACTACGTTCTTTTTTTTTTTTTTTTTTTTTGACAGCTGCAGTTGTTCATCCAGTTTGACAGACCTGGCAGTTATCTGAGTGACGTCTGTTATAAAAGTGTTCATAAGCTTGTTTAGCCTTTTTATCCACTTTGATTACTCTTTACATATCTGACCACTTTGGAGATAGATTCTTTTCTGAAGTTGGACTAGTGGTTCTGAATTGTCTTCCCATCAGGAGTTGTGCTGGACTCTATCCAGTAGCTGCAACTGTGTTGTTCTGTAACTCAGAAGAGCAAAGAATGGATCTTCCTGCTGTAGGATTTTCTTGGCTGAGTGTCAGCCTCTCCATTTGCTTGCTGGTAATGTGGGGTGCTAGTAGTATGATCCAAATAATATTTCATTTGGAATGACTTAAATTCTGCTGTAGTAATTGTGACCTGTTGTCCGTCATTAGTTGTTCTAGAATACCAAAACGAATAAAAGTGCACTTCAGTCTCTCAGTAACACTGCAACATGTTATGTCTTTCAAATACATTATTGCTATATACCTGGTAAAATAGACACCAGGAATATAGTTTAACTGGGCCTCAAGTTTATTAAGTAGTATATCTGGGAAACTATCTAGCAATAACTCATCCAGTGTAGCTCATCCACTGTAATCTGTTCCACCTGGTGGAGCGCTGCTATCAGCCCCTTACCTCTCTGTTCCATCTGATGAAGGGCTGCAATCAATTCCCTATCCATTAACCTGGTCCCAGATGTATGGCTGGAACCTCATTACCTTCTCCTTGTATGAGGTTAAGGGTATGGGAAAGAGGAGATTGTCTGTCTCCAGGCTGCACGAGGCATTAAGAACCACAAGCCCATTCCCCATCTTTTTTAGAAGATGTTTTCTCCTAATCCACTTTCAGGGAACCAGACCTCTTAACTCCCCCCTCCCCGCCTCCCCTTCCCCACCGCCCCCCAGAAAACCACTACTTGTGAGGCTGAATGGGAGGGGGCATTGGTGGTGCTGTTCTTCCATGGCTGTGGGGGTTGGAGGGGAACACTGAAAGTGAGTCCCTCTGTGGCTAAATCTACACTACGAGCTGTGTGTGTGTATGATTCCCCTGCTTGGGTACACATATGTGTGCTAGCTTGAAATAGCAGTGTAGTCATTGTAACAATGCTATGAGCAGCGAAGGCATGGCTGGGCCAAGTACATACACACCGGTTTCAGGTAGGTTTGTACTTTACACAGCTCAGCTATGCCTCTGCTGCCACTACCAGTGATACCGCAGTGACACTGCTATTTATACTCATGCTAGCTTGATGAGAACTATGAGCACACACACACAGGGGAATCACACCTTACCATGTATTGTAGACTTGGCCTATGTTACTAGTTGAGTTTCACAGGCTTGGAAGTTCAGATACTGCCCGATCATTGCTTTCCATTTCATTATTTGACCCTGTCTTGCAGATTGGGTGGGGGAGAATGAATAGACTGTGTGACTTTGAATTTTTTTCCATTTCATTTATTCCCCCTGATACGTTTTTGAATGGAAAGCGAGCATATGGGGAACACTGATTCAATATTAGCACATAGCAATAAAATGTTCTCTAAATTCAAAATGAGTGGTTGACAAAATCCTATTCAGTTATGTCAGATGCATCCAACTGTGACCCTGCTGTATTACTGACTTATTATGGTTTTATACTGACTTGTGGGCATATTCTGTCCCAGCTGCATGAAACTTTTGCCATCTTCACTTCTGTTACTCTAGTTAAAAATATATATGTGCTTACAAATGAATTTTAGATCTAAATTTGGAAATGGAAACTGCATTTGCCTTACAGCACTGAGTTAAATACATCTCAGAAAGGGAAAGAATTTAGCATCAAAGTTGGCATACAGCGTATTGTGGATCACTGATCCTCACAATGATAGGTTTGGAAATGGTGACAAGAAAACTCTTGGCTTTCATTTTTCAGAAAAAGTTAATACCTTGCCCTAGTCCAGGGATCAGCAACTTTGGTATGCAGCTCGCCAGGGTAAGCCCCCTGGCGGGCCAGGCCGGTTTGTTTACCTACCGCATCCACAGGTTCAGCGATCGCGGCTCCCACTGCCTGCGGTTCGCCGCTCCAGGCCAATGGGGTAGCGGGAAGCGGTGGCCACCACATCCCTCGGCCCACACCGCTTCCCGCAGCCCAAAGTGGCGAACCGCGGCCAGCAGGAGCCGCGATCAGCCGAACCTGCAGACACAGCAGGTAAACAAACCGAGCCACGTGCCAAAGGTTGCCGATCCCTGCCCTAGTCCTTGCAAAGATAGGCTTGAAAAAATAACTGCTCAGAAGGTTTGAAAGTTTGTCACTCTGATTGTTCCTAATGGTCAGGAGTTATTTCTGTGATGCACTACAACAAACGAAACACTGGCCCTGAGGCTGTGATTTTGTGGGAGACCCCAAATAAATTGGTGGGGGAAATATCAGGTTTATGCTGATGAGGCTGGCTCCTGCTAGTTCCCTTCCAGCTGGCTGCCTACAGCTAAGCCAGCTTCTCTGCTGGGCTTGGGCCCAGATTTTTAAAAGACATTTAAGCATCGTTTTGCTCAATGTTGCAACACCTAACTGACTTACGAGACTAAGGCTCCTTTTCAAAAGTGACTTAGTCCCAGATCCTCAAAGTTACTGAGACATCTAACTCCAATTGAAGTCAATGATTGCAATGGGCATTTACTGCCTGAATACTTTGGAGGATCTGGGCCCAAGTGCCTAAGTCATGTTTGAAAGAAACATAGGCTTGTGCAAGCGGTGGAATGGTCCCACTATTGTGGGGAACTTTCCTGGCTTATACACTACCCCGGTGAAGTGAGCTAGCGAAAGGATCCGAGTCCTCACTCCCACTTCCTTTACCCAGAGGCCTGCCTGACCTCAAGCGCTCCCCTTCCACGCTGTGTGGCAGAGTCCTTGTAACCCCAACAAGGCTGGGCCCAGGATTCCTGGGGGCCTCAACCCCCAACCTTGTCGTGGTCACTTAGGGCAGGGGCTAGGGTGTCCCCACTCCAGCGTGCTCTCTCTGCACTGGATGCTTCCCTGACCCATTGATCATTACATGCAGTTAAAAAAAATACAATTTATTAAACAGCAATCAATTGAAAAAAATAAGGAAAAAATGGGAAAGGTTAAAAGAAAACCCGTCACCCCACTCTGTGGCACAGGGACATCACAACCAGCATCTCTGGAATGTAAGGGAAGTTCAGTCTGTTCCTCACAAGTCCCAGGCCTCCTTCTCAGGCCCTGGCTGTGCCTCAGGGATGTTGTGGGTCGGACACTTGCTCTGGCGGTGGCCACACGCTCTCAGGCTCTAGGTGGCAAGACCCTTCTTCCCAGCGTTGCCTCCGCCCCGTTGGGGTTACGATCTCCCTCCAAGTCTGGCCTGCCAGGCGCCTTGGCTAGGGTCGTCTCCCTGTGCTGGCCCCGCTGCCCAGGGTCCCCCTCGCTCTCCCCAGTTGTTCACCGCACCCGGCTCTGGACTGCTCCAGCTTCTCTGCCTCAGCTACAGCTCCACTCTGCCTCGGCACGGCTGCTGCTGCTGCTCTGCCTCCAGTTCCTTGTGATGCTTCTCTGGGCCCTCTGGCTCTGGTTGCTGCAGCTCTCCTCCCAGCACAGATCTGCTCTCTGGGCTACTTCTGTGACTCTGCTCCCAGCACTGACCTGCTTCTGGGCTGTTTTTCTGGCCTCTCTGGGTAGCACATCTCTGCTCCCCCGCACAGCTTGGGCCCCTGCTTTCTCCTTAGCTCGGCCCCACTCTGTCTGACCCAGGCAATTCCAGCTCACATGGACGATGAGACCACCTTGGCCTCCTGACTCCTTGATTAGCCTGCCTGCCCTGTCAATCAGGCTGGCCTGGAGCATTTGTCCCCATTGTTCCCGGGGACTGTCAGTCTCAGGGTCCTGATTTCCCTTAGGCTCCTAAGTCACTTAGGTGCTTCTGAAAATTATAGCCTTAATCTTCCCCCGTTCATTTCATGAAATGGAATAGGACCCACTAGAAGGAAGTTTGCAATAGCTGCAGAAATGGTCAATATTCACTGGGATAATTAAATACTTAATGTTGTAGAGCACCTCACAAGTGTTCAGAGTCCACAATCTGCACAATAACCTTCTAAATACCCTCCCTCCCACTGCCCCTCATAAAACTTATTTAAAGCGATAGCGTCTGTGCATAGTCCCAACCCAAGCAACCCATTTCTCTTCCAGCAATGAGCTGATAGTTGCTTAGAGCTGACCTCCTCCACCCTTCCTTTTATGCAGAATGAGCACGTAAGTCCAAAAGAATCCCACAGATCACAATAGACAGGACAGAGTCGCTTATGTTTAGCGGGTCACCAGAAATTTTGCAGGTACTCAACTAACATGGTGATAGTGATACCTTAGACAGAAAGATAGATCCACCCCAGTGTGCCAAGGCAGGGTCTGATCAAACATGTACTCAGTGTAGTGTGCTGGATCCAGGTTCAGTCTTGCATCAACTTATCAAGCTTGTAGCCTGTACCAAAAGTAATGTGTTTGCCAGGAGGATCACCCCGCCCCTCCCCCCCCCCAGTGCAATTGAACTGCTGAGTTTCAGTTTGTTCTTTCAAGCAATCCAAGCGACATGTCCTAGTATAGAATGCTGACCATCCACTTGAAGGAAAATAGTTTTTCCTCATTGCCAGGTCAATCCTCTCTATTCAGATAGCTAATGCAAGAGTTCAGTTACTTCTGTGACTTTGTTCAGTAACATTCCTTTGCTAGGAGTCTTTTATAGTAATAATATTACTTCAATGGGTCTTAAGATCATCAGTTAACACACACCCATACATTGTTGATGAATATCACATCTATCTCTAGCTTCTCTCTGTCTTATCTAGGCTCACATCTCTTTCTGTTTTCCCAGTATCTCTTCCTAGATGCCCTGCCATGTCGTCATATTAAACATTGCTAAAAATGAGCTCCTTACATTTCCTACTAAACACCCTGTGCTTTTCTGTTGATGATGATGGTAATACCATAACCATCCCTGTCACTGCACAGGCTTGGGTTCATTTTGGCTTTTCCATTTCTCCTCCCTACACATCTAGGCTGTCCTCAAATCCTGCTGCATATAAAAAGTCTGCTCATTTCTCCCTATGCCTTCAGCTAAAGTATTTGTTTGAGCTTTGGTTATCACTCATCTTCATGACTGTGCCCTCCTCCTCTGTGGCCTCCCTGTTTCTCATTTCCATCCAGTCCACTCACCATTTACATCTATGTGCCACCAGACTGTCCCAAACCACTGGGGCAAGACAGTTTCCTGTTACATACCCATGCCTAGATTTGGGCACCCTCCTTGCAGTAAGAAGCAGTGTTTTATTAATTCCACTAATACATTTGCCTGAGAGTTTGCAGTAGCACCACTAACAGTATCTCAGGAGCATCTCCAGGAAATGTCTGAACTAAAGGAAAATCTCTATTAGCTATTAACAGTATAGGTTCTATTGCATTCAATTAATCCGTTCTTTCTGATTTCACTCAGCAGAGATCAGTGATGCACATATACCATAGCTACTTCATTACAGACAGGGCCAGCTCCAGGCACCAGCCTGGCAAGCAGGTGCTTGAGGCGGCCGCTCCGGAGAGGGGCAGCACATCCAGGTATTCGGTGGCAGTTCGGGGGATGGGTCCCTCACTCCTGCTGGGAGCAAAGGACCTCCCGCTGAATTGCCGCTGCAGATCGCGATCGTGGCTTTTTTTTTTTTTTTTTGGCTGCTTGGGGCAGCCAAAACCCTGGAGCCGGCCCTGATTACAGAGTTAGTTTTCCCTCTAAAAAATCAATATTAAGTTTATTGTTGTTTATTTTTATTTCTTTAAGGTACAGAAAGGGAGGGAAAAGTATAATGTAATCATAGATTAGATTTAAACCAACTGTTTGTTTATATGTATATAAAATGTGTATACGTGTGTGTGTCTGTATTCATGTATGTGCACGTATGTATGTGCCTGTGTATATAAAATCAGTTTTAGGACATTGAGCTGTGTCATTGAGCAACTGTAGCAGATTTATATATAAAAATGATCCTTTATTCAAAAAAAGATTTAAAAAAGAGATGTTTAGCAAAATATATTAAAATACAAATTGCCATAGCTGAAATTAATGAATTCTCTATTATCTGAATTATAAATGAGCAGAAATGCTTATAATCCAAAATCATAGCCAGGCTTCTGCCTGCTTCTGTAGTTCCTCCAGCTGTACCATATTTCTATTCAGGGCCGGCTCCAGGCACCCAGCTTGCCAAGCAGGTGCTTGGGGTGGCCACTCTGGAGAGGGGCGGCATGTCCAGCTATTCAGCGGCAATTCGGCAGCCGGTCCCTCACTCCCACTTGGAGTGAAGGACCTTCCGCCGAATTGCCGCCGCAGATCGCGATCGTGGCTTTTTTTTTTTTTTTTGCACTGCTTGGGGCGGCAAAAACCCTGGAGCTGGCCCTGTTTCTATTCCTGTTCGATACAGACCATTTTCTATGCAAAGATTATGCAAAGTTCCTCACCCAAAAGAGTTCAAGCTGCTTCTTCATTCATAAAGGAAAACAATCAAACAATTAACCTCATACCAAACCATAACAAAGTATTTACTGATATGTGATACAGCTTGAGTAGAAAATCCTTCTATTCACTTGCTTGAATAAAAGTAATTCTTAAGACACATTTTTTCATCTAAGCAATTACAAACAAAAACTAAATAGCCACTTGACTTCTCACCTGCATTTCCTAGAAAATAGCAGGCCAGGGTTCACATACCATTCCCAGCTGCAAAAGCTCCGGTGGCTGAAAATGCAGCTATTATTGGGAGCTTCCACTGCAAGGAAAATAGCCAGCTTGGGCAATGGTGTTTTCTCTCTCACTGGTATTCCTGTGACACAATCAAACATGTAATCAGCTTCAATGAGAGTACACTAAGGTACCTTTATGATATTATCAATATGTTGTTTGGATTACCCAGTACAATAAATATTATTCACTTAAATACTTGCTTTTCCTAGATGATCCCATAAATAACTGCACTGATAATTAAACTCCTCCCCATTGGAGTAC
Source organism: Malaclemys terrapin pileata (assembly GCF_027887155.1). Taxonomy (NCBI): domain Eukaryota; kingdom Metazoa; phylum Chordata; order Testudines; family Emydidae; genus Malaclemys; species Malaclemys terrapin. The sequence goes on along the minus strand of NC_071506.1, from coordinate 47,349,642 downwards.
AGACACAAAAGTAGAATGGAAGCAGAGGTGCAGAGAGGAAGTGATGGAACTAAGGTCATAGAGCAGAGCCAGAGAGAGAACTGACTTCTCCCCATCCCAGTGTTCTATCCACTGAACCATGCTGGCTGCCACAGGGCAAAAACAGGGGTGGGGAAGAATAAAAGTCGTGTCTGACTAACCTAATTGCCTTCTATGACGAGATAACTGGCTCTGTGGATGAGGGGAAAGCAGTGGATGTGTTATTCCTTGACTTTAGCAAAGCTTTTGATACGGTCTCCCACAGTATTCTTGCCGCCAAGTTAAAGAAGTATGGGCTGGATGAATGGACTGTAAGGTGGATAGAAAGCTGGCTAGATCATCGGGCTCAACGGGTAGTGATCAATGGCTCCATGTCTAGTTGGCAGCCGGTTTCAAGTGGAGTGCCCCAAGGGTCGGTCCTGGGGCCGGTTTTGTTTAATATCTTTATTAATGATCTGGAGGATGGTGTGGACTGCACTCTCAGCAAGTTTGCAGATGACACTAAACTAGGAGGCGTGGTAGATACACTAGAGGGTAGGGATCGGATACAGAGGGACCTAGACAAATTAGAAGATTGGGCCGAAAAAAACCTGATGAGGTTCAACAAGGACAAGTGCAGAGTCCTGCACTTAGGACGGAAGAATCCCATGCACTGCTACAGACTAGGGACCGAATGGCTAGGTAGCAGTTCTGCAGAAAAGGACCTAGGGGTCACAGTGGACGAGAAGCTGGATATGAGTCAACAGTGTGCTCTTGTTGCCAAGAAGACTAACGGCATTTTGGGCTGTATAAGTAGGGGCATTGCCAGCAGATCGAGGGACGTGATCGTTCCCCTTTATTCGACATTGGTGAGGCCTCATCTGGAATACTGTGTCCAGTTTTGGGCCCCACACTACAAGAAGGATGTGGAAAAATTGGAAAGAGTCCAGCGGAGGGCAACAAAAATGATTAGGGGTCTGGAGCACATGACTTATGAGGAGAGGCTGAGGGAACTGGGATTGTTTAGTCTCCAGAAGAGAAGAATGAGGGGGGATTTGATAGCAGCCTTCAACTACCTGAAGGGGGGTTCCAAAGAGGATGGAGCTCGGCTGTTCTCAGTGGTGGCAGATGACAGAACAAGGAGCAATGGTCTCAAGTTGCAGTGGGGGAGGTCCAGGTTGGATATCAGGAAAAACTATTTCACTAGGAGGGTGGTGAAACACTGGAATGCGTTACCTAGGGAGGTGGTGGAGTCTCCTTCCTTGGAGGTTTTTAAGGCCCGGCTTGACAAAGCCCTGGCTGGGATGATTTAGCTGGGAATTGGTCCTGCTTTGAGCAGGGGGTTGGACTAGATGACCTCTTGAGGTCCCTTCCAACTCTGATATTCTATGATTCTATGATTCTATGAAAACAACAGAAACCCATTCATACACATACATCCAGTACTAGTAATAATATGTTTACCATTTATCTCTTCCACTTGATCTAAGACCCTATTGGACTCCATAACTACTACAAGCCCTTCAAGCCCAATAAATATTACCCTGCTAGCTAACAAGATATTTCCAGGCCTCTTACCAGAACATTAAATCCTTTACCTAAAAATACTGGTCAAAGACAAGCTATGGAAACACTAAGTAGGATTCTAAAGCATTACCTGGGGTTTTAGCTGTTTGACCCCTAGTAGTGTTAAAGTCATACAGCCTAAATCAACTGCAGCACTTTCCAAAAGGATTGCTAATCGTCTGTTTTAACTGGAGAAAAGTTAGCAATGCGTTTGAACTCAACAGTATACAAGGAATTATGTCACAAGCGTGGGAATGTGACACCAATGCGTGACCCAGGAAAAAGGGGGAAGTTGGTTTCATGAACAAACACTTCTAGTTATGTGCAAATATCTTGTAAGTAGTACGAAGGAGAAAGGAAATGGATCATTAAAGCACAGTCCCTGGCAGTTTTAATGAGGTCTTGGTAACTCTCTTTAAAAACAAATGTTCTTGGTTGTTTACAGAGGTCATTTGGCTACCCACAAGCACTTAAAAATGAAGAGCAAATAGATCCAACGTTAATCTTTGTAATGCACATTTACCAATTAGTCAACTGGTGTTAACTAGACATGTAATCTGTCCAGGTAATGCTGATATTTTGAAAAATGCACTGTGTGTGATGAGGAACTTGCTGGGACATTTTGCATGTATATTGGAAACACTTCTGGACTGGAAATGCTTTCTTTTTCTTAGCTGGAGGGGTGGAGAAAGAAGGTGGAAACTGTCAGTCAGACAGTTAGTGGATGCTCCATCTGGTAGTGGGTATCTGTCTGAGCCTGAACCTGCAAGGTGCTGAGCGCACTGGCCTAATCCAGAAAAGTACAGAAGCACGGGCTTAACTTTAACTTCAGCATGTGAGTGCTTCCATTGAAGTCTATGGAAGTGGCCTGCATATTACATCAGCTGAAATTTGAACCAGGATACTTGTACTCTGTAGGCAGCAGCTGTACAGGCAAGCCAGAAGTTGAGCAGAGAGGGAATGCCCCATCATAGGTGAATGTTCTAATTAGGGGACTAAAAGTTATTCAGGGGAGTGGTGGCTCCTCCAACTCAATTTTTGTGATAAAGGGCTTTGGCCTCTATCTCCAGTGGAGTTAGGCACCGCCCACTAACCAGACTTAAGTTCAACCCCTCTTGTCATTTCCTATTGGCTAGCTTAGGCAGATTCCTGTTCAGTGAGCTGGCTTTTGTGGATACCATTCTTAGGTGCCTAATTTTTCCTTGCATTGTATAGGGAGCTTGGGTGCTTAACTAAGGGCTGTGAATTACACTGCATGACGAGGTGATTGAAAATTAGCCACTGTCCCCTTTGTGGATCTAGTCCTTAGTGTCTAATCCACCATTGGTGTCTATGAAGATCTACGTCAGAACTTTTAAATATATGGAATCTTCCTGCCTATCTGCTGGGTGATGGAGAATGGAGATAGTGTGCTGGGAGGTAATTGAAGATGGAGGCGATTGCAGAGTGAGGCTCAAACGCAGCACTCTCTGATGGAGACAGGTTGTTCTGTTGTTTGTTTGGGTTCCCCGCCCAAAAGCATACATTATCTCTGTGTGTGAGAAAACCTAATTCCTAATTACCTGGATCTCAGTGTGGCACCTGTGGTGGATAATAAGAATCTATTCATCTTTGGGATATTTCTTTCTACTCTGTGAAAAGACTCTCATCACTGCTAGAAGATGGATAGATAGGACTATATATAGAACAGAAAATGGCTATTTTGCCTTGACCTAATCTTTAGTTTCCCTGAAAAAAAGATCAGAGTTATGAGGCATCTTTATTATGACTGATTGAATGGTAGAGTAAATATATGCATCATGATCTCTTAAGGGGTTGTATTCTATTTATTTATGTCCATAGCTACTTTCTAGGGGTGTGGTTTTTCCTGTTTGTTTTTTTGTCTCTTTGCTTCAGTGTCCTCATGCCTTTCTCTTGATTCTGTGTAATTTTCTAAGTAACACCTTTACATTCTAATTTGCTGAATATAATATCTTTTCTTAATGTTTTATGGAGACGAGAATATTTGTAAAGCCCCATTTTCTTTCACTTTAAATTTAAAAGTTCATTATAGTATTTTGTCTCGTAAATGCAAAATAACAGGGGAGGGATGGGGAATAATTTCACTTAATGTAAAACTGTATTTCTGATTAAATTTACACACTGGCTACTACATGTGGTTTCTATTCTAGGATGTGTTTGCTACACTGCTGTTTTCTGTAATGTACACCACATGCTTTCTGTTGCCTTGAATTTAGGGAAAGGATTTTATATACTATAGACTAGACAAAATAAAACCACATTATATTTACTTTTCAAAATACCAGGAGCATCACTTCTGAGATGGGCACAAACCTTGACATTGCTCATGTCCATGGCGATATGAGGGTCAGCGAGTAGCTAAATATATGTGTCTACTTGTGCACTTCTGAGCCATCTTGTATAAGTTGTAATGCACCTTGGGTATGCCAGGACAACTTATTTCTATCAGTGCAATTTGGACATAACTAATTACTTCCAGTCTTATAACAGAAGATCAACATGAAAACTGAGCTCTTGATCATAATAAGCACTAGTCTTCTCTTTCAAGGCCCTTCCTGGCTTATCCCCACCTTTCCTATCACCTTTCATCCACTATTGAGATGTGGACTCTTGCATGCCATGATGCCAGCCTTCATAGCCCACTTGTTAAATTTTCAAATAAGCACCTTTGCGCTTTCTCCAGTGCTGCCCCTCATGCTTGAGAGGAGCTCCCCATAAACCTCCACAAACCTACCTCATTACACTGGTCTACAATTTTTGAGAAGTCGTCTGCTTCAGAGATAAAATGTGCTATTTATTATGTATTTTGATGTGCTGAATTCAAATATGACAATTAAAACAACCGATTGGCTACTGTTTCTAAGATATTTAAGTTTTTACAATTTATGTCTATGTATATTGTGTAGATAGTAGAGTTTTAATCATAAATTGTAAACCTAGGTCATTTCATGTGTTTATGGTTGCTTTACATGATAATATTTCACCTGTCCTGTTTATGTAACACTTTAAAAATCAGCAAAAGGGTTATATAAATAAAATTTATTATGAAACAAAAGGCAAAAAACTATTATGTACATAGTTTAGTCCTATTCAGTGTCTACTTGGCACTTCTTGGCTTGTCTCTTGTATTCATTAAATGGAGCATCTCTTGTCACTGTCCAGCAATAGTCTGCAAGCATTGATGGGCTCCATTTGCCCTGATAGCGTTTCTCCATTGTTGCAATGTCCTGGTGAAATCGCTCGCCGTGCTCGTCGCTCACTGCACCGCAGTTCAGTGGAAAAAAATCTAGATGAGAGTGCAAAAAATGTATCTTTAGTGACATGTTGCAACCAAGGTTTTTGTATGCCTTGAGGAAGTTTTCCAACAACAACCTGTAGTTGTCTGCCTTGTTGTTTCCGAGAAAATTTATTGCCACTAACTGGAAGGCTTTCCAGGCCATCTTTTCCTTGCCACACAGTGCATGGTCAAATGTATCATCTCGAAGAAGTTCACGAATCTGAGGACCAACAAAGACACCTTCCTTTATCTTAGCTTCACTTAATCTTGGAAATTTTCCATGGAGGTACTTGAAAGCTGCTTGTGTTTTGTCAATGGCCTTGACAAAGTTCTTCATCAGACCTAGCTTGATGTGTAAGGGTGGTAACAAAATCTTCCTTGATTCAACAAGTGGTGGATGCTGAACACTTTTCCTCCCAGGCTCCAATGACAGTCGGAGTGGCCAATCTTTCTTGATGTAGTGGGAATCTCTTGCACGACTATCCCATTCGCGGAGAAAACAGCAGTACTTTGTGTATCCAGTCTGTAGACCAAGCAAGAGAGCAACAACCTTCAAATCACCACAAAGCTGCCACTGATGTTGGTCATAGTTTATGCACCTCAAAAGTTATTTCATGTTGTCATAGGTTTCCTTCCTATGGACTGCATGACCAACTGGAATTGATGGCAAAACATTGCCATTATGCAGTAAAACAGCTTTAAGACTCGTCTTCGATGAATCAATGAACAGTCTCCACTCATCTGGATTGTGAATGATGTTGAGGGCTGCCATCACACCATCGATGTTGTTGCAGGCTACAAGATCACCTTCCATAAAGAAGAATGGGACAAGAGCCTTTTGACGGTCACGGAACATGGAAACCCTAACATCACCTGCCAGGAGATTCCACTGCTGTAGTCTGGAGCCCAACAGCTCTGCCTTACTCTTGGGTAGTTCCAAATCCCTGACAAGATCATTCAGTTCACCTTGTGTTATGAGGTGTGGTTCAGAGGAGGAGGATGGGAGAAAATGTGGGTCCTGTGACATTGATGGCTCAGGACCAGAAGTTTCATCCTCTTCCTCTTCCTCGTCTGACTCAAGTGAGAATGATTCTGGTGCATCAGGAACCAGAAGTCCTTCTCCGTGGGGTCCTGGGCGTATAGCTGATGGAATGTTTGGATAATGCACAGTCCACTTTTTCTTCTTTGACACACCTTTCCCAACTGGAGGCACCATGCAGAAGTAACAATTGCTGGTATGATCTGTTGGCTCTCTCCAAATCATTGGCACTGCAAAAGGCATAGATTTCCTTTTCCTGTTCAACCACTGGAGAAGATTTGTTGCACAAGTGTTGCAGCATATGTGTGGGGCCCACCTCTTGTCCTGATCTCCAATTTTGCAGCCAAAATACAGGTGATAGGCTTTCTTAACCATAGTGGTTATACTGCGCTTTTGTGATGCAAAAGTCACTTCACCACAAACATAGCAGAAGTTATCTGCACTGTTCACACAAGTACGAGGCATCTCTGTTCACTTTGGCTAAACAGAAATGTGTCCCTTTGCAAAATCAAACACTGAGAAATAAGAGAGCACGACACTGTATGATTTCTAGAGCTGATATAGGGCAATTTGTTTAGCAGAGTGATGTAAGCTTCGTTATGATTGCATCATCCATGACTTCTCGGAATAACATGATGCAATTCATACCATGTATGACGCAATACCAGCTTCAGATTGCCTCATTCATTGTTTTGCCTAAAAAGCAAGTACTGTCCAAACCCAGTCATAGATTTATTCATAGATCCGGTCATATTCCAATCATAGGTGTATTTTAGTCATTTCTGGTTTAAATTGAGATCCCTTCCCTTTATAACTCACTTATCCTCCGCCATTCCCAAGTCAAGGGTCGTATATACTGACCTAATAGCATAGCTTGAAAACTAGAGCCAATCAACAATTTTAAGCATCATTTTCGTTCTCAGTGACCCAGAATTAGTAAATTTGACTACATTTATTTCAGAAGCATTTTGGCTGTAGAGCAGTGTTCTCTTTGTTAACAGGCAAAAGAAATATATTCTGGTGAATTATTTCATTTAATTATTTCAATGGGAAACATTATGGCTAGTTAAATACAAATAAAAAGTTGATAGAAGGTTCAGTAAATTCTTTTCAGATTTCAAAGATGCTGTTAACGTTTTCAATATTTGTCAAATATTGGGTTACCTGACATTGGCCACTGTCAGAAGACAGGATACTGGGCTAAATGGATCTTTGATTTGGCCCAATATGGCTGTTCTTAATGATTAGTTACGTTAACCCTGAATTGGTTAAAAACGTAAAGCAACATACCTTACAACAGCTTTGAAAGTCTGTCATGCATTCAGTTGGGATCTGTATTTTCCAAGTCCTACTCCTCATGATCAGATTGTCAAAATAACAAATTCCTATTTTCTAATCATTAATTATTCTTTTCTAATTTCAATTTAAGGCACTTTTAAATACTTTTAATGGTTAACCTTACTTTTCCATTAGAGGTAATGGTTAGAATACTATTGCACTGAAGTTAGTCTTTCAATGAAGAAAAGCTCCAATACATATCACAATAACCTGCACTTCCTTACAAGGAGCGGTGAAATCCCTGGGAACCATAATTAAAGGCTCCTTCATACAGTACATTTTAAAACTATCCAGTGTCAAAGTTAGACTCAGGACTCATAGTTTGTCAGACCACTCTGTTTTATTAGCACAGCGCTCTGCTAATACATTCAGATAATGTGAGCCACCATGCAAGATTCAAACAGTCTTATTTATACAGATAAAAGGGTGCAAACTAAACAAAAGGACAGAGAGAGCAAAATTGTAAAATATGCATGGAGCACAATAGGCATAACCTGCTTCCTTGTTAACTCTTATGGATCTAAGACTAATGCTTCACCAATTGCCCTTAAGTGGCAAGTTAAGCAGTTAATGTCTGCTTTCCTGCCCCCCTGGCTTGCAGCATTTCTCATTTCTACTTAAAGGTACATACAGCATTCTTTAATTCATTCTATTTCTTTAATATAATTCATTTCACTTTCACAATCCCTCCTTTTGGTCAAGCTTACGCAAAGACCAACAATTACTGGGTTCCACATATTAATAGTTCTTTATCTCTTCGTTCATCAGTGATATTTAACATCATCATATTAGCACTCTGTTTTGGGGCAGTCACCTGGGTGGCATACCTTACACAATTCTGGATACAACAGGAGATTAACTGAAAACATACAAAAATCATTAGGATTCCACACAGGATAGTCAGGGCTCCCTGAAACAACCAGTTTCCTATGCCAGAGAAATTGAATAGGTTACTTAGCCACTTCCATAAAGAACTTGGCTTTTCATGGGGAAGATATGCAATTTGTTCTAAGTGACTAGCGCGATCTATTACCTCATTGGTGTCGTCAGGTATGAACACACAACATTCTTTTCCAATAAGAGCACAGGTCCCTCCTTTGGCCGCCAGCACTATGTCCAATGCCTGACGGTTTTGGAGGGCCATCTGTCGGATCGCCCCTGTTTCTTTGGCCAGGGTCTTTAAACTCTCTCCGGTTTCATTTGCCATTATTTCAACTACTGCTTGTAACCTTAGGAGCCTTTTTGCATGGTGTTTTACTCCCCCAAGTGGGATAAGGGAACCACCAATGGCTTCTTCCCAGGTCAAGGGGCTTATGTTATTTACATACCATTGGGCATCTGATAAGTCCCTTCTTCTTTGCCTGAAATTACGAAGGCGTTCTCGTGGGAAGGACCCTAGCACTCGGAATTGTGGGAAGAGTCAGGCAGGATAACAGATACCTGACCAGTTAGCTGGTAACACAGTATAAGCTTTGGTCCCACAAACCCAATGATGGCCTATTAAGGCTGGGAAGGGTCGGTTGCACCCATTTGTCACATAGGTGCCTACAAAGGAGGAGTAATATCCTCTGAAGGGCACAGGGTAATTCTCCTTACGAGGAGTGGTGTTATTTGCATGGCATTGAAAGATTGTATTGTTTTCACTAAGATTACTGTAGGGGGGACATGAGATTGATTTTTCTGTTTGATCCCAGGTCAAGAAAAAATTCATATCCCCATACCCGGCCCGCCACTCTTTAGTTTTGTTCGAATAATCCCATACACCATTGGCCACAATATGCTGAAGGCAATGACTTTTTCCCAGATCCAGCCCAGTCCCATTACACACCCAACACCAATGACCTTTTCCCTCCACCACACTTATCCATTTAGGTACATTTATTCCCATGGCTTCTCAAGTGTCATTATTGTTCCATGTTTTGTTAAACGGATGAAGTCCTCCAGTGTGGTCTGGGGAATTGAGTGGGATTGCCAGGACAGGAACACCAGCTTGAGAGTGAGCTGGGATGTGGCTGCAGACCCAGCAATTAGAAATATTAAGAGTCTGAGCTATCCACACTTGCTGCTGGATAAAAGAATTGTCATTGTGGACTCCCCAGACCTTAAGACACCAGCAGCCGAGGAATAGGTGCCACCAGAGGCTCATGTTGGAGGCAAGGCCCTTCCGGTTCTGACAACCTCAACTGAGGGAACCGCAGTCACAGTTTTACATCCACCAGGCAGCAGGTGCTAGGCTCACTACTGCTTCTTTTTGGGCCTTGCTTTAGGTCCTCGTCTGCTTCTGGCAACCCTTACGAGAGCGTAGATGGTAAGGTATTGCAGGCTGTTCCTCTATGTCTTCTTCTGGAGTCAAAATTGACTCTGCGCGGTCCTGAGGTGATTGGTTTGCTGGGGGGTGCCTTCTTACACTGCGAAGCATGTATGCACGCTGTGATGCCAGACAGTTTAACAGCCATCTGGATAATAAGCAGTACCTGATGATTCTTTGATGTCCTTTAAGTCTCTTTACTTCTTCTTCCTTGACTCTGGCTATAACAATGGCCTTCACACCTTATCTTTTCCTGATGCATACATTCCTTATTCACACAGATTGAGAATACAAACAGTAGTATTTTATATTGAGCAAAAAGGCATTGCAAATTAAACCTTGCTAAGTTTTACAATCAATAACCAAGACAATTTACACTGAGACCCAGGCCTTCAATGTTCCTCTAATCTACTTAACATAGACACAATAGAGTATCCTGTTTCTTACTTACTAAACCTTAAAACAAAGAAATGTATATTTAACTAGAGGCCTACTTTGTAATACATATAGGAAACCATAGTAGACATTATAACTTATTCTAAAACAAAAGAGTGACCACAATCAGTCATAAGGATTGTTCTGGTCTGTCATTCCTTTCTGCTATTCAAAAAGGGTGGCTGACAGGGATGAAATCAAATCATACATTAATTCTTATGGGACATTATAAAATCCTGCTCCTACATATCCCCCTTTTGACACTAAGATTATTAATCACCAGCGTCACTTCTTATTTAGTCCACGTAATAGAAAATACTGGGAGGTGATTTGGGCCTGTGGCTCTAGCTTTGCATACATTTGTTTTATCCAACAGCACATTTCAAACATTCCAATTAAACCCACATACAATTTAAAATCCAAAACAATTAGGGTTAGTAACATTAGTACGCCATTAGTTGTGGGAGACCATTCAGAAAATATATTATACCAATGGTAAGCTGTTATGTCTTTCTGCAGTGGCAATTCTTAGCATGTATAATATGAATGGTTCGGTTTCCCACATTGCCCCTTTGTTTGTTTTAGGAACTATGTTACCTTTTTACCTTTTGTAAACACAGTACTTGCATTACATTTACATTTGTCTATTGGAAGGTTGCTAACACTTCCATTCTTTTAAAACACTTTTCCCCCCCCAAGAATTAACACATACACATAGCCCATTATACAGTACTTTGGTCTCATTATTCATTTTATCCCACATACAGGATCCTAGTGAGATGTCTTTACTACAGGGCTTTGGAGCAACAGGCATGGATAAGCATACCCACTTTTATTTGTTTCTTATTAGGTTGTCCTGTAGCTGATATTAGCTTTTTCTGAAAGACAAAAATAACATTTTTCTACCCCTTTTGGGGTGGCATTCATTATTGCTTAAAATATTCCTTTCTTTTACAAATACCCTTGCTGATTGCAGGCAAAACAAGAGGAATTACCTCCATATTTTCCTGTGTTTTTGTTCTATAGGCAGGCCAGGTTTTAATGGCTTCTATCTTTTAAGAGTTATGGGGAAATTATCCCACTGTTCAGTCATTAAATCCATGAGGTGGTGTACCTCAGTTTTCCCTTTACAGCAGACCAAGGTTACAATGTCTTTCCTGCTGGATTAAGCTTTAAGTTTGTTCACAGCTGAAAAGCATCATTACCATAAAGGATTTTTTTCCCCCCCAAAATCATACACACTATACATTGTTACAGGGGTACTTATTAACATTAAAATTATTTTAATTAAAGGTATCTTGTTGTGCCGTGCCTTTTATTTAGACAATTTGTTTGCTGACCAGGTATGTTCTCTATTTGCAACTTCTTTGTGCTGGCAGTTCTCTCACTTCCTTTATCAGTTAGATAATTTGCATCCACACAGGCTTGGCTTTTGGATTCATAACCATTAGCAGAGCTCAGAGACTCTGTCTTAAAAGGAACACAATTAACTTTTACCAGAGTTTTGATTACTTTTAACTCTTGCTTCCAAAACACAGAGATCTGTAAAAGAAAACACAGTCTATTGTGGCTCCTTTGGAGCCCTAATAGGATTTTAATTAAGTAGCATGTTTCATTTGCATTTCTTTTACCCCCTCTATAATATACACTGCACACGTCTGCACATTCCTTCTATACTTTAACTTTTAAAACATTAGCCATATTAATTTTTACATAAGGTGTAACTGTTTCTTTTGTTCTTACAGAGTTTTATGTACCCTTATCAAAGTGACAGTCTGATTACACAGAGCCATTTTAAGGCTCAGTGTTTCTAACATTGCTTCTTTTTGTTTTGTGCACCTCACCCCTGCTGTTGCTTCAGAGGGCCACTGATTTTATTCTTTTCCTGCAGCTTTCATTTGCTATTTTGTTACAAAAACAAACAAACAGAATCCAGAATCTCTCCCTATTTTTCTGATTTTGACTGTCCTACTGCAGTCATGACTTGGTCTTTATTTGAAAACATTTAAATTTTGTAAAGAATCAAGTTACCCCTTAAGGGTTAAATACCAAATCTCAAAGTCAACCAACACTGATTACTTGTGTCTGGCAAAAAGGTCTGTCAGTTTTGCAACTTTGAATTAAAGAGTCAAATGGATTTTTAGTGGCATTATAAACAAAACAAAACCAATTTATCTTAAACGTACAAAACAGGAGTTTTACAAACCTCACATATTCCCACAGACAGACAGATACATACACATTTTCTCTCCCTTAACATCCCTCTTACACTGCTTTGTTTTTACATAGCTGTACATAGATTACATTACCTTTATACATTTGGGGCAGTTAAGTTCCAATAGAACCCCCCCTATGTTCTTTTAGCAAATTTGACTCAATTGTCCATAGTCAAATGATTTTAATTAGATAGTCTCTTTACCTGGACTATTTACAGACATTCCTCTGGAAAAGGGCCCATTTTTCCTTTAGAATGGCTGCAAAGAAACCAAGAATTCTTTTAACAAGATCCTTTTTAACATTTTCACAAAGTTTAACTGTTTAATTCTCTCCAGCCTCTGTAGAGTTAACTTTTCACTCTCTTTCCTTAAATCACTTGTTTATTTCCCAAAACGACACCTTTATCAACTCAAATTTCACCATTTTAAGTATTGTTCCAGGGGTTCATACTTGCACTTACTCCTGACACTATGCCCTTAGGGCTTCCAACCTGTTTTTTTTTTTTTTTTTCTTTATCTGTTGCTTGCCTGCTTGTCCGGCCCAGTCCTGCTTTTTCCAATGAACCATTTTTGTGAGTGATATTGTGGTCATTTCACAATTTTGAAAGAAATGCTTAAGGAAAGGGACCAGGAAGGGTGGGGGCTAGTTGAGGAGCCCACCCTCCTTGCTGAATTGGTAATAGAACACTAAAGAATCAGTTTCTGAGGCAGACAACGAAGGGGAACAGAACAAGGGGCATTTTATCCTTTGTACAATGAGATGGGAGTATGAAGGGAGTTGGGATCGATCCGGGGTTGTTTTTTTTTTTTTTTTGTCAGAGAACAGAGTGAAGGGGAGCACTCAGTCTGGTGGTGGGAGAGGAGGCTTTTAATAAAGCTTTTAATTTATTATTTGAATATTTGAGAGAGGTGAGTTTTGATTTTGTCCACCTACGATTTGCCTCTTCCCACCACTGCATGAAACAATTAACCTCTCCTTTAGCCAATTTAGTTTTAGGCTGGCTGAGTTTGTTTTTTGTAAGATGTCCACTCAGTCCTTGGTCCAAGGTTTTAACAATGGCCACCGAGTTTTGGGATCTCCCTGAGTTAGCCTAGACCATTTTTCCAGAAATTTACAGGAGTCCGGACCCTTCCTAAAACTGAGCCGGCGTTCCTTTAGGGAACTGTCCCAACTTAGACGTCTGATTTCCAATACAGGAGGACTTTATACACACCAATCACACAAGAAGGAAATTTGGGTTCGTCAGAGCGATGCCCGGTGCAACACACAAAAGGAGCCCACAGGCTACTGACTCAATCGCCCTTGCTTTCACACCAAGGGTTTTACCCAAGGTGCGGTGCGGCTGCGATTGTGCAGATTTCACTCACTCAGACCGGGGGGACAGGAACCCCTTGGTCGGCCGATCCCCGGACGGAGATGGCACCCAGACTCAAACACTCCACAGGAGCACGGATAGACACAGAGACAGGACAGTCCTCAGTCCGGACAAAACACAGAAATAATTACCTGACCAGATTCCTGATGCCAGATCCTGGGATCCCTACCAGAACAGAGTGGGAACCAACAGGTTCAATGGCGTAGACCTCACTGTGGTTGTGCACCCTTCCGTTCAGGAGGAGGACCGCTCGGGCCAAATGCCCAGGTGCCGGCTACCACGGTCGTCCTACAAAAACGGTCAGGAATCACACAGCCCCAGTGAAGACGGTTGCCATCTCGGTGGAACCTCCAAATTGTCAAAGTTAGACTCAGGACTCATAGTTTGTCAGACCACTCTGTTTTATTAGCACAGCGCTCTGCTAATACATTCAGATAATGTGAGCCACCATGCAAGATTCAAACAGTCTTATTTATACAGATAAAAGGGTGCAAACTAAACAAAGGGACAGAGAGAGCAAAATTGTAAAATATGCATGGAGCACAATATGCATAACCTGCTTCCTTGTTAACTCTTATGGATCTAAGACTAATGCTTCACCAATTGCCCTTAAGTGGCAAGTTAAGCAGTTAATGTCTGCTTTCCTGCCCCCCTGGCTTGCAGCATTTCTCATTTCTACTTAAAGGTACATACAGCATTCTTTAATTCATTCTATTTCTTTAATATAATTCATTTCACTTTCACACCAGAGACTGAAGCTGGCACAGAATACAGTGACCTGCTTGGCAAATACAGTATCCTACCATCAGCACATTCATCCTGAGCTCCAAGATTTAAGCTTGCAATATGTATGTTTGCAGGTGATGCTTAAGATATTGGCTTTGTCCTATAAAACTCTAAATAACGTAGGACCTATCTAACCGAGAGACTTCCTCTCTCCCTGTGCCATAAACATCACAATTGAAATCAGCAGAGGGGCTTAAGTTGAAGCATGAGAAGGTGTTGATAGAATGAGGTGCTCTTTGAGGGCCGAACAGCTTCAGAATTCGCCCCTCCCCCCCGATCTGAAATAGCCTGAATCCAACGACGATCAGGACAAAGTATATTTTTCTCCCGAGCATGTGAAAACTGGAAGAAGGGAAGAATTGTTAAAGGAGGAGGGGGATTTGAGCTTTGAGTTGCCTGGTTTGCTGGTAGTAGGTTATATTGATTTGTACGGCTACATTTTAATTCTGTAATTTTAAGCTATGTTTGGAACGCAATGACGCAATACTAGCTTCAGATTGCATCATTCATTGTTTTGCCTAAAAAGCAAGTACTGTCCAAACCCAGTCATAGATTTATTCATAGATCCAGTCAAAGATGTATTTTAGTCATTTCTGGTTTAAATTGAGATCCCTTCCCTTTATAACTCACTTATCCTCCGCCATTCCCAAGTCAAGGGTCGTATATACTGACCCAATAGCATAGCTTGAAAACTAGAGCCAATCAACAATTTTAAGCATCATTTTCGTTCTCAGTGACCCAGAATTAGTAAAGTTTGACTACATTTATTTCAGAAGCATTTTGGCTGTAGAGCAGTGTTTCAAAACCCTCCTTTGATGCCTACAAAACACTTGACAACAGTTAGGCTGCTGAGGTATTGAGACCACTGCCTATCATGCTGACCAACATTGTCCCACTGTTTCCTTGTACTCTCCCCATCTGTCTGCATCTGTCTTTTGCCTCTTGATTTAAGCTTAGATGGTAAGCTTTTTGGGCTTTGGCTGACTTTTTTATCTGTGTTTGCACAGTGCCTAGCATAATAGGAATAGCATAATAGTGCACTCTAAGGCACCACAGTAATACTAACAATAAAACATCCTAATTGATCTTTCTCTCTTCTCTTTGTCACCATGGATACCACCACTACTTACTAGGCTTGTAATTTGGTCATTACCTTGACTCTGCCTTCACTCTTGACCTATACATTCAGACTATGTCCAAGTCTGGCAATTTCTATCTACATAACATCAAAAAGATTCAGTCCTTTCTGAAATACTAAGGGTCTTGTTCTGGCCTTCATCTTATGCTTCAACTACTGTCACCTCCTTCTCTCTGGCCTTGATGCCTACCACGTTGTCCCCCTCAAATCCATTTTAAGTGCTGCTGCTAGGATTGTCTTCCTGGCTATATCACCCCTAGTCTTGCATCCATCAACTGTTTCCCTCATCACTCTTTTGTCCTTTCCTATCTATCAGATTAACTAACTTATTGGGCCATTAACTCTTGCCTTTGCACTTCCAAAAATGACAGTTTTAATTGCCTATGTATCTGCTTCTCATTTAAACATTTCTGTGCTTTCGTCTGTGCCACCCCTCATGAGTGGTGGGAAAAATTCCCCATCAACGTCTGGAAAGCTACTAATTTATCCTCTTAAAACCTACCTGTGCCATGATGCCTATAAAGCTGGTATTGGTTAGGCAAGTGGAGAGCAGAGATCTCTGCTTTTCTGCTATAAATCTGTTCTATTGTGACCTCATCCTTCCAAGCTACTTCCACACTGTTTGTCTGCTTTGTCCATTTGTTGTGTCCAGCCTGATTTGCAGATAGTTTACAGCCCGGGGCAGGGCCTGTCTTCTTTGTCTATACAGTGCCTAGCACAACAGGACATTGATCCTTAGCTAGTGTTCTTAGGAAGTACTATAAAATAAAGAATGTCAATCTGAGGTAAATTCTACCTTACCTAGGAGTGGGTTGAAATATGGAGTAGAAAAACTGGATATGATATCTTCCTTAAACTTTTCTTAAGAATCGAATTTTGCACTTCATGCACAGGTAATTATTTGTTCCTGTATTTCATTTTCCCCTCATTATTGTTCATTTTCTTTCATTGTGTTTTATTCTTCTAGGTATTTATGTGATGCTTTTTGAATGTGTTGGCAGTAGGAGAAGGGAATCTGAAGGAGACAGACACCCCAATCAGTAGTCACAAATAGACTTTCACTACAGTACAAGCAAATACTTTTTTGTGTGTCTTTATTCTTAATTTATCGTTAGTATTGTAGTAGTACCCACAGGTCCAGTAAGGGCCCTGTTGTGTTAGGTAGCGTACATATAACTAGAGCCGGTCAAAATGTGAAAATATTTCACAGTTCTTTTGTGAAAAAATGCATTCTTTTTTTTTTTCAGATAAAAAATTTAAATTTTCCAAATTTTGACCAGCTCTCTCTATAATAAAAAAATGGTCCCTGTCCCAAAATCTTGTACTCTAGGTATACAAGAAGAGACAACAAGTTGTACAACAGAAAGAGATGGCACATAAATCTATAGTGATGCACAGATGTAAATATAGGCAGAATACATTCCCAAAATGTTCTCACCCTATTTATCCACATTATATTGGGGGCTTGCTCATTTGTTATGGATTGGCCCAATAACATAGAGAATAGCTTTTAAAGAACTAGGGATTTAAACTAGGATTTAGGTTTCTGTCTCCCCTCCAACAGTGTTATTTAAACACATGGAGCACAGATGTTGTTGCCAGACCTACCATAACCTCTTTATGATTGTGTGCTTTCTGACATCAAATTGCCAGGGCAAGCCAATCCCATAGAGCTAGCTCAGTGAATTGCATCAAATGATACACTTTCATTTGCTTCTCATTTCCTTCCAATAATTACTTTCACATGTGCTTGCTGAAGATGTTCCAGTGCCCTCATTTATTATTCTCTTGAGTTGGAAACAGCTTCTTTATTTCACGGGTCTTTATGGAAAAGTCCTATCGAACTTCATTAACAGGAATGAAATTAATTGGATTCTATAGAAATTACTGTAAAAACCTTTAGAATGTAATACAGAATTTTATTCCCTCTATAAGATTTTTGACTATGCTACAGAATTCTTTAGCGGGAATGTAATTCTCTATTAAATTCTACAGGACATTTCAAAATAGCATTTTCTCATGTGTTCTATAGGACTTTTCCACATATAGACTCAAATGTGTGTAATGAGACACTGAAAGAGGGTGAATTAAGGAACCAGATCTTGGGGTCTGTGCAACTGCATCTAGCATGGTGTGTGTGGTGCAAAATTCAGCTTTGTACTACCCTGAGCCTGGGACGCCAGTGTGCAGGGCTGGTCCCTCCATATAACTTACAGCAGCCAAGGTGCCATACCTGCTGGAGGGACTGGTATAACGAGACTGTTCCAATCATGTCCTCTATGCGAGAAGCACAGAGGGACTGTCCTTGGAGTATTCCACTAATGATCTCAGTAATATTGTATATGGAAGCATTAACACATCCTTACTTCTCCTCTCTCTATTCTCCCACTTATGCATCCAAGGTTCTAGAGTAGCTATGTTACCTGTCTACTTTAGATATTTTACCATAAAATGTGTGTCTAATATTTTGAACATAAGAACGGCCATACTGGATCAGACCAATGAGCCATCTAGCTCAGGATCCTGTGTCTTCAGTCAGTGGCCAGTGCCAGATGCTTCAGAGAGAATGAGCAGAGAACAGGGAAATTGTGAGTGATCCATCTCCTGTTGTCCAGTCCCAATTACAGGCAGTTGGAGGTTTAGGGACACCAGAAGCATGGGGTTATATCCTTGACCATCTTGTCAAATAGTCATTGATGGAACTATCTACTGTGAACTTACCTAATTCTTTTTTGAGTCCAGTTATACTTTTGTAGCCTCTGCAAATTTTGTCACCTCACTATCCCAGCCCCTTTTCCAGATCATATATGAATATGTTGAACAGCACTGGCCTCAGGTCAGATCCTTGGGGGACCCGTCTATTTACCTCTTTCCTTGGGGGACCCGGCTATTTACCTCCTTCCTCTTTCCTTTCCCTGGGGAAATAGATTCAATGTGTGTAATGGCTCAGCCATTCCCAGTCTCTATTCACACATTCCCAGAATTCTATTCTGAGCCATTACACACATTGAATCTATTTCCCCACGTTAAGTATCCTCACACCTTCTTGTCAAACTGTCTGAAATGGGCCATCTTGATTATCACTATAAAAGTTTTTTTCGCCTGCTGATAATTGCTCATCTTAATTAATTAGCCTCTTAGAGTTGGTAGGGCAACTCCCACCTTTTCATGTTCTCTGTATGTCTATATATATCTCCTTACTATATGTTCCATTCTATGCATCTGATGAAGTGAGCTGTAGCCCACGAAAGCTTATGCTCAAATAAATTTGTTAGTCTTAAGGTGCCACAAGTACTCCTGTTCTTTTTGCAGATACAGACTAACACGGCTGCTACTCTGAAACTTGGGTGAATACTATCTGCTCTGGAAAAAAGCATAAGAATCCATGTCTATTCCTAGGCTTTCAGGGGGTTGTAAATAATATATTCAGGAATTAGTTATTTTTTCAATTTATTTTCAGGTATTGTTCCTGGTAAAAGCCTTTATTGAAGATTGACTCTTGCTACTTTGGTCTGGGCACAGCTGAGTGTAAGGAGTTCCATAGCCGGGGCCCTGTTGCTCAGAACATTGCTTCTGTAAAACCCTGCATTTATAATGACTTGGAGGTGGGGGTGGGGAGGGAAAACAGAAAAGCACTGAAAAGATTGAATTGGTGGGTGGTATAACTGGGAGAAATACAACAACCTGCAGTGAAGATAAAGGACACATGAGCATCATAAACCAAATTATATACACAATAAGATACTGATTTATAAACCTTTGATTAATCTAAATAGAAAGGCTCTGAATGACCATTTAGGAGCCTGAAATACGTGTGCGCGCATGCGCACCGTGCTGTGGAATAAGGAAAACAACGGAGTTACTCCCACTTGAAAAACACTTTGATTATTGATGTGCTTTACACTGCCACCTATAGGATTTTGGTCTAAACTGAACTACTTGTTAATTCAAAACATGTCTTTTGTCCTCCAAGGGAAGAATAATGTACATAGACTGTATATGGTACAGTTCTCTTGCATGAATAGTTTTACTTAGAAAAAAGCAACAGAGGGTCCTGTGGCACCTTTGAGACTAACAGAAGTACTGGGAGCATAAGCTTTCGTGGGTCAGAACCTCACTTCTTCAGATGCAAGTGAAGACTTGCATCTGAAGAAGTGAGGTTCTGACCCACGAAAGCTTATGCTCCCAGTACTTCTGTTAGTCTCAAAGGTGCCACAGGACCCTCTGTTGCTTTTTACAGATTCAGACTAACACGGCTACCCCTCTGATAGTTTTACTTAGGCATATCATTTAGAGTGAGGTTTATTCACATGCTTTATTTAGATAATCATTTTGTTTCCAAAGGTTTATTTCCCTGTTATTTTTTGCACAAGATGCCTTACCACAGCAACTTTGAGTAACTTGAAACTATTACGACAAAAACAACCAGAAACTTAACTCCCAAGATACTGAAAAGGCAAATCTATGTTATCTCATGGGAATTGGAAAATTAACATGTATCACCACTACAGGAATGATAAACCTGGCTATGAGACCAGGACTTTTATATAATTGATTGCAATTCTGTTGCTTTGCTAAAAATATGGTGTTAAAAGCCTGCCGCAATCAAGTTCATCCAAATATTAGTGTGTGCAAATCCTTCAACCCCTCCTATCCTGTACAGCCGTGAAATAGGGAGGGGCTGGAAGAGCATTCTGAGCAATGGCATGCAAATGAGCACCCAAAACTGTCCACCCTCACTCCCCAAATCACTGTATGCATTGTATGCTTAAAGTGGAGTGGGATTTGTCTGTACAAATATTCAACTGGGGCACTTGGCCCCATTAATGCTTAGAGCGCTCAGAATGACTGTACAGGTTCTCATGGTTTGAACTGAGAGACAAGAGCCATGTAAACTGAGTTCCTGTTTCTCAATTATTCTTCTTTTCTGTAGAAGGAACACTACATTTCTCCTATTCTCACACCTGTACCCTGAAAAATGATGTATACCCTTCTCAACTCCCCAGTCTTCCCTTGGTCCCCCAATATGTGTGTAAGATGGCATGCTCTATCCCCATCTTCAGATGCCCTAGGAACCTCTCAGACTCTCCTAAGTGGCAACTTGGTGTGATTTATTTACATTCCCATCACCAACACCAATGCAGCCCTGCACAGGAAGTTTATTTATAGTGCTTCTCTACCTTTAGCTCTTTCCCACAGGGCCAGAGAAGAACAAAGGTCTCCTTTTCCTGAGCTCTCTACACACAGTGGCCTCAGCTAGACCTAGTTACTCCCTCTCTTCCTCGGTACTGTCTTCTGTGTCCTTCTTATGCCCCTCAGCTGACGGACTAATTGGCTTATCCAGCCTGATCAGCCAATTAGTTGCACATCCCCAATCAGCCTTCTCTGGGGTAGCTGACTGATGCCTAAGTCATCAGAGTGCTGGCTTACCTGCTAGCTTCCGGCAAGGATGCTGGACAAGGAGGTCTCTGCAACTATGAGGCCTATTTCCGTTCCTCCCTTCGATCATGCATCCGGGGAGATTTCCTCTAGGCCACGTCTGCTATCTCCCTAGACCCTTTTGAAGAGCAGTGGGCACTGTCTTGGGACAGCTGTGTTTTTGTTGTTGTTGTTGTTTTTGCAGTGTAGACATTCCCTAAGGATGTAAAATACACAGTAAGTTCAAAACAGTACAACATAAGGGATGCACAATGGTGTTTGAGCTTTATATTCACAATATGTCACCAAACAGATTGGTGGCTGCAGCCTTCTGAAAGTGTGAGGACTGTTCTACCTATATGTTATGGCCTGACTGAAAGAAAGCCCAAAGACTGGAACAGGTGAATGAGACAGGGATAGATTAGGCAAGAAACAATGGCTCACCTGAGAGCTGAGAGTGGCTTGAAAATGAGGAGGAGAGCTTGAATTGTATGCGGAAAAAGAGAGATGCCAATGGAAAGAATCCAGAAATAAGAAACCTAATCATCATCTTGGCATCTCTATGTCTTTTGTATCCACCTGTTGTCTTTCCTCTTTTATTTAGCTCTTTGAGGGACAGACCATCTTTGTCATTTTTGTACACTGCTCAGTATGATGGAGCTGCTACAGCAATACAAATTATTAATAATAATATGGTAAGCACTGAAAAGGAAAGACTATTTGCAGCTACATTTTGGACTGAGGTGAAATTGGGAGATATGGCAGCTGAGTAAGTCAAGATGGGAAGGTACAAAAAATATTGACTCAGCAGCAAGGATGGAGAAGAAAAGGTGAACTGTGGATATGTTTAAAAGAAAGAAGTGGCAGGATTGGGCAAGGACCTTCAATTTATTAATAGAATTTTTCTCTTTATAAATTATTTTATCATATTAGCACAGATTATAATGTATGGTTAAATATAATTTCTAAATTAGTTCATGTATTTTATAATATTGAGGGATAAAAATACATATCCATTAAAGACCACATAAAATAACCCACAAAAATTATTACCTCTTCCCATCTCTCTCAAGGCACAAGTTACTTAAATAAATACTAGGATCCCTGGAGAAGATGAAATCAAATTAAAACAATTGTAAACATAGCAAAGTTAACAGTTTTTTTCCCCCAGTTCTGTGGGCTTAGTGAGAATTGGACAGGAACAGAACTAGATACATAGAGCTTAAACAACAAAGAGTCTGGTGGCACCTTAAAGACTAACAGATTTATTTGGGCATAAGCTTTCGTGAGTAAAAACCTCACTTCTTCGGATGTATAGAGTGAAAGCTACAGATGCAGGCATTATATACAGACACATGGAGAGCAGGGAGTTACTTCACAAGTGGCGAACCAGTGTTGACAAGGCCAATTCAATCAGGGTGGATGTAGTCCACTCCCAATAATAGATGAGGAGGTGTCAATTCCAGGAGAGGAAAAGCTGCTTCTGTAGTGAGCCAGCCACTCCCAATCCCTATTCAAGCCCAGATTAATGGTGTTGAATTTGCAAATGAATTTTAGTTCTGCTGTTTCTCTTTGAAGTCTGTTTCTGAAGTTTTTTTGTTCAATGACAGTGACTTAATACTTTCTAGTAACCGGGGAGAGATGTCCAAACAGGAACCCTAGCTTTATACATTCCAGAATTAGTAGAAAGTTTGGAACAAAGTTCATGTTGCAGACCCCATTGAAAAAAAACCTGCCTATAACTAGTACCATTGTTCATATTTCTTAATGAAAACACTCATAACTTATTGTTTTTACACTATTCCTCAAATTCTGACTAGATACTCCATACAAAAAATCAATTTACTGCAAAGGGACATCCAGATACTTCAAGTTTAGCTCTCATATATAATTGCTGATCCGTCAATGAGTCAGAGGGCATGTCTACACTGCTCCCCAGTTTGAACTAACAGAATGTGGATAGCAATGAGCACCAAAGTGCTGTACTGTCACTCCCTGTGGGGATGCTGCTGTGCCATTATGTGCTGCAGCGTCCACACGGGAAGTTACAGCTCAGCTCATTGCTATTCACAGCCTGTTGATCTGGACTGCGGGGCAGTGTAGACATGCCCTTTGACGCAATGAAAGATCAGCAAGTCATATATGAGAGCTAAACTTGAAATATCTGGATATCCCTTTGCAGTAAATTGACTTTTTTGCATGGAGTATCTAGTCAACATTTGAGAAAGAGTGTAAAAATACTTCTCAGGGTCCTAGGTCTTTTGCTAACGCTGGCTGCATAAAAATGTCTTCAAATACAGTACCAGTTGCTGAGCTGATTACAATCCACAGAGCAGCTGTTTGTGATTTGACACAGGTTGCTGGAGGAACTGGATGATATTGAAAGGATGTGGCCAGAGGTCCCTTTTAATTTTTGGAGACTTAATCTAAACACTCTCCTGGCTACTTGTAATACAATAAATACTAAACTGCTTAGGCCTTTTATTTACATCAAAACAATTCGAAAGCTTTTGTTCCCTTTGTAGAATCATAGGAGACATAGAAGAGCTAAGAGCCATCCAGTCCCTTTTCCTGTCCAGTCTGCTTTTAAAAGTCCAGTGAGATGAGGCTTCCTCAATGATCTTTGTCAATTCTGGTTAAGAGCATTTTACATAAATCCTGTTCTGTTCTGTCCTCATTTTCCCACTGTCCATTGTAATCAGTCAGCCTAAAATGCCAGTAAATTAGAGATGGGTGCAAACTGGAACATCAGATCTGAGGTTCCTTCTGAACTCTGGGGAAATCTGGATTCAGACCCAGATCAATATCCGAGTTTAGTGACTCAGACCAGACTGATCTTTCCTTGCTTTTTAATGTCATTTGCTTTCCTGAGTGACAATTTCTTCTCAGTCTTTGTTTTGGTTTTTTGATGGGTTAAGCTTATTTGATTCAAATATTAAAGTCGCGGATGATACTTCCTATTCCACGTTCTCACCCACTACATCAGAAATACCCAATGCACGTATTGCTCCAGTGATGTATACTGTGTGTTTATTTTTAATTCTATGACACATCAACAATATTGCCAATCCCAAAATCTGGAGTCAGGCCTCAAAATCACAAGTTCTTTAAAAAGCATGAGATGTATTATTAAAACAAACAATTTTAGAATCTCTTTCTTTGCCTTTTGGTTTTGAGCCCTTAGGGTACACTTGGGTCATATTTTCAAGCTGTTCTCCAAAATCATGAGGGCTAGAAATTTTCGTTTAAAAAAACTAAAGCTGAAATTCGTATGTTATCACAAGACTCCAGGAGCTAGAGTTTTAAGAAAAACATCAAATATTGTGATACTTGGGATAAAATCACAGGAGTTGGCACCACTGCCTCAAATGCTAAACCAGATGATTAAATTTAAAGGTTGTAAATTTCAAAATAGCTTAGTATATACTTTTTATAGCAGTTTTTGTGCGGGCTTGTACAACTAAAGAGATGGCTGAAATTTTTTATTTAACCGGACACATTTTTATGATTTACTGACTATACATATTAGAAATCTGAACATTAATAAGTTTTATTAAAGTCTTGCTTTTTAAATAATATACAAATGGTCTCCCATACATTATGCATTCAGTTGAAATGGCTCCATTAATTAAACTATGTATAGTGAAAATCTATGGCTCGACAAAATAAACAGTAGTGTGCATTATTAATTTGAAGTTGCATTTTTTTCATTACAATTGAGTTATTGTTTCTTGATGACTGAATTAGGAACCCACAATGTCAGGAATTTTTTTTATTCCTTATCTCAGACAGTGATATTTACAACAAGATATACATTTCCTGATTGCCTTTGTGAATTTTTACAAGAACATGTGCAAAGCATTGTTTTCAAAGTAATGGCTCAAAGGGAAATGTGCTTGGCCACGACACAGATGCTGTTTTCCCCTCTTGCAGTGTTACTATCCTCCAGACATAGTACACTGAAATCTTTGTGAAGTTAGGAAAAACAGTGTTTCCACTATCATTTGACCCTCCTTTACATACAACATTGAAGCTGCTGCCACCGCTTGTAATACTCACTTGTGGAACGCAAAGGACTTTTTGGAACACTTCAAGTAACAACTCCAGCAGAACTCAAAATTCCTGCCAAAACCTCTCGGATCAGATACAATAACATAACAACATACAAGACAACAAATTAACATGAAGATTCAGCACCATCTATTAGTAGAGATGTGGTCTGCACTGCTCATTATAATACAGTAGAATTTCTATTTTTATAAACACCAATCTTAGGAATGGCCAATTATTTTTCATGACAGGAAAAAAATATCACATCAGGAAAATGAAGTTGATGAAGAACAAGTCAACATTTCTTCATACTCTAGTGCCTTCAGTACATTGGAAGTCACTTTTCAGTGATTTGAAGGACAAGAAGAAAACAACACAGTGCACCATACTTGCAACTTATGGACCATATCTACTGTAATTTTGAGATGTTCAATTTAGTGAACTTCTCAATTCCCAATTAGCTCATAATATAGAGGTTGTTCTGTACTAAGAACACTGTGTACTACTGTATGGTCATAGTAAGATCAGGTTCAAAATTAGTTCATTTCTTAGAGGACACAACCTGATTGTAAACTGTAAGGCAAGTAAATGTAAACACTAATATGCATATGCATGCCTATGGAGGTAATGAAAACTCTGCTCAACATTTGAAATCACTAATTGAATGTGTAGACATAAATGTTAAAAAACATTAAAACAAACTATTGGAAACAAAGATCGCTGTTCCCTTAACTGTGTAATCTGGAATTTTGGATTCCGTCAGTTAGTGAATCACAAATTAGAGACAGGCAAGTTGATAAGGTAAAAACTAACTGAAACCTTTGTCCAGCTTTTGAATTAAACTTTTACTTGAGCCTTGGAAAAGTTTGGTTAAACTTTTCTTCTTTGTTTTGGTTTCCAGCACTCTCTTGCATTGGCTAAAAAACCAGGAGAGAGGCACTTCTCATTGCATGGTATTTCTGAATCAGCCAAAACCACAAGATGATGGAAACCTTGCAAGAAAGCCTATTCTTGCAAAAAATTGTGCCTGATTGCCTGCAATGTTTTATTTAGCCTGTCATTTTGAGGAAGGGGTGGGAGTGGGGTGGTTACTCCCTGGGTAGTGTGTGGGTAGTCATCAGCCTTACAGCAGCTTACAGCTGGACCACTTAACTAACTGAAACAGGACTCAGACAACCCGAAGAGTAGAAGAAGGAGAAAATACATTTTTTAAAGAGGCAGCAACAATATCTGCTTAAGATGCAGCAAGTATAGCAAGTACACAGCCTGCACAATACGCCATATCTTAATTGTTTTACTTTTTTTATCTTCTGTGCTGCAAGTCCTCTTTTAGAATTAGCTCTGATTGGGAGCCAAAGGGCTCCTAAAGCTCCACCTGATTACTGCTCCCCAAGCAAGTCTGTGAACACTAGTATACTTTAATGTTGGAATATTTTTTTTAAAACTTCTTTTTTCATGAATATCAAATTACTCTAATTTTTCTCAAAAAGAACAGGAGTACTTGTGGCACCTTAGAGACTAACAGATTTATTAGAGCATAAGCTTTCGTGGGCTACAACCCACTTCTTCGGATGCATATAGAGTGAAACATATATTGAGGAGATATATATACACACATACAGAGAGCGTGAACAGGTGGGAGTTGTCTTACCAACTCTGAGAGGCCAATTAAGTAAGAGGAAAAAAAACTTTTGAAGTGATAATCAAGATAGCCCAGTACAGACAGTTTGATAAGAAGTTAAACCTCAGTTAGGCACCTAAGCTGCCTATACAGCATATGGGGAGAGATAAGTGCCTGAGAATGGGATCCACAAAAGCCAGCAGGCTAGATAGGGAGCTGCCTAAGTTAGATAATGGGAGACGCCAACAAGAGGGATGTTCCTATACCCCACCCCTCTCACAGAGATAGCCACCTCTGTCTGGGCTGCAGGGAGGTGTACATCACTATCTAGGAGCCACAGCCAGAAACCCCTCTCCTGGAGTCACCAAAACATTTTTTTCCCAAGAAACAACAGAAGCAGAAGCACTGACTTTCTAGTGCTCAACCCCTGCTCCACCCCAGGCCATGCCCCCACTCCACCCCTTCTCCCAAGGCCCCACTCCAGCCCTGCCTCTTCCTGCCCCGCCTCCTCCCCCGAGTGCACCCCATCCTCGCTCAACCTCCTACCCTCAGCACCTCCTGAACAGCTGATCAGCGGTAGGTGGGAGGTGCAGGACTTGATTGGTGGGGCCACAGGTGGGTGCTGAGCACCCACTATTTTTTCCCACATTCAGTGCCTATGACCAGAATAGGATGTGATGGTGGTTGTGCTGCCTCCCTTCTAACATCAGGCCAGTGGTTAGACATCCAGGTTCAGTTCTTCCCTCGGCCTGATAGGGGAGAGGATTTGAACAGGGCGTCTCTCATGAGAGTGCCCTAACCATGGGTCTGTGGGGTATTCTGGTGTGTGCTTCTCTTAATCTATCCCATTGAATGAGATAGATGAAGAATTGGAAGAGAAACAGGCCCAGCAAGGTGAAGTGAGTTGTCCAAGGTTGCCCAGTGCATTAGTGGCACAGCAAGGAACAGCAGTCAGGTTTCCTGATTCCCAGCCCAATACCCTCCCTGCGGCACCATGTTGCTTCTCAATACCAAATTATTAGGTGCAGGTCCAAATTTAGGGCTGCAGTACATCATGTTCACTGGGTTCCTACCTCTTTTATTTCTCGAGTTACCAGTACTTTATTTATACAGATGTTGTGGAGGTCCCAGGTGCCTTCAGCTCTTCCTAATGGGCATTCAGCAATGGTTAAGCACAGAATTGGAAGTGAGGAGGTCTGGGTAGGATCCTTAGCTCTGCCAGTATCTGACTCTGGTCTTGACTAGTTTAAGTAGAAATACTTGTTTTTCATTTGAAAAACGTTTTGTATTTAACTGTCAGTATACAGAGCTATAATTTTAAAGCACTAACTAAAATCTCAAAGTCATTTTGGCAAACAAGGCATGAAATATATTTTCATATAGTTTACCCATAGTACTCTGAAGCTTAAATTGTTAGCTTACTCTCTCCGTTCTGCTATACTGGAAGTTTAAATGGAGAAATGATAAAGATATAATTAAAATCTTGCAAGTTAAGTACATTGCATGAATTATTAATATCTCACTCCTTCAAATCCTGCTAAAATTATTCCGCTCTACTCAAGTTTCTGTAATTACCCTTCAAAGGGTCAGACTGGCACCTAAAGGGTCCATCTGCAAATCTGAGATAAGGGCTTGTGGCTCACTGAAACAGCTGTTCAGTGGGTGAGGGGAAAGGAGGCTGGTGCCTTGGGGTTCCATGCATGTCTAATAATAGAGCATTCTAGAGTACCTCCTGGTAATTTATTGGGGAACAGATGGATTTCCTTACTCAGTTTTAGTACATGGACCTGCATTTTTATCAAACTCGGCAGACTGCAACTTTCCTTAGAAACGTTTGATGACAGCGTTGGAACCTGATCGCCTTCATTAACCTTCTTGGTCCTTGTTTGTCTTCAAATTCACTCTCCTGTAAAGGTGACTTGTTCACTCCTAATTGTCACAAACCTGTTATGCAGAAATGTCTTTAATCAAGCTCATCGATGTCTTATGCTGCGTTCTGTAGAAATTTCATGTTTTATTTATTCCATTCAAGAAAGGCCCTGGAAATTTCCAGGGAGGCAGGCAGCCCAGGCCAGTAGATGCCTCAACTTAAACTGCCTGGGTATAGTCAGGTGCTTCATTGGGAACAGCAGTGTGACCAGTTGAAGCCAATGATATGGAGCATCAGACCTGGCACGTGAAATGCACAATTTTGTAAGTCCGGCTGCCAGTGTAATTATCCGGAATGGGGACATGGAGTGAGACCTAAGAAGAGAAGGTACAGAAATTCTAGAATAAGTGCAGAGGATAAAATTAATTCTAAAGATGTTTTAATGAGAGAGTTTCCATTGAGGAAGGGGGAGGAAAAATATTATTTGCCTAGTGCACCAATACACCATATTCTACATATACACAGACCACAGATAGAGTGAGGAGGCAGCAGTACGGTTTTGCAAAACTTTGCAGCCAGATTTCATCCCTTTCATATCCAAGTTCCATTTTATTAAACCATCAGAGTGCTCAGTGAGGTGGTATAGGGTTCAGCTAAAAACTGCTGGGTTTGTCCCATCTCTTTATTTGGCAAACCTGCATAGTTTTGATTTTACAAACCCTCGTGAGTCTAGTTCTAGTTTGTGTAAACCCCAAAATATTAAATACATGTTAAAACTTTAAAACAGTGCTCAAACTCAACTGTTCCTCACTGAAATCACTGGGAGAGGGATGCTCTCCTTCTCATTTTAACCTTTCATAGCATGTGCCTGCCTCTGTGGAATGAGTATGTTTTAACCTTTTGCTTTACGTACATTACTAGGCACTGATCCTGGAAACACCTTCATGTTGAATTTTAAGCACATGTGTAATCCCATTGTGTTCAATAGGGCTAATCACCTGACTATAAGTAAGCCCATGTTTAAGTGTGTACAGTATTGGCACCTGTTAATACACACAGGCTAAAGGTTAAAACATGCTCATTCGATTGAGGCAGACATGTACCTTAATATTTAGATTGTGCATGCACCACTTTGAGGGAGAAAGGGGGAGTAAGAAATCCACTTTAAATCCCTGCAAGGCCTACCTGGACTTTGGATCCACATGAGTAGGAATAAGTAGGCACTGAATGTCCACTTAATTCTGCATGCAAACCATGTTTGCTCATATAAATTCTATTTGCAAACACAATTGATAATGCACAATTGATTGGGTGTGTAAAATAATCTGAACAAAAATAGAAGCCATATTTTGAAAATGGTGGTCCTACATATTCAGTTCTAATCATACTTGGTGAAATAAACTCTGGAAAGAACAATAAACAATATACAAAAATTAAAAAGAAATATTATCAAATGGAATCTCAAATTTGGGCCCTGAATCTTTTGAACTGTGTGTGTGGATAATCTCGGAGTTATGTAATACATTCAATGGAATACACATGCATTCATTCCCTTAATCCGCTCTGACACTGAAGGTACAGAGTATTTTGTTCAGTGTCTCATTTTACAATTTCTTGCTACTGAAAAGTGCTACTCCCTTAAATTTACTTTGATGTCTATTTAATATAACTTGTAAATTATTTAAAATACCAAACATCTGGACTACATAAACCAAACCCAGCCAGAAAATCTTTGTGTATACAGTGCTTGATAACCTTTGACAAAAATGTTGCAGTTGGTCTACATTTTCAAGTCATAGACAAAAATGTCCCATCCTGGTTTACATTTAGGAAGCAGATCTGAAATGGAAAGACATCATATTAATGATTACTGAAATGACATATAATCTGGGTTGAAAATTTCATATTATCCCATGTTTAGTATTTTTATTTAAATGTAACTTGTTCTTTCTTACTAATCTCCAGCCTCCATCTGAATAATCTGTACGTAATTCTGAATTTCACCTTTCTATTGCCTCTTTACATATTTCCAATAGCTACAAACATTTCAAAAATGTATTTTTGAGTTAATCAAAACATTTAGTTTTGATAAAATCACTAATGTTTCATCTGGATTTTGACTTTAATAGCATATTACATACATAAGATAAAACAATATAAATTTTGAACCAAACCAATTTTGAAATGAAAAATCAAAATGGAGCATTTTGACATTATCAAAGTGCTTTGTTTCAATTTTTTTCCTAAATAAATTTCTGTTGAAATCAGCACAAGAAATGGCATTTTCTGATGGAAAAATGTTCAGCTGGACATTTTTTGACCAGCTTGAAATTTGAAGTCTTCTTGTTTGTACATAGAATGCTCTTCCTTTCTGAATATAGTATTTAAAGTGTACCTAAAGTCTAATCTCCCTAATGGGATATTTATTTTCTTTATCTTGCAAACTGACACACTGCATTTCTCAACTGGCTTCTCCTGACTTGATCAGAGCACAAGTTTACCAGGAGCCAGTCAAATCTAATGTAGCTATAAAAGAACAAAATACTGTTTAGGACTCAAATGTTTTAGCAATCAGCCCTTTTCAACATTTATCAATTTAAACCAGTACAAGTTTCCACAGAGATGGGTGAGTGGAAAATTATATTTTTAGTGCATCCATTCATCTCCCTATTTTTCGAGAAGAGTTTTTTGACAACCTCCTTTACTCCTTCTAAAGAGCAGGTTAAGGGCATGAGTGCATGTATTCCACTTAAATGTATTACATAACATCTTGGAGGCACTATCAGTGGTCCACTGCCCAACCATCAATTGTAGAGGAGACCTTCATGACCCAGCCCCTCATTCTGTGTCAATCTGGGTCAGAGTCCAGCAATTGAACTCTCAATAATTTTGCTGACAACAGTGAATTAAAAGAGCTCTGCGCAAAGGGATATACCTTGCATGGGAAGCTCATTGTCACAATTACAGGGCTGGCTGCACTGATGTACTCTTTCTGGGTTCTTTGAGAGCACCCCCACAGGTGATCAGTCTCTTGCCCTTGTATGTCTTGGGATAGAATCTGACAATTCTTCCACTCTTTGATCAGAAGCTGAGTACGCTACCCTGTTTATACCAAATGTTTGTCACCCTATAGGTCTGACTGGATTTCAGGCACCTGCATTTCTTCCCTTCAGGAACATGTGATCATTTATATTGATCCACAGCCTTCTTAAAACAAAATATTTTTATTTGGCAGTTGGAACAAAGCATTAGAGAAAGAAAGACAGAGTAAAGAACAGAATTATCACAAACGTAGAAAACACGATGTGTTGGGAAAGAGTCAACATATCTCACCAATCTATTAGAATTCTTGGAGGGGGTCTTCAAATATGTGGACAAGGGGGATCCAGAGGATATAGTGTACTTGGACTTTCAGAAAGCCTTTGACAAGGTTCCTCACCAAAGGCTCTTAAGCAAAGTAAGCAATCATGAAATAAAAAGGAAGGTTCTCTCATAAATGATTTGGAAAAAGGGGTAAACAGTGAAGTGGAAAAAAATGTGGAAGATACAAAAATGACTCAGTCCAAAGCAGACTGTGAAGATTTACAAAGGGACCTCACAAAACTAGGTGATTGGGCAACAAAATGGCAGATGAAATGTAATATTGGTAAAGGACAAGTAATTCATATTGGAAAACATAATCCCAACTATACATACAAAATGATGAGGTCCAATTTAGCTGTTACCACTCAAAAAAGAGATCTTAGAGTCATCATGGAGTCATTAGGAAAAACTTTTTCACTAGGAGGGTGGTGAAGCACTGGAATGGGTTACCTAGGGAGTTGATGGAATCTCCTTCCTTAGAGGTTTTTAAGGTCAGGCTTGACAAAGCCCTGGCTGGGATGATTTAGTTGGGGATTGGTCCTGCTTTGAGCAGGAGGTTGGACTAGATGACCTTCTGAGGTCCCTTCCAACCCTGATATTCTATGATTCTATGGATAGTTCTCTGAAAACATCTGATCAATGTGCAGTGACAGTCAAAAAAACTAACAGAATGTTAGGAACCATTAGAAAAGAGACAGGTACTAAATTAGTAAATATCACAATGTTACTATATAAATCCATGTTATGACCACACCTTAAATACTGTGTGAAGTTCTAGTCAACCCATCTCAAAAAGGATATATTAGATTTGGAAAAGGTACACAGAAAAGTAACAAAAATTATTAGGGGTCTGGAACAGCTTCCATATGAGGAGAGATTTAAAAGACTGGGACTGTTCAGCGTGGAAAAGAGATGACAAAGGGGGATGTAGCGAGGAGGCGTGGCGTCCCTCAGAGATTGACCAGGAGGGAGTACAACATGCCCCTAGTGTGCAGAACCAAGAAAGCCATGCCTGCCCCACCGGAAGCTGAGGGGCGGGGCAGGAAGTGGAAGTACAAAAGGTGGGCCCAGCAGCCCAGTTGGGCTGGAGCTGCCAAGGGAGACAGCTGCATCCTGCCTGATGCTGGAACCTGCAGAGGAACCTTGCTGTGCTGAGGACTGGCCAAATCTCCCTGGGCTGCTGGCTGACAGAGATGCTGAGAAGCTGCTGGGGCTGCTGCCACAAGACTGGCCAGAACTCCCCAAGGAGATAGAGGACCCCCATGTTACAGAGGTACCAAACCATGGGGATGTAGGAAGTAGCTCAGGAGAACTAGATGACTGTCTGGTTAACTGCTGGCCTGATCCTAGGTTAGCATATTGTGGTTGGATACCTGCTGACCCAGTGGCAGACCACTCTGCCACTGTTAGGGCTCTGGGCTGGGATGTGGTGAAGTCAGGTGGGCCTGCATCCTCCTACCATCTGCCACCCCACCTGAGGCCAGGAGGCCTGTTGTCTGCTGAGTTAGGATGCTAGCCTACCTGTGTTGGCCCACCCCTGACTGAGCCACTGAATGCTTTGGTGCTCTACCCTGCTTGGGGCCTAGGCTCTGTGACTGCTTAACTGCTCTGCCCTGACTGCAGACCAAAGCTGTTTAGCTATTTGCTCCCTGCCCTGACTGAGGGCCCAGGTCTCATAGACTGTCTTACTGCTCTGCCTGGCTGGAGAGCCTGAATACTAGGAGCAGCTAATTCCCATTTTTGAGATCACCTTTACAGGTATGTGACAGTGAGGAGGTGTGGCCTCCCTCAGAAATTGACAGGGAGGGATGGCCATGCAGCCTTACAGGGGGATATGATTCAGGTCTATAAAATCATGCATGGTGTGGAGAAAGTGAATAAGGAAGTGTTGTTTACCCTTTTTATGACACAAGAACCAGGAGTCACTGAATGAAATTAATAAGCAGCAAGTTAAAAGCAAACAAAAGGAAGTACTTCTTCACACAACACACAGTGAACCGGTGGAACTCATTGCCAGGGGATGTTGTGAAGGACAAAACTATAACTGGGTTAAAAAAATAATTAGATAATTTCATGGAGGATAGGTCCATCAATGATTATTAGCCAATATGATCATGGATGCAACCCCATGATTTGGATGTCCCTAAGCCTCTGACTGACAGGTGGTGGGACTAGATGACAGGGGAGGGAATCACTTAATAATGGTCTAGTTCTGTTCATTCCCTTTGAAGCATCTGGCATTGGCCATTGTTAGAAGAGAGCATATTTGTCTGGATGGACAACTGTTCTGACCCAGTATTGCCATTCTAAGGGCACGTCTTCGCTACCCGCTGATCCAGCGAGTAGCGATCGATCTATCAGGGATCGATTTATCGCGTCTAGTGTATACACGATAAAATCGATCCCCGATCGCTCTGCCATCGACTCCAGAACTCCACCGCAGCGAGAGGAGGAAGCGGATTCGGCAGGGGAGCGGCAGCAGTCGACTCACCGCCGTCCTCACAGCCAGGTAAGTTGACCTAAAATATGCAACTTCAGCTACGTTATTCGCGTAGCTGAAGTTCCGTATCTTAGGTCGACCTCCTCCCCCGTAGTGTAAACCTAGCCTTATGTTATGAGAGCGAGGATTTTAAAACAGCCTACATACATATTTAATGTAATCAAAACTTATGATTCACCCCAAGCTAAGTTGAATTGGCTTCCCTCTTCAAGAACTCGCCCTGCTTACATTCTCTTCCTAGACAGCCCACATCCTCCTGTATGACTTTCAATCTGCTTCTTGGTCTGATCCACCCTGTACAAACTGGTTTCACTGCCCCTTTGAGAGCAGGCTGGAGCTATTAAGGCTATTTGCTGTAACATTGTCTGTTAATGACCCTTGTATGTAAGGTATTAGATGGCTGTTAGAAAGGGTGTCCTCTCTCTTTCTCTGGGTGGGTGTGGGTGTTGAAACTGATACCAGAAATCCAGAAATGTGATTTATGTGCTGGACACAGATCAATCTATGCAATTAATACAGATATTTATGGTCTGTTTGTCACATCCATGCTAATGAAATGCAGATTACACTATGTAGCATTTCTTTTCAATTTATAATCGTACTCCTGAACAGGAGTAAATAACTCCTCTAGCTACAATTAGATGATGCAGATCTCTCTGCAGGCACACTTTGTACACACTTTCCCATATAGATCTTCCAATGAACCTCAAGTCCTCTTTAAACCACTCTTTGCTATTGTAACAGCTACTGCCACATGTGGTAAAATGTGCCAAATTGTGCAGGTCTGGGAGTGGGGGTGAGGTGTTAGGGAAAACGGAGTCTGAGTACTATGTAGTTTTAATATTTAATCTTTTAATTCAAATTATTTGTAACAACTTTAGTCATTTTTGTCTCTAGTTAATTGACTGCTTTATTTCTTCTGTATATATTTAGTCTGTTTTCCTGTAGTCCCCTTGGCTGCTACGTGCACAGTCAAATGGTAATCAAATCAGCACCAAAAAAGAGAGGATCATGTTGTTGTATTAATCCTCATCCAAACTTGGCTAGCTACTTGAGGAAAGCAATATTGCTATGAAATTCAGCTTTACTTGTCTGATCCTGTGTATAAGTGTATGGACACCAAAGGAGAATATTTATGTGGTTATGCACATACACACTTCCAGAGAAGGTGAATAGATGATAGTGTGGTGTTGGAAAGATTTCATTGGCATGAGTTTCGACTGGCTGCATTATTCACAATTTTCAGTTATGCTCATGTCATCCCCAATTAATTTTTATTAAAACCTTTACATCAGTGGTTCTCAAACTTTTCTTTTTGCAGACCACTTGAAAATTGCTGAGGGTCTCAGCAGACCACTTAATGATCTTTCCAAATGTTGTTTGTACCATTAGCTAACGATTGTAAAACCCTTTGGATAAAAGCACTATATAAAAAAAACTTAATAATAATTAACATTTTTTTTGTTCTACAAATAAAAGCACACAACTCATATTTTAGTATCAGTAGTCTTACCTTTCTAATGCGATGGATGTGCCCTGTCTCCCCTGCCACGGCAGCCCCCAAGCTGGGGCTGGGAAGGAAGGGGGTCTCTCCCCCGCCACAGCAGCCACAAAGCTGAGGCTGGGAAGGATGGCTGTCTCTCCCTGGCAGCTGCAGCCTGGAGCTGGGGAAAGTTGCCTCTTTTTCTGGCCGCCGCAGCCCTGCACATCTCAAATTTCCCCCACCCCTTCTTCTCACCCCACTGCCCCCTCCCACCTATCCCCTATCTCCCCCAAGGCCACCATTTCACCTTACGTGTGCATCTTCTCCAGGGTCTAGGCACCTAATTAGTGGAGCCACGTCTGCACAGCTCCACTAAATAGGTGGGTGGCACTCCATTCTCCCGTGTGTGGCCGCCCAGGTGTGCACCATAGAGGGAACTATCTGTGGACCACCTGAATGGAGCTCGGTCCGCGGACCATAGTTTGAGAACCTCTGCTTTACATCACACCATGCCCTCATGTAGTGTATGTCTGCACTCAGTTAGTCTTCCTGAGTTGTGGGATTGAAAGCCTTAAACTGGTGACTGGTCCAGGAATGAATATTGCCTGTTTTAAGCCTCAGACCAATGCATTTTGTGGGGGGAATTCCACAAGAATGAAATGTTTCTCTTGCATGTTGATTTTGTTTGAGGTTTGTTTGGAGTGTTAGAGATAGTCCCAGAACATACGGATTAGTGAACAGTGCATCAGGTAAGGCAGTCAAAGGCATGTTATAAATGCAATTTATAACTTGTCACATGCTCTGGGTTTAATCCCATATGACTATTGCCACGCTGTAACATGTGATACACATAAATCTTCAAAAATAATCTTAATTCAGTTACACATTCATCTTGACATTTTGAATTTGAGCATACAACTTAATTCAAATGATTTTTTTTCGAGCATTAAGTGCTATAGATGGAACGCATAAACATGAAAATGGATGAAATATTGTGTGTGTCCTTGGCTGATAAATTTCTTTCACAAAGGTGTGGTATTTTTTCTTAAGAAAAATATCCACACATTTAAAACTTATTTCAAGTTTGAACTCCATAGTCTATGCATAAATTCAGTATTCCCAGACAGACTGTTATAGCATGCAAACATACACTCGACACTTATGTAGATGTAATATGATTCAAAGCAAGTGTCATGAGGCACTTGGATTCTTTGGTGGTGATGAACTCAAAAGAAATGCCTATAAGTAAATTCATTTCTATTTTATCAGCTTCATGTTATACTAGGTTTAAAAAAAAGAGTGTGGTGTGTTGAAAGCTATATTAAAATTACAGCTATCAACTTACATTATAAGAGTTTCCTGATCCTGCTTGCTGGCAAGAAGGCTTTGAGGGAAGCCATATGCTCTGAATCCTCAGTAGAAAATCTGCAAAAGAGCCAGTCTGGAGTAAGGTGAATTGACTTCTGCCTGTCTGCTATTTCTCTCTCTCTCTCTCTTTGGTTGTTGAGTGTTAGATTTCTGAATTCTAAGGAATAAAGCAGTGTTATGCAGGGGTGGATTAACAAATTTGCCGCCCCTAGGCCGTCAAAAAATTGCCACCCCCCCCGACCCCTGCCAGCTCACCTCCGCTCCCCTGCGGCAAGCTGGGAAGGGAGGGGGAAGAAGGGGAGTTATGGCATGCTCGGGGGATGGCGGCAGTGGAGCAGGGGTGAGCTCGGGCAGGGAGTGGTTCCTTGCTCCCCCACCCCAAGAGTTACTCCCCGTGCCCGCTGGCCCCAGCTCACCTCCGCTATCCCCCGAACGTGCCGCTACTTGCTTCTCCTCCCTCCTTCCCAGCACTTTCGAGCAGCAGGCCTGGGAGAGAGGGGGGAGAAGGGCAGTTGCGGCGCGCTCGGGGGATGGCAGCAGCAGAGCAGAGGTGAGCTGGGGTGAGCTGGGGAGCGGTTCCCAGCCCCCTGTTACTCCCCGCACCCTCAGGCCTTAGCTCACCTCTGGTCCACCTCCTCCAAACGTGCTGCAACTCGCTTTTCCCTCCCTCCCAGCGTGGCAAGCCTGGGAGAGAGGTGAAAGGAGGGAAGTGCGGCACGCCTGGGGGAGGAGACGGGCCGGGGATTTGGGGAAGGGGCGGAGTTGGGGAGGGGACAAGAGCCTAGGCCTTGTTGGCCTAGGTGATAATACGCCACTGGTGTTAGGTTGCAACCTTCCAAGAAGAGAATTTGTTTTGTTTCTAAAGCTCAGTGGATTTGCCATGAACATAACAAAGAGGAACTAGTGTACTCTAACTCTGAAGGGCAGCTGGAGAAAGCCTAAGCTGGTGTACTGTACAATAAGACTGAGTTGCAATACAGTCTCTGGGGAAAGCTGTGAGATTATTCTTGAGGAAATTGCAAAAAC
Organism: Malaclemys terrapin pileata; assembly: GCF_027887155.1. Taxonomy (NCBI): domain Eukaryota; kingdom Metazoa; phylum Chordata; order Testudines; family Emydidae; genus Malaclemys; species Malaclemys terrapin. The sequence goes on along the minus strand of NC_071506.1, from coordinate 47,311,446 downwards.
TTATTAAACAGCAAAAACAACGAGGAGTCCGGTGGCACCTTAAAGACTAACAGATTTATTTGGGCATAAGCTTTCGTGGGTAAAAAACCCAATCTGAAGAAGTGGGGTTTTTACCCACGAAAGCTTACGCCCAAATAAATCTGTTAGTCTTTAAGGTGCCACCGGACTCCTCGTTGTTTTTGTGGATACAGACTAACACGGCTACCCCCTGATACTTATTAAACAACAGTGGCAAAAGCTAGTGAAGTAGAGATCGATATTTCTGAAGTTAGTGTTCATGGTAGAATACATTCAGAGCTGATGTTTGCAGGAGCAACTCCTCTGACTTTAATACAGCTGCACTCACTTACAGCACTTGTGAATATTCTCCTGTTTTCAGGTCACCTGTGTTGGAAAATGGAAAGTCTGGTCTCTCTGTATTTTTGTGGTCAGACTGGTAGTGAAACTTAAACTACAGCCAGTTGCTTAACTTACTTTGTGGACATATTTCACATTGCTACAGCCAAGACTCTAAATGGGACCCCTCCATAGTAGAGCTGTGCAAAAAATGTTTGTAACAATATTTACTTAGTTTCAGGTTTTCATACAATCCCTGCATTGGGCTATGTTTACTGAAAAGCTTTCAAACCTGGGCTGATCCATGTTTGAGGTGGTGATCATGTGAAACTCACTGGTTTTGACCCCAGGAAACTTGGAGGATTATACTTAGTTTCACTTAAGGTTTTGAGTTCAAAGATGAACTTTGCTGTGAAATTCAAAGTATACAATCATACAGTATGTGAAGCACAGTGTTCTCTAGTATGGCTGGGAGTTGGGTCCTAAATCCCATTGAATCCAATGGGAGTTGTGCACTTTACTTCCTTAGGACCCTATGAAAATCACAGCCTGTATCCACTTGTTTACCTAGGCAGAGTGGCTTAGCTATAGTGAAAGCCTTCACTCTGAATTTCTTTCCTTTTGCCAGTTAACTAACATTGGCGATTGGTTTCCCTGCTATATTTTTTTTGTGCTCCCTAGTACCTTCATTATGGTCAATGTAAGGTTCTTCCATTTCAAAAGCAACAAAATGTGACCAAACCTTGGTGCATCCTAAGGGGTTTTGGTATGTCTTTAAAATGTTGCATTGTGGATTTTTGACATGATGCATCATGGCATAAGGACATTATTATGCAGATTTGCTGCATGATTTACTTGTAATAATCCCCAAAGCCATTATAATATGTTTGGCAGTCCACAGCATTATGAAGATTCTGTTAAACAAACAACATCAAGTCATGCACTTGAATTTGGGAATCATTCTCAGTAGTACGTGTCAAACTTATACCACCTATGATATAGTCTGCATTTGCACATGGAACATATAGGGCACTGCATATTATATACCAATCAAAAGACTAGTTTCAATGGGTCAGATCATGGAGTAAGATATTACTCATTGTAAAGGGATGGGGGAAGTATCTGGCTCTCAGCTTAAACATTGCATGAGAAAGGATGATAAATATTAGTGGGCAGATATTGCCAGCCTTACTCACATGGAGTAGTTCGAGTAGTTCCAGTGAAATCAATGGTAGAATCTGGCCCTAAGTGAGAGGAAGGGGAAGAAGGGGCTACAGTAATAAGATCATAAGTTGCTTCAGTTAATAATGCAGGTATCTTGAAAGTTTCTGTTGTTCACAGGCATCAAGAAAGAAGTATTTTAAGGAAGATTTGAAAGAGGAGACAGTGTAGACTTGACAAAACAGATCAAGAAGGGCCTTTTAAGTGTAGGAAGCTGCATGGAAAAAGGCATAGAAACTAGAACAGGGAAAGAGAGAATTGCTCTGAGTGTTGCTGGATGCACGAGATCCTAAGGACCAGATTCTGCCACTCTTGTTCTCATTGAGTGCCTCACATCACAAATAGCCCAGTCAAAATCAGTGGAACTTCTTGCAAAATAAGGCTGTTAGAATCAGGCCCTATGTATGTGGTTTGCTTTCTCATTGCTAGCTTTTTCCCCCCTGGCATGTATAAGTTTATGACAAAATACCCATAGTTAATATTGAGGAAAATACTTTAGTGTGTAATCTATTGAAGACCTCAAATACAGTATAGATGGCCTTTAATGGAGCCAATCCTGAAGTAGAAAGGTGCTACATAACATGAGCAGTACTGAGAGCTTAGTTTGTAAATTGTGTAATGCAGGGCACATCTTATATTTTTGTTCTGCACCATGCACATTTATAGCCCTGCACTAATCATGCATACGGCTGTGTATGCTGCTTGGATTTGATTTCATATTTATATTTATATCATTGCTGTTTTCAATGAGGCAGAATGCTGCCAGTGCTCCCCCTCGAGTGGGTCAGCTCTGCACCATCGCTTACAATGGGCGGTGACTAAATTATCCATAATTAGTTATACTGCTGTTGTGATAGAAGGCTAAAAGGCTTCATAGGTTTGTGCTAAAAGACTATGGCTTGATCCTTCCATCAGTTTGCAACTACAACAGCACCCTACTGACTTCAGTGGCACCTCATTGCATAGTATGGTCTCAGGAACGTGTGTTTAGCTACCACAACTTACTGGGTCTTGCTCTTACAAACAAACTAGCCAGGTTTGGAGGAATTTCTATGTAATTTTAGTAAAGCATATTTATCTGATTAACAGGAGACTTTCAGGTGAAAAAACCCCAATCCAGAGGTTAATTTATATTTAAAAAAAAAGTTTGACTTGATTGATCATTTTATAGGTTATACACCTATATGCTGTCTTCATTATGAACAAATAATTGAGACCAGGTCTCAGATAAAAAGAAGCCGGCTCACGCATCATCACTTTGAAATCTATTTGGCTGGGAATGTATATTGTCAATGTTTTCCAGGATGTGTAAAATCATAAACATAAATCATTCAGGTGTTCCTGTAGAAGTGATAGTCACTGTTAACACCTTGTATAAAGGTATAAATTGCCCAAGGTAAAACTGCAGCCCTCCTAAATTCTGTTCACAAACTGAAACTATCATTTAAAAAGATTTCAGTTCACCTGCTTCCTTACAAAAAATAGCTTAAAAATCATTTATAAATCAATTGTTCAGGAAGTTAGCATTTGTATCTGGTAGATCTATAAATGTGCTGCCTTGATAAAACCTAGTTAAGCATTGGGTAGATTAGTACTCCAAGTGAATTGATTTAGCAGAGCCATTTAACAATTGCTCAAATGGATGAATAAAAGTAGACTAGTGACTCACTACTAGTTCACTTTATAATCTTCAAAGCCAATAACATCACTTGTTAAAGACTCTCACAATGTGTTTAAAGTTGATATACAGATCTAAGCAGTGTCTGTTAAGAATCTGGAGTCCTGAGTTTCAGAGGCATAGCTTTTGTGCACTAATATTAAAATCATGATTCTTACAGAAAGACATCCACTTGGCCTAAATATATCTCTTCTATTTTCTAGTCAAGTTCTTAGTAGCCAGCCAATGGGCTTCATCTCGTTCAAGTTTTACACTGCAGTAATTCCACTGATTTACACAAACATAAGATCATAATGAGGACCATGATCTGCAGTGTGATACTTTTTTAATATTCATGACAAAGGAAAGACAGGGTGGTAATTTATCTGAATGAATTATTACTTTATGGTAAACAAACCTGCTGAAATGACTCAGATTCTGAAACCGCATTTCTGGCGGAAGGAGGTCCTATCATTTTAAAAGCAGAAGTCCAGAGTATGTGTTTGAAAATGAATTGGTGATTTTTTTTTTTTTTTACTGTTGGAATATTAGTGTATATGCATGAATTTCCCTTTCTTTGCTTCAGAAGCACAAAGAAAAACTCTTAGATACAATGACCTAATTGAGGTTAATTTTCTACGTGTATTTAGAGCATATCAGCTTAATCTATAAACAAATGGTATGTTGAGGCTTGTAGCCCTGGCAGAGTAGAGTGGTGTTATGATAAGAGATTAGGGCCTTGATTGCAAGGACAAGAAAGGAGCTTGAACTTGAAGTGGAATCCAGTGGAGGGATTCAAACAGGGGGATTGATATGGGTTGGAACCCCAAGCAAGGAGCCTGATCTTAGGGCATGTCTATACAGCAGCTGATAGTGGGCTTCCTAGCACAGGTAGACAGACATGTGCTACCTCTGCTTGTGCTAGCATGCTAAAAATAGCAGTATGGCCATAGCAACAAGGATGGTGGTTCAGGCTAGCCACCTGAGTACACACCCACGCGACCCCTGGATACATACTTGGGTGGCTAGACCGAGGCAGAGCCACACTGCTCTTTTTAGTTGATAGCTCAAGGGGAGCTAGTGTCTGTGTGTCTATCCACATTCCCAGCTGCTGTGTAGACATAACTTTCATAGTAGACATGCCAAACCTGCAGAAAAAAACCCGCGGACATTGGGCTTGTTTTTGGCTCAATTGGCTTGTGAATTGCTTGTTGGCTAATTTTTGGCTTGTAGCTTGTTGCTTATTGTGGCTTGTTGCTTCTTCTTCTTTTTTTTTTTTTTTTTTTGATTGGCTCCCGGCAAGGAGGGGCAAGCAGGGGAAAGGTGGTGAGAGTCAGGGGTGCACAGTGGACCCACCACAGTCCCAGATTGCATGCTGTGGGGAATCTAGTCACATAGAGTGTTGGGGTTCTTAGGGGTTGGCTTGTTTTGGCCTTGTTTTGAAATGGGATTAGGTTGATTTTTGGCTTACTGTGAGCCAGGGTGCTTATTTACTGCATGAAAGTTGGCAACTGTGCTTTGTAGCTGCATTTTCTAGGGATGGAGGGGTGTGTGTATGTGTGTCGGGGGGGCGGGGGGGGTGTGCTGCAGGTATCAAGGTGGCCAGACAGGAGGTAGTAACAACAATCAAGATAAGAGATAAAGGTCTGCACAGAAATTTTAGCAGTCAGAATAGGGAGAAAATGTTGACTCTCTGAGATAATATGGAGGAAGCAGCTGCAAGATATGGATGTGACCTGGATGCGAGGAGTAAGGAGTAGCTACCCCTTATCACCCAACCTAGATTATGGGCTAGAGTGACAAGAAGAATGGTGAAGTGTTCGAGAGAGACAGACAGATGATTTCAGAAAGAAAACAAGATGGCTGCTTGATTCTTCTTTCACTGGTGTACCTTGGGGTAACTATGCTGAAGTTAGTGAAGTTACATGAGTGTAACTTTGATGGTGAGAGCAGATTTAGGTCCAATTAGTTTTATTTTTGGCATGTTAATTTGAAGCTGATGACAATACATCATGGAAGAGATATCAGAGACAGGCTGACCTATGAGATAGGTTACGTCAAGAGTGAAGAAGTAGCTGAAGATATTGTGGGTGGATCATGCCACCAAGACAGATGTTGAGAGAAAAGGAAGAGGCCAAAAACTGAGTCCTGTGAAACCATCATGGGAAAATGGTGAAAAGAAGAGGAACTGTTGACAAAAAAAACCCTGAAGGAAAGGCCAGAGAGTAGAAGGAGGACAGAAGGGACAGTGTTATGAAAGGCACTTTGGATATTGCAAGCTGGAGGGAATTATGTTTTCAGAAGTTCTCAAACTAATTTCTTCTCTGAGGAAATGCCATAATGTAAAAACTTAAAGAAGTAAGTTTTAGGGAACTTGAAACTTTCCCAGATCACACAAAATAATTTTAAATGACTGTCTTCATATATATCTGGCCAAGTTCTACTTCCTAGCTCTTCCCACTGATTAAAAAAGTTACACTAGGAAGCCTAAGGGAGACTTAAGTTGCTACGCAGTGAGAAACAGTCCAGTACTGGGATAGTTGCATAAACACCTGCTGCCCTAATGATAACCGTCATGGCATCTGTGATTAGCAGAGTTAAGATATTGTCTGTCCCACAATATAATCTGAAGAGGACAGGAGGTGGGGGTCTTCTTTAGTGATGCTTGAGGGCTATATCAGAGTACGTCTATAAACTCCTTTTGGATGGAACTAAAGATATTTTGTTTTCTTTTCAGTTATGTGTGATGTGAGGATATTTCTTGGTTGAGGGAACTGAAGTTATTCTTCCCTGCTCCCTCTCCAAGGTTATCTCAGCACACAACAACCTTTTAGTTTGCAATATTTTTATGGGACCCATTGGAGCTTCTCCACAAGCCCCATGTACGGAGCAGTATGTGCTACCTCAGAGTTTCTTTCCTGGTTTCCTCCTGCTCTGGTGGAGCCAACACTGCACTTGGTGTGGTGTATGTCACAGCTGTGCTGGTCAGTAAGTTCAGGAGATGAAAATGGAGCCAATGTTCCCCCATCTTCTGCCCTTTCACACCTAACCACATGCTTTGGGGTGGTGGAAGTACTGGCTTCATGATGATGGCTCTATAATTAATAGAGCTATCCTATCTCCTAGAACTGGAAGGGACCTTGAAAGGTCATTGAGTCTAGCCCCCTGCCTTCACTAGCAGGACCAAGTACTGATTTTGCCCCAGATCTCTAAGTAGCCCCCTCAAGGATTGAACTCACAACCCTGGGTTTAGCAGGCCAATGCTCAAACCACTGAGCTATCTCTCCCCTTATTCTCACTGGAAGACGGATGTACTTTACACTCCTGACTTAGCTGTAAGGCATGCAGGAGAGGTCACAATCTATTTCATGTATTATATGGTATTAGTTCCCAGAGACTTTGAGATTAGTGATCAATATGGTCCCTTAGTAGAGATGTTTATTAGAGATATTCCCCTAGTGCTTCAACACCTCCCTTTAAGTTAGTTCACAGAATACAGCATTGTGGTAGAAGTGCATATAGAGGTTGTTTGACCTCTTGGCTGAGGAAGTGGGTGGAGCTTATTTTTTTTGTCTGTCAGGTATTTATTAAACATTCATGGGCAATGGTTCTGAAATTAATCAGGCTGAACAAGCCACTAGGAAAGAATTTGTTTAGGGAGAAAAATGTCATTACAAAAAGAATGATTTAAAAGAGAAGACTGCACAACAATAAAATACGTTGGTGTCTGCATACCGACTGGTTAATCACAAGATGCCTGGTTACATGAGGGAAAATATCTCCCCTTTATTTCTTGAACAGTCTTAACCTCCAAATGTCACCCAAAAGTAATTTGTAGAATTGGTTTTTGAGTAAATGTCATGTTGGTAAGACAAAAACCTAATAGATTTTGTGAACACTGAAGCCTTGTCCTCAGTAAAATATACAATGAACTTTTATGAGCCTTGTTGATAGGTTAATAGGCAGACCTTAGTCAGGAGGTCAACAGCATAAATTGAATAGCTGCTTCATGTTATGGCATATAATCCCTTAAAAGCAGGCTTTGGATATAAGGACTAAAGTGTGAATACAATTTTAATTTAATTTATGAAAACAAAAGGGGTCAGTGTATCACTTATATGGCTGTTGTAGTTCAATGCCTGACTCTTGGACACAAGAAGTAGCAACATCAGTACATATAAAATATGTAAACATATGCAGATTAAGTAACTGCATTTTTACAAAAGGTAATTCAAGGCCACCTGATGAATCCAAAGAACTGGCACTGGGATATAGAAGTTTTCACTCTTTTTTAATTGCCATCATGGTGAGTAATAACCACAAACCTTTGAGAGCTGATGCTCCACTTAGTGGTTGGTATATAACTGAGTTGGTGAGCTAGAAACTATAAAGTAAACAGCGGATGATAGTGCAAATATTTAAATAAATGTTTAAGTTGTGAGTGCATTTTAGCTCCCCAGAAGAGGATTCTGGTGAAATTTGGTAGTTAAGAGCAGCAAGCTAATAGCAATATATTCAAAATACATTTCAGCAACATTAGTCTCTGACTTTCTTAGGAATCAGCTAGTACCTTCCACTTCTTCCCTTGCACTGTCACTTCAATAAATATGCAGTGTTGTTGAAGCCATTTCAGCCCCTGGATGTTAGAGAGACAAGGTGGGTAAGGTAATATCTTTTATTGGAACAACTTCTGTTGGTGAGAGAGACAAGCTTCAGATTTTCCACTAGTTGGTGATGTTATTTCAAAAAGCAATAAAACAGACTATACTCCAAGAACATGTCATATCAGAATGTGTGCTATGATGGTGAAAGAACTGGTCCTCTGAGTTTTGGTTCAGAGTTCAGTTCTTAAGTTGCTCTTAGATTTGGCTATTTATTGCTGCCTTTCTTACCATCATCACTGTTATGCATAATTATAGCAATAGTGTATGTAGTGACCTGCATGGAACCTGGAAGGAGGAACACAGGTTGCAGGAAGGAAGAGTTTGGAGGAGACACCAGGAAGCCAGTCTGTGTGCCCATGGCTGGAATCTAAGCTATAGTTGCAGCACATCTGTAAATAGTTCTGTTAACAAATAGCCAGCTTAGTTTTAGAAACTTCCTCTCATGTTCTTATTCAACATGCGGTACAGGAAAGTCAGACTCTGAATTTGGTCAATAAATTGCAGCTATTTTATATTTATGTTGTAAATCATTAGTCTGTAACAATTTTCAAACTAGTGAAATGTAGGGTGAAATTTCTTCACCCATATGAAACCATACTATAATATTTCTTTATGCAAATGAAATACATAAAGGTTTGAGGCGCATAATCCATACCCAGATACCCCAACCAGTTGCTGCATTTCACCACTGACTGACTCTGTTGGGGCCGCTGGATCTGCATAGTTGCACTGAAATCATTGGGAGCTTTGTCAAAGTGAGAACTAACCGAATCAGGCTCTTCATGGATAAATGGTTTCTTTTTCTATTTTGGAATAATTATTTTATTTTTTTATGAGAGAAATATTTGCCTATTAATTCAAACATCAATCATAAATAATTCTGTAATTAACTATATATAAAATATATATGCCACATTACCAAATACATCAAAGCTAGAGAGAGGGAAATGCAAAGAGAGCATAGATGAAGACCTGAAACAGAGGAAATGGTGGCAATGAACAAACTTTCAGTACCAAATCCTGGAATTATTACTCATTTTTGTATGCAAATCAATGGTAGTTTTGACTAAAGTTGAGTAAAAATAAGTAAGAATTTGTGTGATTAACTTCAATGGCTCTTACAAGGGGTCAGCAGCACCTTTCAAGATTCAGGCCCTATAGTAGATTGTCAGCCCTCATTTGAGCTCAGAATATAGTCATTATTAGTGACTTATGACTGGTATCTTGTATTGTCAGGGGCACGGCATATACTGTTTGAACTATTATTCAGTGTAGAGATCTAGACAGGGCTTCTTTATTTGTCCATATACATTCAACTTACTAGATCTAGAAAAGAGATGTTTTCCTATTTAACTCTGGCCAGTAGCAAGTTAATCCACTGAGGCATGTTAGAAATCTTATTAGTATTCAATTGTATTAATATTGGCTTCCTGGCTGCCAAATGAGCTCTAATGATAAGCTACTTTTTGATAGCCTGAAGCGTCTAATTAGTCTGCTCCATAAACCAATCAGAGAACAGCTAGTCAGTGTTACAGGGAGATACTGAAACTCTATTGCACCACCCTCTATCAGATAAAATAATTACAGCAGTGTCAATCATTTGATACAATATAAATAGTAATTGTAATGAAACAGTATCACAGGATCAATGTTTCAGCTTCATGTCAACATTTATTTTTGACAAGATGCCTTGCCATTTGTTTAGCAGTTGGAGACCCTTATGCCAGGGAAGTGTTCACTTACACTGATGTCATGTCTTAGGATACATCATTTCTAGAGATTTCCAATACACAGATATTAATCCATTTTTAAAGGACAGAGGGAAAAGATCTGAAAGAGTTAGTAAGCAACCCATGAGGGTACGGCAGCTATTGCTTGTAATATTCTTTCTAATATACTGTGGGATGACAGCAATACAATTAAGTTAAAGCCACTCATTTTAATTTACTGTCATGACAATGGAAGCCTGATCTAACTATGAGATAGAGAGAAAAAGAGTATAACAGGTTTTAGACAATTAGAATAAGCAATTGTTACTCTGGAGTTTACTTACAAAGAGCCTGTTATGTTTCAGCTATTGTTATATCAAAAAAAAAAAAAAATACTGGGCATGTTTGTTTCAAGAACTGGGCTCTGTTGATATATTCTGAGACTATTTCAAGGTCTCTCTCTCTCTCTCTTTCTTTGCTTTCTTTCTAAAATATATGTTGCTGTTCAGCCACAAGTTGCTTGATGCAGGAGTTGCTTGGTGAAATTCTATGGCTTGTGTTATGCAGATCAAACTAGATAGTATTCCATTTTGGCCTTTACATCTATGAACCTGTGTAAAACTGTTTTAACTCAAACATTACTGGAAAATTCTAGAAGGGCTGTCATTACATCCTGGGTGGTTTTCCATGGAAGAAGAAGAATAAAACCCAGAATAATTCAGAAGGGGGGATTTCTATTTGTTTTGCTTTGTTTTCTGTGTCTGTCCTCTGCTTTTCTTTCTTTTCCATTTCAAGATATAGGTCTAATGTGTGTCAATCATCCATCTATCATCAAACCATAAAAAGAGCACCTATATTTCCTCCGTGTCTTCGCCTCTATTCGCTTTTTAATATCTGTTTGAAGATATTGACTCAACTGAAGTAACAGCATTGTGATTTTATTACACTGATAAAGATGAGATTATTTTGGTTGCAACCCACTTCAAATTCCCATCATGTAACAAAGAGTTAAAATAAACTGGTTTAATAACTTTTAATTTTTGCTGCATTTTGGTGTTAATAAACGGGAGGTTTACCTCATGTAAATGATTATTGAGTTAAACCATAGACCATGAAAAGGTACTCTGAATTTAGCACTTGTGGGATTCATTTAAACATCTATATAATCCACATTACTATGAAACTACACTAATATATGAGTACCTTATTTCTTCTAAGTCTCCCTTCTTTAACGTCTTCTCTTATCCCTGTCTTTATTCTAAAGGGGAAAAAAGCTTCTAACAATTATTTAAAGCCAGGAGATTTCAGTTTTCATTATGACTCTAATTATAGTTTCATTCAAATTTATATACATTAGGGTTTCTACCCATACACTGTAGATGTTCTAAACATAGCTTAAAAATACAGAATTAAAATGTAGCCATACAAATCAATATAACCTGCTACCAGCAAACCAGGCAACTCAAAGCTCAAATCCCCCTCCTCCTTTAACAATTCTTCCCTTCTTCCAGTCTTCACATGCTCGGGAGAAAAATATACTTTGTCCTGATCGTCGTTGGATTCAGGCTATTTCAGACCCGGGGGGGAAGGGCGAATTCTGAAGCTGTTCGGCCCTCACAGAGCACCTCATTCTATCAACACCTTCTCATGCTTCAACTTAAGCTCCTCTGCTGATTTCAATTGTGATGTTTATGGCACAGGGAGAGAGGAAGTCTCTCGGTTAGATAGGTCCTACGTTATTTAGAGTTTTATAGGACAAAGCCAACATCTTAAGCATCACCTGCAAACATACATATTGCAAGCTTAAATCTTGGAGCTCAGGATGAATGTGCTGATGGTAGGATACTGTACTTGCCAAGCAGGTCACTGTATTCTGTGCCAGCTTCAGTCTCTGGATAGTTTTAAAATGTACTGTATGAAGGAGCCTTTAATTATGGTTCCCAGGGATTTCACCGCTCCTTGTAAGGAAGTGCAGGTTATTGTGATATGTATTGGAGCTTTTCTTCATTCAAAGACTAACTTCAATGCAATAGTATTCTAACCATTACCTCTAATGGAAAAGTAAGGTTAACCATTAAAAGTATTTAAAAGTGCCTTAAATTGAATTTAGAAAAGAATAATTAATGATTAGAAAATAGGAATTTGTTATTTTGACAATCTGATCATGAGGAGTAAGACTTGGAAAATACAGATCCCAATTGAATGCATGACAGACTTTCAAAGCTGTTGTAAGGTATGTTGCTTTAAGTTTTTAACCAATTCAGGGTTAACATAACTAATCATTAAGAACAGCCATACTGGGTCAAACCAAAGATCCATTTAGCCCAGTATCCTGTCTTCTGACAGTGGCCAATGTCAGGTAACCCAATATTTGACAAATATTGAAAATATTAACAGCATCTTTGAAATCTGAAAAGAATTTTCTGAGCCTTCCATCAACTTTTTATTTGTATTTAACTAGCCATAATGTTTCCCATTGAAATAATTAAATGAAATAATTCACCAGAATATATTTCTTTTGCCTGTTAACAAAGAGAATCAGTGTTCTCTTTTCACTTGGGTAGCCTTTCCATTACCATTTCAGACTGCAGTGGCCACAGGTTACTAATCTGCCGATTAGTTTTCATACTAGAATAAGAAAAGCACCAGTGTTGCAATGTTAATATTCCTATTCTTTATAAAATTGACCATAGGAATAAACAGATTACTACTGTAAAACACTATTCCCATTATGTCAAACACACATCTGTAAATCTTTAAAGGAAAGACGATGTACAAGTAGCCAGTTTGCTTTTTTGGCATTGAAGGGACAACTATTACCAGTGGATATTTGTAATGGAATGGTAGGATGTATAACTCATTCAACTTATTCACTAGTGTACTGTGCAATCTTTTCTTTTGAAGGCAGTACATTTCTTAATGATCCTTTTACAATTCTTTTGAGCTGTCCAGTCCCCCTCTATTTTGATATTCAGTAAAATTTGAACTGTGAAAACTTGAACCAATGATGAAATAAATTTTTCATTCTCTAAATATAGAGTACATAAAATCTGCAATTATGTCAGTAGGACTGGTCAAACACATTTCAACAGAACAATTATCGGTTGGAAATTGCAGTTTTGTTGAAATCAAAATGTTTTGCAGGAACATGTCAATCTCAATGAAATTTTTGATAGTATCAAAATGAGAAATATTTACTTTTTCCTATGACAACATTTTGTTTTGATTTTATCATTTTAATTTTGTTTTGATTTATATATTATATACAGTATTTTATATTACAATGTTTTTACATAGTCACAATGAAACTTTACCTTAATGTGACAGGGTTCACTCACTGCTAATGGCCATCCTGGGGATTAGCTCTGGTCAGGCATAGCAGCCTACTCTGATGGTATCTCTCCCATCATCCTCTTGCCTCGCAGACCCCTCTTGCTCCAGGAACCGCAGCCTCCTCTCTGTGACTCGGCTCTCCGGTGAGGTCACTCCATGGTTCCCCCTTCCAGGGAGCATGGGGGCTGAGGGACATGTAACAAAGTCTTTCCAGAACAAATCAGGCAGTCCACTGTCCTCTACCTGGTTGGTGCCACATCCCCAGTGGTTGGTAGGGGAACCCAGGCCCACATTCTACTCCAGGTTCCAGCTCAGGGGCCCTCCAGTCAGCAGCCAAGCCCTGCACTGTCCTCCCTTGATGCTTTCCCCATGAGCCTTTCCTACCTTCCTGACTTCCCCCCTCTGAGTTTGCCTGCCTTCTAATTCCCTTCTCTCAGGGAGTAACCATGGACTACCTCTATAGTCCTGAGCACATCTCCTTCCTCTCAGGGAGTGACTGCAGCCCCCTTCTGCTCTCAGCTCCTGGGCTTTATACAGGCCCCTCCTGTACCTGCCCCACTGAGCCTCATTTAATCAACTCCCTGCTCCATGGCTCTTCCTCCAGTGCAGCTTGGCCAATTATTTGTCTACATGGCCACCCTAACCCTTTCCAGGGCTTGTGTGGGGTGGATACCCCATCACACTTACTGAAACTAAATATATTGACATTATCAAAACAAAATATTCAACACTGTCAAAACTGAATATTGTGATGGTTCCAAATTGATTTTGGGGGGAGGGGGGAATCTTTCATTTCATGGGAAATTTCAAATTTTCTGTTTTTTTTTGTTTTTTGTTTTTGTTGTTGTTGTTCCGACCTATAATGAGAACAAATTTTGAAATGTCACAGCTCCCATGGAATAACCATTCTATTCTCTAGCCAGCTCCGGTATGCAGTGCTGTTAAACTGGATGTTTTTCAAAAAGAACTGCTCTAGGAATTAATTTGGGGAAGTCCTATGGCTTCTGTTGTACAGGAGTTCAGATTAGATAATCACAATGGTTCCTTCTAGCCTTCGAAGCTATAATTCTTTGAAAACCCAGCCATATATTAATCTATATTGTACATATCCAGCCCACGCTCCTAGTAGATAAAGAAATGTTGATTAAAAGTGTAACTAATGTACACATTTGTAAGGTAATTACTTTGATGATAGGAGAAAGGTTGCAGAAATTGCCCTAGCAATCAACAAATCTCAAGAACAAGAAAATAGCTGTATTTTGTAATTATACTAATTTTAGTTCAATAATTTGACTTACAAACTAATCAGTTCTGTGTTGTTGCAAAAATCCATGAATAAACGACATTCATTAGCATTTCATATAAAAATATAGGTTTAAGAATAATTCATGAAAGGAGAATATCTTGACTGTTACACCACATAAAATAATAAAACAATGCAATGCAGTTGTGATTGATTTACTGTTGAATCACTACTACTTGCTCTCAAAGGATCTCTCAAAACTGGGTGACTAGGCAACAAAATGGCAGATGAAATGCAATGTTTATAAATGCAAAGTTATGAACATTGGAAAACATAATCCAAACTATACATATAAAACGATGGGGTCTAAATTAGTTGTTACCACTCAAGAAATATCTTGGAGTCATTCATAGATAATTAGGGTTGGAAGAGACCTCAGGATTGTGGATAGTTTGAGGACAAAGCAAAGGCTGAAGAGCTGTAGGGTCAATGATGGAAAGTTCGCTACCCCACTACATGGTGGCTTGGCCTATTATAGGGCCTGGACACTATCATGAATATTCATTCTGATGCCCAGCCTTCCATGTCCAAATCTAATTTCCTCATTAGGATGCACTTATCCCATAGGTGAACATATTAATACCAGTTAGCTCATTATCATATACCCCACCTTTGCTCAAGCAAGTTTGTGGTTAGATTTCTGCCAATGATTCTATCCTAAAATATTCAAATCCTGTATCAATATTGGTTGACTGGTATTGTTATGTACCAACTCCCCTCTTGAGCAAGCTATTCCCAGTTCCCCAAAATCTAGGGCAACTGAATGGGCCATTTTATGTAAGCTAAGGGTCATAGGCCTGCTTTACTTATGCTAACTTGCTTAAGACAATGTCTTACAGACACAGGCCTGTAGGTTCCTTGTATTACTGCTAAGTAAAATAAAAGGCTAAGTTAGCTCTATAGGCTACATAGTGGAATTTGCTGTGTGCAGTTTTGCTACTATTTGCCAATTCTGGTCAAGATACACAAGACATAAGTATATTTTGTGAATCGTATCAATCGTTTTAAAAAAGGGAGGAAAAAATCAATGTCACAAATTTCTCTTTTAGCAGAAAATTGACCTGCTGCACAGCCCTAATCTGATGCAATTCTGCAAAGGCACAACAATAGGTAGTAGTAACGTATCTCTAATAATTAGGGCCCAACCAAATTCACGGTCCATTTTGATCAATTTCACAGTCATAGGATTTTTTAAAATCATAAATTTCGTGATTTTAGCTATTTAAATCTGCATTGTAATTGTAGGGGTCCTGACCCAAAAAGGAGATGTGGGGGATTTGCAAGGTTATTGGGGTGGGGGGATTGCAGTACTGCTACCCTTACCTTACTTCTGCGCTGCTGCTGCTGGTGGCAGTGGTGCTGGGCAGCTGAAGAGCAGTGGCTGCTGGCTGGGAGCCCAGCTCTGAAGGCAGTACCACCGTCAGCAGCAGCGCAGAAATAAAGATGGTATGGTATGGTATTGCCACCCTTACTTCTGCGCTGCTGCTGGCAGGGCGATGCTTTCAGAGCTGAATGCCTGTCCAACAGCCACTACTCTCCAGCCACCCAGCTCTGAAGGCAGCGCAGAAGTTAGGGTGGCAATACCACAACCCTGCTAAAATAACCTTGTGACCCCCCCCTCGCAACTTCCTTTGTGTCAGGACCCCCAAGTTGAGAAACACTGGACTCCCCCATGAAATCTGTATAATATAGGGTAAAAAGCACACAAAAGACCAAATTTCACTGGGGAAGACCAGATTTCAAAATCCGTGATGCATTTTTCATGCCTGTGAATTTGGTAGGGCCCTACTAATTGCTCAGTGTTATTGTCTATTCTTCATTTCTGATTTTATATTTCAATGTAACGTTATGGTATTGCTAAGGACTGGTTGTTTGGTTTAGCTTGGAAAGAACAGCGTTTGGCATTGTTAGCAGAAAGTAAGGTCATTCCGCTATGTTTTGCAGGTTTTCTATTGTGCAATAGAGCTCTTGAGAGAGTGGTTTCTGCCTATTCCAAATTTTAGGAGTCTAAGATACTGTATTTGCTGTAAAAATATTTCTCTCATCTCAACTTTTGTATAGTCACTTCACCGAGAGCCCAAATGAAAAGCACAACATTAATATTAAACAGTAATATTGTTTTTCAAAGATCTGATGTTAAAAAAAAATTGTAGCTCAAAAAAGGTAGTCTGAATCCTGATGAAAAATCCTTCCTACAAAATGACCTTTGAATAATCTACCAGTCTACAATTGATCTCTTCTGTTGACAAGGCCTCAAGGGCTTTCCTTGATAGGAATTCACTTCAAAGCAAGCGGTTTGAGTTGCAAACAAAGAGAGCTTACACTCTTTTAGCTTACTGTGCAAGCCAGTTTTAAATTGCTCGGCTCTGTATTGAACTTTTACTAAATTTCTGCTCTAGTTACTTCAAGCACAGCAGTCATCACCTCATAGTTCTGAAAAACACTAACCAATGTAGTGTATCAAATACATTGCAGGCAGTTATTGCAGAACAGTGGTTAATTAGGCACTCTGCCAATCAAATAGGTGTAAATACTGCATCAAATGGTAATATAAATTAGCCAAGATAAACAGTCTAAATATTCACTTTCTTTTGAAAACAGATGGCTCATAAGACATGAATCTTACCTGCTGGTAATTGAGTAGATTCCTTTCATTAATTGTTTATAACCATTTACCATCATAGTTTCCACTTAAAAAGATGTTTTAAAAGAGAAAGATAATATAATATCAAATGCAAGAAGCCTTATAAAACACAAAAGGAGTTCAAACAGGTGCTATTCCCATGTCAGTAGTATAAATCTCCCTGAATCATAGTATTTCAGATATCTTGAATCATGGGCATATTCTGGCTAGCACTGAAAACAATGAGAATCCCTAGACTGTAACTGGTCATTTCCAAATGCCAGTTGTTTCTGGAGCATTGTGATTTGGGAAGGTGCGTTTCATTCTTAATTTTTTTCTTTAGCTATATGTTCCAGAGTTGTGCTTAACAGTACAGTCCCAAACACTCTCTTTCTAGCAATCTTCAAGGATCACACAGCAATACTTTGGATGGGGAAGAAGGGCAGGGGAGAAAGGGAAAATAAATCAGATAAACCCAGGGATTCAAAAAATTGTTCAAAGAAGTGGTTAGGGGAGACTGTCACTACAATAATATTTAAAAGGCTTCCCATTAGGCATATCAGAAGAAGCCAGGATTGAATCTTTTGAAGTGAACCTTAGACCTGTGAGCAATCAACTTCCTGTGAGAGCATCTGTGGGGATTATGATGTGTGTATCAATGATGTTTCTATCAATACAGTAAACCACCTTGGTACCAACCATTGTGAGACAAAATCTCTCAGGAGGTTTTAAAAATGATTTCAAAGCTTTAAATTTAATAAACCAACAAATACTGGCTTTGTTTTGTTTAAATGAACCTAACAAGTAAATTGCATTCATACTGCATTGCTTTATTCCTACTAACATTTTAAAACTCTTCACAGTTGAAGCTTATCAGATGGTTGTTATGGAAGATGAAATTAGTGAATGTAGTCCTGTAAATCTTTTCATTTCATTATAATATTCACAATCTTCATTAATCTACATGGGTTAGGAATGCTTGATTGAAAGCCTTCTGACTTGCAGAGAATCTTAATTAATGCACTGCATTGTAAGAAAGTCCAAAAAGTTCTCTAGAAATTCACCATTGAGCCCCTTAAACTTAATGGGTACGTCTCCCCTCAACTGAACCAAGATACTTAGAGAGAAATATTGGACCCTGCTTAAAACATGTCAACACAGCTGAGGTCCTCTTTCTCCAAAAGTGTCATTCAATTGTTTCTCTTTGAGCTATTCAGCAAGCCTTTGGGTGTGAAGATGAAGCTCAGTTAACACTGTATGCTTTCCCCCCTACAGTTTAGAGAGCCTTAACCTCAGGCTCTTCACATTTTAAGAGTTATGTAAATATATTAGTTTTGGTGGGTGACCTCACATCTGTCTTATTTTACTAAAGTCTACTTTTATTTATTTATTTTGGGGTTACCAACCAAGTTCTGCTTTCAGCTTCACAAGTGTAAGTCCAGAGCAGCTCTACTGAATTCAAGAGTTACTCCAGATTTATACTGGTTTAACTGAGAGAAGCATCTGAGCCAGAAAAAGATTAATCAAAAGTTAAATTAGAATAAATATTGTTTCTTCTTGCTTCTCAGACACTAGAAAATAGTTTGTTTAAAAATCATCCAATTTATCAAAACATGTTTTCCAATCATTGACATCTGTTTTGAATGATTAATTTGCTATTTATTTTATGGCAACTGATTTAATTAAATGACCTGTGAAGATTGATACCTGTTTTATGTTTGTTTACTTAAATCTTATAATGATAAAAATAATTAAGATCCTAATTCAGGAAACTATCCCTGTTCAGCAAAGCCATTAAGCAGGTACTTAATTTTAAGCAAGTGCTTAAGTCACATTAACTTTACTTTAAACTCCAATTTAAGGGCTATGATGAATAGGGATGGATATAATCATGTGCCAGCCCTGACCATGGAATGAACTCCCACATGAACGAACTTACTTAAATTTACAATCTCCTGTGCCTAGTGACACATGAGAGAACCCATTTTCCCCCACTGCTGTCTATTTAGAGCAAGATGTTTTATGCCATCATAAATTGTCTTCATGATGGCAGCATCCTTTTCGAACATCCTGTGATAGGTCATTCTTTGTCCTCCGGGCCTTCTCTTCCCTTCAGTTGGAATCCAATCTAAGTAGCAGCTTGTGCTTCTGCCACAGCATAGCCTGATGACATGGCCAAACCACCATAACTGTTTCTGTCTAATTATTGAATCCACAGTCTACTGACCTGTGTGGCATAACACATCCACATTGGTTATACAGTCTCTCCAATGAATTCCCAAGATTCTTCTTAAACAATGCTGGTGGAATGCATTCAGCTTCCTGTTGTGCATTTCCACCATGTGTTACATTACAATAGTGCTGGAAGGACAATAATGTTGCACAATATCATTTTAGTGTGTAGATGTATTTTCTTACTCTTCCAGTTGTTTGACAAATAGGAGACTGATCCACTGTTTCTACTAGTTCTTGCCTTCATTTCTTTAGTGAGCTGGCCATTAGCAAAAATTGTATTTCCAAGATAGGTAAAGTCATCAACTCTTGCATACTTTTCTCTGTCAATCACACATCAGCCAGTGTTGACAGCTTTCTCTCCTGTCTCTATGGTCTCGGTCTTCTGCATACTTATCTGAAGTTCCACTTGAGCTGTTTCTGCTTTATGCTCATAAACAGTATTTTCATTACATCCAAATTGGTATCAAATATGACCATATAATCTGAAAAATCTAAATCTTGCAGATTATCTCTTATCCAAACAGTATCACTGTCCTTAGCAGCAACCATCACTGTTCTCATCACATGACAGTGCAGAAGAGAAGTGAGAATATTACACAACCTTGTCTTACACCAGTAACCATCTTATCCTATTCCATGTCTGCTCTGTCCTGACACTGCATGTCTGCTCTCTATCCTGACACTGCATGCAGACTTATCATTGAAAGCTTTTATGAAATTAACAGTCTTTGCTGGAATTCCATAAATGTCTCAGGATCTTGTAAAGGGCTTTTCTGCGGACCCTATCAAATGATTTAATAAAATCAAGGTCATTAAAAACCACCTTCTGCTGGTATTCTAAGTCTTTCCCAAATAGTCTTCTCAAGGGGAAAATCTGTTCTGAATATGATCGATCAGATCAAAATCCAACCTGTTCCTCCCTGAGTACTTTAGCAACAGCAGTTTTCATTCTCATTCAAAATGATAATGCAAACCCTTTTTCAGGTACAGATAGCTGGAAAGGGTTGACAGTCCTATCACAAATAAACTGCTCCCTGTTTTTAGGGTTTTACGGATGATACCTCTTCTCCAATCTTTCGGACAGTCTCCTTTCCCCAAACCATTCTCTCCAACTTGCACATTTGTTTACAGTGTTGTTGTAGCCATGTTGGTCTCAGGATATTAGAAAGACAAGGTGGGTGAGGTAATATTTTCACATGTAATTCACCATCCCTTCTTTTTCAGCTTTTAACATTTCAGCATCTGTCTTATCATAGCCTGGTGCTTTTCAACTCTTCAGTTACTTCCTCAAAGATGATTACTTCTGATGATATTGGTAAGTCTATTTCTTTACATCTCTCAGTGTGTTAGTGGTTCTAGCTGGTTGAGCACAATGGGGGAATGTTCCATCCAATGGGCTCTCTGTCCTTTCTCTGTGGTTAACATTGTGCCATCTTGAGCCTTCCTAATTTCACAGTGATGTAAAGAAAGCTGTTTAGAATCCTATCTCCTGTTCACCTTCTCAGATTCTCTTGCTTTATTTTCCATCCATTCTTTCTTATCTCTTTTTTTTGTCTGATCTTTTAACTTCCTCGTCTTTGTCTGCATATTCTTGTAGTAGAATAGGTCTTTTGCTCCAGTCTCATTCTTGTTGGATTTCCTGTAATTCTTTTCTCTCTCTTCAACAAGCCTCTGTATTTGGTTGGAGCCATTTTTCCTTCTTAGATCATCTCACCTCCACTGTAATCCTACCTGTATCCACACTTGTTTCTTTGAACAACTGCCATTGTTCTTTTATGTCCTCCATCATTGTCTTTAACTTTTCAGATCTATTGGTAAGCTGCAGCTTGAAATAAGCCCTCAGTGCTAGATTTACTAATTATCTAACATCATACATATCCTCTACCTTGTGTAGTATTACCTGCTGTAGTTTTTTTAATCCCAATAACTAGATGGTGGTCACTTCTGACACCAACACTTGTGTACATGCAGACATCAAACAATGATCTTCTCCAGTGCCTACTAATGACAACATGTTTTTGAGTGAAGCCATCATTTGCTCACTATGTCATTTTATTTCTTTCCTTGTGTGGAAATTGTGTACACCCAATGCAAAGATTGCTTAGGTTATACAGTTCAACAAAACATTCCCTGTTGTCAGTCTGTCCTAGGATGTCATGTCTGCCCATAATGTGTTCATCCAGTGTTTATCATCACTAACCTGTGCATTTAGATCTCCCATGAGGATAACAATGTTATATTTATTGAACTAAGGACCATCACAAATGTCATCACTTCCTGTTCTAAGTGCAAGGCGTTTTTTTCTGACCTTGCCTTCTCTAACAAAAATACATAGCAATGTCTGTGTCTGTCTGTAAATTCCAAAACACAAACTCTACTGCATACACTTCTCCCCCTCAAAAGAGGTTTGAGAGGCCGAACACGAGACAGATGTTAATCACATTGCTCAATGCCAGAGTGAAAGTGTTCGGATACTACAGGGTTAAGTGCGGTACAACAACATATATAAACAAGAATAAAATAGAAGTTGGCCATATACCTGGTCTGTGTAACCATGTGCTGCTACTACTGTTACCCTTGTCCCTCCTTTCCCCATCTCATTTTTTTTTTTTTTTTAATAAATCTACTTGTTGCATTTTTGTCTCAGATTAGACTGAAGTTCTTCAGGACAGGGACTATACCTCTGTGTGTGTTTGTACGGTATCTAGTACAATGGGGCCCTGACTGGGAGCCACTGTAACATCATAATAAAATCATATTAGTTTCATTGCCAGACAACTAAATTAAATATTACATTTCAGTAGTTATCCTGAACTGTTGTTAATAGCTGTTATCAGTTAAATACTGAACAATTTAATCAAGTTTGTGTAGAGAGTATTTCTGAAGTTAAATATGGAAAATATATAAATGAAATACTATTCTAAATGCACTAGAACTGGCTTGGATCTGCTGGATTTTTATTTTAAGGTGAAGCATGTACTTTGGGCCAGATTGGCAAAAGAGCTCAGTACTGAAGAACTCCCATTTAAGCATCTTAATAACCAACCAGATTTTCAAGTCCTCACTGAAAGCATTGGGAGGTGCTGAGCACTTCGGAAGATCTAGCTACTTCATTTAGGTCCAAAAACTGGGAGATGAGTTCTCTTAAAATGCTGCCCCGTGTTTCCATGGAGGAAGTGCCATAGGACAAAGCACGGCTCTTCAGATACAAAGGATACAGAAAATTATGCTGCATGGGTTTCTGCAGACTACTTCCCTGACTGTATAGTGGCATTATGCCAGAGCCACTGTGTTTAGGGCACTTCTCACCTATAGAGTTGGAGGACAAGGTCCGGATTTCTGACTTGCAAGCCTTACACTTCCTCCCTTAATCAAAATGTTCCAGATCATTTGCTGCTGCTAAGCTTGCTAAGCTTTAGAAGCTGCTGCACAGTCAGCCTTGGCTTGTCTGGGGGGGAAATGCTGTTGTTTGCCTTTCTGGAAAAGTCTCAAAGGTCAGACCTGGTCTCTCCATGCCTCAGTCACTGCACACCTCAGATCAAAGCACTAACAGCAACATAGCCAAAGTGAGGCTGAGCTGGTCAGTGCTGCTTTTTCATCTCCATCCCACACATTTCTCCCAAAACACAACTTGAGTGACTAGCATTAGCTAGGCCCTTTCCCTTCCCCTCTACCTGACAGCTCAGTTCTGTTGTTCAGAAGGGCAGAAACAAAGGGCAACAAAAATGATTAGGGGGCTGGAGCACATGACTTATGAGGAGAGGCTGAGGGAACTGGGATTGTTTAGTCTGCAGAAGAAAAGAATGAGGGGGGATTTGATCGCTGCTTTCAACTACCTGAAAGGGGGTTCCAAAGAGGATGGAGCTCGACTGTTCTCAGTGGTGGCAGATGACAGAACAAGGAGCAATGGTCTCAAGTTGCAGTGCGGGAGGTCCAGGTTGGATATTAGGAAACACTATTTCACTAGGAGGGTGGTGAAGCACTGGAATGCGTTACCTAGGGAGGTGGTGGAGTCTCTTTCCTTGGAGGTTTTTAAGGCCCAACTTGGCAAAGCCCTGGCTGGGATGATTTAGTTGGGAATTGGTCCTGCTTTGAGCAGGGGGTTGGACTAGATGACCTCTTGAGGTCCCTTCCAACCCTGATATTCTATGATTCTATGATTCAGCTCAGCCCTTTTCCCCCATTGCCTGGATCCACTCCCCTTCAGCTGTTCTGGCTCCCCTTCTCTCTGACAGCTCAGTGTTGTTGTAAGCCAATCCCAGTCTCCTGTTGCACTTGTCTGCTGTTCAGAAAAAGCTGATACTTCGTTTTCCAGGTTCTGTTTGCTCTGGATTTCTGGGCAATAGGATTTTTTTCCCCAGCCTGAAACAGCATCATAGTTGTCTATTTGCTCATTACTGAGCACCTGAAATTGTATTGATCTTTCGGATCAGAGTCTGCACTAGTTTATCTAGGTTTGGACATAAGGATTTTCTGGAACTTGCAGAGGGGATGTCTAAATTCTGCAATGGATTTTATCCTCTGTCTAATTTATACAAACCTATTGTAATCACGATCTTACAGAAAGGATTTTATTTCAAAAGCAAACTAAAAAAAAATACACCAACCAATATCTTGAACTAAAACTTTTTATTGAGCACTGAAGACATTCTGAACACCAATGGCATTCCTCCTCAGATCCAAAATGCTACTTAGAAATAATTCCATACTTCTGTTTTGCTAGAAGGCCAAATATTATAGCAAAGGAGGAATTAAGTGAAGACAAAAGGATTAAAAAATAAAGCAAACATACCTATGTGTCAGAATTTGCAACATTAAATACATTTCTTCCTCAACAAATGGCCTTTTGAACTATAAATAGCTGGCTTTTTATTTTGTTGGATTAATTTAATTATTTACCGAGGTCCTAACTCCCTCCATTGCCTCACTCCCTTGGGGAAAATAAACCATCCCTGCTGGCTTTCCTATTTCCTATGCTGCTTCTGTCCCTGGGCAATAACCCTCTGTCAGGTTCCCTATTCCCTCTATTCTCACTTTCTGGACAAAGCACTCCAGGATCTCCTTTAGTGAGTTGATTTGGAGATCCAATAAAAGGCTCCAGAGTGGGCCTTTACTAATTACTCAAGAATGATATTTTTTGAACAGAAAAAACATTAAATTAGATTTTCCAAGTCCAGACTAGTATCTTTCAGGAAAGGGGTAAGTCTAAGGCACCTCTGAGTAAACGCTTTAGGTCATTAGATTTTAGATGTCATTGTTGCTCTACACAACCCCAGATGAAATAGCCTCTCTGTTTCCATTGGCAGTAAAACAAAATTGCATCCCACAAAGAACAATGTGCACATAATTGGATCTACAGATGTGTGAACCATTTGGAAACATAACTTGGACTGGTTAGAGCTAAGTGTCTGAGACTTTTCTGAACTGGCTTGGAACCATATCCAAGGTTTGCAGCACTTAGTAAATGTCTTTTGTTTCTCCCTTTCATTCACCTCATTGTCCTATGATGTCAATTTAGTTAATTTAACAGTGCCAGGTCAACTCCTTGTGGCAGTACAAACTTCCCCATATTGCTCCTCAACAGGTCTCAGTCTTATTTTGGAGGAATCCCCACTAGAGGTGAGAGAGTAGTTTAAGTTCCATGCACATTTAGTCTGTTGAGAACACCAACAATGGTGCTAATAGGGTATAAACATGACTGAGATCACCAGCTGATTTTCCATAGGCCACTGAATGGCCCTCTGATGATCTTCTTGCATCCGAAGAAGTGGGCTCTAGCCCATGAAAGCTTATGCTATAATAAATTTGTTAGTCTCTAAGGTGCCACAAGTACTCCTGTTCTTTTTTCATTTGATGATGATGACTTAATGGCCATTATTGACTTAGGACAGATTTGAATTTGGGTCCCAGAAGTGAGTCTCAGTGTTGCTTCTTCAGTCCCCTGAGACATACATGCTCACTACCTTTGTATTCTAATAGCAAATATTGTCCCTAGCCCTATGTTTGTTAATGAATCGGTCTGGTCCCATCCTGTCCTCACAGCATTGATGTCAATTCTTTATTCCCTCTTAGGTTTCTCTGCAACTATATTAGTCTTTTGTCTACCTTTAAATTGAACTCCTCAAAAGACTTTTTTATAGTGCCCCTTTTTTTAGAGCCGATACTCTTAAGAGTGTACAGGGATTTGATATTGACTCTGAAGATTGGGGCAAGGCTAGACTGGTGATGATGATAGATATTTCACATGGCATCTAGAAAAATTAAAGAGAAAACAAACAGAAGCTGTGTGCATACCCCAAAAGTAACAGTAAGCCCTGGTGTGCAGGGATTTTTTTAAATGGGAGAGGACACAGGGTCGCTTGTCCCTTATGTAAATACAAGAACCACAGTCCCGATCTCTATTATGGGATAGAAGGTATGTTCCAGTAGGTGGAGGAAAAGGAGAAATAAGGTTCTATCCCTGATTTAGAGCCCAGGCTTCTACCAAAGTGGAATCTCTATTTTATATTTGGTATGGATGACACAGGTGCCTTGGAAAGAACCCTTGAAAGTTTAGGGTGATGAATGATATTTGAAAATCAGGGGAGAAAATGAAACAGAATATCCATATTTCCATTAATTTCAGACTGCATCTGGTGTGCTTTTCAGTCTATATAAAGCACCTTGTCTTAAGTATTACACTTTTTATAATTTGTGTGTTCATAATAGACTTTGAAAGTATCCATTGAGAGCTCTAGCACATTTTTTTTTAGACACCTGCCATGAGCATCTGGCAGGAAACAAAATCTGTCACATTGCTTTCCTTTAATGAAAATTAAACAAATATAAGCAATGAAAAGGAGTTGGTCACCAAATTACCCAATGTTTCTGATGGCATTACTTGTCAACAGGGGGGCGCAGTTTTCCTGGGAAACAGAAAAATCTTTATTTACATGAGCAACGAGGACTCTGCCTGGGAAGATCTCCCTGTGGGAGGTGAGGGACACCAAAGAAGGAAAGTGCTGACTGGGTAACTTTTTAGCTTTTCTTGGGGGTTTGTAGAAACCCCTTCACTGAAGATTCTTATGACTTTGGCGGTTGGAGTGCTAGCAGAAGGAGCCATTGTTCACATAATTTTCCTTTGCTTATGTAGTAGGTATCCAAGTGGCTGTCCATGCCCAAGTTTAATGCTCTTCCCAACCTCGCCCGAGTAGAGGTGCATGAACACACACCCCAGAGTCACTTGCTCCATGTCTAGGACACTCATCTTACAGAAATGATCTGTTTCTGCAATCTTTGAGATCTCCTTTGGCCCATCTGCAGACCGTAGGATTTGACCCTGCATCAGATAGAATAAATTTTATGTCTGCTTTGGGAAGTTATGTAAATTATTTGGGGTACAGAGCCACTAGCCAGTATGTTCACTGTGTGTGGGTTATATATATATTATAAAAGAATAAAAATCTGGAAATTGGGCAGGCCATGGCCAATATTGGGACTATGAATGGGGTAGAGTATAAAGTGATGTATCTGGCCCAGAATGGTGCTGTAGATGAGGCACCCTTGTGTAGATCATATAAAAAGTTGTGGGGTTTGGCCAAAACTTTTAGGCAAGAAAGGTCTGTTCACCAGCTTCTGTTAATGTGTTGACAGATTATGAATAGTTTGCTGTTTATAGACAAGTATGAAGGGCTTTCATATAAGACCTTGATTATAAACTAGATCATTATTTCTTCACAATTACAAAAATATCCTAGAGGGTCTTAGAGAATCAGGAACCCATTGTGCCTGGCACTGTACATACACAAACTAAGAGACAGTCCTTGCCTCAGACAGCTTACAGTCAAAATAAACTGGGAGAAAGGAGGTAAAGATGCAGTTCCTATAAAGAATGAGGGATCGATTCTGAGCTGTACTTCTATGCGACTCAGCACAGACTCACAGCCCAGAAGGCTATGGTGACTTTAAGCCACCTTTGTAGTCTCCAAATTCTGGGCTGCTTCTAAGGCTGGAGTGGCCCCCTCATAATTTTAGGGAGCCTCAGGAGACTAACTTTTGGAAGCCTCCCCAGTCTTCCCTATGGTGGCAAAGCTGCCCAAAATCTCCACAATACTATGTACTGTAGTCCTGCCCCTGAAATGCACATCTTGCCCCACCCATGTCACCAGTATGTCCCCTACAGTGGATCTTGAGGGGAGATGGGGGGTCCACAGAGGACATCCTGTGGCTGTTCTCAGTTCCTTCACTGGGGGTCTTCTCCCTCAGCCAGAAGCAGGACTTTTAAAGCCTTGTCATGCTGCTCTGGCCCCTTTACATTGGCTAATTTATAATACCATTTTATTCAAGATAAACAATCTAAAAATTACCTTGAATAAAGGGGCCAGAGCAGGAGTGAGAATCTCACTCTTTTTGCCTCTTGTCTTAGATTGTAAACTCTTTAGGACAGTGTGTCTCTCCTGATCTGTGCCTGTTCTATGCCAATCACAATGGAACCATTCCTGATTGGGATCTGGGCCCTATTTACCATATGATCTTAGAGTTCTTATTCCAACTACTGGCAATTTTTCTGCAGTGATGCTATCTCAGAAGCATAAAATTTCAGGGGTCAGAGATGGAAAATAAAGATGGGAAAGGCATATTAGATCATCCAGTCCACCTCCATGCCAGTGCAAGATTGTTCCCTATGTTACATTGCTTAGTACTGTGTCCAATCCCAAACAATTGAGTTTTCACCATTTTTCCAGGCAGACTAACCTACAGACAAATAAATGTAAATATTGATTATTTTACTTTTGTGGTGTTTTTTTTTTTTTTTAATCTAGAATTGATTCCTAATTTTTCTGGTAGATGTTTGCTGATAGTACAATGGATTCCTGTATCACGTTTAGCCATGACAAAGTTTTTTATTTTTTTCCCCCCTCAGTACTGACATGGGGCACTGTTCCAAAACATGACTCATTTACTGCAGTCCTTGCATCAGCAATTTAGATTTCTGAGTGCATTTACATTATTTGCTTTGATTATTTTTGCAGAATGCCTCTGTATTGCAGTTTCTGCAGACTTTGCCATATGTAGGACACTTATTTCTGGGATGCTGAATGCCACAATTCCCACACCCCTTCTCTGCCTTAGTTTACTGCTCACTGGTTCTGGTAATTTTTTGTCAAACACTCTTACAAAGAGCTTCTTTTCTTTCCTTTTTTGTAAGGACAACCACACCATCTGCCTCTTCATTTTCTTCATGGTTTTTATTTGTGATTTAGTAACTTCTGCAGAGGTGCTGATATTTTACTGCTTTAGCTAATGTTAAAACTGTTTCAAACAGGAATTATTAATAGCACAACCAACCATGTCCTTTATTAGAGGATTTGTTAGTTCTCCAAATTCACAAATTTTACTTTAGTTTTAGTAGATTTATGCTACTTATTAAATCTTTGGCCATCAAAAGGCACCAGCATCTTTCCTATGCATGGTCTCCAGCATGAACCCATGGCCTTCCTCTTTTTGCTACCGCTCCCCAGTAGGTCTTCTGCCTTTATTTCCATCACAGGATAACAGCTTCAGAAGGTTTTCTGTTGAACAATGGATCATCTGCTCCACTCAAATCATACACACACTCTGGGCCTTCACAAGGCAGAATGCATTCTGTGGCACCACTGGCAGGGGAAATGCTCATGGATGCCATATTTGAATGTAACAGACAGCTTAGTAAATAACAGAGAATACCAGATCTGCTAGATCAATTCATGGCATTATCTTAATTACTCATTCTATGGAGGTGATGTGGAGAGGAAAGGAAGAGGAGGGAGGGTGAGGTAGATGTTGGGAGGTCAGAGCACATGGGATGAGGGATAAGGAAATGAAGCTATATTGGCTAGGGAGAAGAAGACTGGGATTGAAGGAAAATATTCTACAAGGACTTGGGTATATTGAAAGAGGAAAGGAAGAGGATTGTGATCAGGGTAAAGGGGACAGCAGGTCCCCCTTGAATGAAGGATCAAACTGATGGGCCCAGTCATTTATCCCATAGCTTAGCAACAGATAAGGACAGGGAGTTTTCATTATAGATGCTTAAATGACCAAGGCTCACATGCAGTCAGTTGATGCAAGAATGATCCTCTGCTAGACAATTGCATGTGCAATTGACTATTTAAATGATAAAATCATGATCTGGGAAATCAAGCCTGGATAACAATTGCACAAAGCAGCTATCTGTGAGCCATTCCTACAGAAGTCACCAGGGAAGGTTTATGTTGCATAAATTACACCGAAGTTTGGAAATGAGTAATATAAGAAACAATATACAAGAAACAAAGGGTTTAAATGGCAGTAGCATAAGGAGAAAAATAAATGTTAGGTGAAACTAACTGGGGGGAAAGTCAAGAACCATAGGTTTCTTCACTACTGACAAAAGACTACACATCCAGTGCAATCATGAGCTTCTGACTTACAATAATATAAAGCCAGGACCTTTTGAGGCTATGATTGATGTAGAGAAGATCAATATCTTGGCTTCGTGGTTTAGATAAGAGTTATCCAATATCATGAACTCAAATATCTGCAAGCAAAATCACCATGACCATCTTTTGTAATGTTGAGAACATTATCTTGATTGAATTAGTCACTTATAACTTCTATTACAAAGGACTAGCATGGTGGGTGACCTTTTGCATGAACTGGAATAAACTATCAAAGAGAAGGTCTGAGATAAATTTTAAAGTGCTGTAATTGCCTCTGCATAATCACACTCAAATCTATGAACCAATATCATTTACAGAGGCACCTCTTAAGTTGCCTTAGACATGACCTTCTTTGACAATTTTCCCATACTGGCCAATCTGACCTTCCTTAAGGATTTCAACTTTAACAAAAAAAAAAAAAAAAAAAAAAAGTGTACTGCAGCAAAAGCACCATAAAACTTGTTCTCTGTTGAAAACTCTTGGATGTATGAAGTGTGACAAAGTTCCTCCTCTATCTTGGTGGTTCCTTCGCTTATTGGCAGATTTTTTTGTCTCAGAGATTCACCATGTGGGTTGGGGAACAGCCCAGAGACCTTCCCCTCTGGAAGAACCCACAGTCCAGGTCAATTGGGAGGTTTGGGGGGAACCCAGGCCCGCCCTCTACTTCGGGTTCCAGCCCAGGGCTCTGTGGACTGCAGCTGTCTATAGTGCCTCCTGTAACAGCTGCATGACAGCTACAACTCCCTGGGCTACTTCCCCATGGCCTCCTCCAAACACCTTCCTTAGTATCACCACAGGACCTTCCTCCTGGTGTCTGATAATGCTTGTGCTCCTCAGTCCTCCAGCAGCACACCCTCTCCCTCTCCCTCTCCCTCTCCCTCTCCCTCTCCGCTCCTTGCACCTCTTCCTTCCAGCTCCTCACACTCACACCACAAACTGAAGTGAGCTCCTTTTTAAAGCCCAGGTGCCCTGATTAGCCTGCCTTAATCGATTCTAGCAGTTTCTTCTTAATTGGCTCCAGGTGTCCTAATTAGCCTGTCTGCCTTAACTGGTTCTAGCAGGTTCCTAATTACTCTAGTGCAGCCCCTGCTCTGGTCACTCAGGGAACAGAAAACTACTCATCCAGTGACCAGTATATTTGTCCTCTACCAGACAGCTGTACCCCACTGGTCTGGGTCTGTCACAGAAGCTATAGTAGGAGATAGCTCCTGGGCACCATGTTGTTTATGAATGTGAATCTTCTAGGTGCTTTCACACCCACAAATGATCCATTTTGAGTAGGGGTTTTAGTTCAGATATTTCAGACATTTTAAGTTTACCTGTGATGCCAGCAAACTACGTGCCTGTTCATGCCAAGGCCCCCATGTCTCAACTGAACACTGACAAATACATAGCTAGAATTAATCTGGCTCAAAAATGTGCTTAGTGTTTAGACTTTATTGAATATTTGTAAATTGCTAGGGGCGTTTAATAGGTTCTCAAGTACTAAACTATTGTTTTTAACTTCATAGAATTATGCATTACTCACATGAAATACAAGTTTTAGTGCATCTTTTGACTCTTTCATGTAGCAGAAATTGTTATCAACTGAAATGTCTGTGTTTTGAAAATGGCCTAGAATCCCATAATAAAAACTTCCAGATCAACTTTCTAAACTAAAGCATTGTTCCTTTCTTAGAGTCTGCCAAAGCAATTCTTTGACTTTTGAACAATGATTTCTTCTTTGCATAAAAAGACAGCATTATTCAATTATCTCCAGTAATTGAAAAGAAAGAATACATGAGTTGCAGGAAGTCCAGGGAAAAGTTTATTTGAGTTCATATGATTTTACTTATCTTATAAATACCATATGTGTGGGCTCTTTTGACAATAGCTTTTGTTGGGTTAACATAAATAGCAGCTTGTCATACTGTCTAGTGTGCAAAAATCTATAATTTGATAAATTGAAGAACACTGCTTTTTTCTGGTCTGTTTTTTAAATATTATATTATTGCTTGCATGCTACATTTATTACCAGTTACATGATTACAGTTTTATTATTCCAAGTAATTAACATTAATATAGGTATTTACATAGCAGAGGGAGTACCATAGAATGTTAATTAAATGAAAGCAGCTATTACAATCATGAAATGGACCTCTACATGGAGAACTATTGATCACTATTCTCTTTAGAATAGCCCTTAACATATCTAAAGACTGTTATCAGGTCCCTTCTCAGTTGTCTTTTCTCAACACTAAACATGCCCAGTTTTTTCACCTTTCCTCATATGTTACTTTTTCTAAATCTCTCCTCTTTTTTTCTGTTGCTCTCCTCTGGACTCTCCAATTTATTCACCTTTTCCCTAAAGCATGGCACCCATCACTGGACACACTATTCCAACTGAAGCCTCACCAGTGCTGACTAAAGTGGGACAATTACCTTCTGTGTCTTACATACAACACTCCTGTTAATATAGAGTGATATTAGCAATTTTCACAACTGTATCACACTGATTCATATTCAGTTTGTGTTCCACTAAAATCCCAGATCCTTTACAGCAGTACTACCACCAAGTCAATTATTCCTCATTTTGTAGTCATGCATTCAATTTTTCCTTTCTAAGCACTTTGCACTTGTTTTGATTGAATTTCATCTTGTAGATTTCAGACCTATTCTTTAATTTGTCAGGTCATTTTTAATTTTAATCCTGTCCTCCAAAGTGCTGGCCATCACTCACAGCTTGGTGTCATCTGCAAATTTTATAAACATTCCCTCCATTCCATTATCCAAGTCATTAATGAAAATATTGAATAGTATTGGGCACAGGATGGACCCCTGTGGAACCTCACTAGATATACCCTCCCAGTGTGACAGTGAAATATTGACAACTACTCTTTGAGTACAGCCTTTCAACCAGTTGTGCATTTACTTGATTGTCTCAGTGATTGGCTGAACAAGAAGTAGGACTGAGTGGACTTGTAGGCTCAAAAGTTTTACATTGTGGGTTTTTTGTAAATAATTCTACATTTGGAAGTTCAACTTTCATTATAAAGCAATTGCATTACAGTACTTGTATTAGGTGAATTGAAAAATACTATTTTGTTTTTTACAGTGCAAATATTTGTAATAAAAAATAAATATAAAGTGAGCACTGTACAGTTTGTATTCTGTGTTGTAACTGAAATATATTTGAAAATGTGGAAAATATCCACAAGTATTTAAATAAATGGCATTCTCTTATTGTTTAACAGTGCAATTAAGCATGCAATCAATTTTTTTAATCGCTTGACTGCCGTACTTTTTAGCAAAGATTAAAGCATAAGACATTAAGCACCTAGGTTTTCTTGATTTCATCAGTTATTAGCGCTCCTTCCCAACTAAGTGGAAGACCGACTCTTTCTCCTAATGTATTTAAAGAACACCTTCATATTGACTTTTATGTCTCTTGCTAGGTGTAACTGATTTTGTGCCTTAGCCTTTCTGGTTTTGTCTATATATGCTTATACTATTGGCTTCTTCCTATTGTTCCTTTGCATCAGGATAGTTAGCAGTTGGGCCTTTAATATTGTCTCCTTGAAAAACTGCCAACTTTCCTGAACTCCTTTATCCCTTAGATTTCTTTTGTTTGCTATGATTCAGCCAGGTTTCAGTCCATCACAAACTGCCCATAGGCAAACCAATTTGAATTTTTTGAAGGTTTTGTGAGACACTGAAGAAATGTGTATGGGCCTGAGCTGCTAAGGTCAGATCAAGATCTGACTACTCCCTGAGTTCAAGAGTCTTTTATAGCATTGGTCCTTACAATAGAGTTTCTAGGGAGTTCTTCAGTCTAGTTTTAAAGCCTACAGTGGGATTTTCAAAAGCATTCTCCATTGGCCTAACTCTGCTCCCATTGAAGTCAATGGGCGTTTTACCACTGACTTAATGGGGGCAGCATTAGTCAAAACTGAGTGCTTGTTCCTGTAGTTATATATACAACTGTCAGTTCTCAGAGGGGTAATTAATAGCTGTTTCACAGACACAATTTGTATAGGTATCTTTCCAAATGATATTAGTCTCCTTGACTCTCTCCTGCCTTTATGGTTGAGGAATAAAAGCACCTGAATTTTAAGCATATATAAACTATGTATGCAAACAGGAAAGCCAGGAATCAACCTGACTGAAGCTTTATTCCTATGTATTTGCTGCATCTAAGGGCTTGTCTATCTGGTATTAACATGAAAAATAGGTGTCCTGGTTTGGATACAATAAAATCCAGCAAAAACTTGAACAAAAGTTTTCGGTTCTCTATTTTTTTTTTTTTAATTTTTTTTTAAAGAATCTGCATGCATTTCCTGGTTTCGGCCATGGACCCAAGTTGCAAAATATATTAGAATTAAAAAAAAAAAAACTTTACCCTCCATAACATTTTCCTTTTAAGAGACCCAAACCACTTTATAAGCATTATTAAAATTTACATGTTCCCTGTGAGGTAGGGAACTCATTTCACAGATGTTCTAGAGAGACCAAGGCCCCGATCATGCAAAGACTGATGTCAGGTTTAGAACCAAGGTTGCCTGACTAGTCAGCCATCTGGTACACAGAGGAGGCATATCCTAGAGTTTAAAACAAAATGGAAGGAATAAAATAGGAGAGAGGCTATTATGATATTTCAAACCTGAATCAAATGAGGAAATATTAGTCTCATCAGCATTTCTCCTTAGGCTTTTGAAGCTAAGGAGGTTTAGTTTAAATAAATGCCACACACAAACAAACCCCCCACAAAACAAGAACAACCCTTCCTCCTCCTCACAAAACAAACAATGAGTGAATTAAGTGACTGAACCTCACAAGCTGAGTTTTACTTGGCCTAACAAACTCCAGAAGTCACTGAATTTCCTCTGGAATTTGACTGTTTGTGGCTGATAACTGTTATAGAAAGCAGCTTCTCTTGCTAACTGTAAATTGGGTTCTGGATTTTAAATCAATGTATTTTCATTGGTTTTCTGACAATCTGGGTGTATAAGCATTCAATACTGAAGGACTGGAAGAAATCCATTTGAGCTCATTTAAGTCAATAAATGTAGCTTACTAGAGAAATAATTTATTGTACTATTTCAGGCATTTTAAGGCTTGTAATTATTAGTTCTACTACAGCTTTATCTTGCATCAGCAGATATTGTTTTTATGTGTCCATGTTAGAAAATGGGAGAAAAAAAAGTACTTCCTCCGAGCATCGTTACCTAGCACTGCACTCATAAAAGCTCACTGTAATCCTTTCTTGAAGGATTTTTTCAGGTGAAAATAGTTAGTACATTTAGTTGCAGAAAGCAAAAATTTTGAACAAATAGCCAAGTACATTTTAAAATTTCTGGGATTATCCAGTCTGCAGACCAAATTTGTAAAAGCTGCCCTGACTTTTTGCACCCACAAATTGTTGGTGCAAATAACTGAAAGGTGCAGTTAATGTAATTTGAGGATTAAGTACCTGGTTGCATCTACAAAGCTGGAAATTATTTGCCCTATTATTCTTTGCACTTACATTTTTTCAGGCATAAAAGGGGTGGCCAGGTTGAGACAGATGTCCAATTCAGGCCATGATGGGTATATCTACACTGTGCTTTGGAGCCCACGTAAGTGAGCCTCCTGGCCTGAGTCACAAAGAAAATACAACTTTTGCTGATTATAAATGCTTATTTTCTCACCAAAAAGACCAATAAATTCATACAAAAGATATTCAGGGATCACAGCTTTTCAAATTCATGCTAACACTTTTTTTAAAAGTAAACATAGTGAATGTAGAAAAATGCATTTAAAAATAGCACAGATGAAGCCCATCTTCCAGATTAGAGCTGGTTGAAAAATTGGGCTATTTTTCCACAATTTTTGTGGGTGAAAAATTTCAGGTTTTTTTTCATTAAATTCCAATTTTTAAAAATTCCCAATGAGCTTTATGATGGAACCTTCTACTAGCTGTGAGTAAGTGTGGACCACTGCAGAGAACTCTCCTGTTGCTCAGAATGGCTGAGAATTACAGGTCTATGAGCAGTGCCTTGCTGATTGGGAGCCCTGGCCATCACAGTGAATCCAGAGACCATTATTCAGAGATGTCAATGCCTGTCACCAAAGAACCCATGAGGGAGAAGCAGTGGATACAGATATCTTCTCTGTTGTGCCATTGGTAGTAAGCTACTCCTCTGGCCCTACTGCTAGTCTTGCTATTAAGAGCTCTTCCTTCCCTCTTCACTGTACAGTCCATAGGAATGCAGTAGACTCCCATACAGAAAATTATTTATAATTTAAAGAAGCCGGAGTAGTACGTGTAGTGGGTAGTGAGACTGAAGTCAGGGGCTTTGTGATTGCGGAGGATATTGCTATTATGGTGTTGCAGCAGATAAGCCAGCCTGTTTCATATTAGGATCCCACAGTGTAAACGAATCATTATTGATCCTTGCAACTTGCCTGCTAAGATTACAATGGAAATAAAATACAAATATGCAAATCCCAGCATTAATACAGAAAAACTACAATATATGCAAAAAGCTTGGTGTATATAGCTCATTATAGCTAGAACTGGTTACATATTTTTAAAAAAATCTACAAAAGATTTTGAAATTTTGAAGCTGTTCCCATTTTACAGCATTTGAATGGAGTGAGGGCAGAGATTTAAAAAAATGTTCCTAATTTTTTATAGACATTTGTTTGTTTACTAAAAACAAATTTGTGGTAAGTGAAACATTTTGATAAAATTTTCCAATTAAAACATGGAAAAATAATTTTTTTTCGAAAAGTTGACAGTTTTTTGTGAATTTTTTTCATTTAGTAAAAAGCAACTTTTTTCAACAACAAAAATTATGGTAAAAAAATTCAACCAGCTCTAATTGTGGCCTTAGTAGTTGTAAATCTGATGAATGGACTCCCTCTCTTTATCTGAACTATGTGAACTCCTTACCACCCCCTCACAGTTCATCTGGCACTCTGCCCCAAGACGATCCTTCCAGGCCTGTATGTCATCTTCTCAAGGAAGAACTTTTGGCCTACTAATTTTCAGTGGTGAATGGGATGCTTTTCCCACTACTTTCTTTTGAAGTGAAGAAACAAGGTTACTGTTCTAATATCCTAGAAAGGCCATCATAGGGAAGGAAATGATTTATGACCGGGAGCCCTGGTGCCAATTTTTTTTTCCAGTTGGCTCAAGGACAGGGCCGGCTCCAGCTTTTTTGCCGCCCCAAGCGGTGACGAGAGAGGGGGAAAAAAAAGCCACGATCGGTGGCACTTCGGCAACTGCTCTCCCGCATCGCTTCATTCTTCAGTGGTAATTCGGCGGCTGGTCCTTCCCTCTGAGGGACCCGCCACCGAAGACTCAGACATGCCGCCCCCTTCCAAGTGCCGCCCCAAGCACCGGCTTGCTGCGCTGGTGCCTGGTGCCAGCCCTGCTCAAAGAGATCACACAGATTGCGGCTTTTCCTCCTGAGGAAATGAATCAAAATAGCTTCTGACAGCCTCCTGCATACATGATCTAGGCTCAGCCAGGCCAGAAGTAAGAATCAAGACTATGTGAGTTAGGTAATCAATTACAACCAGCTCAGCTGAAAATTGGGCTGAAATTAATGTGTCAAATTTTCAGTCATCATAAGATTTAAAAAAAGCTGAACCTGTAGATTTTTTGGGGGTGAGACAGCAAAATTCCCTTCCTTTTTAAATTTATTTGAAAACATTTTGCATTAAACAAATCTCTCATTTTGGGTATTTCACCCAATGATCCTGACAAGTATCCCCACTTTGAACTTTAGGGTACAAATGTAGGGCCTGCATGAAAACTTCTAAGCTTAACTACCAGCTTAGCTCTGGTCCCGCTGCCACCATTCCCACCCTGGGAAGCCTTGAGAAACCTTTCACCAATTCCCTGGTGAATACAGATCCAAACCCCTTGGATCTTAAAACAAGGAGAAATTAACTATTCCCCTCCTTCCTCCCACCAACTCCTGGTGAATCAAGATCCAAACCCCTTGGATCTTAAAACAAGGAAAAATCAATCAGGTTCTTAAAAAGAAGGCTTTTAATTAAAGAAAAAGGTAAAAATCATCTCTGTAAAATCAGTATGGAAATTAACCTTACAGGGTAATCAAACTTAAAGAGCTCAGAGGACTCCCCTCTAGTCTTAGGTTCAAAGTACAGCAAACAAAGATAAACACTCTAGTAAAAGGTACATTTACAAGTTGAGAAAACAAAGGAAAACTAACATGCCTTGCCTGGCTATTTACTTACAAGTTTGAAATAGGAGAGACTTGTTTAGAAAGATGTGAAGAACCTGGATTGATGTCTGGTCCCTCTCAGTCCCGAGAGCGAACGCCCTCTCAAAACAAAGAACACAAACAAAAAGCCTTCTCCCCCCCCAAAGATTTGAAAGTATCTTGTTCCCTTATTGGTCCTTTAGATCAGATGCCAGCCAGGTTACCTGAGCTTCTTAACCCTTTACAGGGAAAAGGATTTTGGAGTCGCTGGCCAAGAGGGATTTTATAGTACTGTACACAGGACAGCTGTTACCCTTCCCTTTATAGTTATGACACAAGCAATGAAAGAAAATTTGTGAGAGAATTGGAATTCAATTGGCAACTTTCATCAGTTTGGCAATGGATATTTGTTGGCTTTCAGTATTTCTCAGTGCTTGCCCATATGCTCAAAGTTCATACCCTGTTTTCTTTCAGTAAAGTATAATGCAGTTGAAAACTACCTTTCCCTTATATCTAAGGCAGATATTTTTAAAGATGCCTAAAGGGTGCTTAGTCATGGGTGTCTAAATCAGAGATTCACAGATTTTTAAGGCCATATCACCTAGTCTGGCCTGCAGAACACAGGCCAAATAACTTTACCCAGTAATTCCTGAATCACGTCCATACTTTCTG
This sequence comes from Malaclemys terrapin pileata, assembly GCF_027887155.1. Classification (NCBI taxonomy): domain Eukaryota; kingdom Metazoa; phylum Chordata; order Testudines; family Emydidae; genus Malaclemys; species Malaclemys terrapin. The sequence continues at coordinate 47,273,059 of NC_071506.1, read as the reverse complement.
TTTGAATTATAGCATATCTTTTAGAAACCATCCAGTTTTGACTTAAAGACTTAAAGTTATGGAGAATACACCACCTCCCTAGGTAAGTTGTTCCAATGGTTAATTACTCTTGCTGTTAAAAATTTGAGCCTTATTTCAGGCATTCCCCAAGGCCTCTTTGTATATCATTAATCATCAGAAGGTACCAAATCCTTGGTACCAAATTATTTTAGGTGCCTTTGAAAACTCTAGTCTACTGAAGGCATGAAAAACGCTGAGGCAGGATAACCGCATTTGCCTTGTGAAATATAAGCCTTGATCTTTTCCATGCTGTCCTCCAAAGTATTTTCTGCCCTGGAATTAGATAGAAAAAAGCATCAACAGCACTATACGATTTTCCTGTTATTTTAAAATGTTTTTAATGTTTGTAGTATTCAAAGAGCAAACGCTATAACCACATTGAGATCATCCTTCACTTCTCTTAACATGCTTAGTTCCTCAGTTTTTTGCACAGTGGAGCTGCTGCTGTGATCCACTTCCTGAATAAAAAAGAACTGTGATCTTCAAGGTGTGAAGTGTGGAACATTGAAGCTTCACACCAGCTGTTTTACCTGCTAACCACAGGCTCTGAAGCGATACACAGTATCTTTTCTTACCATGGCAGTAGTCAAGGTATTGGTTTCATTGCAGGGCAAATCTAAATCTACCTTTACAGTAGTAATATGGTAATTTACATTTTTTTAAATAAAAATATCCCAAACATATTCAAAACATGCAAGAAAATAAACATGAAGAGCCTTACGTTTTTTCTCACGCTTTCCTCCTAAAATGGTATTATCGATTACAAAGGCTGAATGTACTGGAAGTGCTTCTGTCATACGTCAGCCACAGCTGGGCTTATATTAACATTCATAGATTCCGAATCCTTGCACTTTGCTTTGATATTCCCCAGCATACCTCATTCTTCTTTCAGACAAAAGATATTTTATAAGCAGCAAAGTCATTTAAAACTATAGATGGACCCCCAAAAAACTCTGAATAAAAAATAACCCCAAATCTTGGATGTGCACATTTAAAACCCAAATTTTGCAAATGGCCCCTATCTTCATAATAGTATATACCAAAATCCCAGTTAGAAACATCACATCTGTTTAAAAACCTAGATTAAAAATGTGTAGTTTACACCATTTCTGTTTTAAAATACATAAATAAACGTGCTGATCTTCTTTATGTTAAGATTTTAAACTCAGTGCTAAAATTATTGGTAACTGCTTCTTTACTCCACAATTAAGAAAAGTTTGAAAGCTCTCAGTGGAAAGAGACACTGAACTTCCCATCAGGAGCTTCAGACTAATAATGTACAAAGAGGGCCTTGAAGAATACAAGTAACAATTGAATGCCTGGGAAAGCAGGGACTTTCAAAGGTTAAAAAAATGGCTATAGCCCTGATTCTGCATCATTGACATCAGTGGGAATTGCTATTGGCCTCAATGGGGGCAGAATCAAACCCACTTTGAAGGTGCGTGTGTCATCGGCTTTTTTCACCTCCGCAATAATACATTTGATATGTGGAAGTGGAGGAATTTAATAACCCTGCATCAAAGAAAACACCAGGGTGGGTTTATAGGTGAGAAAACAGCCCCTGTAACATGCACTTTCAAATTAACATATATTGCTGCTGCAGAGCAGTGTTTAGTCTGACTCCGGTCTGGAGCTAAATTCCTGTGATTAAGGTGCCTAAAGAGCTCTACCCAGATTTGATACTGAATTACTTATAGGACGAAGGAGACTAGCCTCACTGGGGAGTTGTGGTCTCCTAAGTCCTCGGATATGATGTAGTGAAAAAAGGCTTGTTAACAAGCCACATGCAGTGGCCAAGTTTCAGCCTTAATATTACTGCTATACAAAGTCCTGTAGCTTATACCTTTCAGTCTTGTGGTATAGTGTGTAAACAGGAATCCAGTACCCAAAACACCTCTCCCTGGTAAAATGGGTTGTTTTGTGACCTTAAGGTCCTCCAAGCTGACTTCTGTTGGAACATTACTTCGCCTGGGACTTTAGAGACCTTCTAAGATTACTTCCTTTGTAATTTACTGAACATTTGGTCCATGATTTTCAAAACTGGGTGTCAATAGTTAGGCTCCTAAATCCACATTTAAGCACATAAATAAGGGGCCTTACAGTCAAAAGTGCTGAGTGCCTATTTTGTCTAAATATAAATATTAAAGCCTAGCTTTCAGCACATATTTTTGAAAATCTTTGGTGCCCATTTTAAAACAGCCTCTGCTGTCTTTTTAAATAAATTATAGACCTGATTATGCCACCTTTGCACACATTTTCTGGCTCTGCAGATAGTCTCACTGACCCCTGTGAGACAGGACTACTCAGAGTAAAGGACTGCTCAGTGTGAGTAAGGCTGGCAGAATAAGCCCTTCATAGTGCAGATAGCTATCTAGGATTATATTTATATTTTCAGAATACATAGTGTACATTCATGGTTGCTTGTATTTCTTTTTCTAGACATAATAAAGACATAGCTAAATAGCATATTGTGGAAGATTATTGTAGGAAGATTTCTATTTATTTTTAGTAGTGTGTACAGTGATTTAATGCATCTCACACAGAAATGCCTTAGGAAAGTAATTGGGGAATCTCTAAAATTGCCTCTTCGTAGGATACACTTATACTCTTTCTCCAGGTCATTAGGCTTTACCAGACGCGTATAAGAAAACAGGGCACTGTTACTTCATATCTAAGTGAAATGTTTTTATCTTTTAAAACAATTTTTCTCTCCTCTTCATTTTCAGTATTTATTGCATCACTAAGTTTACCAATTCAGTTGTCCTGGTTATTATTTTCTCATTCTTCTACTTCTACATAAATCCATTCTGGGATTTCAGACAAAGACAGACTGCCACAAGACAAACGCTCAAAGCTGGAATATGGCTAAAGGCAGTTCATCTACATTTTTCTGATACTATAAATCCCTATTTAGATCAAATGAAGAAAGGTCGGCGGAGCTGCTAATGAAGTCTGCCTCACTGCAGTCACTACTCATTGAAGACACAGCTAGAACAGCTATCTGTCTTCTGCATAACTTACTTCAGCAAGTTGGCTGGCAGCTAATATTTTCAATGATAAAGAAGGTGGAAAGGAAACTTTTTTCACTAGGCATGTGCCTTTATTTTTAAATTCATCTTTTCAGTTTCATGTTTCAGTTGTCTTTACTTACTCATTATTTTTTATTTTTCTATCATGCGCCTTGTTTTGTGTCTTTCACCTCAAAGTAGCTGTATTTGTTGAATGGTCCTGACACATGAATAAGTAATTGCTTTCAATAGTAATCATCTATCAAAAGTGAAACACGTCATGTATAACTGAGAGCTAGTCACTCTAGCAATGTGTCTTCAGAAGTGACAAGTATTACAGTTAACATGTTCCTAATGGATTGACTATATTTGGCATGCTCCTAAAAAGACTTGCTTTTATTTAAGCATTGTGCATTATTTATGCAGAAAAAAGCATGGAGTGAACTTTTCTAGAGTAAATTGTTCTTTGTGCTTTATTAACCCATTTTTTCCCCATCCTACAAATGAATAAATCTCACACTTAAAGAGGTCATGAAACTCCTAAGGGGAGAAAGGGTAGCTGGGTGATAGAGTTTTATCTGGAGGATAAACTTTACTGTATAATTTTATTCTGCCTTATTGGGCACATCTGACGGTGGCCAAAATCTTCTCTGCATGACTGTATGTATGCACCTTACGTCCTTGTTGTGGAAAAATAAATTCAAACTAAATTCATTCTTCCTAGGCAGAAGAGCTGCCAGCTGAGCATAAATGGAGATGTTCCTTTGCATCATGTAGAAAAGCATCTCTCAAACTGCATGATGCTGATGAGGGACAAAGGACCAGAATTTCAAAGGTATTTTTAGATGTTGAAAGTTGCAGGTGGACACCTTGTGGGAATTTAAACAGACCCTAAGTAGGTTAGGAACCTAACTCACATTGAAATCTTTCTCATGCAACATTTAGATTAACTTAATCTCAATCAGGTTGTGTTAAGTTTCGCACACATAAAATCTTTGGGTACACTAGAACCAATGGGTTGCACATATTTCTAGTAATTTGAGACCTGGTTCAATGATCATTGAAGTCATTGGGAACTCTTTCTTGAGTCTGCCACCCTTCCCTACCTACATTGGGTATGTTCCTTCATTAGTAGGACCAGAGAGACAGCTTTAATTGTTCTGAATGAGGATGAAACAATATTAGCAGAATTATTTTCAGGTAGATTGTGTATGAAAACCTGTCTTGACTTTTAATGTGATTAACTAGTTGAGGGATGATACAGGAAGCATTTTATTTTTTACATAGGTGTACAGTGGGGAACTTCTACCCAGCCCATCTCTAATGCAAGTTAAATTTCCCATTTAACCAACAGTCCATGAACTCTGCTCCCATGCAAGTCAATGAACGCTGTGCATATGAATTTTGGGTTCCTTAATATGAAATCCAGGAAAAGAGTGCTAGCAGAGAACAATGGCTGTCAAGTATCCTAGACACTGTGGAAAAAATTTTTAATAAGAAAAATATGTTTGCAGTATCTGGTATTTTTGCTGACATTTGCTGAAATGAACTAAATATTTGGACTAAAATATTTGGTTTTAGAAAAGCAGATATATGTAGCTTTTTTTTTTTTTTTTTGGATGCAGTGTTTTGTCTATCTGTCTTCAGAAAACACATTTCACCAGAACTATAGGTGAAGAATCTCCAGCTTGTTAGTCTCCAATCAATCCATTATAAATTACACAAACAAAGAACAGAATTGTCTTTTTCCATTTCGTTAATGGCCGAGACTAGAATGTACTCTTATATTTAGATATCATGGAAGGAATTGCAACTTTTAAAAACTGTTTCTTCCATTGTCAATTATAGTTTATAATACATGCTAAATGCACTAGGAAGGATAATATAACTATAGTGCACAACTTGAATAGCTAAAGGAACATAAAGTAATTCAAAAATCCTTTCTGCAGATTCTGTTCATTTTTCAATTTTTTCAGTATTAAAAATATTAATGTAAACATTTATATATGATTTGTGAACTATTTTTGGAAAAGTTTTTTATAGTCCAAAACATCCTAAAATGTGTTTTTAATTACCATGTATTTCTTTTAAAATGTTAGCCCTGGTAGGATTTTATTTAAGGTTTTAAAGATACATTTGGATCTCTAAACCGTCCTCTATTATGAAAGGACTCAATTACTGAAGAGTAACTGCACACAGAGAATATCATTAGCAAGTATTTGCAACAGAAATACAGAGATACCAATTACTGAATTTTGCAATGAAGCCAACAACGACAATGATCCAAATATGAAGTTAGAATTCCAGCTCTGATCACTAATGCTACACACTTTCATCATTGAGACAATAGACCCTTTTGCTTTTAGGGCTTGTAGTGGAGATGTTGAGAACATTTAAATGAGAGGCCTGCTCCTGCCCCCTTGGAATTAAATGGAAGTGGGATTGGGCACACAATCACTTTATGTAAAAAGTACTTTGAAGCCTTCCCATCCACTTTCCTGCCATTAGCTCTCAATCCTCTGAAGAATTAACTAACCTGAGAAGAATGTGTCTGATCTGGCTTCTGCCTACCAGAGCATGGCACTTACTGGTAAAAGAGGGTGGAGGACAGGAACATAAGAACGGCCATACTGGGTCACACCAAAAGTCTATCTAGCCCAGTATGCTGTCTTCCCACAGTGGCCAATGCCAATTAACAGCCAAAAAGTTCAGCCATGCCTATTCCTCGGGCTTCTAAAAGTAGCTAGTTCACACTAGCTATTAGTGGGTGAAATCCTGGCTTCAAAGAAGTCTATGGGAATTTTGCCAATATGTCAATGGGACCAGGATTTCATGGCTATGTCCCTGCAATGCTCATCACCATAGTGTGAGAGCACTGAACAGCTATAGTAGATCTGCATGATAATGCACAATGGACTTAGAAGAGGCATCTGCTCTTTGCCCTTTCTAGGTTTTAGAAGGCTGTCACATTCTGGGGTGCAATTCAGGCCAGGGACATAACCTCTGGGCACCGCATTTTAAAAAATATGTGGAGAAATTGGAAAGGGTCCAGAGAAGAGCAACAAGAATGATTAAAGGTTTTGAGAACATGACCTATGAAGGAAGGCTGAAAGAATTGGGTTTGTTTAGTTTGGAAAAGAGAAGACATGATAGCAGTTTTCAGGTATTTAAAAGGGTGTCATAAGGAGGAGGGAGAAAACTTGTTCACCTTAGCCTCTAAGGATAGAACCAGAAGCAATGGGTTTAAACTGCAGCAAGGGAGGTCTAGGTTGGACATTAGGAAAAAGTTCCTAACTGTCAGGGTGGTTAAACACTGGAATAAATTGCCTAGGGAGGTTGTGGAATCTCCATCTCTGGAGATATTTAAGAGTAGGTTAGATAAATGTCTATCAGGGATGGTCTAGACAGTATTTGGTCCTGCCATGCGGGCAGGGGACTGGACTCGATGACCTCTCGAGGTCCCTTCCAGTCCTAAAATCTATGAAACCTGTCCTGTATCCCTGAGTGCCTCAAAATGCTCTGCTGCTGTGGTTCCCTTGTCTAGACACTTCCAGCCAGCAGACAAGCATGCAATATTCTGAGTCTGTGTGCTATGCAGCCCTGGTTCAGCACTCTGACTCCAGCAGCCTGCCTATAACACAACAGTCTCACAGCAGTCTCTATCACCCAGTTACTTTATGCAGGGATGACCCCAATGCACACCCAGTTCTGAATTTTCCCTGAACCACATGCTGTGCAATGTCCAGCCATCTCCTGGACCATTCAGAGGGGTATTAAGGTTGGTTTGTTTCTTTAAAGATACAAATCCAAAAGCTTGCCATATTAATTGGAGTTAACATTCACTTTAAAACAAACACAGCACTGGGTTGGTTTAACTGAAAAGTAAAACAAACGTATTAACAAAAGGAGGTAAGATTTGAAGTGAGTTCAAGTATAAAGGATAGTATTAGAAATGGCAAAAAAAGCAAAAAAAAAAGTGAAAAACGTTTTCTAGAAGCTAAGATTTGACAAAACAAGCTACAACCTTTGTTCAAGGTAGTTTGCTTACCAATCTACCCTCCAGCAAGATGGTTGACCATCCTTCTCATCAGGATCTCCCACAAAGTCCAAAATGCATGGTTCCTTTGTCGTCTAAGGTGAAAGATAAGTTGGGGTTCTCTGCCCTTCATAATCCAGTCAACCTTTGAAATGGATTCTTTTGAAGGTTACCCCCAAAGTAAATTCATTCAAACTGTGAGGAAGGCAACATGGAGTCTCCTGGTGACGGAAGTTTCAGGCTGTTTCCCCCCCCCCCATTGGTGCTTGCTTTAAAATGCAAATTGAACTGCAATCTCCTCCTCTGCTGTGATGGTCCTGTTTATCTCCCTGTAACTAAATTCCCATTGTCTCTTAAAGTACTTTGGAAATACCTTCCAGGGGGCAGAACCACATCATGCATGGCAGACATACTTTGATAACATATTTTCCCATGTGATTGTAATTTTGAATTTGTCCTCTATACATACACCACACAATAATATTAAAGAGCAGGATGTTATTAGCTTTCTATAAATATCTGACATGTCATATCTGCCTCTCTTTAATGTTGGTGGCCAAAACCATTGTGGTGTGTGTAACTAATATGACTCACATTTAAAGCACCGTTCCTCTTCCTGCTTCCCAGGAAACCACTTTTCAACACATTTTCTTTACCTATTTTTTCTTAATATTTTCTTTGAAATGGCATCAAAGTGAAATTTAATCAAATAGACTAGATGGAGTGAAGCAATATTGAACACTGACCCAGTTCTACTCTATGTATTTTCTTAAATGAGAAACATTTAACAGGAAAAATACTAAAAGTATTGTAGGACCAATGTACTATTTCCTCATGGAAAACCTCATAAAGAACTCCTTTCGATTGAAAATTAAATAAGTTTTCTACTCTTGTGTGCCACCATATGGGCTTTCTGAATGGGAAAGTTCTCTTAATGAAGCCATTTGCTTGATGGCCATCTGTCTGCATATATGACAGTTCAGAAACAGCACAACTTTTTTGCAATAGGGATTTAATTTTCATATTTATTCTTGTTAATAGTTAAGAAGTGGATCCAGATAACGTCAGGAACACTTTGAAAACTTTCTTTAAAAAATGTGGATGCATTACCAGTAGAGGAAAACAAATGCTGGGCTTTTTGATAATATTAAAATGACATTTGAATAGTGACATAATAAAATGAAAACTGTTATTTATATTAAATCAAACAGTAGCACAGGTTTAGCTTAACTTCTTGCATGCAGTGAAACCAGTGGTTCAGTGATTTATCTGTATACTACTAAACTATAGTTATAGCTATAAAAGTATCTCCCTTTGGGTCTTAGGTAAACTGTCATTTTAGGTATAGGAAAACAAAGGGAAATATGATGCCTTTGAGACATGCATGAAGCTTCTCTTGGTAACAACCAGTGTTATACATGCAAAAAAAGGGCTATATATGTTGCAGAATGAGATAATTTATTTTGACTGGAATATCAGTCTTGCCTTCTAAAGACCAGTTTCTGATACTCTTACTCACTCAGTAATTCCTATCCATAGACTAAGGTGTTATTAGTGTAAGTAAGGCTGGTAGAATTTGGTCTTTTTTTCCCAAACCTGGAACACTTATATTAGATTCCTACATCCTACATATAAGTGAGGTTCTAATGGTCCTGAGCACCTGCAACTTCTACTAAGTTCAGTAAAATTTATGGGCAACTAAATAGGAATTTAGGAGCCTCACATTAGGGATGCTTTGTTTAAAAACTTGGCCATGAAATATATTCGGAAATAGTTTGTTTTAAAGTTCTTAACTCTTGTAAGAATCTGAGGTTTTTCTCACATGTAAGTTACTAGCTTTTTTGTTTAGTATAAACAAAAAGAAAAATAGCTGCTTGTATTTCCAGACATTAAATAATGCTCTGTCAACTTGGATTCTCAATAAAAAAATCTTTTTGATGGCTTTGTAGATAAGACCCTTGTGCTTTAACTCAAGAAACTGAATAATCAATTGTTTCAATGGGCCTGCTGCTCACATTTGTCTTTTCCAGGGGAAAAGTGATTAGACTTATTTTTCACTCAGAGAGAACAAAATGGATTTCACTGTATGGAGCTGTGTAGGCGGTTGACTTTCCTTTGTAGAAAGATCTTTGACAAGATAGTAGAAAGTAGAAAAGTGTGATTTAATTTTTCTTTTAATAAAAATGTCAAGTTTGGCCATCTTATCAATGCTTTGTATGGGTTGAGGCTAAATTGCCCAACATAAGGTGACTGTTTTCATGCCCTTTTAATTTGTGGTTATGATCAACATTGGGGAAAGGGCATTTTTTAATGTCACTTCTAGAAGGATTGACTCCAAATAAACTCCCACAAGGGATGCCATAGCATCAACCAAACAATTTTTCAACAGTGCTGTGATAATCTTCCTTTGTGGTAATAGTTCTAGGAAGAATGTAGTTCAGGGTGGTGGAAACATTGCTCTGAAGGTAGCATCATTTAATAAAATTTCTGCCTTAGTCTCTAACCCCCTTGCTCAAGCATATCTGGAGTTACCCAATCTAGTTTGCTCAGGTGTAAAATGCTGACATTTCAGTGAATCCTTGCTATTGTGTAAATGAGGCTGAGGTGGGGCAGTTACATAAGTGAATTTAGTTTAATTGTCACTGTAATCAGGTGGACTCACCCCTGCAGCACCTCCTGCTGGTGGCCTCAGCAATTAACTCACCAGCATCCAGAGCACCCTCTGCAGGCCAGGTGTCCTGCCTGTCGTTGCCCCCCCCCCCCCCCCCATGTCCCTCCTGGACCCCGGTGCCCTTGGCTTGGGTGCTGCCCCCCTAGTAGTACCCCACTCTCTCTCTGGGTCTCCCCACCCAGGGGAACCCCCACCCCCTATCCCAATGTCACCTCAGTCATGGCTACTTCCAGTCACCATCTAGCCCCCGCGCCCTGGGGCAGACTGCAGTCTATCAGCCAATCATCACAGGCAACAAGGGGTTTGGACTGGCTGCCTTTACCCACCCTCAGGTTGCCCCTCTGCAACCCCAATACCTATATGGGCCTAGGACTAGGACCAGGCCCTGCAGCCTGGGGAGTTGCTGGCCTAGGGCTTCCCAGCCCCCAAGGCCTTTCCCCAGCCCTGCCTTACTCTAGGTCCCAGGTGAGCTCCCTGCAGTCAGGCCTGTCTCTCTTTGTTGTCAGAGGGAGACTCCTCTGCTTCTGGCTACCCTGGCCTTCTTATAAGGCTGAGTTGCTCAGCTGGGGCATGGCCCCAGCTGCAGCCATTTCCCCAATCAGCCAGGGTTTTGCTCCTTTACAGCCCCAGCCCTCTGCAGGGCTTTTCCAACCTCTTCAGGGCTGGAGTGAGCATTCACCCTGCTACAGTCACAGTTTGGGCAGACAACCCAGGGCACAAAGCTTACAAGAAACATGAGCTAAAAACCCAAGAAATTTGCAAAATAACCATCAGGCTACAGACAAGAGTCTGTGGAGAGCTTTTGGCAGGCTTCTCTCTCTCATTCCTAACTCAGGCTGCACAGAGAATGGTCCTAGAAAGACCTCTCTGTGCCAGAGTGGAAAGGACTTTAAAGACACAGTGGTTATACCAGCATACTGAGATTGCATACACTATCACTAAGCAATAATCTAAAAACCTCTCCTAAACTGCTACAGTCATTATCATGATTCAGAATAAGCTTTCTTTCCATGTATAATTAAGAGTGCTACTGTTCACTTTTGGGCATTCATTAAACAGAGGTCTTTCTTGAACCACTGTGTTCCTGAATGCTACAATTTACAGATGCAGCTTTCATGACAAAGGAGAAGACAAGTAAAACATAATTCCTAGCACTGACATGTCCCCAAATTGCAAGTTATATGTTTAGCAATCACCATGTGTTTCTGGAGGTTTTTTGTTTTTCTTTACCTGATACATGTGGCTTTTCACAAGTTCTGTCTTTGACAAGCCAAGAGGAACATGTGGGGGGTGGGTGGGTTGGGGAAGAGAACACCTCGACATTACCGGGTTAACGGGGAGGAGGGGTATTTTCACATTTAAACTTAAAAGTCACACTTCTGATTGAAATTTTTGCAACTACTACTGCTTTGTTATCCAAGATTATCAATGAAAGGGAAAAGAAAAAATATTTTTGCTCCACATTCCCCAGTTTGTTTACTTTGCACATTTGATAATATTTGATTTTTCATGAAAATGATCCTTATGCAGAGGAGCTAGCCCAAGGCCTACAAACCAGTTACGCAGACCAGTAATAACGACCTTTAAAATGTCTGCTGATGGTATGAATGTATGTTAATCCTGAGGTTTGTTCTTGTTATTTATGAATGTTTGCAATCAGATTTTATATAAATACTACAGTATTCCGTAGAAATAACCTTAAGCCCGGAGGTGTGGCAAAGTCATTTTCTACTGCTGGAAAGTCCCTTAGATAACCTGCCTCCAGTGAAATACTACTAGCTTAAATTTAGCTTTAAGTAGTGCTGGGGCTGGGCAGATGAGAATCAGAGAGCTATAATCAGCTTCCTGTCAGCTCCTCCCTACATTTAAATTTAATTTGTGGGCATTTTTTCTTGAGAGTGTCCCTCGAAGATTCAAATTCTGTTCAGACTTACTTTCCTGTTTGTATCCTTCCTGCTTGGCACAAACAACTAAATGCTTTCTCTCGGGGCGAGTCAGAAGAAGCCAGGGTTGTGATTACTTAAATAGTGGGTGTGCATACAAAAATGCTAGTCTTTAACTTAGTTTATTTTTATATCTCTTGCAAATGTCATATTTGGAAGGGATACCCACAGAAACCACATACAGAGTTCATGATCTGAAACCATAATTCTCTTTTACTGTAAATGGCTTCATGTGCTTACACTGAGAGGAGCTGAAACTGAATGAATCCCAAACAGGTCTCCAGACATTTTCTGAATAATAACCTTTGTTCTACTGGTCTAAAAGTAATAAATGACAAAACTATGCAGAATGTGTGAAAGTCATCCAAGTTGGGAGGGCCAGTACCAAGCTGTTTGTCCTACCTGTGGGCTATTTGGGAGGACGGCGAGATGAACCTGGAGAGAAGCAACCAAGTGGGGTGCTTTGTAGCCCAGCAAGCAACCCACAGAGTTCGTTGATGAGTCTTAAAAGATGAGCATGCCACTGGGGATGAGCTGAGGACAGACAAGGATATTGGGTTCAACGCTCCAGTAGCACATACTCCTCACATAAGGGCTTGGAGCCCATATGATGTAATAGCAGCTGTAGAACGGTGTTGTTCCACTTCCACAATTGCCAATGAATTCCCAGCACAAAGCTCAGTTTTTCATGCTTCTGCATGGTGGGTTCTGGGTAGCGAGTGTGACGGGTTCCCCTGGGGTGCCATCTGGAACCGGGGTACTACTGAGCCCACCTGACCCACCAGCCTGGGCTCCCTTTACACTGTACTACTGTGACAGGCCTTCAAGCCCCCTCCAGCAGACCTACAGGTAGGGACATACCCAGCTGCAGCTACATGCAGACGCTAAGATCAGCTCTGCATGGAAAGGCTTTGGGTGAGGAACTGCCCAGCTACTCAAGTGCACACACCCCTCTGGAGGGTAAACCCAAAATTATACCATCTTGCACTGCACAAGGAACTGTACAACCTAAGCTCATGAATTTTGTCCCCACCCTCAATGTGGAGAGGAATATACACAGCTTTCTGCCCCAAGTTATGACTCCCACACACACACTGGTTTTAGACAAAGCAAAAATAAATTTATTAACAACAAAAGATAGATTTTAAGTGGTTATAAGGGATAGCAAACAGATCAAAGCAGGTTACCTAGCAAATAAACAAAAACGCAATCTAAGCTTAATATACTAAAGAGATTGGATATAAGAAGTGTTCCCTCTAATTTTTAACATCCCTGAGCAGAATGAATTTTGTTATGTGCACTAATATGGAGGTGATGTGTGGCGCATAACCTTCATATTGGTGCACATAGCAAAATTCATGTAGTGGGGGTGGGGCCAAGGGGGAGTGTGGGAGGGGTTCAGGGCTGGAGAAGAGGGTTGGAGTCAAGGGGGGGGGTGAGGGCTCTGGCTGGGGGTGCACTCTCTAGGGTGGCGCTAGGGATGAAGGGTTCGGGGTGCGGGAGGGAGCTCAAGGCTGGGACAGAGGGTTGGGTGCAGGGGGTGAGGGCTCCAGCAAGGGGTGCGCGCTCTGGGGTGGGGCCAGGGATGAGGGGTTTGGGGTGCCGGCTGCGCTGGGGCTGTGGTTGGGAGAGAGGACTCCCTCCAGCCCTCTCTTCTCACAGCAGCTTGGGGCTGGGGGAGAGGCGCCTCTCCCTGGCTGCGGCAGCTCTGGTGGGGTGGGGCTGGGCTGGGCCGAGGAGGGGCTCCTCTCCCCGGCAGCTCTGGTGGACCTAGGTCAGAGGAGCGGCTCCTCTACCCCGGCTGCTGCAAGTCCAGAGCTAGTCTGCACTGAGGCCAGTGGGGAGGGGCGGCCTTCTCTGCCATGACAGGTCTGCGCTGGGGGAGAGGCATTTTTCCCTGCTACAGCCCTGAGCCTCTGCGCAGGGCTTAATAGGCATCTGCACAGCTTAGAGGGAATTTAGGATATGAGTAGAAAATTCTCACCCTAAATGATGATTTAAGCCAGTTGTAGGCTCTTAAGGGGCAAGTTGCACTTGATTGCAGCTTAAAACCCCATGTATTCCTTTCACAGGCTAGAAATCCCTCTTGCCTGGGTCCAGCACTTCCCCCTAGTTCAGTCCTTGTTCCTCAGGTGTTTCCAAGAGTCTCCTTTGGGAGGGGAGTCAATGAAGAATCACAATGATGTCACTCCCCTGTCTTAAATAGCTTTTGCATACGGCGGGAACCCTTTGTCTCCAAGCTTGGTTCCCACGCCTTTCAGTGGAAAAATACTGGTATTCCAAGATGAACCAGGTGATCTGGTCACATGTCCCCCACAGTGTCATAGCAGCCATGAGTCAGAGGCTGTTTGTAGCATCCTCAGGAAGGCTCCCCGGTGGGAGATTAGCTTCTTCTAAGACATATTGTTCTCCCTAATGGCCCTTCCCAGCCAGCCGTCTAGACCAGGGGTAGGCAACCTATGGCACGCGTGCCAAAGGCGGCATGCGAGCTGATTTTCAGTGGCACTCACACTGCCCGGCTCCTGGCCTCCGGTCCGGGGGGAGGGGGAGCTCTGCATTTTAATTTAATTTTAAATGAAGCTTCTTAAACATTTTAAAAACCTTGTTACATACATACAACATACAACCTTACATACAACAATAGTTTAGTTATATATTATAGACTTATAGAAAGAGACCTTCTAAAAACATTAAAATAAATTACTGGCATGCAAAACCTTAAATTGGAATGAATAAATGAAGACTCAGCACACCACTTCTGAAAGGTTGCCGACCCCTGGTCTAGACTGACAGTCTTTTGCCTAGTGGGCATTCCCCAGGTGTAAACACATTTGTAATAAATACATAGACAATATTCCTAACTTCAGATACCAAAATGATACATGCATGCAAGTAGGATAATCATTTTCAGTAAATCATAACCTTTTCAATGATATCTCCCATGCCTGAGCTTGCACAAAATACATCATAATTATGCCATACTCATATCATAACAATATTACTATGAAGAAAATGGGACATAGTGTCACAGTGAGTTCTACCTAATATGAACCTCTTCTCAGCAAAATAAAGGTATGTCTTTACAAAAGCTGTAAGAAGAATTGTGTGGCCAACTGTGGTGTTTTAGTGAATGTGTAGCATAAGTTAAGGTTGAACTGTGTTTATAACTAATAATTTAAGTATTTGAATTGTTCTCCATTCGTGGATCCTCATTTGGGATCATTGGAACAATCTACAACAATCTTCTCACAAACTACTTGGAATGATTATCTGTGTCTGCATCTTTGTGATGCAAACACATAGGATGGTTGAGCTCCTTTTTAGGAATAAAGTCAGGATCTCTTACTGATCTACCAGAAATCTGCTCTCCAAGGCTCAGTGACTGACTCCTTCTGTCTATGGTGCTCTTTTCATGCAAAATGGAAGGAACCACATCTGTGAACTCTGTGCTACTAAACCTGAGAGTCAGTTTTTATGCAATTAATATATTAAAGGGTGTAGAAGATCACAGCCTTACTTCACATTGGAGAATAGTGATTCAGACATGAATATGCTATTACCTTATGAGGTCTGAACAAAATCACAGATAAAAATATAAACTAAATGAATAAATCAAGAAGAGAACAAATCATGTTTCAGGAACTTAAACACTCCTTTGATCTGTGTCATGTACAGTGGGATCTATTTTCTACACAGTTTAGGACAGGGCTTCTTATTTCACAGAATTTCATCCCTTCCTCTCCATTGTATAATCTTGCTTTCAACTGTTCCAGCCTGAAGTCTCTCAACAGCTGAAACCAATACTTTAATATGGGTGTGCCCTTGCAAAGCCTAATTAGTTTGTAAAATGTCTCAGAGAGTGGATCAATCGAGTAATTAATAACTTACTAGCTCCAGGCAGCATACTTTGTCCCTGTTAACCCAACCAAACAGGTGAGGTTATAAACAAGTTTAGTTATAAACAGCAAAGGAATTTGTACTTTTTTTATTTACTCCCTTCTTCTTGTCTGAGGCTTGTCACTACAGTCAGGCTTTGCTGTTGCTAGCAGGGAGCCTGATGATGATGCCTTTGTTTTGTTTGGAGAGTATATTAGAGACAGATGATGAAAAATACCACGAAATTTCGTGAACTGAAGAAGCAGATGAACATCATGTTGGTGCTTCCCCATGGAAATGCTGATATTTAGAGAGCTTTCAGTGTAATAAATGTAGGAAAGAAGAAAATCCCTTAGTAAGACACCAAAATGCTTAAAACTGAAAAATAAACAACTGTGGCTGGTCACATGAGGGATGGGGTTTGTTACCCACAAGCAAGAGTTACTGAGTCAGGGGGAAAAAATGAGAGAGCATAAAAAGACAGAGATCTTTCTGTGCATCTCAGAGGAAGCCAGAGGACAGCCTTTCTGTGACCCTGGTTTGCTGAAGTAGCTACTAGTGTGTGGAAGATATTGCCCACTTAACGTTAATGTACAGCTTACTCCTTGCCATTGGCATGGTTCACAATTGCATGTATAGTTGCGTTTGAGAAGTCAACATTCACTCATAGTTACCACACAGTGTTAACTGAGATACTGCTATTGTATTAATTTAGATGGACCAAGAGTATTAACATAACCCAGTCACTGTCCATTATTAAACAGTGTTAAACAAAGTCTGGGGGTTGGTATACCTCAGCCTGCTTAGTACCGTGGCAAACACATCATTAAAAACCTCTTTAACCTTTTATTAAAGATAAAGGAAAAGAAGGAAACATAGTTAACGCATTTGAAATATAAAGTATTTATTAAGGTTTGAATTTTAACGTCCCCTTTTCCTTTCCCTTTCCCTTTAGCTGGAGAAAACTTTTGGAAGGTTTTAACAGTCTTTGGAGGGTGTTAAGCATGCTAATAACTGTCCTTTTGGGGGAAAAGAGAAGAAGTTAGTGGAGATGGGCTGGAGCTGTTGTTATTAAAATCCAATCCCATTTCCTAGACGACCAAACAAGACACACACACACACAGAAAAGATCAGCAAAGATAGAAAATTCAGCTTCTGTCTCTGGTGTTGACTCTAATTTTCAACCACAGGCCCAGCACATTTTCTCAGCCACCCAGAGACCTGGCAAACTTGTGTCAGCATCAGGCTGTTTAGGGCATTGCTTTCAGCTGGGCTCTCTGATCACAGGCTTATAGCAATGTTGCAAAATATATAGTCTTGGCCATCTAAGCCAGACTATTATTACAGAGAAGGATGAAGGAGAGAGAGAAAAAGGAAATAAGGTAGGAAAGAAAAAGGACATTTTGGGGGAGGGGAGGATGGAAAACAAAGTATCACTTTCCAGGTCGTGTTTGGGAGTAGCAGTCATGATGGTGAAGCTCGCTCCAATAACCAATTTTTCTCCCAAAGTCTCTTTCTTTAAGGAACCCAAAAAGGAGCAATGGGTGGAATAGCCCATCCTCTCATTATTTCGTCTACCAATTGGGCCTAGATTTGACACACCAAATTTGGTTTACTGATCTCTGGTTCCACCCTTGTTTACCAAGCAAGTCCTTGACACAGTCCTTGAGTTATGTCAGTAGGCCTTTTTGTTCAGTATCTGTCTCCCTTTCATAACTTTTCCCATCACCATTTGTTATTGTAGGTAATTGTGACCTTTTATAAACTTCCCCTCACTTTTTACTGTTGAGCTCATAATTAGGGTAAATGTGTAGGCCCAATTATCACAGGACCACAGTTTTTCCTTGTTGATAGAATAATTAACTAGTTTTTCTCAGATAGTACCGTGTGGTATGTTTGAATCAAACTTGACTTCTAATGGTGAGTTGTGTTTGTCTATTTATATTTGATTCATCCCATCTTGTGTCTTATCTCTTACCATCTGTGCAATGGATTTAATCCTGATTTACACTTTTTTGTTTTCCTGCCCATCTGGCCGCAGAGTCTTTTGTGTTACTATTTTATTTTCCTTTGTATTACGTTGTTTGTTTGCTTTGGTTATTTTGCTTACGCTATTAGAATATGAGATTAGGTCATAAGGATAATACTTAAACTTTAAATATATATCTTTAAATATAAATATAAATGCCTTTAAATATATTAGGGCACTATCTCTTTCTCTGTGTTTGCTACCTTTATTTTTTTCTTAATATAATTAGAAAAACATGCATCATTTTAAAAAGCCAAAAGAAAGAGAGTGCTCACTGGCTTTTGTCCAATGCCAAAGACTTGTTGCTTATATAAAAGTATCCTGACTGCTTGGGAAGAATACTGCTGTGAGGTCATCATGTGTATTCCTATAAGACTCCGAATTGTCCTGCTAATGCTGTTGCTACCCAACTGGGGTCTGGCAAGCCAGCTAGTAAAACTTCCTGTTAGTGTTCTTCCTAATTATTTCTTCTGACAAGAATGTGCCTCCCAGTCAGATATGCTTTAACACAGTTTGGACCTGATGCTGATCACACAAGGTACATCAATGTAACTTCACTGACTTCAGATAATGTGATTTTAGAAATTCCTAAATCTGGTCATATTTGTTTGAATGAAGATAATTCCAGTAGAATCACTGGTATGAGGTCAGATCCCTGAGATTTAGGATGGTGATGATGATATTTGGGAAATTAATATAATCTCTTGAAGCTTTTAAACATTATTGTCACCGTATGGATGTTTGATACTGGGGCTGGATGTAGCTCATTCTGTGGTAAGCAACAATTTTTAATGGTCACTAAAAGTCAAAGATTCTTGGAAGTCCCATACTTGGTGATCTAATCCATAGAGAGGCTTCTAAAAAGTTATATTGTAAATATATATCGAGTAGAGGACAATAGAACAGCCGGTTCTCAGTCTATGAATCATGGTTTGGTTTAAAATCTTCACTGCTTGCCTTAGGAATAATACATAATAACACATAATTAAGTTCTCAATGTGGAAACTGCAGAAAATGTCTCTGAAAATCCAGATGGTTGACTGGAAAAGAAAGCTTTACAGGACATACCTGAAAATGGCTGCTCAGCCCAACCCACAAGACTATCAAGTGTACCCTCAAAGAGAGCTCCAACCATCCAAATAACACAGATGGTCTTTGTCAGGCATCTTATGTTAAGAAGAGTGGAAAGAACATTCTATCAGGCAGAGAAAAGGATTGTGTGCTGCCTTCCTGGAACCATGACACAAAATGTGACTGCAAGAGTTGGATAGGCTTCTGAAGTGAGTGGTTCAGACTTTCTGGTGGTGGTGCATATTGGCAATAATAACACTGCTTCATGTTATATCTCATAGTGTATAGATAGAATAATAGAATCGTAGGACTGGAAAGGACCTCGAGAGGTCATCTAGTCCAGTCCCCTGCACTCATGGCAGGAAATGATGATGATTTAATAGAACTCAGAAGGGTATTGAAGGAAAGAAATGTCTTCTCTGAGATCCTTCCTGTCCTATGAGTGAAATAAGACAGAAGATTCTGGAAGTGAACCACTGGCTAGCTAAGGGGTGTAAGGTAGAGGAGTTTGGTTTGTGAACACTCACCCACCTTCAGTGGGGAGAGGGGATGAATGGGGCAACAAAAGGGGAGGATGAAAATGGGGGACAAATAAGTACATTCATTTAGCACAAAACCAAGATGTCAAGAACAAAATTAAACAAAACACAAAGAGAAGTGAAGAAAAATTATTCTTTAATTATCTATACAATAATGCTAGGAGTCTGTGTAATAAACGAGGAATTGTTCATTTACGAATATAAATTAGACAATTTACTGACACCTGCTGGGAAGATTAAAATCATTGATGATAACCTATTTAGGAAGGATTGAGTGGTTAAAATGCGAGGGAGAGTGGTGCTTATGGATCAGTGTTCTGGCAGATAAAGCATAAGATGAGGTACTAGCTGGTGTCTGCAAGAGATTACCAAATTACATCAGAGACCAGAATGACTGGCTCCTTAAGCCCCTATTTACAATGTGCAGGGGGGAAAAAATTGTGTTACCCTGGGGGATTTGTGAGTGACACATGCTGGAGGGCTCATGCTGCCAATACTAAAACATCTTTGGGATTTTTAAAAAAATTATACATTACACTTTCCTAACTCAAAAAGTGTTGCATTCATCACAGGGGGAATTCTATATATGATCTGATCTTGCCAGATAAAGGGGAATTGATTAGAGAAGTATAAGCTAGTGGTCACTTAGGTGTAAGTGATCATGTCTTGATTACATTTTTTATGTGAAGATAAAGACCCAACCAGTAAAATATATACTTGGTGCTTTCAAGAGCCAGTTTCACAAAGCTGAAAATAATTGTGAGCCAAATCAGCTGGAAGAAAGAATTTAAACAGAAAAATGTTAATGATAATTGGAAGCTATTTAAGAGCATTTTACTAGATGCCCCCAAAGCCACAATCTCACAATTATAAAATAAGGCTATACTGGATAAAAAAATAAAGGCTGATTGAGAGGGGTAGGGAAAGCAGCAATTAAAAATACAAATAACAAATGGGGGAAAGGTGAAGTTCGTAGCAAGTTCTTCAGTCTTGTTTTTTGTTTCATCTCCTTCCTCTGAAGCATCCGGTATGGCCACAGCTGGAGATGGAATATTGAATGGGGTGGGCTAGGACCCTGAGTTGGCACCAAGCATTCTTTCTCTCAGGTACTTGGCTGACTGGTTTTGCTCACGTGTTCAGTGTTTAATTGATTGCCACATGTGGAGTCAGGAAGGAATCTTCCCCCAGATTAGATTGGCAGTGATTTAGGGGTGGGGTTTTTTTTTGCCTTCCTCTGCAGGGTGTGAGTGTGGATGACTTGCAAGGATTATCTAGCTATATCTTACTTAATCAATTCCCTGCCATTGCAGGGGCCTCAGGCACTGGTGCACCTTGGCCCCTCCTAGTCTCTGCCTATGGCACATAATTGTCTAGTCTCCTGGGGTTATACTACTTGGGTCCAATTTCTGTTGTTGGGTTTAGTATGCAAGTGCTGGGTGGTGTTGGTGGCCTGTGATATACAGGAGGTCAGACTAGATGAGCCAGTGGTCCTTTCTGACCTTAAAGTTTATGGCTCTAAATGAGCAGCAAAAGACTGTAGAAACTTTATAAGGGAAACAAAAAACAGAGGAGAGATATGGGCATCCTAGTTGTAGGACATTAAGAAGAATTTAAGTATATCAGTAACAAAAGAAACCCTAACAATGGCATTTAGTCCATAACTTAATGAAAATGGTAGAATTGCCAATAATATCGCAGAAAAATACAGAAGTGTTAAATAAATATTTTTGTTCTTTATTTGGGAAAAAGACAGATGACTTATTCATATCAGATGATGATGATGATTTATGATGGTGAAATACTTCCCATTGCAACAGTAACCAAGGATCAGAGTGGTAGCCGTGTTAGTCTGTATCAGCAAAATAACGAGGAGTCATTGTGGCACCTTAGAGACTAACACATTTATTTGGGCATAAGCTTTCGTGGGCTAGAACCCACTTCATCAGATGCATGGAGTAGAAAATTCAGGAGCAGGTATAAATACATGAAAGGATGGGAGTTGCCTTACCAAGAGTGAGGTCAGTCTAACGAGACAATTCAATTAACAGCAGGATACCAAGGGAGGAAAAATAACTTTTGAAGTGGTAATGAGAGTGGCCCATTTCAGATAGTTGACAAGAAGGTATGAGCAACGGTAGGGGGAAATTAGTATTGGGGAAATTAGGTTTAGGTTTTGTAATGACCCAGCCACTCCCAGTCTTTATTCAGGCCTAATCTGATGGTGTCCAGTTTGCAAATTAATTCCAGTTCTGCAGTTTCACGTTGGAGTCTGTTTTTGAAGTTTTGTTGTTGAAGAATTGCCACGTTTAGGTCTGTTATTGAGTGACCAAAGAGATTGAAGTGTTCTCCTACTGGCTTTTGAATGTTATGATTCCTGATGTCAGATTTGTGTCCATTTATGCTCTTGCATAGAGACTGTCTGGTTTGGCCAACGTACATGGCAGAGGGGCATTGCTGGCACATGATGGCATAGATCACATCGGTAGATGTGCAGGTGAACGAGCCCCTGATGGTGTGGCTGATGTGGTTAGGTCCTATGATGGTGTCCCTTGAATAGATATGTGGACAGAGTTCGCACCAGGGTTTGTTTCAGGGTTTGGTTCCTGGGTTGGTGTTTTTGTTGTGTGGTGTGTAGTTGCTGGTGAGTATTTGCTTCAGGTTGGGGGGCTGTCTGTAAGTGAGAACTGGCCTGTCTCCCAACATCTGTCAGAGTGAGGGATCGTCCTTCAGGATAGGTTGTAGATCCTTGATGATGTGCTGGAGAGGTTGTAGTTGGGGGCTGTAGGTGATGGCTAGTGGCGTTCTGTTACTTTCTTTGTTGGGCCTGTCTTGTAGTAGGTGACTTCTGGGTACCCTTCTGACTCTGTCAATCTGTTTCTTCACTTCACCAGGTGGCTACTGTAGTTTTAAGAACGCTTGATAGAGATCCTGTAGGTGTTTATCTTTGTCTGAGGGATCGGAGCAAATGCAGTTGTATCTTAGAGCTTGGCTGTAGACAATGGATCGTGTGACATGGTCTGGATGAAAACTGGAGGCATGTAGGTAAGTATAGCAGTCAGTAGGTTTCCGGTATAAGGTGGTGTTTGGACCTCTTGTGTGGACTTGTCCAGGCTGAGGTTGATGGTGGGGTGGAAATTGTTGAAATCTTGGTGGAATTCCTCAAGGGCCTCCTTCCCATGGGTCCAGATGATGAAGATGTCATCAATGTAGCGCAAGTAGAGTGGGGCATAAGGGGATGAGAGCTGAGGAAGCATTGTTCTAAGTCAGCCATAAAAATGTTGGCATACTGTGGGGCCATGCGGTTACCCATAGCAGTCCCGCTGACTTGAAGGTATAAATTGTCTCCAAATCTGAAATAGTTGTGGGTGAGGACAAAGTCACAAAGTTCAGCCACCAGGTTTGCTGTGATGGTATCGGGGATGCTATTCCTGATGGATTGTAGTCCATCTTTGTGTGGAATATTTGTGTAGAGAGCTTCTACATCCATAGTGGCTAGGATGGTGTTTTCTGGAAGATCACCAAAGGATTGTAGTTTCCTCAGGAAGTCAGTGGTTCTCGAAGATAGGTGGGAGTGCTGGTAGAGTAGGGCCTGAGGAGAGAGTCTACATAGCCAGATAATCCTGCTGTCAGGGTGCCAATGCCTGAGATGATGGGGCATCCAGGATTCCCAGGTTTATGGATTTTGGGTAGCAGATAGAATACCCCTGGTCGGGGCTCTAGGAGTGTGTCAGTGTAGATTTGTTCCTGTGCTTCTTTAGGGAGTTTCTTGAGCAGATGGTGTAGTTTCTTTTGGTAATCCTCAGTGGGGTAAGAGAGTAATGGGCTGTAGAATGTGGTGGTCAGAGAGCTGTCTAGCAGCCTCTTGTTCATATTCCAACCTATTCATGATGATTACAGCACCTCCTTTGTCAGCCTTTTTTATTATGATGTCAGAGTTGTTTCTGAGGCTGTGGATCACGTTGTGGTCTGCACGGAAGTTGTTAAATATCTGTAAATCAGCAGGTCCAGATAACTTGTATCCAAGCATTCTAAAAGAGCTGGCTGAGTAGCTCTCTAGACCATTAATGTTGATTTCATGTATAATAAGTCTTGGAACATTGGGGAAGATCCTAAAGTTAATATTGTGCTGATATATAGAAAGGATAAATGGGATGGCCCTAGTAATTATAGGTCTGTCAGATGATATGGGTAGATGATTGGCTATCTGAAAGTTCTGAAAAAAAAATGGAACAAAAAATTGATTTGATCTGAACCAAAACTTTTTCTTTTTTTTTTTTTTGAAATTTTCAGTAAAGTGAAAAAGTCAACAGACTTCATTTTGGGTCAAGTGAAATGTTTTATTTGATCTGAAATGAAACATTTAGTTTCCAGGCATTTTTAACCTTATCTATATAAAAAAGCAAAGGAAATGAAGGATTAGAATCACAAAAGCCCTGAAACAGGAGGAGCCCTCCACCCCGCTCCAATACCTAATAGACTAAGGGTGAAAACACTCATCTGGGCGACCTAGCTTCAAATCTTTGTTCTGGAGTAAGGACTTGAACCCCCATATGCATCCCAGGTAAGGGCACACGCCACCAGGCCATAGGGTGGGAGTTTGCTCAATTGCTCCTGTTGAAGTCTTCCATTTTGTATACAAAATATTTGAAGTCATTGGGCCACAAAGAGCACATAGGCATGACTATATGGCATGGTGTTCAGAGCACTCACCAAGGCAATAAAAAACCCAAATTCATGTCCTTGCTCCAATGAATATCTAGGTAATTAACCACTGAAACAACTTACCATGACTTGTGATAGGTTCTCCATCACTGGAAATTTTTTAAATCAAGATTGGATGTTTTTCTGAAAGATACAATCTAATTCTACCATACTATTGAACTTGAAGTAGGAATTAATTCAGTGAAGTCCTATGGCCTGTATTATGAAGCAGGTCAGAGTAGATGATCATAGAGCTCCCTCCTGACCATAAAATGAGTTAAACTCTGAATGAAACTATTAATCTATTTCATTAGATGAATGTCAGCAGAAATGAAAGGAAGCTCATTATATACAAGTATTGTCTTTTCCAAGTTTGAGTCGAAAAAAATAGTGCCAGATATTCAGGAAATTGCATGTATCCTCTAATAGCGGAATCTTTAATTATATACAGATCTTTAATTATACCACAGGAGTCTAGCAGTGGGAGCAACTATGTAATTCCATAAAACTACACATCTATATTTCAAGACCAAAGGTCTTAGACCAGTGAACTAGCTGCTAGTGTACTGGAGGTGAGTGAAAGATACCAGTTGTACTATTTCAAGTTATACAGGTTTCACGGTCATGCATACGACTGGATGTTCAGATGTGATCTCAAGGTTTTGAGCCAAGGTATTCACCATGGTCAATATATTATATATAGACGTTTAATAAATCCTGCTAAACATAAGGCCATCTCTTATAAAATGGCAGTTTTCCAATCGCATAGATTACTTCTGAAGATATTATAAGCTTTTTAGTAAATTGGTTGCAAATCATTTTGATGTTTAGAGTGCTGAATATCTGGACAGTGACGTGTACTAAAGAGACAGAAACTGGTGTGATAGCATCTGTAGTCATGGAAAAGATCTCAGTAAGGAATGGTCCAATATTGAAATATAAAATGCACATTTGGGACTCTTTCAACCTGTTCATTGAGAGCTAGCAAACAGAGAGGTGAAATCCATTGAAAAAGTTATTCAGTACGAAACATATATGGAATTTTATTTTGAAAGTATTCCAAGGTATGTCATCAACCAAGCAACAAAAACATTTTGAAACTAAAATCCTTAAGCAATGGAGAAGCAAAAAAAAAATATTGTAAACAGTAGAAAATTCCTGTTAAACACCTGCGATAGTTGGGTAAAGGAGGAAGTACTCAAAGGCAGTTCATTTCTCTCCTCCCATCTTCCCTGCGTCAGTGGAGCAAGAATGCAATCTCATACTAATGAGAGCACTTGGTTGATAGACTGGCTACTCCCATGTCTTGTGCATCAGGGGACAGTCTGTTAGTGTGAGACCCACAGCACAAATGCATAGTGAATTGTGTGGTAGACTCTAAGCAGGGCACACACTTCACCTTTTAGAAAGCAGCAATAGCATGCATTACAGCCTGCATTCCCCATGGGCTCTCCCACTCTTCTCAACAGTGGTAGATGGCTCTGGGAACCAACACACATCTAGCACCATTCTGGTTCCTCCTAATCCCACAACTCCTAGTAGTAAGGAAAGGATTTCACCATAGATGCTAGAAAAATATATGTTAAGAGTCCAGCAGGAGGAAACACAAACATGACACAGAATTGTCAGGTAAACACAAAAAATAGTGAAATCTGTGAATCTTGAAAGTAGTACTCATACAAGGCACAAAGTAGATCCTAGGTTAGTATTTTTCACTGTCATCACTTCTAGGGAGTGCAGATGGAAATTTCCTGTAAATTGTAAACAGATTTGAAGTTGGGTGCATTATACATTTAGCTCATAAAAGAGTAACTTGCAGCCTATAATGCACATTCATACTTCGTAGCTTTCACACAAATAAGATGATGTATTTTTTAAATGTTTGTGTTCTTTGAAAGAAGGAGTTGAGTGATGGTAATCAGCAATGATTTTTATAATTATATAAATGTTATTTTAACAAGAAAAGAAACATATTTGTTTAAGCCTTCATATAATTTTTACAAACTTTACTAATAATTATGACTGTCTTCTGTAATCTCTAGCACAATCTAACATTCTAGGAAGATGCAGAAACTATGGGGACTGGCAATTTTAAACATCAAAAAGACATAGAAAGCTAATTTTATGCTCATAGATTCCTCCAAACCCACTGTAGTAATCGCTCCAATTTCAAGTATATACTTCAGAGAGAGAGAGAAATTTAAAGGGAATCTTGTCATTTTAAAGGAAAAAATCAGCAACAATGAATCTTGTATGTACAAAACTAAATTTTGATAATCAAATAATATTTTTGTTTGCTGGTCTTAGCTCAGGTACCAGGGAACAGGTATTTATATCCCGAAACCCACCACCAACGACATAATTGGGACGAAATGAAAATCTTTTGAACAGTTTCTGCAGAGGCCACAGACTGAATGAAAAGAGATTGAATGCCCCTCCTGCTCATAAAAGTATTCCCTCAAGGTCAGAGTGCAGGCAGCTTGTAGAAGATCAGATTGCTTATACTATACATATTCTGAGGACACATGTCACTGGTGTCTGAGGCTGCCATTCTGGAACCTTTCACCTGCATACATCAGGACCCTAGTATTAAATGCCAGTCAGCCAGGTCACTAGAGGGTGTCCCTAGCCTCCACACCACAACAGTACAATGAACCACTCCCCTGACCAACAGCCTTCGTACTAAAGGCCTACAGCCCCACAATAGATACTCCCTAGGCTCCTGATTGGCTGGACAGACAGCATTCTTATTGGGTACCTGGACTATATAAAGATCACAACAGGAAGAGGAAGTTGTCTGAGCAAGAGGCCATTTGCCACTGGTTGCTGCCTAGACCCTACCTTGCTGCCCTGCTTTCTCACCTGAGCATACCTTGCCACTTAACCTAACCTCAAGTCCCTATAACACCAATCTGGCCCCTGGAATTGCATCGTCTCGCTACCGACCCTTGCAAGAACTTTGACCATTTCCCGAGACTGCCTCTAATATTGATTGACCTCCCAGCTAACCAGTCACACACATGCACTTGACCACTGCTGTGGTCTGTCCCTAGCCCTCCTTGGCCATGGGGCATTACAGTTTTCTCAGACCATTTTAGTCTCCTCCTAGGTCATCCTACCCCAACAGGGTATGGAACCCACAGATACAGCATCACAGGTGCCCCAAGGTGCGCTGAGCCTCCAGGAGCATATCATACACCTACAGGCAGAAAACAAAGCCTCACAAGTCACAATGCACCAGCTTCATGTGGATAACTACACCCTTCAGGAGCAGATCACAGACCTGCAAATGGAATGTTTTCCTCACATCACCTTCTGGACCCAAGCCCATGGTACCTTTATCAAACTTCTAGGACAGGACCTCTAGCAGGTTTTGTGAACCAGTGAAGGCTGTTTCTTGCTATGTATCAACACCTGCCAGACAGATCAAGCAAAGGGTCATCAGCCTTTTAACGGGTGAGGCCCTGGACTGGGTGTTCCCTCTGCTAGAGCAGGATTGTCCCACACTGGCCAGATGGGACACCTTCCCGAGGGCCTTTGTGACAATTTTAGGTGACCGTCATCAGGCTTGCACAGCAGAGGCAGCCCTACGGAGACTTGGAATCAGCCAGACCAGCTACACCAATTCCATCTTGGTATCAGCAAGGAAATAAAAGGTGAGCTTGCCCACATGGATCCTCCTGTGGGTCTTGCATTTATTGAGCTTTGCATCTGAATTTACACCCAACTTAGCAGCCACTTAAGAGGAGAGGGATTCCACCCTGTGTCCAGGGAGCACCTGCAACCCCTGCAAAAGCCCCTTCGCCATAGCCAATGCAGGTGGACTTGGTACAGACTCAGCTGGACCCTTTTGAACTGGAACACCACCAGTGAGAGAACTTGTGCTCTTGGTGTGGTGACGGAAGCCATGTGGTGTCCATCTATCCTGCCAAGTCCCCTCATCACATGGCTCCCGGAGATGACCTTGCCAGGCTTAATAAGGGGTTAAAATCTGGGAAAAACCAGAAAAAACCCACAGAGCCCCCTCCAGCAACCCATTCTGGGCACCTGTCCCAACACCTTGAAAATGTCCCCACACCTACATTTCCTGTTGGAACTCGGGCTTCCAGACTGGTACTTTCTCCTCAGAAGGCTGATTGACTCTGGGGCAGGTGATAACTTCATGGATGCTACCCTGGCTAAAGTATTTGATCTACTAGTTCAACCTAAGGCCACCCCTGATTTAGTCAAGACGGTCAACAGATTTCTGCTCACATCTGGGCCTTTCAGTCAAGAAATTACAGTTTTGGAGGTGATGGTTGGGTAGCACAAGGAGCTCCTCCAATAGAGCCTGGTCTGTTCTCCTTTTCCCTTTGATATTCAGAATCTCCTGGTTTGTGAACCAAGACCTGCATATTTCCTGATGTCAAAACACTGTGATATTTAACATTTGCCAGGCCAACTGTCTCCTGATTTCCAAGCTTGAGCCCCCAGAACCTCAAGTTGGACTCCTTGCCCAGGCTTCAGTCAGAGATGCTCAGGCAATAGAGGATTCCTTGCTTCTAGGATCAGGCAACACACTCCACCCAAAGTACCAAGAGTTTTCAGATGCATTCAAAAAACAAAATGCAGACGCACTGCCCCCTCAATGGGAACACTGATGTCCAAATGACTTACAGTCTGGAGCTAAGGTTTCATTCAGGTGAACATACTTCATACTGGAACCCGAGTTAGCCGCCCTTAAGGACTACATTCATGAGAATTTGGAGAAAGGTTTTATCCAGAAATCCACATCCACTGCTAGGGTTCCGATCCTCTTTGTGAAAAAGAAAGATGGCTCTGAGTATGGGCTATTTTACCCTAAATAAAATCATGTGAAATTGATACCCACTACCTCTGATCCCAGAGCTTCTGAATTGGGTAAGCACAACCTGGGAATTCCCCAAGTTAGACCTTAGAGGTATGTACAACCTACTCAGAATCTGATCAGAGGATGAATGGAAAATCACTTTTTGAACTTGGTATGGCTGCTTTGACTATCTAGTGATGTCTTTCACACTTACTAACATGCCTGCAACCATTCAGCATCTAATCAATGATTGCCTGCTCCCTAGGCCCTGCCTCATTGCTTTGCCTGACCCTATCTTGCCGCCTCACCTCCCTATCTCACTGACCTGGCCGTTTGGATTGTATATTCCAGCTACTGGCCCCTGCAGGAATTCTGACCACTGCCCTGGACTTCCTCTAATACTGATTGACCTCGCAGTTACTTGACCACCAGTGTGCTCTTGACCATTGCTCTGGACTGCCCCTAGCTCATCTTGGCCACTTGGCATTACAGCATCAATTGATTGCCAGTGACAATGTTTAGCTGTCGTCTGCACATAAGAAGGTAGACAAGCAAAAAATAAAGCGACTTTTAAAAATTCTTGTGTCGCTTTTTGGAATTTGTACCAAAGTTAATTGAGGTGCTAATTTAATATGTTCAGAACAAAGAATCTTTGTTCATCCATTGAGAAATGGCACTGAAGCTTTCATGCACCTGCCTTTGAACCATTGTTCCATTCAGGCCTACCCTCTGCTTGTTGCAGCACAATACAATGTTATTATGAATGTGCTTAAAATAATGACAACTAAATTAAGAACACATAACTGTGGAATAACAAAACGATTTTTCTGTCTTTAGGGAAAAAATCTGATTGAATTATAAAGGTCATATATTCTGGTCAAGTGCTAGATGGCTTCACTCTGAAAATTAGCTAATAGATCCACAAATAGAGATATTCACACAGAAAGATTAAAAAGAATAGGACATTTCACTAACCTGAATCCTGTTCCTCACTTACACCCACTCTTCTAGGAACCAGTTCTGCACAGTGCTCAGCACAATGGCTTTCATCCAGGAACACACACTTAATTGTAATCCCAATGTCTTAAATGAAGTCAATGGGAATTACATATATGATTAAATTAAACACATGCTGATGTGCATTTATTCACAGACAAATGTAAATAAAACAAAACAAAAAAGAACCACCAAACAAACAACACCCTTCCCCCTCTCCCCCACAAGTTACTCCAGGATTTTGATTGAAACAATTTCTTAGTTTGTTGTTATATTCAGCAGGTATGAACTTTTATTATAATGAGATTCTCTCTCGATAGCATATAATAAATAATCCAGACAGTTAAAAAAAATTAAACAAGAAAGAGGAGTAATTTGAAAAAAAAAATAATACTTTTATCCATCTTTTTTTCCCACCAGAAATTTCCTGAGGACTTCTAGTCATATTACCTATTATGTGATGTATTGCAGTGCCCTAGTGCTCTAAAATGTGACTCAAGGCACAAAAAACCCATCTCACACAACTTTCCTGAGCTGAAAGTGTGGTTGCAGTGGACTAAAAGGGGGCTGAGCGCCATGAAGCCATTGACTCATTGTGTGGTCTTGAGGCACTTATTTGACATCTGTGCCCCAGGTTTCTCATCTGTAAAACATGGATAATAATACCCACTTATCCCATAGGTTTGGTGGCAGGATTCACTAATTAATGCCTGTACAACACTTGAAACTTGTAAAACACTATTGGCTCAATCATGGCTTTACCATGAGCAGACGGGGAGGCAGACCGTGACTCCATGGGGAGCGATTGAGAAAGTACACTGCACCATGCCTATGTTTTGAACAGCATCCATTTCCTGGCACACTTATGCCCATATATTGGCTGGTGCTTTGTGGGGATGGAGCCAAGACATCATTCATTCCCCATCCTTTCCTACCCACATGTACAAGGGGAACATAGCAGCCCTAGAATCATAGAATCATAGAATATCAGGGTTGGAAAGGACCTCAGGAGGTCATCTAGTCCAACCCCCTGCTCAAAGCAAGATCAATCCCCAAATAAATCATCCCAGCCAGGGCTTTGTCGAGCCTGACCTTAAAAACCCCTAGGGAAGGTGATTCCACCACCTCCCTAGGTAACCCATTCCAGTGCTTCACCAACCTCCTAGTGAAAACATTTTTCCTAATATCCAACCTAAACCTCCCCCACTGCAACTTGAGACCATTAGTCTTTGTTCTGTCATCTGGTATCACTGAAAACAGTTTAGATCCATCCTCTTTGAAACCCCCTTTCAGGTAGTTGAAAGCAGCTAATAAAATCCCCCCTCATTCTTCTCTTCTGCAGACTAAATAATCCCAATAAATATTTCCCTCAGCCTCTCCTCATAGGTCATGTGCTCCAGCCCCCTAATCAGTTTTTGTTGCCCTCCACTGGACTCTTTCCAATTTTTCCACATCCTTCTTCTAGTGTGGGGCCAAAAACTGGACATAGTACTCCAGATGAAGCCTTACCAATGCCGAATAGAGGGGAACGATCATGTCCCTCGATCTGCTGGCAATGCTCCTACTTATACAGCCCAAAATGCTGTTAGCCTTCTTGGCAACAAAGGCACACTGTTGACTCATATCCAGCTTCTCATCCACTGTAACCCCTAGGTCCTTTTCTGCAGAACTGCTGCCTAGCCACTCGATCCCTAGTGTGTAACAGTGCATGGGATTCTTACGTCCTAAGTGAAGGACTCTGCACTTGTCCTTGTAGAACCTCATCAGGTTTCTTTTGGCCCAATCCTCCAATTTGTCTAGGTCCCTCTATATTCTATCCCTACTCTCTAGTGCAGGGGTCGGCAACGTTTGGCACGCGGCTCACCAGGGTAAGCACCCTGGTGGGCCGGGCCAGTTTATTTACCTGCTGACGCGGCCAGTTCGGCCGATCACGGCCCCCACTCACTGCGGTTCACCGTCCTGGGCCAATGGGGGCGGCGGGAAGCCGAGGCCAGCACATCCCTCGGCCCGCGCCGCTTCCCGCCGCCTCCATTGGCCCGGGACGCCGAACTGCGGCCAGTGGGGGCCGCGATCGGCCAACCCCCCTGCGTCAGCAGGTAAATAAACTGGCCCGGCCCACCAGGGTGCTTACCCTGGCCAGCCGCGTGCCGAACGTTGCCGACCCCTGCTCTAGTGTATCTACCACTCCCCTCAGTTTAGTGTCATCTGCAAACTTGCTGAGGGTGCAATCCACGCCATTCTCCAGATCATTAATGAAGATATTGAACAAAACTGGCCCCAGGACTGACCCTTGGGGCACTCCGTTTGATACTGGCTGCCAACTAGACACGGAGCCATTGATCACTACCTGTTGAATCCGATGATCTAGCCAGCTTTCTATCCACCTTATAGTCCATTCATCCAGTCCATACTTCTTTAACTTGCTTGCAAAAATACTGTGGGAGACCATGTCAAATGCTTTGCTAAAGTCAAGGAATAACGCGTCCATTGCTTTCCCCTCATCCACAGACCCAGTTATCTCCTCATAGAAGGCAATTAGGTTAGTCAGGCATGACTTGCTCTTGGTGAATCCGTGCTAAGTGTTTCTGACCACTTTCCTCTCCTCTAAGTGCTTCAGAATTGATTCCTTAAGGACCTGCTCCATGATTTTTCCAGGGATTGAGGTGAGGCTGACTGGCCTGTAGTTTCCCAGATCCTCCTTCTTCCCTTTTTTAAAGATGGGCACTACATTAGCCTTTTTCCAGTCATCTGGGACCTCCCCCGATCGCCATGAGTTTTCAAAGATAATGGCCAATGGCTCTGCAATCACATCCGCCAACTCCTTTAGCACCCTCGGATGCAATGCATCTAGGTGCTCATCTAGCTTTTCTAAATAGTCCCAAACCACTTCTTTCTCCAGAGAGGTCTGGTCACCTCCTCCCCATGCTGTGCTGCCCAGTGCAGCAGTCTGGGAGCTGACCTTGTTCATGAAGACAGAGACAAAAAAATCATTGAGTACATTAGCTTTTTTCACATCCTCGGTCACTAGGTTGCCTCCCTCATTCAGTAAGGGGCCCACACTTTCCTTGACTTTCTTCTTGTTGCTAACATACCTGAAGAAACCCTTCTTGTTACTCTTAACATCCCTTGCTAGCTGCAACTCCAAGTGTGATTTGGCCTTCCTGATTTCACTCCTGCATGCCTGACCAATATTTTTATACTCCTCCCTGGTCATTTGTCCAATCTTCCACTTCTTGTAAGCTTCTCTTTTCGTCCTGCAGCAGCTGTTCTGCCCCTGGTGCAGTTATCCACAGTATGTGCAGCCCATGCAGGGGAATAAGAGGGCATACGGTTCCTCTTTATTCCCCTGTCTGAGCTACAGTGGGCGCACAATCTTAGCCAAAATTTGGCCCTTATATATTCACTTCTATAGCACCACTCAAAATCCTAGGAGATTTTTGTGCCTCTTTCACTATAGAGCAGGTTGAATAGGTCTAAAACCTCATTCTGAAACAAAAGCACTGAATTTAATTTTAAATTATTTTATTTGTTATGGTGTAAATTTTTAAAAGTGACTCAGGCACTTAGGAACCTAAGTCTTACTGAAAGTCAACGTGGCATAAGCCCCTACCCCCAAGGATGAATGCCTGACCCCCAGTGAAGTCAATCGGCGTTTTACCACTGACTTCAGTGGGGCCAGAATTTCAATCCAAGTGCCTAAGTCACATTTGAAAATGATATTCAGGCTCCTAAGTCACTCGAACTATTATTGATGCCTGAGCCTATATCTTTAGATGTATTATTTTTCAAGAATATTCCTTTCCCTCATTTTTCAACAGCAAAAAAAGACACTCAAGTGCAAAGCTGAACTGAGCTGACAATCTGTCCCAATAAAAATGAAGGCAAAACTGAATCTTAGGATCAGGCTACAGACACACTTTTCAGCATGTAAATAACATGTCACTATATCGGCCAGATCAATAGTCCTCCCCGCCCCCCGCAATGCACCTACTCTGTTTCCCTCCCTACAACATTTTAGAATTTGAAATTAAAAGCATAAATCATATGTTGTAGCTTGGAGCTAACAAATGATTCAGTCTCTGAATGTTCTTTCAGAACTACAGCCAGGCAAAACTAATTCAGCACAGTTTCGCTGAAGTGCTTGGAGCAGTCTGCCTAAACAGCACAGACCTTCTTAATTTACAGAATGCTCACGTTGCCTCCAATGAGGATGAAAGTGACGGTGCCATTGAAGGTACCGAGTAACTTGACTCTCTCAAGCAGCAGTCAGTTCTGTTTGAAAACAACAAATCTCAGTCCTATAGAGTTAGGTCAGCTTAGATACCTTTGACCTCTTTGACCTTTGACCTGACAAAACATAATTGACAGCAAGAATTATTCCCTGTTTGTATAGCAATTGAATTTGATACACTGCCCTTGCCCTTGTGGGGATCTGGTTTCTATTACAGATCAAAGTTACAGTTAATGTTGGTAGGTCTAACTACCGTAGTCAGTTTCATGCCACTTTCATGCATGACCCAGTACTCATAGCATCCTAGGAAGCTGCTGTACCAGATCAGACCAGTGATCTGTCTAATCCACCATCCTCTCTCCAACAAAGGGTATTGCCAGCCTCTTTGTAGGAAAGTGCAAAAAAACTTGCAGTAGGCAGTCATGGAATAACCTGTCCACCAGGAAAGGTGCTTCCTAACCCCTATTAGAAATCTGGCTTATGTCTTCAATAATAAAAACTTATTTCTGTACTAGACACACAGTCATGATTATTTTTCTCATAGAAAAATGCCAGATATGATCTATATGTGGGATTTTCTTTCAAATTATGTTTCAAATTTTGTAGAAATTGAAAGGTATAAATAAAATTAAACTGAAAGCAGGAAGGGTAAAATAAAAGATTTCATAAAATAATGTTGACAGTATTTTGTCAGAAATATTAAAAGAAAGAAGGTGAACAACATATAATACAGATCAACAGATACAGTTCCAATGTCTGCAAGTACCATACTCTCGCTATATATATGTTCTTCGGCTGCTTTTAGGATATTGACTTCATGGTAGAGTTTGTTGAAAATACCCTATCAAAATACTTTTCAATGGAAAATTTTGGTCAAATGGAAATTTTCACAAACCAGTCTGTTCTCATAAAATAATTTCAGGTTTCATCAAAAAAGTTGAAAAAACATTTGGATTTTGGTTATCAAAATCTGGAAAAGATCAGTTTTCACTTTTTCAGTGGAAGCCTGAAAAAAAATCAAAGAGAAACATTAGTAAAAATTAGACCAAAATTTCATTTTAGCTGAAATTTTTCATGCGAGTTTTTAAAAAAGACATTTTCTACCCAGCCCTACTCCATTGTGGAAAGATCATTGAAGCCCACTCCCTAATCTTTTGTGGTTAGTTATTGGGAGCTTTTCTAGTTAAATGGACATTCTATGCATGTAACTTAAAAAAAAATCCAGATATTCATCTCCTCTTTAGGCTGAACCATGATAAGCAGAGCAGTCTGAAGATTGCAACAAATGGAAACAGAACAGAGCTAAAGGCAAAATAAATTAGTTGCTGCTGTGTCTTGTCAAACAGGGTCTATGCAGTCACCTGAATCAAGCATATCTTTCTTCTTTTTGAATATTAGTACTAAGGTCACTAAGTTCTTGCTAGGTGGTGGTGTTCCTCTGTTCCTCTTGTTGTTCTGTGTACACATCTTGGATGGATTTGCTCACATGTTAATATTTTTCAATTTGTTAAGCCATTAACTGACAGTCTGGAATATGGCTGATAACACTGCCTATTACTAAGGTTGTGTGACACTTTCATCGTAAGACCCTGTTTCAGTTGCTTATAATTTTGCTAAACTTTACCATGTGGGCTGAAATTTTACAAGCTCATTGTCTGCCTCGAAGTGAATGTTTTTGTAAAATTTCAGCCAAAATGAGGCAGCCATTTTCAAGAATGAGGCTAAGGGAAAATATTGTTAGTCCATGTTAAAAAAATCTTGAGACCTTTTCGTTGAACAGCTCTAACACCCCCATACTTTGGATCAAGAACTTGAAATTTGGCAGGGTGTGGACTTTGTGTCAGGAATGTGCCTTTTGCCATCCCTGTGAAGATCCACTCAAATGTGGCCATATTATAAGCCTTTGAAAAAATGCAGTTTGCATATCCTCAGTGGAGGCGTGCTACACTTAATAGCTAAAATCTCTGAAGATTCCATCCTCACTGAATATGCTTGAACCGCTCACAGCTCCTACATGTTGCTGGGCTGCACGTGTGCCATTTCCACAGAACAACTGAGCATTCCTTATCCCCTCACAATTCATAGTGCTGACCAAACTGCGAATGCATGTTCCTCACAGAGTGACTGAGCATACTCCATCTCAGGGCTACACAGACAAAGCTGGACATTCCTTGTGATGGCTGCTTCCAGAAGCTCTGGGCTAGGGTGGGGCTGGGCACTGGACCTGAGAGCAGGGAGACTCTCTCTCCTGTGCTCTCAATCCGCCCTCCCATGCTGGTACACAAGCAGAGTGGAGAAGAAAACTGTCTGATTCAAATGCAGAGGGGACAAGAGCCAGACCAAGAGGGAGGGAAAGTGGTTGATTGGGATAAGGAGTCCAGTGAGACTGGTACTGGCACAGAGAAGTCTTCAGTGCAGGGCTGGCTCCATGGTTTTTGCTGCCCCAGGTGGCGGGGGGGGGGGGGGAAATAAAAAGCCGTGATCATGATTGGCTCCACTGCGCCGCTTTCTTCTTCGGCGGCAATTCGGCGGCAGGTCCTTCCATCTGAGAGGGAGTGAAGGATCCGCTGCTGAATTGCCGCCGAAGAGCCCGACGTGCTGCCCCTTCTGCTTGGCCTTCCCAAGCACCTGCTTGTCTCCTCAATACATAAACCGCAAGGGGTACTTTTCAATGGTGCTGCAAGAACTTGTGGATCACAAGAGACGTTTCACCAACATCAACGTGGGCTGGCCAGGAAGGGTTCATGACACTCGCGTCTTCAGGAACATTAATCTGTTAAAACGGCTGCAGCAAGGGACTTACTTCCCGGACCAGAAAATATCCGTTGGGGATGTTGAAATGCCTATAGTTATCCTTGGGGACCCAGCCTACCTTTTAATGCCATGGCTCATGAAGCCATACATAGGCAGCCTGGACAGGAGTCAGGAGCTGTTCAACTACAGGCTGAGCAAGTGCAGAATGGTGGTAGAATGTGCATGTGGCCGTTTAAAAGGTCATTGGCGCTTCTTACTGACTTGCTCAGACCTCAGCCAAACCAATATCCCCATTGTTATTGCTGCTTGCTGTGTGCTCCACAATCTCTGTGAGAGTAAGGGGGAGACCTTTATGGCGGGGTGGGAGGCTGAGGCAAATCACCTGGCTGCTGATTACATGCAGCCAGACACCAGGGTGATTAGAAGATCACACCAGGAAGCGCTGCACATCAGAGAAGCTTTGAAAACCAGTTTCATGACTGGCCAGGCTACAGTGTGAAAGTTCTGTTTGTTGAAAACCCGCCCCTTTGATTGACTCATTCCCTGTAAGCAAACCACCCTCCCACCTTAAATCACAGCTTGCTTTTAAAGGAAATAAAGTCACTATTGTTTAAAAATCATGTATTCTTTATTAATTGATTATAAACATAGGGAGAGAACCGACAAGGTAACCTGGGTGAGGTTTGGGAGGATAGGAGGGAAGTAAAAGGCCACTGAAAAAATTCAATATAATGACAGCCTTTTGGTTGGGCTGTCCACTGGGGTGGAGTGGGAGGGTGAACGGAGCCTCCCCCCCCCCCCCGCGTTCTTACACGTCTCGGTGAGGAGGATATGGAACATGTGAGGGGGGAGGGAGATTATACAGCGGCTGCAGCGGCAGTCTGTTATCCTGCTGCCGTTCCTGAAGCTCCACCAGACTCTGGAGCATGTCCGTTTGATCACGCAGCAGCCCCAGCGTTGCAGCCTGCCACCTCTCATCTCGAGCGTCCCTCATGACCTCATGTTCACTGGCATCTTTCCTGTATTTAGATACCATGTCCTTCCACTCATTCAAATGAGCTCTTTCATTGTGGGTGCATTCCATTATTTCCGCGAACATCTCGTCTCACGTCCTCTTTCTCCACTGCCTTATCTGAGATAGCCTTTGGGACAGAGGAGGGAGGCTTGAAAAATTTGCAGCTGCTGGAGGGAGGGTTGAAAAAAAGGAGAGAAGTTTTTAAAATGATACATTTTACAGAACAATGCTTATACTCTTTCATGGTGAACAACACTCTTCACATTACATAGCACATGTGATTTCAGTACAAGGTCGCATTTTCCGTCTTAATATTGAGTGCCTGTGGCTTTGGTGTTAGAGATCACACAGACTCAGGTCCAGGCAACAGAATTCAGCTTGCATGGGGCCATGGTAAGCCATTGTCTTTCAGCTTCTGCGCCCTCCTTTCCCACATACCAAGCAAAGCCCATTGACTGCTGCAGTTTTCCTGTTAGCCTTCAGCAGCAGAAAACAAACTAACCCCCCCATCCAATTCTCTAGGATGATCGCTTTATCCCTCCCCCCACCGCGTGGCTGGTATCAGGGAAGATCCTTGCAGAAACCAAACTAATCCCCCGCCCCCCCTCCCGCCATGAATTATCTGGGATGATCGGTGTACCCCTCCCCCCACCGCGTGGCTGGTATCAGGGAAGATCCCTGCTAGCCAAACGCGAAAAGCTCAGGGCCAATTCCCCCCCCCACTGCACTTGGCTAACTGCAGGGAAGGATTTCTTTTCAGCCACAGGCAAACAGCCCAGTAGGAACGGCCACCTCTGTCCCCTTAATTACATTCCCGTATTTCAACCAGGTTACCATGAGCGATATCACTCTCCTGAGGATTACACAGTGAGATAAAAAAAGGATGTTGCTTGAATGCCAGCAAACACTGGGACCATACGCTGCCAGGCTTTGTCATGCAATGATACCAGATTACTTGCTGCAAGCATGGCGTGGTCAAGTATTCTACCATGGAGGACAGAATAAGGCTGCACTGCCCAGAAACCTTGTGGCAAGGCTTTTGGAGTACCTCCAGGAGAGCTTCATGGAGATGTCCCTGGAGGATTTCCGCTCCATCCCCAGACACATTAACAGACTTTTCCAGTAGCTGTACTGGCCGCGAATGCATCCAAAGTCCTCAGAGCAAAGTAATCATTAAAAAACGCTTGCTTTTAAAACAAGTTTTATAATTTAAAAGGTAAACTCACCTGAGGTCCCTTCCATTGGGTCATGGTCTGGGATACAGGCTTGGGAGGGTTGGGAGGGTACTTCAGTCAGGCTGAGAAAAAGATTCTGGCTGTTGGAGAGAACGGAGTGTGTGGGGTCCCATGCGGAGCGGATAAAGCACACGACTATTGTGGTTGCAAGCTGAATCCGAATTCTGTTTATTGCAAGCTTTCTTTTATAGTTTTTCTCAACATTACATAACACAATTAGGCTATAATTACACATCTACGGATTGGACAAGAAGGAGAATCATGTGTTTATCACATGTATAGCCCCACACCGATTGGTTCAACCGTTCCTTACATAAGGCCATGATTTATTACCTTGTTTACCTCATTTTATATAATCCCTAGACCACCAGGGGGCCTTACATAAGGCCATGATTTATTACCTTGTTTACCTCATCTTATATAATTCCTAGACCACCAGGGGGGCCTTACATAAGGCCATGATTTATTACCTTGCAAGTGTCCCATCGTGACCCTTACCTCCTCATGGAACTTTCCATTAGGTTGGTGTAGGGATGATACATCCCCACAGGAGTGCTGTGTGCTCTCCGCAAGCTCGTCCTCCTCCTCCTTCTCCCCATCCGCAGAATCCTCAGGTGTAGCTGATGAGATTACCCTCGCCTTGGAATCCATGGTCAGAGATGGAGTAGTGGTGGCGGCCCCCCCTAGAATTGCATGCAGCTCGGCGTAGAAGTGGCATGTCCGCGGCTCTGACCCGGAGCAACCGTTTGCCTTCTTTGTTTTTTGATAGGCTTGTCTGAGCTCCTTGACTTTCACACGGCACTGATCTGAGTCCCTATTGTGGCCTCTCTCCATCATGCCCTTGGAGATTTTTTCAAAAGTTTTGGCATTTCGTCTTTTCGAACGAAGTTCTGCTAGCACTGAATCCTCTCCCCATATAGCGATCAGATCCAGTACTTCCCATATGGTCCATGCTGGTGCTCTTTTTCGATTATCAGCCTGCATGGTTACCTGTGCTGATGAGCTCTCTGTGGTCACCTGTGCTCTCCACGCTGGGCAAACAGGAAATGAAATTCAAATGTTCGTGGGGCTTTTCCTGTCTACCTGGCCAGTGCATCCGAGTTCAGATTGCTGTCCACAATGGTGCACTGTGGGATAGCTCCCGGAGGCCAATACCATCGAATTGCGGCCACACTAACCCTAATTCGAAATGACAATATCGATTTTGGCGCTACTCTGCTCGTCGGGGTGGAGTACAGAAATCGATTTTAAGAGCCCTTTATTTCGAAATAAATGGCTTCGTTGTGTGGATGGGTGCAGGATTAATTTGATTTAACGCTGCTAAATCCGAATTAAAGTCATAGTGTAGACCAGGCCTTTGCAACCTTAATTAAGTTCCTTTAGCGTAGTTGCTTTTGTATAAGATCTACATAGTGTGCTTTTGACCTGGAATGCAAAAATGACTATGCAGCATTATTTTATGAATGCTCTGTAAAGAAATTTGTCATGAACTACAATTTCCAATCTTATATTGCCAATCTGTCTGATTAATGATTACTAGAGCCACTGGAATATAAGAACCGAAGTTGGCTATTTTGGTTTTCAGTTATGCCTCTTCTCCAGCAAAATTCACTTGACTTGACCCAAACTGAATAATACAGAGGTGCATGAAAATGAAAACTTATTGGGGAGGAAAAACTTACTAACACTTTTTCTGCATCTCCTGAAAGATTTGGTATAAGTAAGATGCAAAGGGTTCATGTTGGTTTTTATTTGATATGAACTGTTTTTTCCCATCCCTAGTTTTAATTTAATTTAATTTAATTTTATTTTATTTTATTTGAAAGAAATAGGTGAATTTCAGAGACCACAGTATTTAAAATGAATCAGAATTAATGTGAAATTTTGTTTTGCTCATAAATCTTCTCTTGAATGAGATGCCTTTCTAGAATATAGGTAGGTTTAAGGATAAAGCTTGGGCAAATTGGGGGCTTTATTTTGTTTTGTGGCATGTGAGTTTTTCTTCTTTTTTCCCCCATATACTGATAGGGTGACCAGATGTCCTGATTTTTATAGGGACAGTCCCGATTTTGGGGTCTTTTTTATAGGCTCCTATTACCCCCCACCCCTGTCCCGATTTTTCCCATTTGCTGTCTGGTCACCCTATATACTGAAAATA
The DNA here is from genome assembly GCF_027887155.1 of Malaclemys terrapin pileata. Taxonomy (NCBI): domain Eukaryota; kingdom Metazoa; phylum Chordata; order Testudines; family Emydidae; genus Malaclemys; species Malaclemys terrapin. The sequence continues at coordinate 47,231,908 of NC_071506.1, read as the reverse complement.
ATTGAAGTCAATCGCATTGGTCTGCCAGGGTAGTTTCACAAAACTGGTATTTTAGAGTAATGATAATGCATAAAAAATAACGAAGGATAATTATCTCAGATCCATTAGGAATAGCTATGTACCTAGAGAGAGATTTTATGAACAGGCATTCCTGTCTTTATCAGATGCTCATATGATTTCTACTCCTTTTATATGATCTCATTGAAGGATTAAGTTGGAATGAAAATGGGGGTAGGGGGAAATGTAATTTAAGCCTATACAAGGGAATCAATTTAAAATATGGAAAGTTCATGAATCAATAGTATTAAAACAGTTATTGGATTTAAATATTAATAGGATGGGAGGAATTGATGGACTGGAACCAAAGCTACTTAAAAGTGGAGCACATAGCTAAACCATTAGCTTGAAATAAGAAATCTAATTTTCTTACAACTAATATATCTATAAATTGGAAATAAGCTGTTGTGACTGCAATCCATAAAAGTTGAGACTAACATCTCTCTTCTGTTATATTTAACTCAGTGAGTGCCACATAAAATTCACACTCAGAGACCACACCTCTTCCTAGGTCCTTTTTGTGCCTTGGTAAACTTCAGCAGAAGAAAGAAAAGACCTTTTGAATGATCTACTATCCATAAAGTATTTATAGATACATCACTGTTTCCACCCTCACACTGCTATCTGTCGGCCTGGATCTGTATTACAGAAGTCAACCTTTGCCATAGACCTCACAAATGGAGCAAAAATGTATTTAAAAGATAGACTGTAAAAGTTCCAAAGAATCCAATGCAGCAGGTAAAAATCATGCATTCTTGCAAACCCTGAAATAAAGTTTATAGATACTGATATTCAGAATCAACTGTACATTTGAAAATAATTAATACATGTTTACATAACTATCTTTACTATTTATCTGGTGTTTCAATCATTTTTAATCGGGGATTTTATGTTTATAAAAGAGCTCTGTTAAATATTAATATTAAACTCCATAAAATACACAAAAATGAACACCCACAAGTTATGGTAAGCTTAGGAAATGCTGAATACAGTCAAAGCCATATATTGGAGATTAACCCTCATACTCCACCACGTGGAAACAAAAAACATTCATACAAACATTCAATGAAGTTACCTGCATTGCTCTCAATCTTTTTGTAACACTTGCAGCTCTGCATTAAGATAATAACTATAATCAAATCTCATGCTTCAGAGCTTTAACTGGTCACTTGCAGGGATCAGGAAGGACTATTTTTCTGCAATGCACAATTGGCTAGATAGTTTATGGGTCCTTCCCTTCCCCCACCTTCTTCTGAATCACCAGGGGTTGGCCATAGCTGAAGACAGGACACCAGATGGGGGTGGATCAGTGCTCTGAGGTCATATAGAGAATCATTTTTCTAGATACCTGGCTGGTGTGTCTTGCTCATGTGCTCAGGGTAATACTGATCACCAGATTTGGATTCCGAAATGAATTTCCCCCATCGTGAAGAATGCAGGGAAGTTGGCCTATGTGTGGGGGTTGGTCACTTTCCTATGTGGCATGGGGAATGGTTTGCCTGCTGGAATCATCTAGGCATATCTCACCAAATCAAAATTCCCTGCCATTGCAGGGACCTCGAGCATTGGTGGCAGTTTGGTCTCTCCTTTTCTCTGCCTGAGGCACAAAACACTTTAATCTCCTGATGACTGAAATGCTTTTGTCTAACTAATGTCTTTGGGCTTAATATAGGGGTATCTGGGTGAAATTTAATGGACTGTGATATGCAGGGGGTCAGACTAGATGGTCTGATGCGCCCTTGAGGCTTTAAACACTATGAAATTACATTAGGGGAAAATGTGACCCATTCCATCTTTGCAGTAGTGTTTCAAAGATCTCATGTTGTTGTGTAGTGTTATAATAAATACTGTGAGTGTTACAATATGGGATGTGCTAGAAACAGATGGTTATCAGACACCATGGTGAAGGCTGTAGTAGTAAGAATCTGAACAGAAGGAAAATTTCACTGGGGATCCCCTGGATGTTTTCTTTGGGGTTTTTTGCAAGAGTTTGCACCCCAGAATTTTGTTTCAATTTTGGAATTAAAATGATCCCAAAAAAATATATATATAGACACTGATTTATGTTGAAATCATAAACTTCACCATGAAGTGGTCCTACATCACAAAAGAGACCTACCTTCCCTTGAATGTTCCATGTTTCAGACTGAACCTATTACAAGAGTGTTCACATGCAAACCTTTAATAGACAAGATGCCAGTAGATGGTGCTTGAGAATATGTAGCATAGTTCCTGGGTTTTGGAGGACCAGTAAAACTTGTTGTGTACAGGCTTTCTCTGGCTGCTCTTTACACCTAGTCTTAACCTGGTGTGAGAGCGGGACTGTAGCTGGGAGATGCTTTCTAGTAGTTTGGGGGATTTACCTTGTTTGATTTTGCAGTAATTCTTAAAACTCATTATGCTGCATGTAGAACCACCGTCAGTCTGACATCTGAATGTCGGACCTGGGTGCCTTGGTGATGCTTGAAGTTCTAGTTGTGCAAATCGCTGTTTTTTCCTTTGCTAGTCACAGCCCTAATATAGTGGGTGGTGATGAAGACAAAATTGTCTGAGGAAGTGTCATTGTCACAACCCTGATGGTGTACTTTATAGGACTGTTTCTATCATTGTTTCTTTTGTTCTGTCACCTTTCCCATTACTGCAGGTTTGAAAAGTTATTTGCTGTAGATAGTGAAGTCTGTATGCAGCGTGACAAACATCACTGTACTGGGCTGTTGTCCCATGGTGCATGGGAGATAAAAGTGGTCACTCCTCCTTTTGCACACTCACACAAGGCTAGCCACAATCTGACTTCAGTGTGTTAACATACCTGTACATAGCAATTTATTATGGATGCAGATATACAAATCTAATAGAGCTGAATTGCCGGTATGCTTTATTCTTCCATTGTTGGTTATACACCCAGCATTGACATACAAGTAGTTTCTTGCTGATGTTCAACGTGGGCACTCTCTGTCGCTTTGGGGTCTGGTTAAGGGCCCTGGTGAAATCTGCACCAAAGAGGGAGTGTTGCTTAGACCAGGCTGCCCTATCTTTCAATTTCCCTTTGTCCATTGGATAGGTTGTTTTTTCACATTCCATATGTAAGCAAAGCTTGAATGAGCTCTCCCCTGACAGCTAGTGATGAGCTGGGGAGAGGAAAAGGCTTCAGGACTAAACTGTATTTACATGAACATACCCACTCTGCCTATATATGGGCAGACAGAGCTGTGTTAACAAAATGATCAATTTTGGCTGGTGTTGGGTTACAAATCACTTTAGAATTTAATGCAGTGGTAATAAATTATTATTATTATTATTATTATTATTGTATGGTTAAGGACAGCAGGACTGTATTTAGTCTGTCCTGATTGAGAGGGTACCTGTCACTGAACTGAACTCATTAAGCAGGGGGCCTGGATGCAAGACACCTGTAAAAAGTAAGAGGGGATGGGGACAGGTGTTCCTGCCTGGAAGTGTGGGCTCGGCCTCAGTGTCCTAGGTATGGTTTAACCTGCCCTCCCCTCTGTTCAAAGATATGGAGTCTTTTGTTTTGTTAAGTGATCGCTTGAGCTGAAATCATTTGCAGTGGGACAGTGTTTCTGCCCAGCCTGCTTCAGCAATGAGCTCCCCCCACCTAGAGCTGAAAATTACAGGGAGCTGGGTGGAACTTCAAGAGACTGACCCACAGAGGTGAAAGTAGAGAGGCAGCCGACCAGCAGAGTGTAGTGCCGAGGGGCCGTCAGGGTGGCCAGCAGAGCAGAGCAGTGAATGGCCAGCAAGGTGGCCAGTGGAGCGGAGCAGCAAGCAGCCAGCAAGCCAGCTGGTGGACAGGAGCGGCGTGGCCAATAGGGCAGCCAGTGGAGCAGCAGAGATACTACATTCATGATTAACGTTATAATGAGCAGTAGGTCTAACATTACTGACTTAAATGTTAGAAAAAATTTCAATTGAATATGTAACCTTTTCTTTTTCTTTTTCATTTTCTCCTTATGCTCCACTGAGTCTCCCTTTGCTATTTGTTATTAGAAGATAATCTCTTTGGAATGTTGAAGATCTCAGCCCCTGACATCATTGAAAGTTGCTCACTTTTAGCATAGCAAAAGAGGGCTGGATTTTCCTAACCTATGTGTCTGATTTTTTCATTATGTTTAGAGATCCTTTTTGTAATCTCCTTATTAATTATTATGGCTGTATGTTTGATATATGAATTTTAACATAAGGGGCAAGGGAAAGAAAAATGTATGAAACAATAAATACTAACACTAAACCATGGCAAACAAAACTTAGACTAAATCTTTAGAGAATTTCACTATAAAACAAAATAACAGACAATGTAATATTAATTGGCCTAAATCCAGAGCAGCACATTGTCATAAATAACTCATTTCGAAAGACAAATACAGTGAAACACACACCCTGTGATGGATTTATCCCCTGCAGGAAACTGGAGCAGCAAAAGAAATGTTCTCAGAAAGTCAGAATAAAGAAGTAAGATGGTGTCCCTAGCCTGTGTTTGCCAGAAGCTGGGAATGGGCGACAGGGGATGGATCACTGGGTGATTACCTGTTCTGTTCATTCCCTCTGAAGCACCTGGCATTGGCCACTGTCAGAAGACAGGCTATTGGACTAGATGGACCTTTGGTCTGACTCAGTGTGGCCTGTTCTTATGTCAGAGGGAAACCTGCAGCTGAGATAGAAGAAGGTTTAATGCTGTGCAGTGATCCATTTAGAAAGAAAGAAAGAAAGAAAGACCCAGATTTGTTTTTAATATTTTTTTAAATCGGTTACTCTTGCACCAAATCTGAAATACCAGCCTTGCACTCTACCTGTGGCTCATGAAAAAATAGCATGAGCTCTCATTTCTAAAAACTTCATTTTAAAGGTGCTCTTTTTATAATGGTTATCAGAGATGGGATCCCAAAATTGAGCTTTAAGGGGCCAGAACCTCAGATGTTATAATCGACATCACTTCAGTAGAGCTATGCTGATTCACACCAGCTGAGATCTGGCCTATTGTCTTTAAGAGATAATAAGAGATGTGAAAGCACGACAGGGCACACATATGAGCAGTAATAAATGGCAATTTTAGCTGCTGGTTTTAGTAGAAATGAGAATGACAAAGAGGAGAGAAGGGCAGGATCAAAAACAGAAAAGAAAAGCGGATGGGGGAGGGGGGTATGGCTGAGTGGCTGGAAGGGGTGTGTATGTATTTTTTTCCTAGATGTCTCTGACTGTATACATGAGATCTTTTATGTCTTTGTATGGGATGAATTCCATAAACTCCAGATGCTTGTACGTTCTATTTAACAAGCACTGTGAAATTTTGTTGTTTTTACTCCCCGTGGAACACACATGGGTTGGAAGCCTCATAACTCTAGGGTGGAGTCTACAAAAGACATGTCTTGTTTAAAAAGGAAGAGTGTCACTTAAGGATGGAAACTACAATAACCTCTTATTATCCAGCTATGTCAGTCAAGAAAAAAAAATTACTTACTTACTGTGCCTTGGTCTCAATTAAGGTTTTGTATTTAGCATTTCAGCTATAAATTTGTCTTCTAAGGCTAACATGCTGTGGGAAGAGGGAGCCTGGACATTTATAATTTACAAGGTTGGCAATAATTTAAGACTTAAATATCAAAGGACAGATCAATGAAAAGCAAAGTATAAACATTAGACCTGAAACTCGCTGCAACTGTCTGGGATGAGCAAGAACAGGATAGCTCTGAAAGGATAGTGAGTGACTCTCTCCAAATAACAAATGGGGGAAATGTGCCATAACTGTGATTGTAGCTGTTGGGATTTGTGATTAAAGACACATGCATCAGTGTATTGCTGGCCCTGACCAGCATTTTAGCATTACACTCACCCTATTCATGCATGTGATCAATGTGGGGCCACATGTTCAGTGGGTGTTACATGTCTGCCTTTGTGCCTGATCCACAGAGGATATGAGGCTGTTACAGGTGCCTGCAAAGAGACGTAGGCCCAGATCCTCTATGGGAGTTAGCTGCCTAAATACTTTTGAGGGCACTTATCCTTTTGCTTGAGTTGTAGAAGCTCTTGTTAGCTCTGGAGGTCCTGGGTTCAACCCAGGTGACAACCAAGATGGCACTCTTTACACATTAGTAAAGCAAGCAAAACTAGGTACCTTTTCTCAGGAATTACGTAATTGCACTAGAGAATCTGGAATAAGCTCTGTTGATCTTTTTTGTGTGGCCAACTGCTCAGTGATTAGTGACATTAGGGTAAGAGTGTGTTTCCAAAACACAGTTAATATTATTTTGCCAGTTGTGGGGTTTCTTTTTTTAACCTTAACACCCAGGTAGCATCTCAGCATGTCAGTGGTGATGTGCAATGATGAAGAAGGGTATCAAAGAGCTGGAAAGGGGGAAGGATTTCATGACAAAATCAGTATTACAGAAAACCAGATGAGGTAAAGGGTAGACAATTCAGTCTTGCTTATCTTAGTTTAGTTTATTGATTATTTACAATCAGTGAGACAAAAACCACCGTCAGTGAAAGCCAGCTGAATATGGAAATGGTTATTTATCATGATAACAATGAATGCTTTTATTTACTCAGGTTTCCTTTATTATGTCAACTTTCCTTTTTATTTATAAGAGGCTGAAGCTGTCTGCATTGCAGCATAATTGGTTCTGGCTGCTAGCCATCTGACAAAGTTAATTATTGATTGTCTGTGCATTGGTCCTGTGAGAGAACCCACTGTCTATACAAATTAGTTTGAGGCAACTCTCTCATACAATAGTCAGAATAAATCCTTTGTGCTTTCCTACACAGAAATGTGAACAAAATATTGTTTTTAGGGAAAGGGCATAGTATAATACTGGCTTCTATTCCTGAATGTTAAGGCTTTTCTTCCCAATCTGTTCTGATGAGCCCGTTTCTCCCAAACCAAAGAGGGACATTTTAAATATAAATTTAGAAGTATGCCTGAGAGATCCACATTAACTATTTGCAAACCTGTCTTTCTTTAAGTGATTTACTGTTCTGAGCAGAAATATTATTGTCAGTTTTGAGGAACTGGTGCATCTTATTCCTGGTAGTTCCATTCAAAATTCACCTCTCAACGTACATTTTGAAATTAAAATCATAGGGCCAAACTGTGTCTTCCGTATCATGCAACCCACTGAGGTCAATTAGCCCATTTACTCCAGGGAGTTTGAAATGGCAGAATCCTTACACTACATTTGGGAAGAGCAAGTTAGAAATTCGAGATAAGCTTGAGATGTATAGTTCATCTAAATCCCGATGAAATTTTCTGAAAAGTGTTCTCAGATCAATGATTTTGATTCAGTGCATTAGAGATGGACCAACCACAAGTACAGATCCATATATACAGATCTGGATTCTTGTTTTTGGGCAATCTTTAGTCAATCCCATTGGAAAATAGTACTTACCTCTGAATTAATTTGCCAGTGGTGAAGAGTAATGCATAATGGGGCTAACCCAGAGCCCAGCACCAGGCTCAAGTAGCTAGACTAGGGGTATGTCTACACTACGGGATTAATCCGAATTTATATAATTCGGATTTGAAAAACAGGTTGTATAAAGTCGAAATGTATGCGGCCACACTAAGCACATTAATTCGGTGGTGTGCGTCCAAGTACCGGGGCTAGCGTCGATTTCTGCACCGTTGCACTGTGGGTAGCTATCCCATAGCTATCCCATAGTTCCCGCAGTCTCCCGCGCCCATTGGGATTGTGGGTTAAGGTCCCAGTGCCTGATGGGACAAAAAACATCGTCGCAGGTGGTTCTGGGTACAGCCTCACCTCCTCCCTCCCTCCTCCCTCAATGCATGAAAGCAACGGACGGCAGACAACCATTTTCGCACCTTTTTTCCTGGGTGGGTGAACACTGCAGACTCCATACTACGGCAAGCATGGAGCCCGCTCAGCTCAAGACAGCAGTCATGAACATTGTAAACACCTCGCGCGTTCTCGTGGAGTTTATGCTCAGCCAGGACCAGAAAAACGAGGCGAGGAGGCAGCGGCAGCACAGCGACAAGCATGATGAGGACATGGACACGGACACGGATACAGAATTCTGTGAAACCACGGGCCCCGGTGCTTTGGAGATCATGTTGTTAATGGGGCAGATTCTATCCATGGAACGCCGATTCTGGGCAAGGGAAACAAGCACAGACTGGTGGGACCGCATAGTGTTGCAGGTGTGGGACGATTCCCAGTGGCTGCGGAACTTTCGCATGCGTAAGGGCACTTTCATGGAACTTTGTGACTTGCTGTCCCCTGCCCTGAAACGCCAGAATACCAAGATGAGAGCAGCCCTCACAGTTGAGAAGCGCATGGCGATAGCCCTGTGGAAGCTTGCAACGCCAGACAGCTACCGGTCAGTTGGGAATCAATTTGGAGTGGGCAAATCTATGGTGGGGGCTGCTGTGATGCAAGTAGCCAAAGCAATCACTCAGGTGCTGCTACGAAAGTTAGTGACTCTGGGAAATGTGCAGGCTATAGTGGATGGTTTTGCTGCAATGGGATTCCCTAACTGTGGTGGGGCGATAGACGGAACCCACATCCCTATCTTGGCACCGGAGCACCAAGCCACCGAGTACATAAACCGCAAGGGGTACTTTTCAATGGTGCTGCAAGCACTTGTGGATCACAAGGGACGTTTCACTAACATCAACGCGGGCTGGGCGGGAAGGGTTCATGACGCTCGCGTCTTCAGGAACACTACTCTGTTTAAAGGGCTGCAGCAAGGGACTTACTTTCCGGACCAGAAAATAACCGTTGGGGATGTTGAAATGCCAATAGTTATTCTTGGGGACCCCGCCTACCCCTTAATGCCATGGCTCATGAAGCCGTACACAGGCAGCCTGGACAGGAGTCAGGAGCTGTTTAACTACAGGCTAAGCAAGTGCAGAATGGTGGTGGAATGTGCATTTGGCCGTTTAAAAGGTCGCTGGCGATCATTATTGACTCGCTCTGACCTCAGCCAAAGAAATCTCCCCATTGTTATTTCTGCTTGCTGTGTGCTCCACAATCTCTGTGAAAGTAAGGGGGAGACCTTTATGGCGGGGTGGGAGGCTGAGGCAAATCGCCTGGCTGCTGATTACGCGCAGCCAGACACCAGGGCGATTAGAAGAGCACACCAGGAAGCGCTGTGCATCAGAGAAGCTTTAAAAACCAGTTTCATGACTGGCCAGGCTACAGTGTGAAATATCTGTTTGTTTCTCCTTCATGAAAACCCGCCCCCTTTATTGACTCATTTTCTGTAAGGAACCCACCCTCCCCCTTCCCCCAGCTTTCTTTCAAATCAAATAAAGTCACTATCATTTAAAAATCATTTATTCTTTATTAATAGATTAGAAAAAGAGGGAGGGAACCCGGGTGGTATTTGGGAGGAGGATTGCTGGGAAGGAAAAAGCCACAAAGAAAAGGTTAAAAAAATGACAGCCTTTTGCTTGGGCTGTCTACTGGGGTGGAATGGGAAGGTGTACGGAGCCTCCCCTCCCCGTGTTCTTACACGTCTGGGTGAGGAGGATACGGAACATGGGGAGGGGGGAGGGTGGAACAGGGGCTGAAGCGGCAGTCTGTTTTCCAGCAGCCATTCCTGAAGCTCCACCAGACGCCGGAGCATGTCTGTTTGCTCACGCAGCAGCCCCAGCGTTGCATCCTTGCTCCTCTGGTCTTCCTGCCGCCACCTCTCATCTCGAGCGTCCCTCCTGTCCTCACGTTGGTCCCTCCTGTCCTCACGTTCACTGGCTTCTTTCCTATACTTTGAAACTGTTTCCTTCCACTCATTCAGATTAGCTCTGTCACTGCGGCTGGATTCCATAATTTCAGAAAACATCTCGTCTCGCGTTCTCTTCTTACGACGCCTTATCTGTGATAACCTTCGGGATGGAGGAGGGATGCTTGAGGAATTTGCAGCTGCTGTAGGGAGGGGAAACAAGAGAGAATTGTTTAAAAAGCTACATTTTGTAGAACAATGCTTATACTCTTTCACAGTGACCAACACTATTCACATTACATAGCACATGTGATTTCTGTGCAAGGTCGCATTTTGCCTCTTAATGCTGAGTGCCTGTGGCTTTGCTGCTAGAGATCACAGGTCTGGGCAACAGAATTCGGCTTGCATGCGGCCATGGTAAGCCATTGTTTTACAGCTTCTGCGCCCTCCTTTCCCACATACCAAGCATAGCCTGTAGAGTGCTGCGGTTTTTCTGTTAACATTCAGCAGCAGCAGCAGCAGAAAACAAACTAACCACCCCCCCTCTCGCCATGAATTCTCTGGGATGATCACGGTACCCCTCCCCCCACCGCGTGGCTGGTAACAGGGAAGTTCCCTGCTAGCCAAACGCGAAAAACTCAGGGCCAATTTCCCATCTGCGCTTGGCTAACTGCAGGGAAGGATTTATTTTCCGCCACAGGCAAACAGCCCAGTAGGAACGGCCACCTCTGTCCCCTTAATTAAGTTCCCGTATTTCAACCAGGTTACCAGGAGTGATATCACTCTCCTGAGGATTACACAACAAGATAAAGAACGGATGTTGCTTGAACGCCAGCAAACACCGGGACCATACGCTGCCAGGCTTTGTCAGGCAATGATACCAGATTACTTGCTGCAAGCATGGCGTGGTCAAGTGTCCTACCATGGAGGAGGGAATAAGGATGCACTGCCCAGAAACCTTCTGGCAAGGCTTTCGGAGTACCTCCAGGAGAGCTTCATGGAGATGTCCCTGGAGGATTTCCGCTCCATCCCCAGACATGTTAACAGACTTTTCCAGTAGCTGAACTGACCGCGAATGCATCCCAAGTCCTCAGGGCAAAGTAATCATTAAAAACTGTTTGCTTTTAAAACAAGTTTTATATTTTAAAAGGTAAACTCACCTGAGGTCCCTTCCATGGGGTCAGAGTCTTGGGTACTGGCTTGGGAGGGCACTTCAGTCAGGGTGAGAAAAGATCCTGGCTGTTGGGGAGAACGGAGTGCTGTGTGCTCTCTGCAAGCTCATCCTCCTCCTCCTCCTCCTCTCCCCCATCGGCAGAATCCTCAGGCGTCGCTGATGAGACTATCCCCGACCCAGAATCCACGATCACAGGTGGGGTAGTGGTGGCAGCCCCCCCTAGAATTGCATGCAGCTCGGCGTAGAAGCAGCATGTCCGCGGCTCTGACCCGGAGCGACCGTTTGCCTCCTTTGTTTTTTGATACGCTTGTCTGAGCTCCTTGACTTTCACGCGGCACTGCTCAGAGTCCCTATTGTGGCCTCTCTCCATCATGCCCTTGGAGATTTTTTCAAAAGTTTTTGCATTTCGTCTTTTAGAACGAAGTTCTGCAAGCACTGAATCCTCTCCCCATACAGCGATCAGATCCAGTACCTCCCTCACGGTCCATGCTGGTGCTCTTTTTCAATTATCAGCCTGCATGGTTACCTGTGCTGATGAGCTATCTGAGGTTACCTGTGCTCTCCACGCTGGGCAAACAGGAAATGAAATTCAAATGTTCGCGGGGCTTTTCCTGTCTACCTGGCCAGTGCATCCGAGTTTAGATTGCTGTCCAGAGCGGTCACAATGATGCACTGTGGGATAGCTCCCGGAGGCCAATACCATCGAATTGCGGCCACACTATCCCTAATTCGAAATGTTAAAATCGATTTTGGCGCTACTCCGCTCGTCGGGGTGGAGTACAGAAATCGATTTAAAGGGCCCTTTACATCGAAATAAATAGCATCGTTGTGAGGACGTTTACAGGGTAAATTCGAATTAAAGCTGATAAATCCGAATTAAAGTCGTAGTGTAGACCAGGCCTAGGTGGTGCAGAACTCTTCAAAGAGATGGGAAAATTCTTCTCTACTAACGCTCTATGGCTGTTTCATAGAATTAGTGTAATCCAGTGCCTGGGTGCTTATGTAACTCTCATCCCCCCCACACCACAATGCACCCGCTCCAAAAAAAGAGAGGGTAGGTGAGAACAGAATGATGTGCATAGCAGCAGATCCTTTGACCCTACCCCTCCACAGCTACACATCAACTCTTGCAAGACTCCCAAATCATGCCCCCTCCCCTCTGCAGAGTTAGATTTTCCCTGTGCTGTGGTCCCGCCACAGATAGAGAGGCAGGGACAGGATTTATCACTACACACTTGGGAAAATATTTTATATATAATGAATCAGCTAGTGGTGAACTAAAGACAATAACAGTGGTGGGAACTTTTGTGATTTTACCTCATGTATTGCAATATTTGGTGTTTTTCAGCTTTAAGAAAAAAATAAAGTTTCTAGCCCGCATGATTGCAGATAAAAGCTTGAATGCATGGCACAAGTACACCTTAAAGTAGTGGTTGGCAACCTGTAACCCACGGGCCGCACGCGGCCCATCAGGGTAATCTGCTGGTGGGCCACCAGACAGTCTGTTTACATTTGCACGGCCGCCCGCAGCTCCCAGTGGCCACAGTTAGCTGTTTCCGGCCAATGGGAGCTGTGGGAAGTGGTGGCCCTGTAGCCCATGCCACTTCCCGCAGCTCCCATTGGCCGGGAACGGCAAACCGCGGCCACTGGGAGCTGCGGGAGGCAGGTTGCCCACCACTTCCTTAAAGGCTCAAAATCCAGAAGGGAAAGGGAAAGGTCTACAAATGTATTGTTTAAAATCTCGTAATTTTGAGTGGAGGGGCTGATTCATGATTTCTCGATGCTTGGGGTTCACAATACTGAAATAATCAGTTTGCCCCAATGTCAGTAATTTTCTTTCCCTACAGTTTAGAGCTCAAAATTTCAGACCTGGATTCCAAACAAGGGAAATTCTTAAAATTGACTCTACATTGAATAGTCAGCATTTCTCTCACAGAATGAAGCACAGGTTCTGAGTCTGCTCTCTCACTCATGTTAGTTAGGAGCATTTCTACTGAAGACAATGGAGTTACATCTTGGTCAAACCAGTCTGAGTAGAGGCGAAATAGATGCACAAAGTAAAATGTAATAAAGCACGATGCATGCAAAGAGTGAAAGCAGTTATCAGGATGGTGGGAGGCAGGGTTAGGCCTAGGTAGATTTTTGGTGTCACTTTGGGTCAGTGTAGTAAATATCAGCTTTGGTGACCCATATAAACATGAAATTTCTTCATTTCTCCACACTGTAAATCTCCACCCAGCTTTTTTTCACATTATGTACTGAACTTCCTGCTAAAATCTCATCTGAGTGTGACATTAAGTTTAAAAATTAATTTGGTCCATATTTTTATTGGCATTTTTACTTTGTTTGGTTTTATCTGCTCCTGCTCAGACTCTCTATTCTTTGTGTGAAGGGGGATTAGTCACTGTTACTAACCAGTTGGAGCTATGATCCTTCCCACAGCTTCCCTCTCCCCTCTCTCCCCCTCCCTCCCCCCCGCTCGGTTTTGTCCAGGTAATTCTCTTGTGGTTAATCCCCTACTTCCTGTTTGTCTTCACCTTCTGCATAAAGGATACTTATGCACAACACTTCCCTTTTATATATTCACTATGTTATTCTGACACTTGAAATGGTGTCAGCAAAATGTCTTGGTTGGCCATGACTCAATCAAGTTTGTCAGCTGTCAGCAAATTTACTGACAGACAGAAAATTTTAAAAATTAACTGCCAGTAAAAAAAAAAAAAAAAAAAAAAAGTGTGTCAGTATAGGCTCACAATGTGCGGGCCTGATTCTGGTCTCATATTGATTTCACAATTGTCTAACTCCATTGGCTTCAGTGGAGTTACTGTTTCTTTTCACCAATGTAAGTGAGATTAGAATCTAATGTTTGTCGTTAAAGCTAAGTAAAAAGCCAGGTGAAACTTTTTTGTTTTGTTTCAAGTTTCTTTGGAAACTCTAAAGTTCTCTAGGTTGGTCAAGAGGTTTTCCTTGCTTCCTGAACTTTTCTACAAGCCATCAGGATGAGGGTGAGGGGTGAAGTAGGGGGAGGGAATCACTTGTTTGCAGGCAGCTAAGACTTCAAATGTTGTCATCTGAAAAGAAAACATCATTGTCCAAACTCTTAAATACATTAAAATGAAATATTATGGCTGCTGTGATTGTCTAAAGGTATCTAAAGGTGCCAGACAGACTGTGTTAGAACAAAGAGCTTCCTACAAAGGGGTGTTGTGTACTGCAATTAGTTAAATCATTTTATGTGGCAAGGGCTGTTTACTTATTGCAAGATTCCCACAGGTTTTCCATTAACGAATGAGTCAACCCTGTTTTGTTTTGAACACCCTTTCTGGTCAGTCCCTTCTTCTCGCAAGGTGACAATGCCCCCATGGCCTATTAAAAAGAGCCTGCTGCTGTGAAGTCATTAGTGACCTAGCATCCATCTTAGAGGATCAATGTGCATTCTTGACAGCCTTCGAGGTGAAGAAAAGAATAAGGTGATTCTTCTTTCCAATGAGCTGAGGCAATATGCCAGCAAGCACTGGCACTTTATCTTTGCTTGTTACTTTTACTGTTTGAGGATTAGATCTGTAACTGTTACAGAACTGTCACTGGGATGCTAGATCACAGAGAAAAAAAACATGGTTTAGGTTGGAATCTAAATCTCAGCTAAGTCTAGCCAAATGAAGGAAACGTTAATATACCTTGTTTATAACACTGCTTTTTAGTTCCTGTTTTCCACATGTATTTATTGTGATAGACATGGGCCTGATCCACCAAATTCAAAATGTTTCTAAGGTTTGAGATTTTTTGTAACCCAGCAGCCATCTCTCCCCCTATCCCCATCTACAAAAGATGCCAATTACCAGGTTTGGATCCAGGATTTTGGGTAAGTTTCATTTCTTTATTCCTAAACTTTCAAAGTCACCACGTTACTCTTGTTTGGAGCCTGAAGTTACAGCCAGGTTTGTCAACACTTTGCATGGCTAATAAAATGTAATTATCTCTGAATACTAAACTCCAGCGTGAATATGTTTTGCTCAAGGTTTAAATGAATATACAGTTCTGAGCTATAGTCATCCCTAGTAGCCATTTATGATTTACACTGATGTAACTGACAGCAGAATTAGACCCACTAAAAGTTCTTGATGAGAAGAGAAAGGAAAGGAAACATAGAGATGAGGTCTATGAAACAGGATAGATCACACATATGAACCATTTTAAAAAGAAAAAGCACACTTTTTAACTGGATCCTATCATGAATGGGGAGCTAGTGGTGGTGTTTGAAAACAGGGGTGGTGCTTCTTGGTGTGCATAAGAAAATTGGCAATAGCATTCTGAATAGGTGGGAGTCTGGAGAAACAAGATCTGGAGATGCTGTAGGGAAAGGAATTAATGTGAAAAGAAAGCACGGCAAGGACAAGTATTTCAGCAGAGGTGGAATCAAGACAGTGGCATACATAGACAATGTTGATGAGATGCGATGTGCAAATGATTGAACACTGGAAAGTATAAAAAGATAAGCAAGATCAGAGTCAAGGGTGAGAACAAGGTTATGGACAGTGGAGGCAAGTAGAAGATTTGAGTAATGAAGTATGATAGACTGGATGGGTTGGTTTTGAGAATGCTAAGTAAGGCCAAGAAAAGCACTTCTTTATGTGAGTCATTTAGTTGAAGGGAGTTAAGTTAAAACCATGTTTCTTTGTTTGTTTTTGTGTTGTGTTGTAATGAACATGAGTAATAAAAAATGTGAACTTTTTAATGAGCCAAAACTGGTAATGTTTTGTGACTGAAAGTCAAGTAGAATCTTTCCTATCTGTTAAAATTCAACCCTTTTTGAATTTGGCCTTATAGTTCCATCTCCAATCAGTGGTTCATAGAGACTTCACTGTCCCCACAAATTCTTACATTTATCATTTTTTGAAATAATGAGTCAGTGTAGTCTAGTCTCTATAAGCAAACCTATTCCCTGCTTCCCTATGGTCAGATAATGTTCCTTTGAACGAGAAGCCTATTGGAAGAAGTTGCACTGGAACTTTTAGATTTAAATAGCACAACAATTTCTTGTTCAGAATAAATTATTTGTCTTTTGCAATGACTATCTTGGAAATTATGCCCATACCCCATACTTCAAATATAAAATATCTCATATAAGAAGACATTTTCTTATAGCAATGGCCTCCACTAGCTGCAGGCTATTGACCTCCCTAAATATTGGCAGTCAATAAGTACCCTCACCTTCAGTTTTGGGCAACACAATTCCCATCTAGGTCATTACACGGTTCAGTAGAGAGTGAAGTGAGTTGAACTATTGTTCAAATAGTTCTTGAACATCACGAGTTATCATTAATTTTATGGGTTTTATTGCTTTCTTGAAAGCTTGGTGAGCTTTTCATCAGTTTGATGCAGATAGTTTGTTTTTACTGCAACTGAGCAAAATGAATCTTCTCACTGAGCCATGAACACCAAGGCTTAGTTTTACAAGAGGTCATTAGCAGATCTAAACCGGGGATATTAGCTTATTTGACTTTTTATAGAATTTAGTGCTGCCACACTGAAGCAAATTATAAAATGAAGGGATTATCACTATGTTAAATTCATTTTCAAACAGACATTAATGTATTGATAACTGTAAAGAATATGTAAGGTGTCTGTGGTAAAAGTGTGTAACCACAAAAGCCACATAATTCAGTATATCCTGTAAACAGTAATGATCAAATTGAAAATCACAAAACAGGGCTATCTATTCTGTGATGAAATATATTTCTTAACCCAACTCTGCTTTACCTCTTTAATGCCACATGTGTTCTAATAAGTCATAATAACTATTAGAAGACCTCTTGCACTTGCAAGGCAAATAGGAGAATCTCTAATGGATATGAAACTTTGCTATGTATTTCTTTATTTTAAATCTTTCTGTTTTGGTCCTGATTCTGCAAAGACTTATACACATACTTAACATTACACTGTAATTAGTCCCATTGGTCTCTGCATTATCAAGGCCTTACATTGTAAGCTATTGGGGGCAGGGCATTTTCTTCATGCTTGTCCGTAAAGAACCTAAACCAAAAATTTCAAATGTAGTTGCCTAAAATGAGAGCTCAAACTCCATAAACAGGAACCCACATAAATTGCTTAATTTTTCAGAGTTGCTGATCATTTCCACCTCTCAATGGCTTTGTGGCTGATTTAGTGCTGCCACACTGAAGCAAATTATAAAATGAAGGGATTATCACTACGTTAAATTCATTTTTAAACAAACCTTGGTGAAAAAAATAGAACACATATTTAGGTGTCCTAATATGGATTTAGTTGCTAACTTTAAACAGATGCATTTAAAATGTTGACCCTGGAACACAGCTAGCACTATATAAATAATAAAGAAGAAGACATTTGTTGTGATTTTTCTGTGGTTAAATGTAAGCATGTGATTTTTCAGAAGTGTAGGATTCATAGACTCTAAGACCAGAGGGACTATTGTGTCATCTAGTCTGAGCTCTTGTATAACACAGGCCATAGAACTTCCCCAAAATAATTCCTAGAGCAGATCTTTTAGAAAAACATCCAGTTTTGATTTAAACATTTTAAGTGATGGAGAATCCACCACAAACCTTGGTATATTGTTCCAGTGGTTAATTACTCTCAGCATTAAAAATGTATACCTTATTTCCAGTCTGAATTCATCTAACTTCCATGTCCACTCATTGGATCATATTATATCTTTCTCTGCTAGACTGAAGAGCCCATTGTTAAATATTTGTTCACTATGTAGATATTTATAGACTGAAAACAAGTCACCCTTTAACCTTTTCTTTGTTAGACTCAACAAGCTCAATCTATATAATTTATCAGTATAAGATACGTTTTCTAATCCTTTAATCATTTTCATGGCTTTTCTCTGAACCCTGTCTAATTTATCAACATCCCTCTTGAATTGTGGGCACCAGAACAGGCCACAGTATTCCAGCAGTGGTCACACCAGTGCCAGATACAGAGGTAAAATAAACTATCTCTATTCCTACTTGAGAGTCCTATGTTTATACATCCCAGGATCACGTTAGCTCTTTTGGCCACAGCACCTCACTGGGAGCTCATATTCAGCTGATTATCTATCATGACCCCTGTCATAACTATAAAGGGAAGGGTAACAGCTGTCCTGTGTACAGTACTATAAAATCCCTCCTGGCCAGAGACTCCAAAATCCTTTTCCCTGTAAAGGGTTAAGAAGCTCAGGTAACCTGGCTGGCATCTGACCTAAAGGACCAATAAGGGGACAAGATACTTTCAAATCTTGGGGGGGAGGGAAGGCTTTTGTTTGTGTTCTTTTTTTGGGCGTGTGTTCGCTCTCGGGACTGAGAGGGACCAGACATCAATCCAGGTTCTCCACATCTTTCTAAACAAGTCTCTCCTATTTCAAACTTGTAAGTAAATAGCCAGGCAAGGCGTGTTAGTTTTCCTTTGTTTTCTCAACTTGTAAATGTACCTTTTACTAGAGTGTTTATCTTTGTTTGCTGTACTTTGAACCTAAGACTAGAAGGGAGTCCTCTGAGCTCTTTAAGTTTGATTACCCTGTAAAGTTATTTTCCATACTGATTTTACAGAGATGAGTTTTATCTTTTTCTTTAATTAAAAGCCTCCTTTTAAAGAACCTGATTGATTTTTCCTTGTTTTAGATCCAAGGGGTTTGGATCTGGATTCACCAGGAGTTGGTGGGAGGAAGGAGGGGGAATGGTTAATTTCTCCTTGTTTTAGATCCCGGGGGGGGGGGGTGGAACTTAATTCACCAGGAGTTGGTGGGAGGAAGGAGGGGGAATGGTTAATTTCTCCTTGTTTTAGATCCCAGGGGGGGTTGGAACTGTATTCACCAGGAGTTGGTGGGAGGAAGGAGGGGAATGGTTAATTTCTCCTTGTTTTAAGATCCAAGGGGTTTGGATCTGTATTCACCAGGGAATTGGTGAAAGGTTTCTCAAGGCTTCCCAGGGAGGGAATCCATTGGGAAATGGTGGCAGCGGACCAGAGCTAAGCTGGTAGTTAAGCTTAGAAGTTTTCATGCAGGCCCCTACATTTGTACCCTAAAGTTCAAAGTGGGGATACAGCCTTGACAACCCCCAAATCTTTTTCAGAATCACTGCTTCCCAGGATGGAGTCCCCAATCCTGTAAGTATGGCCTACATTCTTTGTTCCTAGATGTATCCATTTATTCGTACAAAAACGCGTATTGTTTGCTTACCCCCATTTACCAAGCAATCCACATTGCTGTGAGTCACTGACCTGTTCTATTCTCTATTTACCACTCCTCAATTTTTGTGTCATCCGCAAACTTTATTAGTGACGATTTTGTTTTTTTCCAGGTAATTGTTACAAATGTTAAATAGTGTAGCACCAAGAACTGATCCCTGTGGCACCCCATTGGAAAAAGACCTGTTTGATGACTATTCCTCATTTATACTTACATTTTGAGACCTATCAGTTAGCCAGTTTTTAATCCATTTAATGTGTACCATGTTCATTTTTCATCATTCTAGTATTTATAATCAAAATATTATGTGATACCAAGTCAAATGCCTTACAGGAGTATGTCAACATCATTACATTTAACAACCAGACTTGTATTCTCATAAAGAAATAAAAATATGTCAAGTTAGTTTGACAGGATCTATTTTCCATAAAACCATGCTGATTTGCATTAATTATATTATCCTCCTTTAATTCTTCATTAATCGAGTCCTGTAACAGCCATTCCATTACTGTGCCTGGTATTGATGTCAGGCTGACAGGTCTATAATTAGCCAGGTCATCCCATTTACCCTTTTTTGAAACTTGGCACAACATTAGCTTTCTTCCCATGTTTTGGAACTTCTCTAGTGCTGCAAGATTTATTTAAAAATCAACATAACTGGCCCAGCGAGCTCTTGGGCTCTTTTAAAACTCTTAGATATAACTTATCTGGACCAGTTGATTTTAAAATATCTGACTTTAATAGATTCTGTTTAACATGCTCCAGAGGTACTAGTGGAATGGAAAGAGTGTTATGATCAACATATGATGAGACTATATCATCTGTTTTTCCCCCCCAAACACAGAACAGAAATATTTATTAAACACTTCTGTCTTTTCTGAATTATTATTGGGAAATTTACCATTTTCATCTAGTAATGGACCAATACCATTGTCAGGAAATTTTTTGTTCCTAATATATTTAGAAAATTCCTTCTTTTTGTCCTTAAGTCTGCTGACCATAGATTTCTCCTTCTGTTCTTTACTTCCCTTATCAATTTTCTACAATTCCTAACTTCTGATTTATATTCATTCCTATCAACTTCCCCATACTTCCATTTGTTATATATTATTTTGTACCTTTTATAGCTTCCTTCACTTCCCCTCTAAACCAGTTTGTTTTTTTAGCCAGTGCAGTCTCCTTCCTTGCTTGCTGCTTTTCTGGCTCTAGTAAGGTGTTCTTAAATGATTCCCAATTAACATTCTCATTTTTCTGATTAATTTATTCCTCCCAGCTGATTTGGCTCATAATTGTTCTCAGCTTTGTGAAACTGGCCCTATTAAATCACCAAGTATGTGTGTGTGTGTGTGTGTGTGTGTGTGTGTGTGTGTGTGTGTGTGTTAAAGCTGAGAAACACCACAGCAGCATGGAAGGGGTTAACGAGAGCCTGAGTCCAGCTAGCCCTGCCCCATTATACCTTCAGTCAATGCCAGGCTTGGAGAGAGAAGAAAAGGAGACAACCGGGCTCAGTTCTGGACTGACTGTTGAAGAGGTAGGCGCTAGCTGCCTTCCTACCTGAGGGGAGAATCACTAGGAGCCGGACAGCTGGGACAGTCACCAGGGAAGAAGCACAGCATTCTTGGCCAAGGGAGACCGCAGAGGAGACCAAGCAGCACCCAGCATCTGAGTGAACTCGGTGACTGAACTATAGATATTTTGTGAGGTTAGGCTCCGTGAAACTTACAGCTGCCCTGTGTAGAGGAATCTGAAGAGGTTCAGGAGGGAATGCTACCTAAGTCAAGCCCTACAAACAGTACTATAGGGGCCATGCCCCAAACTTAAAAGACAGCAGTAGGAAGTAACCCAGACCAGGGGACATACATTCTCTGCCAGGAGGTCCTTGTTCAGAGATCAGCTTCACATAAGGGCCTGGGCTGGGACCTAGTGGAGAGGAAGGTACCAGATTTTATTCTGCTTGCACATTATAAATGTGATCAAGTCATGATCACTTGTACCTTAACTACCATTAATTTTTAATTCTGTGATCCATTCTACTTTATCTGTTAAGACAAGGTCTAACAAAATTTTCCCCTATTTTGAATGCATCACTTTTTGAGTTAGGTAATTGTCATCTCTAATGTTTAGAAATTCCAGGGGAGTTTTAGTACTGGCAACATGAGACCAACAGCATACATCACTCAAATTGGAATCCCCCAGGATCACACTGATCTTTTTCCTATACATTATAGGTAGGTGTGTAAGGAGCTGGCCATCCTGTTCTGTTGGATGACTTGGTCCTCTGTGGTGACACCAAGTAATATTCCATCTTGTGTTTTATCTTTTAGGACATTGATCCATAAGCATTCAAGATATTTTTTTCTGAGTTATCAATGACTTGGAAATAGGTAATTCCAGTTTTTGACATAGAGTGCCACCCCTTCTCCCCTTTTGTCAACTTGAATCTTCCTAAATAGGTTATAACCATTGATTTCAATATTCCAGTAGTGTAAATCATCCCATCAGGTTTCAATAATACCAATTCGATTGAATTTATGCTCATAAAAGAACAATTCCAATTCCTCTTGTTACCAGGCTCCTAGCACTGGTGTATTGGCAATTCAAGAATTTTGTCTTTTAATGTCCTTTCATTCCTTGATTAATTTTGGTTTCAACATCTAGATTTTGTTCTGAGTGCTCAAATTTCCCTCCTTTTATTCTCTTCTTTTGCTATTAATTTAACACTTTCCTGACTTCTCTAGCCAGCCTGTTCTATTGTGGTAGAGGCCATCCAGAGTATACAGACCCCTTTCCTGATAGAAGGTGGACAAATGCTCAACAAACCAACACCCTCCACCCTATACCACTTACCTAGCCAATGGTTCACTTCCAGAATCTTCTGCCTTCTGTCTTCCTTTGCTTATAGGACTGGATGGATCTCAGAAGAGATCCCTTGGACAGTCTTCTTCAGCATACTTCCGAGTTCCCAGAAGATATCTGTTATCTGTGAGATACCCTGTGATGCCGTGTCAATAGTGCTGATATGCACCATTACCAATGGATACTTGCCTGTTGACTTCAGAAGTCTATCCAATCTTAGAGTGACATCTCAAAATTACATAAGTTACAAAAAAAAGATCAAAATTATTTATCTGGCAAAGGTGCAAAACATTGTTTTACAGAATGAAAAAAGAGGCGCTCATGGCCATTTATATCTCACAGGTAGGTAAGATGGATGGATCTCTGATATTCAGGAGGTTTTGAATCATTAAACAACTTTTGATTCTATAGTTTGTTTAGGCTGTTTGAAAGGCAAGACTTTTATGACCTTTACAGAATAACAATTCATAATAATTATCATAGTAATTAAAATATGTTGTAAATTTCCAAGATAAAGCTCTATAATGAATGGATATGGGTCATTTAAACTTTGCTAAGTATCAGGGGGTAGCCGTGTTAGTCTGTATCTACAAAAACAACAAGGAGTCTGGTGGCACCTTAAAGACTAACGGATTTATTTGGGCATAAGCTTTCATGGGTAAAAACCTCACTGCATCTGAAGAAGTGAGGTTTTTACCCACGAAAGCTTATGCCCAAATAAATCCGTTAGTCTTTAAGGTGCCACCAGACTCCTTGTTGTTTTTAAACTTTGCTGTTATTGTGAGTATTTTGTTATTGGGGGACAGTTAATTTTGTCTGAGTGCTGGTCAATGAGAATTCTTCTTAATAGTCTTTATGAATGAATTGGACATTAAAATAGGTTCAGAAATAGTTCTGGAACTTCAGGTTCTGATTTCCATAGTTTATTTTTATATGCAAATAGATATTCATGCCTACATTCATATTTACAAGGAAACTTAAAGGTACATCAACTCCTAAACTGACTTAATCAATTTATCATATTAATTGTAGCTTAAGAAAGTATTTTTGTCTGATAATAATAATATAAATTTGTTAATGCAAATGGGTATAGTTTTAAAATTTGCTTTTTGATTTGCAAATACCTTTTTGTCAGGAAATGTGAGTGCCCATGTCTAGGCAATTAAAAGTTGAAAGGAGTTAGCTATCACTATTGAATTTAAAAGAGGAATGGATTAACCTTTCACCTTTGTGCTCAGATAGATCACTCATGGTTGTCTCAACTAGCTAACAACTTCAAAGAGATCAGTGAAGTGAGTTTGTCCCTGTCATACAGGAGGAATGATCAAGGTGTTGATAACAGGAACATGTGTTAAGCTGAAAAGATATTTCATATACTTTATTAGGCTAAGCCATGTGAGGTCATGCAGAATATCAGATAAAGGTATGGGGCAATATTCATAAGCAAAGATTCCCACAATAAACAAGAGAGTGGGAGGGAAGGTGAGTAGAAAGGAAGCTAAAAGTTAGAATATTCGGATCTGATTCTCTGTCCACTGCAGGCCTTGGGAGCTTTGCAATTAACTTAATAAGAGCAGACTCTTGCCTGGAATGGGGTAGAAATATTTTTGTCACATATGAAAATAGGCTGCTGCTACAGCTCTTTGGGAATAAATTTATCAAAACAATGAATAGTAATTCTAATTAGTTTCTGTATTTTAAATACAACTGGTTCAGCTGGGATTTTCAAAGGCATGTAAGTGAGCTAGGGCCCACTTCAGTGGGAGTTTGGTACCTAATGTCCTTATGTTCCTTTGAAAATACCACCCTATATTCTTTCCATAACTGCTTCACATAACTATAAGTTAAGGACCTGTGCAATGACACACTACCAGGGCTGGCTCCAGGCACGAGCTGAGCAAGCTAGTGCTTGAGGCCGCAGATTGTTCGAGGCGGCATTCTGCCTAATCCTAGGGCAGCACGGCCGCTTTTTTTTTTTTTTTTTTTGTTCCACTCTGGCCGCCCTGTAGGGGGCAGCGGCGCAGAGAACCAGAGCGCCCTGCAGGGCAGTCCTCTTCCTTCCCTCCCCGCCGACCGGAGCGGAGCCCTCGCGGCAGGCGGCAGGAGGCGGCGCAGCAGGAGGGGCCGCGTGGCAGCACCCCTGCTGTAGCCCTGGCCGCCCCCTTCTCTCTCTCTCTGGCCCCCAGACCATCTGGTTCAATAAAATACAAGATATTCTTTTAATGGAGAATATCCACACTATCTTGCTAGTTGGGTGTTGTTCATTACTTTTACAGAGTCGAATATATATATACCTCGGAAGTAGAAAGTTTATAATCTTTTGATCCCTATTAAGAATATATGGTATTTCTGATTGTTTGAATGAAATTCACCCTGTGAGGAGGCCCATCACAAGACCTATCTCCCACATACATTCTCAAAATACTAATTAAATGAAACTTATATGGTGCATGGGACTAGTGCTGGCTCTTTAACAGGGGTGCTTCACCATATATGAATAGTTTATTGTATACTATTTTCTTTATATTTCAGTTTAATTTTTAGCTCTGTATGTTATCATCCAAAAATAATAATAATAATTAAAAAAAATTAAACCATTCAGTAAGTTTGAAAGATGATTTTTTCAATCTAAGATATTTTGACTAATCTAAGAGAACCACTTTGGAACCAGCTTATTGCAATAATCTGAATCTGCAATAATTACTAATCTTTAGCAGAGTCGTCACTTTATTGAATTAAATGTTTCTAATTACTCTAGTAAGGACTAATGGCTTGAAAGAGGTTTGCAAGATTGGTCCCAGTATTTGTACTTGTTGTTCTTTAGGGCTGTGTGGGATATGACATTTTAACTATTAATTCAACAAACACAAAATGTTTTAACATTAAAACAAAACAGGAACAAATTACATCAAATGGTTCTCTGGGTGTAGGAGTAAGCGTCTTTTGACATCACTAAAATATTGTTGTATGATAAGACCCTGGAAAAACGTGAATGCCTAGAATCCAGTTTATGCATCAATTTTAGGATATTAGCTGCCAATCCCAGATTTGGTACTGACAGAGGTTCAGGTATAGTTTATGTGTATTCTGTCTCCCTTGATGCTGGGGGAAAGCTGAAGACCGAATACATACATTCTGCAGAAACAGAATTCTTCTCTGCCAATTGTAAAAGGAAAAAGACAAAAGCACACATTTTAAACTGTTAAGTTCCAAACCAGAGAGAAACAATCCTAACTAGATGTGGGATGGAACACCCTTGGCAAGCATTCAAGTCTAAATACAAATTCTTCAAGAATGAAACCCCCCAAAAAGTGCTCTTTAGGGGCTCATGCTACCATCCTTTTCTTTTTCTTTCTCTTACCGATGGCCAATTAAGAAGGGTTTTATGAATGGTCAGTCTACACTGCTTCTCTTCTCTCATATTCTCTAAAACTCTCAGGGCTAGAAATCAGTTAAAATATTCTTTAAGAGCACAGTCCATCCCACTCTTCTTTCTGCTCTTCTCAGTATCAATGTAGTATAATCAAGCCTCAATAAACAGCAGAGCTTTGTGAACAGTAAAACAACTGGTTTGATAATATTTTCATGAATAAAAGCACTAGTTTGGTCATGGATTCACATTCATTGCTATTCATAAGCATTCAGAAAACCATTGGTATTTGTGAAAATGCTTACAAATCCTGAAAGTTTTGTGAATGTAACATGGAAAAAATGTGTTCTTCTGAAAAATCATATTGGAAGTCTATTGTCTCTATTAGTTATTCTCTTTTTTGAAAAGTCTCAGTCATGCAATCATGGAGCAGAAATAATACCATGAGCTAGATGTTTAAAGGTATTTAAGCCTCTAAAGTTAGTGCCTCCTGAAAAGTTCAAAAGTGCCTAATACCCATTGCTTTTTTGAAAGTCCCACTACATGCCTATCTGCATCTTTAAGGTACCTAAAATCAGACCCCATCTGACTTAGGTGATAGATTTCACAGTGCAAAAAACAAACAGCTGAAGGGAACAGTTCCTGAGAATTGTGGGTACTCAGTATGTCTGAAATTTAGGCCAATTTTATTTTGGTGTCACCCTTCTTCAGCCACCTCTTCCATACAATCTGCTTCAGCTGAAAGAGGAAGAGGAGGTGAGAGAATTTCTAGAATGCAGAAAACGCAATCTGCCAGGTTGTTGTGAAGTCATACATTTCAAGGAGATTAGCACACCAGATTTAAACCTAACTCTTTTCAGGATGAAGATCTATTGAAATACATTGAAGCAATTTGTGATTTCTACTACAGTTTACTATAAAGGGAGTTTTGCTGTATCCAGGTTTAATATAGGTAGATTACACTGTATTTTCTTTACTCCTTTAAGCTCTTAGGCTCCACCTTATCTATTCCTTTGTGTCTTTCCTTATCTATTCCTTTGTATCTTTCCTTATTACCATTGTCCTAATAAGATGCTAAGATGTTAAATGAGATGGTATACGATTTTATTAGACCTTTCAAACGCTCCACAATCCACCAACTGCAGCTGATACAGGACTTCAGTGAGAATTGCAGTAGCTCCACACCTCTCAGGGTCAGGCCCAAGAAAAGAAGCAAGCTACTTGTAGTCAGAGAAACTGTTTCCTTTCACAGAGAGAGATGAAGCTCTAAGACCAGGTAAAGCTCAGAATAAAGGGCAGCCACTTGCTAGTCTGGACATAAAAAAGATGAAGGATTAGAAGGAAAGTTTGGAATTGCTACAACAGGAATAAGTAAATTTTACCCCGCCCACAAAAAAGGTACAACCCAGACAGTGGAACTGAAAGCTTTCCCATGCAATAGGGTTACCAAATTTCTAGTCAGACAAAACCAAACACCCTTGCCCTGCCCTTTCACCGAGGCCCCACACTGTCCTGCCCCTTCTCCAAAGCCCTGAATCCCGCTCGCTCTGTTCCCCCACCTTCTGTCTCTCGCTCTCCCCAGCCCTCAGTCACTTTTACCCGGCTGGGATGCAGGAGTGGGGTGAGGGCTCCAGCTGGGAGTGCGGGCTTTGGGGTGGGGCTGGGGATCAGGGGCTTGGGGTGCAGGAGGGAGCTCCGGGCTGGGGCAGGTGGTTGGAGTGTGGGAGGAGGGTGAGGGCTCCGGCTGGAGGTGTGGGCTCTGGGGTGCGGCCAGGGAAGATGGGTTTGGGGTGCAGGCCTTATTCACTCCTTACATAGGTGAGATTTCATCCTAGTTAATAGGAGTTTTACCTGAGCAAGGAAGGTGGGGTTTGAACCTATATGATTTGATTACAAATCAAAGGGATTCTTTTTGTT
Source organism: Malaclemys terrapin pileata (assembly GCF_027887155.1). Lineage (NCBI taxonomy): Eukaryota > Metazoa > Chordata > Testudines > Emydidae > Malaclemys > Malaclemys terrapin. The sequence continues at coordinate 47,204,629 of NC_071506.1, read as the reverse complement.
TTTAAGTGGCATCCTTTTCAGGTGAAAGCACTATTCACCCATAGATCTCCATGTGCTTCACTAATAAGGTGAATTAATTAATACCCCCATTATAGAGATACGATAACTGTAGCATGTAGAAAATAAGGCAAAAATTTTCAAACTTGGATGCCTAAAGTATGGCAATAAAATTCATATTTAGCACCTAAATAATTGGCCCTCTTTTCTGAGTGCCTGCAGCTCCTATTGGCATGACGAAATTCAGGCTTTACATTTAGGCTTTATATACATGGGGACATCCCAGGAAAATTAATCCAAATTAACTAAAGGTGTGAATCTGAAGTGGATTGTTAAATTGCAGTTAACCCCTGTGTGCACACTCTCATTCTGAACTAAAGTGGCCTGAATTCAGTTTTCCTTAATTCACAGTTTTAGGCACTTGGGTTTGAATAAGCTGATTTAAGGAACTTGTTTGAGGTCACAATGAGTTCGTGGCAGAATAGGGATTAGATTCTAGGTCACCTAGCTCTCAGCTTCACTTCTTAAGGCCCAAGCCCACAATTAACAACATAATTGTCCCACTGGTGATTGATCTGCTCAGCAACAGAATTAAACAGTAAAGGGGAAAGTCCATTAAACTGTAAAAGTCCTACTGGCATATCCCATTTTTTATCTTTCTTTCCCCACTCCTCCCTACCACTTTAGGTTTATTTCAGTTAGTAAGAGAACAGGATGTAGTTCAATCAGATAAGGAAATGTGTTCGGTAAAAGGTGAGGGTCCAGCTGGAACCTGAATCAAGTGATGCTGAAATTCCACTAAAAGACTGATCAATGCTGTAATGTCTGAAACGGAACAAAGAAGCTCACGCCAAGCCATTAGGCAAATGTAACCCATTACGTGAGCAGACACTCTAGTGCTTCAGGGAAGTCTTTGTCTTCTTGGTTCCTCTCCATCCTGCTGTTTTAATTTTGCTCTGTAACTAGCTATCTACAATTTAAATCTTGTTGTTGTCCGGACCAAATCTTCTCCTCCAGGCTCCTTTCCCTCATTATAGAAACTTCAGTAACTGTTCCTCTCAGCTACTTTTGCACTGGTTTCTCTGCTGATACATCCTCTCTAATTTTAATCATTCTCTGAGTGACATTAAGTAAAACAGAAGCAGCACAAAACAAAACAACCCCCCCTAAAACATAGGGGTCTCTTTCATTTGTATAGGTACCATTATTCTATGGGCAGCTCTGATTGTTTTCAGAGGGCAATGACAAAAAATGGAATATAGTTTTACTAGTTATAACAAAGGCTCTTAATTAACTGTGATATTACAACAAATTCTTCAGAATTCAAGGCATAGCCATAGAACTAACCATCACTGTTCCTATGGCAGCAAATGTTGCTCTGCTCCACTATGCTAGTTAAAATTTGTTAATATGCATCTTCAAAACAACAACAAAAATTTGAATAAAGAAGTGGAAAAGAGGAGTAAAAAGATTAGATATGTTTAAAAAATAATCTTAAAAAAAGTTCTATAACAAGCAAGAGAGAGACTTTTATATATTTCCCTATGAAAGCTTAATTGGGAACTTGCAAATTAAAAGGAACAATTAAAGCAGCCATGGATAAAGCTATTAAACCCCTCACCCAGCTCCAGGGGTGTGAAAGTAATATTCCAACCGTGTATTGACACTACAGTAGTGAAACAATGATTGACTCATTGATTTTAATACAAGTTGGTTGTGGATACTCCATTCTCTATATACATTTTTGGCATATTTTTATTGACAGGGCACCATTAAATAGTAAGTTGTATACCATAATATTAGACAACATATCTGTGTTTGTAGTATAGGTTAGATTAAAAACACAACACTTACAACCAACACCACATAGTTTTTGTAAAGTGGTATTTCTAGTTACTTCAGGTATCAGAGGTAGTGAATGGTTAATTTTAGTGATATCCCACTGAAAATTTGGCAGGCAGAATGATGTCCTAATTTACACTAGAACCAATGTCAATTCCTTCAAATGATGTCTTCACTAACATATGGACAAATCCTATTGTCTTCATTGGGTTTACACAGGAGTGATTGTTTAGAACTTCAGTACACAAGCTATTAATCATGCACAAAGTGGAATACAATCCATTTCCAAGTCTCTTCGCTGTTGTTGGCCATAAAGTACGAATGCGTAAGTCATGATTCAGATCAGTTTCACTGGTGTGAAACTGGGGTAACGCCACTTAAGTCAGTTAAGTTACTCTGGATAGAAATAAGATTGGAATCTGGCCCACTGGCAGTAAAATCAACAGACTTAATTCAGAAGACTGAAATACAGTAGATGAAAATCATCCCACTGTAGAAAGCCAGCACAATGCCTCAAGGAGCTTCAGTGGGACTTAAGTGGTGCATAAATGTGCCCACTCTCTGTGCAGGGGAGATTTTTCTCCAGGAATCACATCTATCAAATAATTTTTAATATAATCGCTTGCCAGATTAGAACTGCACTGTAAGGGCCAGATTCTGCTCGCATTAAATCAGCTGAAGTTTTTTTCAATGACTTCAGCAGGTGTACTGTCAGGATCTATTGCAGCAGCAATGTATGCCCCAGCCCCATGTTTCCCCTGCCCCACCTACACCACCCTTCCTACCTCTCCTCATCCCAGTATGTGGCTTTTAGATCTTACACCATAAAATATAGCAGCAATTATCTGTAAGGGGCAAGTCTTAAATCAAAATATAAAAACAACTTATTCTGGAGTTCCAGCAGATGATTTTGAAAGTCTAACGCACAGGAGCAGTGTAATGACGATTGAAGAAAAATGGTACCTTTCACAAGCTCTTAAGTCACTGGCTTGTTTCAAATGATACAATTTATAGGTGCCATTCTAAGGAGAACTAGTTAATGGTTGTTTTCCTTTTGATATACAACTGCAATAGTTATCACTGCAAGATATTTATTAAATCTTAACAGTTTTCCTCTGGTCTTAATACTATAGATTTTTCATAAAACTGTCTGATTGAACATATATATATAATACACAAACACATACACACATATATGTACAGAGGCGCCCACTTCCTGGGACGTGCTTGACCCTCGCTCCACCCCAAGCCCTGTCCCCAATCCATCCCTTCCTGCAAGCTCCCACCCCGACTCGCCTCTTCCTGCCCCCTCTCAACCCCCATCCCACCTCTGCCTCCTTTCTGCCGTGTTCCCTCCCTCTCCCACCTCTTCCTGCCCCCCCGCTCTTCCCCCTCCCCCCCAGCACCTCCTGCATGCTGCTAAACAGCTGATCATGGCAGGCAGGAGATGCTGGGAGTGAAGGGGAGGAGCTAATCGGCGGGGCTGCCAGCGGGTGGGAGGGCTGGAGGGAAGGGGTATGAGCTGATCCACGGGGCTTCTGGTGGGTGCTGAGCACCCCCAATTTTTTTCCGTGGGTGCAGCCCCAGAGCACCCATGGAGTCGGCGCCTATGTATATAGATATAAATTAAGAAAAACTTTCTAACTACAAAAATAGTTATATACTAGAATAGGCTGTCAAGGGAGGTTGTGCAATCCCCATCACTGGAGGTTTTTAAGACCATTTTAGACAGGAATGGTCTAGGCATAGCTGATGAGAGTGGAGGATGGGGGGACAATTGTACTGGCATCCTGAGATCAGGTGACCCCCAAATGTCTTAAACTGGGGAGAAATGGGAGAGGATGGGGCCTCAGGGAATGTGATGCACCAGGGCCTCAAATTTATCTTAAAAGGCCTGGGTCTAGGTATGCTTGGTCCTGCATCAGCAAGGGTGAATGGACTAGTTGACCTTTTTAGATAACTTCTGTTCCTACATTTCTGTGATTGAATTATTTTAGGTGCCTTATTTCAGTACTGCTGGTGAAGGAAGAGATCCTATAAAGATGGGAGGGTGGCGGTTAACCTTGGCCGCCTAATAATCCTCTCTACTCTGCTGAATCCCTTTTTAAGGCCAGTTTCTTCCAGAAATCCTTCCTTCCTTATTCTCCTCAATATCTTCTACAGACCTTTCTCCAACTAAATTGTTAGTCCATGTATTAAAATTCTTGTCCTTTTTTGTTTTAAACAAAACTGACCCATATTGGGTCAGACCAATGGTCCATCTAGCCCAGTATCCTGTCTTCCGACAGTGGTTAATGCCAGGTGCTTCAGAGGGAATGAACAGAACAGTTAATAATCAAGTGATCCATACCCCGTTGCCCATTCCCAGCTTCTGGCAAACAGAGGCTAGGGACACCACCCCGCCCATCCTGGCCAATAGCCATTGATGAATCTATCCTCCATAAACGTATCTAGTTCATTTTTGAACCCTGTTAGTGTCTTGGCCTTCACAACATCCTCTGTCAAGGAGTTCCACAGGTTGACTGTGTGTATATGTGTTTTGTCTCTCTTGGAGAAAACTCCCTTACTTACCCTGACTTTACTAAAGTTCATAGGACAAGTCTTGAAGAGAAGGTTCTGTGGAGAACTTACACAAGGGGGTTCTGCACCCCTGTAGAGGCACAATATCTAGTATCTGTGCAATGAGATGTTGGGAACAGATCAGGGAATGCTTGGAGAAGGGCTATAGAGTGGCATGTGGATTTGTGAGCTGTAGTATTGGCTGAGGAGTAGCTGTGTTGGTGTTTTGTAGCCTGGGAGAGGTTTCCATCTATTAACTTCTTGTGCAAAGCCTATTTTCCAGTGCATCCTACAGGGTGACCTGTGACTTAAACTGTTCAGTAAAAGGCACATGTGTTAATCTGTTTTGTAAATGTGACATGTTTAGTTGCAACTCTATTGAAATCATTAGTAATAGGGAGCAAGAAGCTGCATATTACTTTAATTATTAAGCCTCGTAGGAAGAGGACTGCAAAAGAGGTGCTTGGTCGCTTTACAAACTCTCAATATACACCTATTTCTTTCTTTGCAAAGGTGGCTAGTAGTTTTCTGGTACTACCTGTTCATAGTTAAACTGTAAAACCCAAGTACAGACTGTCATGATATCATATTTCAACACATTAAGGTCTTGTCTACACTAAAGAGAAAAGTTGATCTAAGCTATGCAATTTGAGTTACGTCAATAGTGTAACTCAAATCGACGTAGCTTAGATCTACTTAACGCAGGGTCCACACTACGCGACATCAACGAGAGACGCTCTCCCATCGATTCCCCTTACTCTTCTCGATCAGGTGGATTACAGGAGTCAAGGGGAGAGCGATTGGCGGTCGATTTAGCAGGTCTTCACTAGACCCACTAAATCAACCGCTGATGCATCGGTCACCACAGGGTCAATCCTCCGGTATGTGTAGACAAGACCTCAGTTCAGAAGAGTTAACTCAAATTTTTAAACCTCAAAGCAGGTTCATTTTCAGTGTTTAATTTATCCAGATACTCCACCATTACTTTTACAAATTCCTGTTAAGGAAGGTGTTTCCTTGCTATATGCTATATACAATATCTGCAATGGTAACTATACAAGTATGGATAAATACATATCTCATCTATTTTCATCGTAATTGTAGATTCATGTAACAATTTTGAGCTTCCTGCACTATTTTTGTCTGCCTTCCTTATTGATGTCTGACTTTGTCCTACATGTGAATACTGATATGCTGTGGTGGGGTGGGAAGGGGTGTTTGAACACAATAAAAACATGGAGTGTCAAGGGAGGTATGGGTTTGAGGTATTTTTGTTACCTACATATATCTGTTTTACAAATGGCTTTGTTTCCAATGGAGAGCTACTTTACAGAATATGTTTATTCTATAATATGTTTTTACCTGAATTGTTAATTGAACCACTTAGAAATACATTACTTCCCTTTACTTTTGCTTTACCTTTAAATATTACAGAAGAGACTTTTACACTGTGCATCATAGAAAAATGTGACCACAAGGCAAATTCTAATGCATCTGAGCTCAGTTAACTTAAATACCAACTAGAAGCTGAAAACCTTTGCTTTCACATCGGTGTGGCAGTTAGGCCAAGTAATCCACAATCTGCGCAGTCTCACTCATGCAACCAATTAAATTGTTGCATGAAAATTAGCTGCATAGTAAGATAGTGATTGTTTGTTACCTCTTATATCACAATGGTCTAGGGTGCCTGGCATGTCATGGATGCATGCCTTACTGTAGCTGTACATTACATGGGTGTAATTTGTAAAGTCAAAATGACAGAAAACGTAAAAGTTGGATGATAACAGACTGTGAATCTCAGTGATTCTGAACTTTATTTTAAACAAAAAGAGCCCTCAACCATGCTTGTGGCTCTTTCCATTGTTTCATACTCACTCAACAGACATTCTAGGCTTCAGAGTGACACACAGACAGAGTGACAATCCTGGCATCTTATTATATAGATATGTCTGATCCAGCAAAGTAATCCATAAAAGTAGTCCCTTCCGAGTCCAGCTTTGCAGGATTGGGACATAAATGAGGAATGTAGTAACTCAATACCCCTGGTCAGAATGCAAGTCTAAGATAATATAACAATGGTATATTATGTTATTGTTGATGTTTCCCCTGTCCTCATTAACTAGACAGGAATTTTGAGAGATGAAGCTTTCTAAATAAAGATATTACATAACCTAGAACTGTAGAGAGCCACTTCCACAAGACAAGCAATTAAAACTACATAACAAAGAGATGGGAAGAACTAGATCCATTTAATGAATCTCAAAAAAAGTTAGGACTTTTTGAAGCCTGCATACGTTTTCCAAAAATGCATGTCAGGAAAAATATAATCATAAACCAGACATGTTTTCCCAAACTAAATAAATGTATTTATATGATGACATAAAACAGTAGAGCATTAAACTAACAACATCTCTCATGTTCAGGGTGATGATAAGATGAACCTTTCAAGATTTTTTAGGGGTCTGGGAAAGTTCTGATTGTACCACAAGCTGAAATCTGGCTATATTAACAGTCTCCTGGATCTCTCCTGAAGAAAGTCAGCATATATGCAACAACCTCTCCCATTACCTAGCTCAAGTGTTTCATGCTGTGTCCTTGTCTGTGTCTCCCTTTGACAGAAAAGGAAGGAATGTGACAGAATAGTTAATCTGTGCATGAGTCATATGTGATAGACCACAATTAATGCTAAGAATAAATTATAATAATTATATAAGCCTTGCATTTTTAAAAGCAGACTAAGCAAGACAATTAGCATGCAAAAGCATGGTCATTAAGGCCAGCACAAAGGGCAGATGGTATTGGAGTGGGGGATGCTTGCATGTTAAGATCCGAATTTGAAAAAAGAAAGCAGGTACTGAAACTGTTTATTGACAGCAGTGAATACAAACCCGAGAACAAACAATAGACATGGCATTATGAACCCTTGAAAATACCAAGGCCTCAGCTAGACTAGGGACCGAATGGCTAGGTAGCAGTTCTGCAGAAAAGGACCTAGGGATCACAGTGGACGAGAAGCTGGATATGAGTCAACAGTGTGCTCTTGTTGCCAAGAAGACTAACGGCATTTTGGGCTGTATAAGTAGGGGCATTGCCAGCAGATCGAGGAACGTGATCGTTCCCCTTTATTCGGCATTGGTGAGGCCTCATCTGGAATACTGTGTCCAATTTTGGGCCCCACACTACAAGAAGGATGTGGAAAAATTGGAAAGAGTCCAACGGAGGGCAACAAAAATGATTAGGGGTCTGGAGCACATGACTTATGAGGAGAGGCTGAGGGAATTGGGATTGTTTAGTCTGCAGAAGAGAAGAATGAGGGGGGATTTGATAGCAGCCTTCAACTACCTGAAGGGGGGTTCCAAAGAGGATGGAGCTCGGCTGTTCTCAGTGGTGGCAGATGACAGAACAAGGAGCAATGGTCTGAAGTTGCAGTGGGGGAGGTCCAGGTTGGATATTAGGAAAAACTATTTCACTAGGAGGGTGGTGAAACACTGGAATGCGTTACCTAGGAAGGTGGTGGAATCTCCCTCCTTAGTGGTTTTTAAGGTCAGGCTTGACAAAGCCCTGGCTGGGATGATTTAGTTGGGAATTGGTCCTGCTTTGAGCAGGGGGTTGGACTAGATGACCTCTTGAGGTCCCTTCCAACCCTGATATTCTATGATTCTATATCAGATCTTGTTTAAAAATGCAGTAGCACACATTTTAACAAACTTTTTAAAAAAAATTATAATATAAACAGGACACCTTTAAAACTTGATAACAGGTTGCTGTGGTATTGGGAACTGTACATTTAAGTGGTTTCCAGACAGGAAGTCTGGGAGAAGAGAACTGCAGAAGCTTATTTTCTATTATATAGAGGCAATTAGGAGCTTCATGACTGAATAAAGAACATAAGAAGGGCCATATTGGGTCAGATCAAAGGTCTATCTAGCCCAGTATCCTGTCTTCCAACACTGGCTAATGCCAGGTGCTTCAGAGGGAATGAATAGAAGAGGTAATCATCAAGTGATCCATCCTTTAGCTCCCATTCCCAGGTTCTGGCAAACGGAGGCTAGGGACACCATCCCTGCCCAACCTGGCTAATAGCCATTGATGGACCTATCCTCCATGAAGTTATCTTGTTTTTTGAACCCTGTAATAGTCCTCTTTTCACAACATCCTCTGGCAAAGAGTTCAACAGGTCAACTGTGTGTTGTGTGAAGAAATACTTCCTTTTGTTTGTTTTATACCTACTGCCTATTAATTTCATTTGGTGATTCCTAGTTCTTGTGTTATTTATTTATTTACTTTCTCCACACCAGTCATGATTTTACAGACCTCTATCATATCCCCCCTTTGCCATCTCTTTTCCAAGGTGAAAAGTCCCAGTCTTATTAATCTCTCCTCATATGGAAGCTGTTCCATACCCCTAATCATTTTTGTTGCACTTTTCTGTACCTTTTCCAATTCCAGTATATATTTTTTGAAATGAGAAATCCAGATCTACACACAGTATTCAAGATGTTCATCTCTGTGTCTAATAATTCTGTTTTTTAATAGCGAGGATCTCTTTCAATCACCTTGGGCTCCAAGTGATTACTGAATAACATACTTGCATCCAACTCTTTTCTTTGCCAGTGTTTAAAAATGTGCTAGCTAAAATATTTTAATACATGTTTAAAAACGAATTAGCTAACATAGTTTGGAACATGACTTATTTTCCTAGACCAGACAGGACCCAAATATTTTACAGGGTTTGAAGAGGAAAATGACATGCAAGACACCTGAAAGCAAAAACGATGTGTTGCTGACTGGCTAGATAGGAGAAAGCACTCTGTAGAAAGATAATGTTACTTTACTGTCACTAAATATAAAGTGTCTATGTAACACATATGATAATATTCTGGACAGACCTTATTGAATTAAGTTAAACCTTGTTGAATTAAATATTTTGGGAGTCCATTGTATTGAAAATGCAAATATCTATGTACCGGGATGGCATGGAAATTCAAGACATGATTATTGTATTCAACTGCAAAGGACTTTTTGGGATAATATGTGTGAAGTGGATCTCCCAGAAAATACTTGAAGCTGAAAGAAATGCAAATGACCCACCTCAAATCCATCCTTTTGAAGAGGCACTTTGAGCAGAGACCCACTGTTTGGCTGATTATCTATTCATGGTCTGTTCAAAGAGCCAAACTGGATAAATGAGTGACTCAAAGAGTCATGGGTTGTTCTTGCTCTGAGCAAAGAGTGTGGGTGGGTGGCACAACTCATTATATATTAAATATTACAGTAGGCTGAATCCCATCATCCTTAAAATCCACAGTGAGTGCTCTGTATGCCTTTTCCTCTTTTGGAAATGTAGGTTCTGACTTTCTCGACCTTTGAGATTGTTAATGTATTGTGTTAGTGACTGTTAGTTACAAACTTCCCTCTATGCTTTTCCTGCATTTTATAACTTCCTGCACAGCATCTCACTGATGATGGGATCATACTCAAATTCTAAATAAGAATCTATTTTCAGTGAAATGTAAGACACTTAATTTCCTGTTTATGCGGCAAAGGGATGGCTGAAGACAGATAATTTCTCATGCAGATAGAGTAGCCTATGCTGAGTCATTATCCTTTGGTGTGTGACAGACTTCCTACAAAAAGGTTAGAGAAATCTCTTATCTCTCTCTCTCTCTCTGTTAAAGAGTGGCAAGATCCCCTCCACCCTATTAAATCGCACTTGATGCCATTTGGAAATTTAAAATAACTCTTAAATGCTCTACATTTAGTCAGTTCTGAACACATTGTTCTTGGAATTAGGCATGGTGTTAGGCCTATTTTTCCATGTATAATTAACAGCTAAGCTGCTTATAAAAAGTTCAGTCTAAATACAAAATCATTTTGTTCAGAATATGCTTTTATATAATGTTTACTTGGCATTTTTTAGATAAGCCCTCTAAATCAGTGCTTCTCAAAGTCAGTCCACCGCTTGTTCAGGGAAAGCCCCGGGCAGTCCGGACTGGTTTGTTTACCTGCCGCGTCTGCAGGTTCGGCCGACTGTGGCTCCCTCTGGCTGCGGTTCACCACTCCAGGCCAATGGGGGCTGCGGGAAGCGGCACGGGCCAAGGGATGTACCGGCTGCCCTTCCCGCAGCTCCCATTGGCCTGGTGCGGCAAACGGTGGTCAGTGGGAGCCGCGACCAGCCGAAGCTGCAGACGTGACAGGTAAACAAACCGGCCTGGACCGCCAGGGGCTTTCCTTGAACAAGCGGCGGCCCAACTTTGAGAAGCACTGCTCTAAACAATCTAATTCTAGGGCTAGCTCAATCAAAAGGTCACCTATTTCTGAAAAAGACATAATAATTTCTGACAAATTTCCTCTTTCTTCTTTCATGTTTGATTGTTGGTGTGTAAGGCCCCTGGAGGGTATTACTTACCTGCAATATGCCTGGAGTTGTTATTTACTGGCAGAAAGTATATCAGAAAAACTGTATAGTCATGCATCAGTGACAGTGGGCATCTCTACATTCTGATTGGCTGAGACAATTCCATTGCAGTCAAGTCAGGTAATGTGGGGATCGTCCCTGTTTCTCAGGCATTATTACTGAACAGGAATTGTCTCAACCAATCAGAGTGCAGGGAGCTATCCACTCACTGACCTATATTCATACATTTATTTCTCAGCACTGCAATTCCCAGCACTTCAGCTCAGAGGGTCTGATTTGCATAGAGATTGCATGGTTATTTTCAGTAAACATACATTAATATGCTAATCACTATTTACCTAATCTGACTGGCTACCATAAATTGCTCCACTCTGATTCGCTACTGAAATATACTTTTCTTCCTATACCTCCTTCATAGCCTGCCCCCTTTCAATTCTTGGACATCTTAAGCAAGATTAACTCCTTGTAACAGGTCTCACTCCCTGCTGGGTGCTTCCTTGTGACTGGGTCTGGAGCTTAACTCTCACACCATCTGTTACTCTTTCCATCGGTTGCTTGCACCACGGCCTCATTCTCTCTGGGACCCCAGGTGCTCCCTCTTCATGACTCAGCCCACCAGCCAAGTCACTATTCAGTCCTCCTCTTCCGGGGTCTCAGAGTCCTGTGGTACAAGCTGTCTATGCCATATCAGGCAGTCTTCTGACCAGGTCCAGTGCCACTTTCCCAGTGACTGGTAGGGGAACCCAGGCCTGCCCACTACTCTGAGTTCCAGCCCAGGGACTCTCTGCCTAGCAACCACAGTCTTCTCAATCTCAGACCCTGTTGCTGACTTCTTGGGCTCCTTCCTACTTCACTTATCTAGCTTCTGGTCCACCTTGGGTTTACCAGTCCAAACTTCCTCCACACTCAGTGGCTATTTCACCCCTCTCAGCTTCTTGCAAGATTCTGTAGTCCAAGGCAGGGTACCAGGGCTTATTTTCCCCCCGGAAGTCCTCCTTGTCCCTAGCCAAACCCTCTTTCTCTAGGAAATGAGAGCAGAGCTCCTCCCTGCAGCCCCCTTCTGCTCTCCCCTTCTTGGCTTTATAAAAGCTCAGCCTGCCCCTGCCCAGCTGTGCTTCATCATCAATTATTTTATCAGTTAAATTTAAAGTTAAATCAAATTTATCAGTCCCTGGCTCGCCTTCTGGTGCAGCCTATAGATTCATAGAATTGTAGGACTGGAAGGGACCTTGAGAGGTCTTCTAGTCCAGTCCCCTGAACTCAAGCCAGGACTAAGCATTATCTAGACCATCCCTGACAGGTGTTTGTCTAACCTGCTCTTAAAAAATCTCCAGAGACAGAGATTCCACAACCTTCCTAGGAAACTTAACAACCCTGACAGTTAGGAAGTTTTTCCTAATGTTCAGTGTAAACTGCCCTTGCTGCAATTTAAGTCCATTGCTTCTAGTCCTATCCTCAGAGGTTAAGAACAATTTTTCTCCCATCTCCTTGTAACAACCTTTTATGTGCTTGAAAACTGAAAAATGCTCCCCCTCAGTCTTCTCTTCTCCTGACTAAACAAACCCAGTTTTTCCAATCTTCCCTCATAGATCATATTTTCTAGACCTTTAATCATTTTTGTTGCTCTTCTCTGGACTTTTTCCAATTTGTCCACATCTTTCCTGAAATGTGGCACCCAGAACTGGACACAATACTCCAGGTGAGGCCTAATCAGCATTGATTAGAGCGGAAAAATTACTTCTCGTGTCTTGCTTACAATAATCCTACTAATACACCCCAGAATGATGTTTAGTTTTTTTGCAATAGTGTTATAGTGATTCATATTTAGATTGTGATCCACTATGACCCCCAGATCCCTTTCTGCAGTACTCCATCTTAGACAGTCATTTCACATTTTGTATTTGTGCAACTGATTGTTCCTTCCTAAGTTGAGTACTTTGCATTTGTCCTTATTGAATTTCATCATATTTACTTCAGACCATTTCTCTAGTTTGTCCAGATCATTTTGAATTTTAATCCGATCCTCCAAAGCACTTGCAACCCCTCCCAGCTTGGTTTCATTCACAAACTTTATATGTGTACTCTCTATGTCATTATTTAAATAATTGATAAAGGTATTGAACAGAACTGGACCCAGAACTAATCCCTGTAGGACCCCACTTGATATGTCCTTCCAGCTTGACTGAGAACCACTGATAACTACTCTCTGGAAACAGTTTTCCAACCAGTTACACACCCACCTTATAGTAGCTCCATCTAGGTTATATTTCCCTAGTTTGTTTATGAGAAGGTCATGCAAGACAGTATCAGAAGCCTTACTGAAGTCAAGATATAACATATATACCACTTCCCCCCATCCAGAAGGCTTGTTACCCTGTTAAAGAAAGTTATTAGGTTGGTTTGACACAATTTGGTCTTGACAAATCCATGCTCTGTTACTTATCACCTTATTATCTTCTAGATGCCTGCAAATTCATTGCTTAATTATTTGCTCCATTATCTTTCTGGGTACTGAAATGAAGCTGACTGGTCTGTAATTCCCAAGGTTGTCCTTATTCCCCTTTTTATAGATTGGCACTATATTTTCCAGTCCTCTGTAGTCTCACTTGTCTTCCACGACTTTTTGAAGATAATCACTAATGGCTCAGATATCTCCTCAGTCATCTCCTTGAGTATTCTAGGATATATTTAATCAGGCCCTGGTGACTTGAAAACATATAACTTGTCTAAATAATTTTTAACTTCTTGTTTTCCTATTTTAGCCTCTAATTCTACCTCATTTTCATTGGCATTCATAAAGTGTGATGTACAATTGCTACTAAACTTTTTGGTGAAAACTGAAACAAAAAAAGTCATTTAGGACTTCTGCCATTTCCACATTTTCTGTTATTGTTTTTTCCCCCCTCATTGAGTAACAGGCCTACCCTGTCCTTGGTCTTCCTCTTGCTGCTAATGTATTTGTAGAATGTTTTCCTGTTACCCTTTAAGTCTCTAGCTAGTTTAATCTTGTTTTGTGCCTTGGCCTTTCTAATTTTGTCCCTACATACTTGTGTTATTTGTTTATATTCATCCTTTGTAATTTCACTTAGTTTCCACTTTCTATAGGATTCTTTTTTGAGTTTCAGATAATTGAAGATCTCCTGGTTAAGCCAGGGTGGTCTCTCGCCATACTTCATATCTTTCCTATGCAGTGGGATCATTTGCTCTTTTGCCCTTAATAACTCTTTGAAAAACTGCCAACTCTCTTGAAATGTTTTCCCCTTTAGACTTGCTTCCCAAGCGATCTTACCTACCAGCTCCCTAGATTAGTTGGCCCTTTTTAACTTGCTCGGGCCTTTTGTGGGGCAGACATCCCATCATACTCCCTATTCCCACAATAAATAATATTTTGTACATTACCATTATCTTAAATCTCCCCCCCCCCACCCATTGTACTTCTCATCCCACTCATCTCTCCTTCTTTCCCCTCTGCCATCTTCCCACAACTTTCTCTTTTTTTCCTCCCTTGTCCTTCTCCCATTCAAAGTTACTTAAAGTTAAGTGGAAGCTCACAAGTCTCTCTCCCATTCACTGCTATTAATACCAAATTTGAGAGACTGGAAGACCAGACACTTTAACAATAAATACACAATAAAACCCATTAGTGATGGTTATCATAGTAACAGGCGGCATATTAATACAATGTGATTTTTATATAGTCCCCATGAAGATCTAATTTACCTGGGAAGAGCCTGAGATAGAATTACATAAATATAGGGCTGAAAGGGACCTTGAGCAGCCTGCACTGAGGCATGACCAAATAAACCTAGTCTGTCTCTGACAGGTGTTTGTCCAACCTGTTCTTAAAATCCTCCAGTGATGGGGATTGCACAACTTCCTTTGGAACCCTTTCCAGAATTCAACTACCCTTAAAGTTAGAAAGTTTTTCCAAATATCTAACCCAAATCTCCCTTGCTATGGATTAAGCCTATTGCTACTTGTCCTGCCTTCAATGAACAATGGAGAACAATTGATCACCTTCCTCTGTATCCCCCTCCGTCTTCTTTTCTCAGGACTAAACATGCCCAATTTTTTAACCTCTCCTCATAGGTCAGGATTTCTAAACCTTTGATCACTTTTGTTGCTCTCTTCTGGATTCTCTCCAATTTGTCCACATTGTTCCCAAAGTGTGGTATCCAGAATTGGACACAGTACTCCAGCTGAGACCTCCCCGGTGCCAAGTAGAGTTATCTCCTGTTACCTCCCATGTCTTACATCTGAGACTCCTGTTATTACACCTCAGAATAATATTTGCCTTTTTTGCAACTGCATTGCATTGTTGACTCATATTCAATTTGTGATCCACTATACTCCCCAGATCCTTTTCTGCAGTACTGCCCACCTAGCCAGTTATTCCCTATTTTGTAGCTGTGCATTTAATTTTTCCTTCCTAAGTGACATACTTTACATTTGTCTTTATTAAATTTAATGTTGTTAATTTGAGACCAATTCTCAAATTTGTCAAGGTAATTTTAAATTGTAATCCTGTCTTCCAACGTACTTGCAAACCCTCCCAGCTTGGTGTCATCTGCAGATTTTATAAGCATAAGCTCCACTCCATTATCCAAATCAGAATGATAATATTGAATAGTATTGGACCCAGGACTGACCCCTTTGGGACCCCATTAGATACACTCTCACTGTTTGACAGCAAACCATTGATAACTACTTTCTGAGACAACCTTTCAAGCAGTTGTGCAGCCACCTTATAGTAATTCCATTTAGACCACATTTCCCTAGTTTCCTTATGAGACTGTCATCTGGAACTGTGTGAAAAGCAATATTAAAATCAAGATATATCACGTCTACTGTTTGCCCCATCCAGTAGGACAGTAACTTTATCAAAGAAGGAAATTAGGTTTGCTGAGGGGGGGCATGGTTTGTTCTTGACAAATCCATGGAGGCTATTCCTTATAACACTATTAACCTCTGGGTGCTTACAACTTGATCATTTAATCATTTATTCCAATACCTTTCCAGGCATCAAAGTTAGGCTGACTGGTCCCTGGGTCCTCTTTGTTCCTTTTTTAAAGATAGGTATGATATCAGATACCGTGGTGATGGGTGGTATACAAAAACCTAGGATGGATGGAGTGTGAAGCACATTAGTCACATAATAAGACAGGTTCCTATGTCAAAACTCTTACAATATAAATAGTCAGTGGCCAGACAAAGGAGAGCAGAAGAGAATGAACTGCATTTTTTTCTCCCACTTTTAATAATAAGTTCCCAAATCTGAGATCACCAATCCCTACTTATTACTTTTCTTGATCTTGCTCCATCCTGTCCAATTATGACCCTTTATTCACAGGCACTTCCTAACACTGCCACCCTCAAATCAAAAGAGATACGAGTAGCCCTGTGAAAGACAGATGGCTGAGGCTGCCATTAAACTGCTAGGTCAATGTTCTTTTTAAAACAAAAAACTAAAGATTGTTTCAGCTGGGTAGTCTCACATTATGTACAGGTTCTAATGTGGTCATTTAAAGTAATCTTTTATTATCAGTCATGTACCATATCTGAAGTACTTGTTGATTTTCAGAACCTGTGTCATGAGAACTGAAAAGGCTTTGTCAAGCTGAGATAACCTGGCATAGACAGTCCATGGGAAATTAGACATGTTTATTACAACAGCCTAATTTTATTAAGGTTCTTTTTCTGTTTTTCCATTCGATCTGTGTTTTAGTTCTTTCATAGAAGTCTACAAATTTCATCAAAAGCTTTTCCTTGGAACCTCCAAGCAACATTGTGAATCAAACTCAATTGATTTGTTTGGAAATTAGGGTGAGACTTCTTCCAGAACAATAGATAAAAGTGATCCTTATTTACCCTCTCCATCTCTACAATACACAAAGACTGGGCTTCAGCTCAGCTAGGTCAAATCCTGTCCACTTCACGTAGCATGTGTAATCTGTTTTACTTGGCTTGTATTTCCAAAGTGGAAAGAATATTTAAACTTACACAATCTCATCTGAATTAACAGCATCAATTCCAAGAATTACATTATTTTCACATGGCTATGAAAATTTGTAATAGCAACATCCTGAACCCGAAATATGTTTCCCTCTCTCTCTCTCTCTCTCTCCTTTTGTTTCTCTTTTAAAAGTGAACACCATACCTGGTAGAAGGATCTGAAATTAACAAAGGTGAAAGCACAACACATCCCTTCAGTGGTTATGAATTATCTCTGCTGGACTAACACATCTAATATTAATGTTGTATGATAATAAGTATACTGTTGATTATCTTCCCTCTTGGATTGAATTAATGTAAATACAATATGTGAAGCCAAAGATCTGAACTCATTGCAAGATACTTTTTTTTTTTCCTTTTTCTTCCCCATGCCAATATACTCAAGAGGAACTTTTCTGTTTTCCCAAAGAACAAGGATGAGAAGGACATGTCTTAATTAATGTCAGTTGCAGTAGAAAGCGATCTGCATGTCAGACAGAAAAAAAGGAAAAAGTTCAATATGGCATTTAAGAAGGAAAAAAATGAAAAAAAAAAAAAGAAATTGAAACGTATCTTGTGCAGCTAAGGTCTTGATGAACCCTCTCTGCAACAAGCATTGATCAGTATTTCATTTACATACTAGACACAGGGCAAAAGTCAGTCAGCAGAGGCTCCATGTGGGCAGCTTCTAGTGACTAGGTTCATAGGAGCTGCCCACATGCATCCTAGCAATCAGTCTATTCATGTTCTTACAGCAGTGTTCATCTCCTTAGCAATAATAAGAGATAATAAACAAAATCACTTGCTTACTTCTCAGAAAGCAGTTGGAATGCGGTTGTTTTTTCTGAATAATTTATATAATTGTCTCTCTCCTCCCTTTTTTCCTACTATCCTTTCTCTTATTTTTCCTTCTTGCTTTTCACCGATTTTCCTTCTCTTTTCCCTTCTTGCTCTCACACACTCCTTTGTTTGTAATGCTCACAGATGTCACTGCCATTCTAAGGGCAGTAAGATTTGTGAACATAGTTATCTCCTTAGCAATGAGTTCTAAAGCCCTTGGCCTGTAATTAAGAAAGTCCTGCCTTCTACAAACTTCAGCTCTAATGCTGGCAACTGAAGAGTTCTTGAGGTAAGTAGTTGTTGAGGAAGAAAGAGGTGCTTTCTGAAGGGTCATAGGTCAATTCCACGGGTCTCTTTGGAGATTAACTCCATGACTGAATTTAGCCCTTTGAATTCAAACACTTGGAGTGTGAAAGTTGGCCAGTTTTCCATTAGGGAAGGGGAAGACTTGGGGACATATTGCATATTGGGTTTTGTATCTCCAAGTCAGTCTACAGATTGTTTGATAGCTGGGTGAGCTGGTGGAGGCTGACCATCGCTCTCAAAGGAAAGGGAGGACCTAGCTGTAGGCTAGTTGATTTGGGAGATGGACTCTGAGCCACTATCTTTACATAGTTGGTTTAATTTGTGAATTTGAATCTATCTCTCTATCTCTTTTTTCCAGTCTCGCTCCAGAGGCATATCCATCTTTCTAGCTCCTACAGTCGCCTGTTAGCCTATTTTTGGTGCGGCACCCAGACAATGAGAGTTTTTACATGTTATGGTAGTTTGCAAGGCCTGCTGGGCCCACAGATAGCTTCCTGAGAATTTGCCAGTCTGTGGCATCGTTTAGGATAAATTTCTCTCTTCAGAAATGATATTGACAAACTCTGTCAGGAAGAGTGCTAGATGCTCTTGTGCATCTCTCTTCAGGAGCAATGGGCTTGAATTTGGAGGGAAAAAATAGTTGGTAACTCTGGTTTCTTTGAGCTTTTCTAAAACATGCTGCTCTGTGATTATGCTGAATTCAGTATTGCTAATCCCAAGTGTTCAAATTCATAAATCAAGCCCCCACAAATCATGAGATTTAAAAAATACATTTGGGGTTCTGTTTATTCACCTTTTGATTTTTGAGCCCCTAGGTCACACTGGGTCATATTGTTAAGTTTTTCTGTGCAATCATGAGAGCTAGAAACGTTTTTAAAAATAAAATAAAAACTGAGATTCTCATGTAATCATAGGAGCTGGGACTTCAAGAAAAACACTAAATATACAGAGATATGTATATGTCACTTGACTGCTCTACCATGATAAGCAATTAAAAAATTACAACCTCATCATGACATACTCATCCACTGAGATAACAAAATGCATGTTTCTATAGACATTTTTCACAGCTTGGCAATTCTCCTTGTAACCCATGGCATACTGTTAATGTCAGCATGGGTGTAGGTGAAAAGAAAATGAAATAACATGCTACCTGAAATTCTTTGGGAAAAAAGCAATTAACTGTTTTCTGTTATGATGATGACATGAGACTGTTAGCTAACATTAAGCAATTGTAAATGCAATTTAGAGGTTTAGCTATGACCTGGATAGGATCCAGTACTGTCACCTAAAATAGGGGAACAAGTCCTGAGAGATGCTGAGCTCCTCACAGCTCTAGCTGATTTCACTAGGAGCTGCAGATGTTCAGCACATTTTAAAATTTGGGCTAGCGGAACAAGAAACAATAATTGTTTTGTAAGGCTATATGGCATTCTCAAAGCAACTATCAAGAAGTGATCCTTTTTGCGATTAAAAAAAATTACTCTGCTTCAAAGTTTTATTCAATGTGGCTGAACCAATTCCTGTCCTTCAGTATCCGTGGTAGCACTGCTGCTCAGTGATAGGACCTGTGTGACTGTCAGAAACCACACAGCAGTAAGAGGAACATCTGTGTAACATTACCTTTTGGGCAATAAGAACGCATCCCAGCATTAGAATCTACTCAGGGACAGGCCAATAGCCAACCATAACACTCTTTGACTGACTATAATCCAATAATAATTTCACTCTTCCATCTGCTTCTGTCTTTAATCTATTTTTTAGTTACTCCACCAAATAGGGAGGTCTTCCACTCGCTGATATTCAACTGAAGGTTTTGCTGTAACAGGCTCTCAGCACTACCATTCTTTCTGTTTCTCCAGTGTTTTCTCTTGCAAAATACCAGTAAGAGGTGATTACAATGCAAGGCTTTTCCTGCACTGCTTTCCTTCTTTGCCATCAGAATATATTAACAGACAGGCACATAAAGTCTTTATTATCAAATATGTAGTAGCCTGCTCTACCCAGTGTAAAATAAATATATACAAACCGCTAAAACAAGCCCCACAACAAAATCTTTCCAAACCTCAGTCTGACCCTGCCTCAAATGCCTGGGGAAAATAAAAGATTTCTCACACTTTCTACTCAGTCTGGGTTACATTTTCCAGCTCCTTGGACTGCTGGACATGAACACACACAAGGCAAAATTTGGACAGCTTTACAGATATCTCTCATCACACTAAAGTACTAAACCTCTACAAATAAATAACAAAATTGTGAATTTGTACCACGAATAGCTTGGGATCTGAGCCTGTTTCCATTGAAGTCAATGGCATAACTCCCATTGACTTCAGTGGTGCACAACCAAGCATCTGCCAAGGCCCCTTTAATGTGAATACAGTAAGACTGACAATACAAATTAGCACTTGCATGGTGCTTTATGGTTTTGAAAGGCCAGATTTTTAAAGATATTTTGGTGCCTGACACCTATTGAAATCAATAAGCCTTAGGCACCTTTCAAAATTTGGCCCAATGTGCTTTACAACGTAAAAGGCCTGGTTTTTAGGATCCTTCCTCCGGTGGAGCGGTAGTACATTGTGTGACTAAAGGGAGCAGACTTTGTCCCTAATTATGTATCCCTATAACAACACTGAAATAGACAATTATGCTGATCCTTGTTTTATAGTGGTCTCCACCTCTTCCTTTAGCGGATGTCTCCTGTCACTATCATACACCCTTTTAAACCAGGATTCAAATAGGGGAAAGTAGGATGGAAAGACAGCACTTCTTACTCAGCTATAAGCAGAGTAAGAGCTGCACCTGCTCTTCCTGGCCCCCACAGCTCTCTTTATTCCACCTGCTTTAACCACTGCTTATTAAAAAACAACAACAACAGAGAAACGTACGTATGTGCAATTAACCACCATCTCCACTATTCCCTCCTGCCCTACCAAGCCACAGAAACCAAAGATAGGCTGCTTCCCATATAAATAACCCAAAGATAGGCTGCCTCTTTGCTAGCTTCCCTGGGAGTTTCTCCATTTTGTATTGTCTTTATTAACTTTGTCTCCACCACCTCCAAATATTCAAGCTGTTTGTATATTTCAGCAGTATGTACATTTTCTCCACAATGGCTGCAGAAGCAACCTGCAGCTCTTCCAGCAAAAGATGTACTTGCCTGACCATTATCTTTATTGGCCTGGACAAGATTTACTGAAAACCTCAACTATTTTTCTAGGGTTATTTTCAGCATAGCATCTGAAGTTCTTTAGAGAAATATCAAAGTCAAAGCTCCACTGGGTAACGACAGAGCTTGCTTATCTGTTTCTGCAATGTGGGCATCTCATTAGTACCATCCTTTCCTTTGCAGCCTCCATCATCCTACCATGTGTTCTGGATGGAGGTTTTTGTTTTGCTTTGTTTATTATAGGCGGCTTCTTCTGTTCTTTAATAACCTGTTTTTCTTCCTTCTCTCTCACTGTCCTCATTAACTAGGGAAAAGATAGAGGATTTTGCAACCTCTTTCTCAGATAGAGTTGATTAAAAAGATGCCATCAAAAAGGATACCTCTTAAAACCTGGTTCAGCTGCATATGATTTATCATAGCTTGCTGTATGCACTCTTTTACTAATAATAGCCCTTTGCAATCATTTCTGCTGATGCTGGTAATAACAGGAAAGTTTCCCCCCATCCTTCTGGCCTAACTGATAATTCCTGCCTTGTCCCATCAAAATCCTTTGTAAAGTCATCAGCAATGATTTCCTGGTTTGTAATGGCCATATTATGTTTGTGATACCTCTCTGACAACACTTTTTTCCTTGCCTCAGTTCCTTATTATCCCTGAACGATTTGCGCTGTTTGATCAATAATCTTGCCAGAGAGTCAAGTGAATGCCCAAACGGTGTGAGTGGCATTGGGTTCTAAGCTCCCACCTGCCCAGGTCTACTGAGACAAATAATTTAACGAAACCCCAGAGAGAGAGAGAGACCAGAAGAAGCTAAACACAAACAAATAAGGATCCAACTAATCAGGACCTGCCCCACAAAAAGAAACTAACAAGACCAATTCTTATGCCTTAAAGACTGTGTCAGAGATTTCATCTGACTTCAAAACATGTTTGGATGCCAAGTTAGGTAAACTGTAGGTTAAAATTGATAAAATATACGTTTTTTTAATATTGCAGTAATTTCTCAAGGCCTGAATCAGGACCCTATTGTGCCAGACTAGACGCTGCACATCCTCATAATAAAAGAATGGTCCCTGCCCTAAAGAGCTTACAGGTCTAAGTTAAGATTGGCATATGCCAAATTGTCCTCCATACCTCACAAAATGAAAGAGACAGAGTTTTGGAACTTGACGACTGTTAGGATGATAGAGACAATAAGTGACAGACAGCAATTTTAAAAGGTAAAACAGGAGTGGGGAGCTCATCATCTCCAGTACATGTATATTCTACGTAGGTGTTGATTCATGTGATGAGATTACATCATCTTGTATAATGGGATAAAGTATACTTTTTATCTCCCAAAAGACCCATAGCTAGCCATACAAATGCACATGCACAGGATGGATAGTAATTTACTGCTGACGTAGGCTAGCAGTACATTATACTCTACTCTAACCGGAGCAAGGAGTAGGTTTGAAAGAACTGTGACTCCAAGTTGTGCGTTGTCTGAATTGCTCCTAGTGCTACCATGGGCTGTTACAGTTTAGGCACCACCCTTTACTCACCACTTTATGCCTAACATCATAATCTAGTAATTTAATCTAGTAATTAAACAAATTCTCAATCCATCTACCCATGCAATAAAGCTCATGACTTTACCTACTTTCTTTTGGAGATAAAGTGGGAAGCCATCTGTCATCATCAATCATTAGACAAAGGGCTTGATTCTCCACACTTACCTTAGTGTAAATCAGAAGTAACACTGGTGTAAAACTAGTGAGAAGTGAGTGTAAGTGAGAAGAGACACAGCCCCAAAGAGTTTTATTTTCATTCTCGTTTGGCAACAAAAGGTAGAAAAATTGATTATTTTTTGGTCACAAACATTTGTTAAATAATACACTTTCTTCAAGTGTAGGTAATACGGTGATGAAAATCATCTCTGTATTCATGAACAAAAGACTAGAAACTTATCACCTATATTACTCCCAGTGGAGCTTTAATAACCTGCTTCTGCAAGAACATTATACAAAATAAAAAGGCAAAATGTATTTGGAAACAAACAACACAGAGGAAATTTCTCTCTCATTGCTATGAGAAACTATGAAACCAGACGGAGAAGCTATATAACACTGCATTCAAATGACAAGAAGAAAGAAAATGTTGCAGCAAAGTAAAATAGAAAAGAAACTAAAATAACACAGAAGAGCTTTACAAACCCTTCCAGAAAAAAGTAGGTGGAGGTAGAAAACACTGTAAAGCCACATTTGTTGTTCAATGAACACAGAAAACAACCCAACCATTTTTATATCCAAAACAAAACATTTTTTTTAAATTGAATATGGGGAATAAATGAGGGCCAATGCTTGGTAACTTGATTCATAAAGATTCCTTAGTGTGAGTATTGTAACGTGCCTTGAAAAACAAGTGGTGCAACCACAATTACTAAATCTCAGAAAATAGTGAAAAAGCACTGCAGTTTCTACAAGCAACCCGATGCAACTGATTACAGTCAAGCAGAAGTCAGAAGTCAGGGCCAAATGTTTGCCACTGGTTAACTTTCAAAAACCTTCAGAACGCTTGGAACCCCACTTGAGCAGGATGAGATTGAACAAGCCAATAAAAACACCAAATGGGGAAAGAATTCACTTCTAGATGGACCGAGTATAAAGCTTGACAGGTGGAACTAAATTCTACCTACAAAGTAGGCTTAAAGATGCTTTTTTGCTAATAATTATTATTATGTTTCCATACACAAAGATCAAAACATGAGCTTTTAGTCTGCATGACTTTCATTACAAGTTAAGGAAGCCAACAAGGAACAAATATGTCTCTACATTTTTTTTTTTAGAAAAGGAGAGTGATCAGGAACAGTCAGCATGGATTCACCAAGGGTAAGTCATGCCTGACTAACCTAATTGCCTTCTATGAGGAGATAGGGTTAGGGTTAGGTCTCAACGGGTAGTGATCAATGGCTCCATGTCTAGTTGGCAGCCAGTTTCAAGCGGAGTGCCCCAAGGGTCGGTCCTGGGGCCGGTTTTGTTCAATATCTTCATTAATGATCTGGAGGATGGCGTGGACTGCACTCTCAGCAAGTTTACAGATGACACTAAACTGGGAGGAATGGTAGATATGCTGGAGGGTAGGGATAGCATACAGAGGGACCTAGACAAATTAGAGGATTGGACCAAAAGAAACCTGATGAGGTTCAACAAGGACAAGTGCAGAGTCCTGCACTTAGGATGGAAGACTACCATTCATTGTTACAGACTAGGGACTGAATGGCTAAGAAGCAGTTCTGCAGAAAAGGACCTAGGGGTTACAGTGGATGAGAAGCTGGATATGAGTCAACAGTGCGCTCTTGTTGCCAAGAAGGCTAATGCCATTTTGGGCTGTATAAGTAGGGGCATTGCCAGCAGATCGAGGGACATGATCGTTCCCCTCTATTCGGCATTGGTGAGGCTTCATCTGGAGTACTATGTCCAGTTTTGGGCCCCACATTACAAGAAGGATGTGGAAAAATTGGAAAGAGTCCAGTGGAGGGCAACAAAAATGATTAGGGGGCTGGAGCACATGACTTATGAGGTGAGGCTGAGGGAACTGGGATTGTTTAGTCTGCAGAAGAGAAGAATGAGGGGGGATTTGATAGCTGCTTTCAACTACCTGAAAGGGGGTTCCAAAGAGGATGGATCTAGACTGTTCTTAGTGGTACCAGATGACAGAACAAGGAGTAATGGTCTCAAGGTGCAGTGGGGGAGGTTTAGGTTGGATATGAGGAAAATCTTTTTCACTAAGAGGCTGGTGAAGCACTGGAATGGGTTACCTAGGGAGGTGGTGGAATCTCCCTCCTTAGTGGTTTTTAAGGTCAGGCTTGACAAAGCCCTGGCTGGGATGATTTAGTTGGGAATTGGTCCTGCTTTGAGCAGGGGGTTGGACTAGATGACCTCCTGAGGTCCCTTCCAACCCTGATATTCTATGATTCTATGAGAGCGAGAGCAAGCACAATCCCTCTAAAATAGCAATCTTGGATTGACTCCCAGTGCTACCTTAGAACAGCCAGGCAGAGGTACAGCACACAATGAACAATCATTAGTGCAAGAAGAATTAAGGACATTTTTTAAACAGGTAGGAACTGGCTAATGCTGTTCATATCGTCCAGTTTTCTTGCTCTATGTTAATGTTACTCCAGATCAGCCTGACATATTGATTGGTTGGAGCTGTGAGTGTCAGAAATCCACGAGAAACCCACCAGACAGCAAGAAAAGCACTCATCAGTGTGACACTGAGCGGGAGCAGAAGCAGAACTCCTTGGAGCACAGGACTGGCTGGAGGGGGCAGACATGGAAATTGTTAGCAAGGAAACTACCTGCTGTGTTTGGAGAAACAGGACTTGGTGAACATTCTTTTAAAATAAACAGGATTGCACCTAAGCAATACCTGACTTATGTCATCCATTTCTCCTTCTAACAGAAACAAGCTGGCAAGGCCCCAGATATTGGCTAACTGCTTGGGCCAAGGGCATCTTACCTAAGATTGATTGAATGGTATTTGGCAAATTACACTATTAAATTTTGTTGTGCATCTTGTACCTGGAGGGACTGGGGTCATCAGCCCTGTGGCAGTGCAGGGACCCCACGGCAGCTCTTCTGTCATGGCCCCACTCAATCACTACCAAGACAGCAGGGCTACAGAGTGCTCCCTGTGCAGCTGCATAAGCCATTCATACAGCCTCCCCCACAGCCAGGGACTCATCCTCCTTTCAGTCCTGGCTGGAGGCCTCGGCTATGTTATCTGACCTTTGTATTGTCTGAATTCCTTCCTTGTCCCTAGCACGAGGTACATGGAGGACAAGGAAGGGATTTGGATAAAGCAGTGGTTCAGCTAATAGGATTTAGGATAAATAGGAGCATACTTACTGTGAACTTTGTTACCACATGAAGGGGGCAAACTGAATAGGTGACCCAGCTGCAGGGACGAGTCATCACCTAGCAAGAGGCAGGTCATCACAGTGTTGGAATGATTGCTGGCCTAAGGCACTGGAGACAGGGGAAAGTGGCAGCCCAGCAAACTAATCCGTAGGCAACACCACTGGTAAGCCTAGCTCCTGTCACAGCTTGGTGGAGAATGCAGGCAGCATCCCAGGACCACTGTAAGGCTTAGAAAAAAATCACAAGGGGGAAGGAGATAAAGAAAAGGAGATGGATATAGACAAATTGTTGAAGTGGATGATGAAACAGCCAAGAACAGGTGGACCAACAGCAGGAGCAACAGAACCAGCTATTCCAAGAAATGGCCGCACAGTAACAACAATGAGCGGCACAACAACAGCAAGAGCAGCAGCTCATTTTTGTGGATTAGCTATGCAACAGCAAGAGCAGCAATAGTGCCTCATCCAGCAAACAGTCACCCTTGGACAACCACAGGAGGCAAACATGAACCTTGCAGCAGGGCTCCTGAACCTTACTGCAGACGCAAACATTCTGATGCAATGTACAAAGAGGAGTCTTAGAGACAATATGGAAGTCTTCCTCATCACCTTTAAGCAGGTCACCATGGTGGCACAGTGGCCACCTGAATACT
The DNA here is from genome assembly GCF_027887155.1 of Malaclemys terrapin pileata. NCBI lineage: Eukaryota > Metazoa > Chordata > Testudines > Emydidae > Malaclemys > Malaclemys terrapin. The sequence continues at coordinate 47,177,954 of NC_071506.1, read as the reverse complement.
GGGCTTTTATGTGGACACCTTACCTGACAGGGCCAGCCCAAGCTGCATGTCAGCACTGCTATACTGTGGCTGCATACGACTATGCACAGGTTCACCTGACCATCTTAGACATCTCTGATATCATGGCCAAGACCCACCAACAGCACTTTCACCTGGAAAGATACCCACCGGGGCCCAGCCTCAAGCAGTGGCCTAGAGCCTTAAAGAACATTGTAGGCAATGGCTCCAACCTGAAAAGCACACTGGGGAGCAGGTGGCCGAGCCATTTGTACTAGAACAATTTACAAAATCCTCCTGACTGGGGGACGAGAGTGCGTGTTGCTGCATAGGCCCAAGACATAGACTGAAACAGTGAGGCTGACAGAAAAATTATATGGCAGTCACAGACCTGGCCATTGAAACTCCAAAACCAGAAGCTGCTTGTTCCAGGGGATCATTGCCTGTAGATTTTTTGGATATGCAAGGAGGGTGGCCCCTGGGAAACTATATATCTAGCCCCACTTCACAATCAGCAGCTATGACAAAGCCACAGAGTTCTGGCCCCATATGGACCAAAGGGCTGGGGAAAAGCCTGATCCCGAGGAAGAGTCCTCCTCAGGCACCCAACTCCCCCTAAAACAGTCAAGGTACGGGGTCATTTCCACTGCACCTGCCCCTTTATAGGCTGCAAGTATGGGCAAGCATGGACAGCCGATACCAGGGCTCAGAAAAGAGATCTGGCCGAGATGTTAATCCCACTGCAGGTCAATGGGGTAGAAGTGCCAAAACTAACGGACTCAGGCTGCAGCCAAACGTTAATTAGGAAGCAGATAGCAGACCTCAGAGGCATCCTTGGAGAACACTATCTACCTCCAGTATATACACAGGGTGTACACTCATAGCCCACAACCGAGATACAGTTAACCATGGGAAACCACACAGGACTAATACAGGGGGTTTGCACTATGGGCTTCCACGCTAGCTTACCCAGATATTCTGGGCCATGACTGAAAGTCTTTCACAGAACTTAAAATTATGGGGCAATGAGCCCTTGAAAGTGCTGACCCTCATGTGGAAGCCCCCGAGTCACAAGAATCATAAGAGTTAGCAGGAGTTGGGGAGAAAGAACATGCCAGTGAAGAAACCTCTCAGCAGGACCGAACCTCTCCACTGCCCTTCCCGTAATCAGGAAAACTAGGGGCCTTGCACCCCATGGACATAGACCAGCTGGCATCAGGCATAGACTTTGTATGCAAACAGAAGGATGATCCAGCCCTAAGCAGGGGTCTGAACAACTCACCTATGTGGCAGGCAAAAAAAAAAATAATCGATAAACAACTGATGAAGCAGTGGCCCAAGTTTGAACTGAGAAAGAAGAGGGAGTTCTAGGTGACAAAGGACCCCCAAACCTGAGAAATGAGGGTACAACTCCCGGTCCTGAAGAAATTCCTTCAGATTTTAAAATCTGCTTGTTTAAAAAAATCTGTAGGCAGCAGTTCTCCAACACTGTACAAATTTCACTTTGTTAAAGATCTCAGTAAACATGGATAATGGTATTTGTAATTTACAGATTCAGGAGTTTATTTGTCTGAACAGTGTAAGAACAGCACACACATTCTCAATATAAAAAAGCAAAAAACCCATAGCTATCCAGGAATATACAGTGTTTGTGCTGTAGTTATGACTGAATTTATCTTTTTTATTCCTTAGAAACCAATGGTTTCTGTTGACATCATCACACCATTTATCTACAATATTCTCTTTGTATACGGTGAAGCAAGTAGCAATAAAGCCTCAGCTAACTGAAGAACCACTTTTAGTCAATGAATCATACCTTCTTCTAAAAGGTGTTCTTTTACTATTAATTTCCTTGACATCAAATTGCCTTTTAAGGGTCTGATATCCTTGTTTTTGTTCTAAACAAAATCAAACTAAAGTAATTTATCAGTTTGCACATGTAAACTACAATCCATATTGGAGTGAACAAATTCCTTAAAGAGAAAAGCAATTCTTAAATGGAATGCACTTTACTAAGGCCTTATCTACACTACTGCAGTAAGCTGACCTAAGTTATGCTACTTCAGTTACATGAATAACATAACTAAAGTAGATGTAGCTTAGGTCAACTTACTGCGGTGTCTACACCACGCAGTGTCAACGGGAGACACTCTCCCTCCGACTTATCTTACTCTTCTCATGGAGTACCGGAGTTGATAGGATAGCACTCTGCCATCGATTTAGCAGGTCTCCACCAGACCCACTAAATTGATACCCGCTGCATCAATTGCAGCAGTGTCATCTACCATGCCCAAGGTAAGCAGATAATGCTCTGAATTAAATGGGATGATTTTTCCTATGGTAAATGGAGTCATTAGAGTAAAGATGATCTGATGTTTAAAGGCCAAGAGGGAAGTCAGGAGGCCTGGGCTTTATTCTTGTGCCACTGATTTACTGAGTGACCTTGGACAAATCACTTCACGTATCTATGCCTTGGCTTCTTTATCTGTAAATGGGGATCCTAATTACTTGCCTTAAGAAGATGTTGTCAAGATAAATTATTTGAAGGTTCCAAAGCATACTGAACACAGGGAAGCATCATTGGTCCAGTCCTCCCAAGTGTTATACATCCAACTCCTGCTGATTTCAGGAAGCATACAGCACTTCGTAGAATCAGTTCAGAAAGCAATACATTTCAGAATATTTCAGCCCTTGGGACTTAATACTTATAAGCCTGATATTCCCTTTCCACCTCTAGATTTAAAGTTCTCTACTCTGTTAACCTTTGGGACTTAAGATTTTGTTGCCTCAAAAATATCCAATTTTACCTTTCTCTTCAGTGGAGATGAAATCATTTTTATTCATTTCAACAGACTCAAGGTTTAAATTTCATTTTTAAAAATCATCAGTTAAAATTTGACATTATTCATATTAAAAAGTATAAAACCACAAACCTTATCCAACAATGAAGATGGAGGCAAAGAGGCCAAAGAGGAAATATAAAAAAGAAACAGCTAAAGATATTAAGATACCCTGACATTCATTAAGTACAGCAGACATAAGTCAGATGTGAGCGTGAGGGTCTGTTTGCTCACCAAGCGGCTAAAGGGGAAATGAAAGAAGATAAACTCTAGAGAAACTTTATATTAGTCTTGACTCCTAGGGATAAAGAGATTCCTATTCAGAGGTTATTTTTCATGGGCAATCAAGGAGCAGCACTGACAAAGATAGAGGTATCTAAGAAGCGTTGTTAGCAGAATACAAGAAGCATAATAGCAGTAAAACATCAGGGCTGAATGGTATTCATCCACCAAGAGCTCTGAAGGAACTAAATAGCAAAGTAGTTAATGAAAATAATAAATTCAGCAACAGTTCCTAAGGACTGGAAGTTGGCCAGTGCTGTGCTTATTCTTTTAAAAAAATTAAAGGTGCTTCTGGGATTATAGGCCAGGGACCTTCGCATACATACCAAGAAGCTAGTTGAGAGTATGATTAAAAGCTGGGGAGGGATTCTACCTGTTGGCAAGGTCCTTGTACACTGCTACAGCAGCTTATAGAAACAATAAATGCCCATATCTGGCTATGGGAGCCCAAGCACAGGCACTGCCTAGGATAGCTGTAATCTGTCCTGCACAGACACCCTTGTAGGCACGAGTGTAAGTGGTTTGCCAGGGCTGGGGGCATGTTGAGAGCAGGAAGGGAGTTCTCAGACTTTATGTTGCTACAGGAGATTCTGAGCTGCCAGGGGCTTCAGAGCACTCCTCTCCCACCCAGGCAGCCCTTGTGGAGGGGGGACTTAGAGTAGCTCCTGGGAGCTATAATTTATAAGGGCTTGTACTGGTCCCCAGAACAGCCCAGAATAGGGAGTGCAACTACCTTTATCATCCCAATCCCCGGGGCTGGGGCTTTTTTTATATTACACCTGCCAAAGGCGCAACACAGAATCTCAACCCACGCGAATCAATAAAGTAATAGGGGCGAACTTACATGTGCCTGTCAAATCTAGGATTCTTTGAGAAGCTGAAGCCCTGGGATATCTTGAAAATATAAGTCATTAGAACTTTATAGAAACAGTGAGCAGTAGTTCTCTCAGAAAGGAGACCCAGTAACCTTGGTATGACAGGCTAACTCCTGTCACAGATTAAAAACTAGTTCAACTAGAGATTCATAGATTCACAGCTTGGAAGGCCAGAAAGGCATATTGTGATATATAATCTGACCTCCCATATAACACACTACACAATAGAACTTCCTCAAAATAATTCCTAGCGGAAACATCAAGGGAAAATAAAGGGACAGCAGCCACCTCCATTGGTGCTCAATTGTAGTACAGGGGCTGGGATGACAGACCCTGCCCCCAGAGTGATGTCTCAATGCCTGCTCCGAGGAAGCCCCACACTTACCAATGGAGCTGCTATTGATCAATCCTTGGGCCTTTAATAACCATCTCATGCAAATTAGGCTTTAACTCACCTTCCATATCAAAGAAAGCTGGATTCACAATGAGGCTAGTGTTCTTGGGATGAGGCCAAGGATGAGACTTGACAGCCCTTGGCTTCACCAGGGGTTTAAACAGGTTGGTTAAGCCTGGGACTTGTTAGGATGTTCAGGCTATGAGTATTGAAAGAGAGGAAGGCTGGTGACAAAACAGGGGCAATGGAGAGTTAGGATCTGTCCCTTTAGTCCAAGTTATATCAATGTAAAACTTGTGAAAATATAAAAGATCAGAATCAAGCCTGAATCTTTCTCCCAAGACAAACTTTCACTGAAGTCAGAGCAAGTTTGGCCCAGGCATCATAAACCACAAGGACAGCAGGATTTGATTACTACATCTCATTCTTTATTTACACGTGTGTTTTTAGATAAGAACTCTGCAAATCACATGGGAAATATTAGTGTTCAAAGTGAAATTGGGTCACTTGATCCAAAGCTGCATTTTGCCCCAAGTCTGTTAGTATAAAAACATTCTGCTTCTTTTTCTAAATTCATTCTGTCTTTCTTTTTTCTTCAGTCCTTTCAACTTCAAGGGGTTCCTTTGATCTGAGTGGATTTTTTCCACTATGTTTTGGCTGCATTATTATTATCCATATACTTTGTGTGTGTGTGTTTATATGTACATATAAAACTCTCAAAAAGCATAGTTTTACAATGTCCTGTTATCAGTCATTTCAATTCTCAATACACTTTGGAGTCAGGATGTGATTGCTATTACTGGGACCAAAATCTCCATCAGTTTCCATAGTCCTAGATGGAGCACCCCGTAGGCATTCCCGGAGGCTATCGTGCTAGTGGTGATCTCACACCTCTGCTAGTTTAGGTCCAGATCCGGCTGCTTTTGAAGTTAATGGCCAATCATCAACTGAGCAGAATTGGACCTTTAAAATTAGCTTTCTAAATGCATTGTGAGAGATGATGCACTAATATTATTTGTAAAAATGATTTCCTTAGGAACTTTGTGTGAATATGGATCAGGATTTGGTCTGTAGAGAACAACTCCTGAACTCATGAGTCCTGAATTTTCCTGAAAACCTGAATAATAGAATTGGCTGCCATTTGATGCAATTTCTCATGCACCTGTGTTTCAGTCCTTCCTTTTGTAACCCATCTAGTGGGGCTCTCTAGCCCCCTCTAAAAGCTGGGCCACTGGGAATTATTGTGAGGTAGTTCTACGATCTATTACGGGAGATCACATTAGATGATCACAATGGTCCCTTCTGCTCTTGGAATCTATGAACCCACAGAGAGGTTTATGAGTCTGCTACTAGCTTTGGGCTAACAGAGTTTCATATTTTTTCTCAGGCAGTAGAGGTTAATATTTGTAGATTCAAAGGTCCCAGATTCAATCCTCACTACCCAAGGGCATTGAGATACGTTTAAAAGATCTTTAGTTCCGCCCTAGACAATAGAACCAGGAGCACTTTGTTTGTTCCGCTCCGTAAGCAAATTGCCACAGTGCAAAACAATTTTGAATTTACTTTTTAAGCAGAGAAATGTTAGCTGAACTAAATTTACCTAGTAGAATTCTATTTGGCCAGTGACAGTGACTTGATGTGGTGCCGCAATACTCCGTGAGCTGCAGACTCATCCACCTGAACACTGTCACTTATGGGTTTCTTCCTCCTGAAGGAAACAAAAAAAGAAAGAAGTAAAAGGAGAAGAAAAAATGTTTGAGTCACAGAAGTACTGTAGAATTGCAATGTGTTTTTGTCTGGTTCAGTAATGTCTATAAGTATACACACACACACAAAATGGCAAAAAACTACATTAACAGTGAGTTAATTGTCTTTTAATATTGTTAGATGGAATCCTGTGGGTGAGAGTGAACGCGTTGTTAAAGAAGGTGAAGCACTTGTACATTTCAGCAGTTTGGGGTTGGCAGACTAAAGGTATGTGTGCTAATGGGGCATATTGGAGCATTGCTGAAAGACAGCTGAGTTAACTCTGCATGAGCAATCTTAACTGTGCATTTGGTGATTTTGCTCAACCCAGTGTTCAGCAAGGGAACGACCTACCACCAACCAACTAATCTGCAATAGTGTTGTTTTTTCACCATTGAACGTCCAGTTTTTTGAACCAGAGAAGATTGGTTGTTGATAGGAATTAGCAGCTATTTAGTCAGTTGTACATATCCTGACCCAGCCAACCCACCATCCCCATGTCAGCCTGGGACCATCAGCCCTGTTTCAGCACACCTCCCTAGCCATGCCTCTGACCCATTCATTGCATTCAGCCATCCAACTTGGCCCCCTCCCACTACTGGACCCATCCCCCCCTTCCCACTGCAAGTAGAGAATGCAGCTCCCTGAAGTCTTACTCCATGATATATAAATATTTCTATTACTGTTACTTCTCCCCCTCCTATAGCCCATTTCACATGCAATGCCTGGAGTGAGAAACAACTATGTTACAATGGAAAGTTTTTCCTGGTTGTGTGTCACAATGGTAGGATGCTGACATTTGTGGCAGGGTTGGTGAAGGAAATCAGCGACAGGGTTTCGTATCCAAAATATTGATAGTTTATACTTGAGAGAAAGCTCCTCTGACCTCTGTCCCATATATATACCCCATCTCCAAGAGTGAGGTGTCAGAGTTTGTAATGTTTCTATGTTACACAATTTCTGGTCAGCCATGAACACTCCAATTTCCTGATTAATATCCTTCCAACACTTGTTAATAGCTTTCATGGTGTCGCTGTAGTAATTACTCAGATTCTCAGCCAAATCAGAGAAAACTATCACAGCTCCTGAACACAAATCTCTGATGTGGTCCAAATGAGCTCTCATACATGGTATGAGGAATAAGGTCCAGGTCATTTCTGCCCGAGAGAATCACCACAATGTCTGGTAGATCACAACCTCCTCAGTCACAGGTTAGATGTAGACGCGTGGGCAAAACATGATGCAAACAGAGGCTACCTCTCTCTACCCAGCTGTAGTCAGCAATCCCCATGTCATGATGTACTCCTGGTACTCCTTCAAACTTCTACAACTTCATGATCCAGGAATCATCCAGAATCCACACGTTGGCAACCCTGGCAATGCACATATTTCTTTTCCCTCAGCCGTCACGGTGTCTGCACGGTTAGTTCCAAACTTCCATGCCATGTGTCTTTGGAGACACCACATTATCTGCCCTGAGATCAGGAAGTAGCCATTTCCCCCCACCCCTGCACCATTGGGGCTAGTAAAACACAGATTTCCTTAATTAACCAATCCAAGGCTTGCCTATCACCTGTCCTCATTTCCTACCCCCTCCAGAGCCACAGGCCCTGTCTCTGCCCTCACCCTCTCCACCAAAATCCTTCTTTCCAGCTCCTCCACACCCAATATAACAAAAATGTTGCTTAGACCAGCTGCAGGCTATTCTGCTGTGTTCACAATAAACCGCCCCATAAAATAAAAACACATATTACAACAGAGACAACCTGTAGCAAGCAACATGTTACTAAATCTTTATTGCACAGGTGTACAGACATTTGGAGAAGAAACATCAGTGGCAAGGTGTTCACTGGGGCACTGATGTCGGCATTTTCCCTCAAATTACCCAGGCCAGCATAAAGTGGCTACACAGAAACCCTTATCTAGTTTTTTTCTTTATTGGCGCATGTGCACTGTAATCCTTCTAGGCCACACACCTATGCAAGCAAAGAAGAGCACATAGTCTTAAATACCATTCTCAGGTTGGGCCCACAAACATTTAGTGAGTACAATATACTACCTTGAGGAAAACTTGATAGATTGAGACCATTGGCCTGCATCACATCAATAGTTTGATCTCTGAGGCTTTTGTCTACACTAGCACTTTTGTTGGTAAAACTTTTGTAGGTCTGAAAAAACACACCCCCTGACCAACATAAGTGTCACCAACAAAAGCACCAGTGTGGACAATGCTATGGCAGCAAGAGACACTCTCCCCCCCAACATTGCTACCACCGCTCGTTGGGGGTGGTTTAATTATGCCGACGGGAGAGCTCTCTCGTCAGCATAGAGCAGCTACACAGGAGACCTTACAGCAGCAGCGGTACAGCTGTGCCACTGTAAGGTCTGTAGTGTAGACCTAGCTTAATGCACCCACCTAGAAACTTTTTGAACAATTTCTGTTTGCGGGTGGGAGAGGAGCTTATGTCTCCACAACACCTAGACCATATTACCTCAGATTTGGGTCACAAACCCTACCCTTCACCTTGCTAAGACTCACCAGCTGTCAAAGGAATCTGACTAAGCTTGGACTCAGAAAGGCTGACCTTTAATTAGAAGTTGTGATGAAGCCTTAATTACAGTGGCACTACTGCACCACTATAATAACAGAGTCAGTCCCTGCCCCAAAGAGCTCACAGTCCAAGTGAATTAGTGGATGTGTGCAGGGTTTATGTATGGGTCAGTGTTGGGGTTCATTATCAGAACTGTGGCATGCAGGAGAGTTGGGGTGCACTGGCAGAGCTGCTGATGAAGGAGGTTGGGGTGCAGCATTGGGTGCACTAGCAGACCTGGCATGCAGGAAGGTTGGGGTGCATTGGCAGAACTGGGGGTGAAGGCGGTGAGAGGCTGTGGCATAGTTAGGGCTGTACAGAGGTTGGGGTGCATAGGAATAGCTTGTGGTGCCACACCTTCCTCACCTGAGCCCCCAACCTCTCTTCCCTCCCTTACCACCCATCTGCATTTATTCCTGTATCCATAACCCCGCCTCCCCTTGCTGCAGCCCTGAACACTTCTTCTGGTTCCCCATTCCTCTGCCTCCTACTGCCCCTCCTCTCTCAAGAAGCATTCATACGTCTAATCCTCCCCCCTAAGATATCGATTACATTCCCCCCCCCAAAAATAAATTTTTAACCTATGATTCACAAATTGTAGCAACCTCCAGCTACTAAGGCTACAGCTACCTGTGCTGCTGTAAGTTCTCCCGTGTAGCCGCTCTATTAAACTACTCATAATTAAACTGCCCCCAATGAGCAGTGGTAGCTATGTTGGCAGGAGAGCGTCTCCTGCCAACAGTGCTGTCTACACTGGTGCTTTTGTCGATGAAACGTATGTCGGTCAGAGGTGTCTGTTTTTCACACCCCCAACCGACAAAAGAGCTAGTGTAGATAAAGCCTAAGTGCGAAACTCCTTTTGTCTTATGTGGGGACTTGAATTAATTTATTCGTATTTATGTTAGTTGAAGGGTGAGTTCACAGCCATCAGTCTCTTTGAGGTCTGTGATTCATCCAGTGACTAGTGCAGGTTAGCAATATAAGGCAACAGAAGGAAACAGTTTTTGCAGAAGCTTTAACTTGGGAACCCCTTGGCCAAATGAACCCAATGTTGGATCAATACCACTATTCTGTGTCCCCCATGAAGCACACCAGATTTCAAAGTGGTCAGATTAAACTTTTGGGTTTTAGAGCACCTGAAAGTATGGAGCTTTAAAGAATATAACAGGGTATGAATGAAAACCATCTAGCTGTTTTTCTCTATTGGCGCATCCATAAAATGTACACTTTCTTAAATGCCATTCTCAGTCTGGGTCCTCCAAAGATTTAATGGGTATCATACACTACCGTGATTTAAACTGGACCAATTGAGACCATTTTGACCTATTGCTCATCAATAGTTTGATCCCTACCTCTTCAATAATAAGAATCACCCTGCACCCTCCTCAGCCACATAACGTTTGAAAGGAATCTGATTAAGCAGGTTGAATTAAAGGACTTAGAAAGATTTACCTTTAAATAGAAGTCATGATGGAACCTTAACATTGCCATGCCACTGTAATTAAACGTTGACTAAGCTACTTATTTCATTGTAGTAATACAATGTGCTACAATTAGAACTTAACTGACAAGAACATACACAAGTTTGCAGCCTTACCAACAAGCAACATCAATTTTTGTTTGTTTTTGCCTCAACCCTTTCATGAAAATGAGAGGCACTTTCTATAGTCAGCAGACTGCTCTTTCTTGACACACACACACAAAAAAGAGTTTTTGCCGTGAATGCTGAAATAATGGCAAATTCAAGCCAGGAAAATTCAAACATTTGCCCAGAAGACTGAGTTTCTCCACCATTGTGAGGAAAGCTGCATTCCATGATAGAAACAATGAAAGTTAAAACTTGCTCTCATTATATCGGAATCTGTTTACTAAGCCCTTTGTGGACCACACCTTTCAGCCATCCCTAGATACCCTTTAATTCAGTGTTTCCCAACCTGAATGTGAACAGACCAGACTAGACAAAGAGGGTGCAGAGTAGCATGGGAGAGGATAACTACATAACTCATCCCATTCTCTACTGTAATCATGTTTCTGCTGCCAGCGGCAGCTCCAGGCACCAGCAAATCAAGCACAGGCCTGGGGCGGCAAGCCGTGTGGGGCACCCTGCAGGTCCTGCCGAGAGCAGCAATCAGGCAGCCTTCGGCGGCATGCCTGCGGGAGGTCCGCCGGTCCCGCGGATTCGGCGGCAATTTGGCAGCGGGTACACCGAAGCCGCGGAACCGGCAGACCTCCTGCAGGCATGCCACCGAATCCGCGGGACCAGGGACCTCCCGCAGGCATGCCGCCGAAGGCACCCTGCCTGCCGTGCTTGGGGCAGCAAAAAAGCTAGAGCCACCCCGTCTGCTGCTCTGGGACTAGTGGCTAGAGGGGAAAGAAAGACAGGGAAATGTATGGGGTTGGGAAAAGGGGGTGGGGACCTACAAAAAGAGGAGAAACAAAAAAAAAAGCAGATAATACTTGTGACGAACTGGGCCTGTTCTCACTGTGGTCTGTGAATGCTGACAGGGGAGTGTGGCTGGGATAGTCTGCATTGGAGGATGGGAGACGGCCCGAGGGTGCATACCTGAGTGTGTAACATGAGAACCCAGGAAGGGGTTGAAGGCCAGGTGACTCCTTAGCCCGGGAAACTGAACAAAGGCTGTGGGAGGGGTCGCTGAGGGAGAGTGTGGGAAGCAGGCTGGAGAGATGGCTGGGAGGCAGAGATGGCTCTGACCTCCCAAGGGGGGCTGGGCTGGGATGCCCGGGGACCCCAAGATGGACCTAACTGAGGGGGTCCCTGTTGTCTGTGCCTGCAAGACCTGTCTTGGACTGTATTCCTGTCATCCAAATAAACCTTCTGCTTTACTGGCTGGCTGAGAGTCGCAGTGAATCGCAGGAAGCCGGGGGTGCAGGGCCCTGAGTTCCCCAATACTCCGTGACAACTGGTGGCAGCGGCGGGATCTACTGCACCCCGTGGACGGCGCTTCCTGCAGTAAGTGACTGGGGAGCAGTAAAACGAAGGGGGATTGACGGGGACCAGGCGTGCTGAAGAGTGAGAGAGAGACGGTTATTACCCCTGGGAGTGTGTGACCAGCGAGAAGGACTTTTGCAGTAACAGGGCCCCCCGGGGGGATCGCAGCGAGTGGTCCCAGGGGCGGAGGAGTCTGCAGCTCGACCCTGGCAGAGAGGTGGTGACCTCGAGAAGGGCTGGCACACTAGGGGGCCCCCTGGGAACTGTGGGGAGCTGTGAGCACACAGGCCGGTGAGTGGCCAGCAGGAAGATGTATGCCAAGCGGCTTAAGAGCGACCTGGTGGAGCTGTGCAAGCAGAGGGGGCTGTGCATTGGGAGGCTCACCAAAGAACAGCTCATTGCCCGGCTGGAGGTGGAAGATCGCGCGAATGAACTGATCCCTGTGCCTCAGGGAAGCAGCCTGGCAAATGCAGCGCAGGCACCAGTGTCTGTCCCAGCTGGGAGTGGTCAGCCGGCTGCTGAGGGCTTCCCGAGACCCCTCCTTCCTATGCCTAGGGGAAGAGTGGGGAGGGGCCCAGCAAATACCGAGGGCGCCGTGACCCCCCGGCCAGCAGGGGATCCTCCCGGCAAAGCTCGCCGGCCAGCAGAGGATCCTCCCGGCGATGTTCGGCATCCGGGGAGCGGAATTGGCTGGAATGGGAGAAAGAGCTAAAACTGAGAGAGCTGGAGGATCGTGAACAACAGAGACAGCATGAACGGGAGGAGAAAGAGAGACAGAGACAGCATGAAGAGAGACAGCGTCAGCATGAACGGGAGGAGAAAGAGAGACAGCATCAGCATGAACGGGAGGAGAATGAGAGACAGCCTCAGCATGAACTGGAACTGGCGAGATTGAAGGGCAGCGAACCCCCGGCTGCGGTGAGTGAGGGGGGACCCAGGACTGCACGGAGCTTTGATAAGTGCATCCTGGCCCCACGCAAGGAGGGGGAGGACATGGATGACTTCCTGGAGGCCTTTGAGACGGCCTGCGAGCTGCACCGGGTTGATCCCGTGGACAGACTCCGGGTCCTTACCCCCTTACTGGACCCCAAAGCCGTGGCATTGTACCGCCAACTGGAAGAGGCAGAGAAAGGGGACTACGGACTATTCAAAAAGGCCCTGCTACGAGAGTTTGGGCTGACTCCTGAGATGTACCGGGAAAGGTTCCGGAGTCAGGATAAAACCCCTGAGATCTCATATCTGCAACTAGCCGCCCGCATGGAAGGATACGCCAGCAAGTGGGCTGATGGGGCCCAGACGAAGGAGGACCTGGTCAAACTGCTGGTACTGGAGCAACTGTATGAGCGGTGCCCATCCGACCTGAGGCTGTGGTTGGTGGACAGAAAGCCAGAGAACCCGCGACATGCAGGCCGGCTGGCCGATGAGTTCGTAAAGAGCCGGTCAGGAGATAAAAGGGAGGAGTCCCAAAGGAGCAGTCCCACCACAACGCAGAGAGAGAGTCACCATGGGACCTCCCCGTGGGAAAATACAGAAAAACCCCCTCAGAGGGGAACATCCGGCGTCAGGACCATCCGACCCACACAAGGGGACCCATGGGACATGGGCTGCTACCACTGTGGCCAAAAAGGCCACATACAGGCCCAGTGCCCCAGGCTCAGGGACAGGCTGAGCAGACCGAACCCACAGAGGGTTGACTGGGTAGAGACCCAGCCCGGCGAGAGGCAGCATTCCCAGGGAAGGGGGGCTGGCAGAGTACCACCTGCTAAGGAGGGAGGAGAGCTCCAGGCCAGCTCCTCTAGGGGGCTGGATGCTCCAAATTCAGGGTTTTTGGTTTATACGGTAGGCGCAGGGCTGTCCCTCTGGAGAGAGTACCTTGTTCCCCTGGAGGTGGATGGGAGGAAGGTCAGTGGATACTGGGATACGGGCGCAGAGGTAACGCTGGCCCGGCCCGAGGTGGTGGCCCCAGATCAGGTGGTGCCCAACACCTACCTGACCCTAACGGGGGTGGGCGGAACACCAGTCAAGGTGCCCGTGGCAAGGGTACACCTGAAGTGGGGGGCCAAGGAGGGCCCCAAGGATGTGGGGGTACACCCGTATTTGCCCACTGAGGTATTGATGGGGGGGGACCTGGAGAACTGACCAAGCAACCCCCAAAGGGCACTGGTTGTAACCCGCAGTCAGAGCCGGCGAGGGGCACTGCGCCCTGGCCTTGGGGGGGGTGCCTTGCCTGAGGCGCAGGACCCTAACCCGGTGGGGAGGGAACGCCCAGGGACACGGCTCAGGGAGGCTGCAGCTTCAGACCCAGCGGGCGAGAAAGAGCAGGTGGCCATCCCTGTCCTAGCTGCTGAGTTCCAGGCCGAGTTACAAAGAGATCCCTCCTTGCGGAAGATAAGGGACCTGGCCGACCTCAATGCGGTACAGACCATGGGACGAGGTGGCCGGAAAAGGTTCCTGTGGGAGAAGGGGTTCCTGTACCGAGAATGGGCTCCCCCAGGGAAAATGGAGTCAGGGGGGATCAGGAGGCAGCTGGTGGTACCCCAGAAGTATCGCCGCCAGCTGCTGTGCCGGGCCCATGACATTCCCCTCTCAGGGCACCAGGGAACCTGGCGTACCCAGCAGAGGCTGCTACGGAGCTTTTACTGGCCTGGGGTCTTTGTTACTGTCCGACAGTACTGCGGATCCTGTGACCCCTGTCAGAGGGGGAGGAAGGCCTGGGACAAGGGGAAAACAGCTTTAGGACCCTTGACCAGCATAGAGGAGCCTTTCCGGAGGGTGGCCAAGGTTAAAAGGGCGGCTCTGAACCAAGAGAGCCCAAAGCACAGACCTCCAGACTGGAGCGCTGGGAGAAGACCACAGCCCAGTTGGAGCCCCAGAGGTATGGGGGTGGGGAAAGGGCACAGGCCGCATAAACCTTCCCACATGCGAACTGCGAGTGCCATCAAGCACCCCCGACCCAAGGGGGGGCGTGAAACTGAAGGGGCCTGGTGTAATTCTCACCAAGGAATGGGAGGGATGCGGGGGCATCCATGGGAACGGGGGTAGGTTCGAACTTCCCCGGGTCACTGGCTAAAGTGACCCTGCTCAGTTCGGTCTCGAAGGGGGGAGATGTGACGAACTGGGCCTGTTCTCACTGTGGTCTGTGAATGCTGACAGGGGAGTGTGGCTGGGATAGTCTGCATTGGAGGATGGGAGACGGCCCGAGGGCGCATACCTGAGTGTGTAACATGAGAACCCAGGAAGGGGTTGAAGGCCAGGTGACTCCTTAGCCCGGGAAACTGAACAAAGGCTGTGGGAGGGGTCGCTGAGGGAGAGTGTGGGAAGCAGGCTGGAGAGATGGCTGGGAGGCAGAGATGGCTCTGACCTCCCAAGGGGGGCTGGGCTGGGATGCCCGGGGACCCCAAGATGGACCTAACTGAGGGGGTCCCTGTTGTCTGTGCCTGCAAGACCTGTCTTGGACTGTATTCCTGTCATCCAAATAAACCTTCTGCTTTACTGGCTGGCTGAGAGTCGCAGTGAATCGCAGGAAGCCGGGGGTGCAGGGCCCTGAGTTCCCCAATACTCCGTGACAATACTACATTGAAAAAGAGGGGAAAGGGCAAGATGGGGGAAAATAACAGTCCAAGATATAGTGCTTTGAAAGGGAGGCTGTAGGGGGAGTGATGAGGGAGCATGGAATCATTGTGGAAAGAGGACTAGAGAGAGGGAACAGGGAGGATAAGCTGTCAGTCGGGGAAGTGAACGAAGGTTAAAGGAGATGTGAGAGCATCAGCAGGAGCCTGAAAAGAGAAGGATGCTGCAAGTCACTGGAAAGGGGGCAGAGGCTGCAGATGAAACAGGTGCTTGTGGGAGCCATCAGAGAGAGGAGTTTGGTTGTAGAGGGTGTAATGAAGGTCTGAAGAGCCAACATAGCATTGAAAATGACTGGAAATACCATTTTGACTTAGATACTAGTAATATCGTATGCACACAGCTATCAGGTTGATTTGGTAATTCAGGTGGATTGTCCAGTTGTTTAGCCTGTCTGTTTCTAGCTCAGGAGGAGTCTTTCTCTCTTAGGGTATGTCCACACTACCCGCTGGATCGGCGGGCAGTGATTGATCCAGCGGAGATCGATTTATCCTGTCTAGTCTAGATGGGATAAATCGACCCCTGAGCCCTCTCCCGTTGACTCCTGTACTCCAGCGCCGAGAGACGCAAGCAGAGTCGATGGGGGAGCAGCAGCAGTTGACTCACCACGGTGAAGACACCACAGTAAGTCGATCTAAGTATGTCGACTTTAGCTACGTTATTCATGTCGTTGAAGTTGCGTAACTTAAATCGATCTCCCCCCCACACACCCCGTGTAGACCAGGGCTAATACACTCACACATAGACACACCTACCTTCTCTTATCTTCCACAGTCTGAGATGTATTCAGGGTCTCTGGCATGTGCTGCCATGGGTTCCAGCACTTTTTGAAAATTCCTCAGTGACTCAAAACCTCGACTATTCAAACTAATCAACTCTCCCTGTCCCCATCACCCAAACCGATGATCCACCTAATGAAAGTTATACTGTTCTACATCAGTGCATTTCAAACCTCATGTACGTGGGACTGTTATGCATGCTTAGATGAGCATAGTTCTTGGCTGGCCTTCACAATTTATGAGACTCCCCCGGTGCCACAGGGAAAAGGAAGGTCCAAATTATCATTTTCCTCCATCACCACCAATCCTACTGCTAAAAGGGAGGGAAATTTTCCCTTCCCTTCTGGTAGTGCTGGCAAAGGAAAATAGAGAGCAGAGCTTGCACACGCCTACAGGTGCCTCCAAACTGTGGGACTTCAAGTGGCTATTTATTTACTAAACACGGGCTTTACCAGAGACGTGGCTATTAGCCAGGATGGGCAGGAATGGTGTCCCTAGCCTCTGTTTGCCAGAAGCTGGGAATGAGTGACAGGGGGTGGATCACTTGATGATTGCCTGTTCTTTTCATTCCCTCTGGGGCACCAGGCACTGGCCACTGTCTTAAGACAGGATACTAGGCTAGATGGACCTTTGGTCCGACCCAGTAGGGCCATTCTTATGTTCTTTTGGTTACATGCAACTCAATGCAGCTGATGACCAGCAGAGAGAATTTTCACCATCAAGATGTAAGTGGTTTTTATTCTTCAGGAAAGCCTGTGCTGAAAATTCAGTTCTCCAATATAAAAGGAAAAGTACTTCCTTTCAGCACTTCGCTCAAGCTGTGGGGATTTGTTCTGCTCTTGTTCACTGCAGCACACTGCACAGTGCAGCTGCTGGTTGTGTTCCAGCCCAGTACTTGTGAGAGCTAACAAGATATTTAAGGTTATATCTCCAAGCTCTGTTTACAGGAACTGCTTTTCTTTCCCTGATTGCTGCAAATTACTGATTTTGCTAAAAAAAAAATAATCCCCCTCTCACTGACAATCATACTGCAGAGAGTGTTTTAAGTGGTAAGAGGCAAAACACAGTAGCTAGTCAGCCAGTCAGTCAATCAAGAAAATAGTGAAGATTGGGTGTGCAGCAGTCTCATACATATCTATCCCCCCTCCATTGCACATCAACATGAGCCTTGCAATGCAGGCACATAAAAGCACTTTGATAGCTGCACAGTCAGTCATCACTATGTAGTTCAACCACCTGATAGCTGAACTTGACTGACTGAGCGAGTGAATCCCTAGTCAGATTTCTCTATCACCACTGTATGTGTTTTGTTTTCAGACACCTTTTTCCCACAAGATCTACCCTTCCAAAAAATAAAAAAAAAGAGATTGATGAACCACATAGGGACTGTGACCCACTGATGTGAGAAACTGATTTAAAAAGCTTTCTCTAAGATGTCTCACTTCCTCTTCCTTCCCTCTTGACCTTTTCTCTATCCACTATGCGTTTTCCATAGTCTTGTACCTTAAAGTCATCCCACTATATAGACATAGTCATATAGCTCATTTACATTCAATGACATTTAGGCACCTAAGTAACTTAGGCATAATTGAAAAATTTACCTCAACTCTCCAAGTCCCTTAGAGAAAATTAAAACTATATATTTTGTCACCTATTTATTGTATTGTACTGCCCAGTATTCTGTTTGTCTTTTTATCAGAGCCATACTTTATGCTGACAATTTCATGGTCCAGTTAGTTCTCTCTACAGTTTCTCTCCCGTTTTCTGTTCAATAGCATACACCCATCAAATGTATTCTCTCTATTTCTTAACTTGCATAAATTGAAAGTCATGAGCTATAGGTCTGGTCATATGCCTAATCTATTTAAATCTCTTTGGATTCCATCCCTTTTTTCCTACACAATTTGCTGGTCCAACTATTTTAATCTCACCTGGAGACATGGAGACCATTTTAATGTTAGTTTTATCTTCCTCTACATCATTTAGGTACACAGTGAATGCATAAGACTCAATAACTCTCCTTGAGGTACTATACTAACTGTTGAAAGACACTTTTTTTTTTAAAGAAAAAATTTAATCTTACTGCTACAATGTACCAATCTTTTCACTATTCCACTAACATTAGTGTTTCTGTTTCCTTAAAGTTTGTCCTTATAAGCTTTAGTGGTCTCATACCCCCTTCTAATAACAACTCCAATGTTGCTAATTAATTTATTAGATTATTTTCCCTGCTGCCAAAGTATTTGTTTCTTATTTTCACCTCTGGGACTACATTAAACTGACCCTGAGTGGGGTAGGTGAGAACAATCTTTACTTATAGGATCACACTTTATATTGGATACACATACATATTTGAGGTTGTGGAAAACACTGGTATTATGTTACATTGTATTATTTGAGATATAATATGTGATTTCATAATTAAATGTGTGATTTGAATTGGGAGTGAGTGTGACATGGATATCCCACTAGAGTGTTGATTTTGTAAAGGTTTTGGAATTTCTTTGTTCGGAAAGTTTTATTTCTCTAAGTGGGAAGAATATTTTCCCTTCCTTTTTCTAGACAGAAAATGGTGCCCAGTGGTAGTCACTGATGACAATATATTAATGTTATAGTGCTTCTGAAATGAATAGTGCATAAGCTAGAGTCCGATACTCTGACGTGCCCTGAATAGTAAGGCAGGGTTCAGTCTGGCAAAGTGCTGAGCACTCTCATCCCTATCAAGTAAAGCACATTAGCATGTACTTAATTTTAAGCATATGATTGGTCCCACTGAAATCAAGCAGTGTTAAAGGTGAGTGAGGATATCAGAAACTGGCCCATAGAGCTTCTATCCGATCCTTATTCATCTACAATATTTAATTTGAAAAACATCTTTTTCTACTGTTCTTTCATTCAAACCTACTGAAACTTTTGTAGGCAATATATCTAATCCTAACACTGACACGAAACATAATCATGTTACCATCATGAGCTGAACTTTTTAAATAAACTTCAAAACAGATTGTATGCTGTGATAACTGTTTCCTGGCAGCATCATTTGTTAAGCAGCAGACCTTAAAAGGAGTACAAATGAATTTTGCACTTTTTGGCTTCTTTATGATAGGTCTGTGTTTTGTTTTTAAAGGGGTATGGGAGTAGTCAGACAGTGAAAGTGGTGGGAAGGGAGGATGAATTTTAGCCCTAGTCTACACTGGGCGGGGGGGATCGATCTAAGTTACACAACTTCAGCTATGTGAATAACGTAGCTGAAGTCAACGTACTTAGATCAACTTACTGTGGTGTCTTCACCACGGAAGTCGACTGCTGCCACTCCCCCATCAACTCTGCCTGCGCCTCTCACGGTGCTGGAGTACAGGAGTCGATGGGAGAGGGCTCGGGGGTCAATTTATTGCATCTAGACTAGATGCCCACCAATCCGGTGGGTAGTGTAGACATACTCTTAGTTTGTTTCAGGTGTTATCTGCTCTGCAAGAAGACTCTGTGTGACTTGAGTCTCAAGAACTAGTGCAATAATGACATCACAAGGATCAAAAGGATGAAGTTTGAATGAGTGAGAGGTTAAGGATGTTTAAAATTTTGGTCTGTTGTTAATTTTTGTTCACACCTATTTCACTTCAATGACTCCTTAATATTGTGGATAAAGAATTTTTTTTTACAATTTCTCCCCTCCCCCTTTCAAAAAACTTGTTAATATTCACACCAATCATGCTCTGAGGTGGCCCCTCAAAGAGATCCTCCAGCAAAAACAGGAAGGAACAGACTTCACAGTCCTACTATTTCTAATGTAAAACAGCAGGAAAAATAAAAAAAACACTAAACAAAAAAGCCTCTCTGTCCTTTTATATAGCTCACCAAGATACAAACAAAGAGCACACCCCAATTTTTTAAAAAATCTGTTTTAGATTACCTTTGAATTATGGATCTACAATATACAATTTTCCTCTAACAACCCCCACTATTTATTGAATTGGTTTGATTTGTTCATTCATTTGCTTGTTTATCTGAAAAAAACCTGGGTTACAGTCAATGATCATTAGCTCTGTGGACTTTAAATGAGCTTGCACATCTCCATAGTGAAAAAAGTTGCAGACTTATTCATTTGTGCTTCTTATGTCCCTACCCAGAAAACAATATTTTTTTAGGGAGTCTCTCTTCAGCATGTCAGTAAGAAAGACAGAGATGAAATTGTCAGAGGGCCTTTCAACCACCTCTAAGGAATAGGATGCATCTGCAGAAAAAAAGCTCTCTTTAAAAAGCTTGAGATGTCTTACCAAAAAGCTCATATAAAGCAAATGTATGTAGAGCTTCTCTATGCATTCAGAGGCCCCTGAGCCTACTGAAACTGAAATCCTTCATAAGTTTCTTGGAATGTGCTATTTTGCTCTGACAGTAAATGTTGTTTTGCATGGTGCTTAATCTAGTTAAATAATGAGGGAATTTCATGTGGTTTGCTACCATGTCCAAAACCAACTTTCTTATACAGTATGAACACAAACATTGACTCCAACTTCTTTAAGAGTCCTGAACTGGGACTGTGATGAGAAACTAAAATGCAGATGTTGCCTGTCACATATGTTTACCTATAGTGGTCTGAGTTGTCATAAATATCTGAAGCTTAGTTTAATTTTAAAATGTATAAATAATAATAACAGCAGCTAAATTCACTGGGACAATTATATGAAGTGCCATATATAGTCAGCAAAGCCCTGTGCCACCATAATCCAATTGCTGGTGTGGCTCATTGGTGACAGCCTGTACATTCTCTCTTACGAACTGCAAAGTTGTTGCCAGTTTATGGGATCAGAAGTTCATTAGACCTTCTGTTCAAGTGCCTTAAGGCCATAATCCATATGGCTCTGCCATTAATAGTGACAATTTTTATATGTAGCCATTTTCTCCAATCTCAGTGTGATATAATATAATTTGTGGTGACTCCTCACTTCTGTGATAATCATAAATTGAAACAGAGGCATTTGGGGTGGGGGAAGGGAAGTGATTTGGCCATGCTTGAACAATATATGTATAATTTAATTGTTTCAGCATGAAATAATAAAATAGAGGATTACGGAGATGACAGGTATTAGAAACATCTGTTCTTTGTAAACACAGTTTACATCAAACAGCAGTATAATTGGGAATAGGTATTGCCTCAGGCTGCTAGTGGGTTGGATCAAGTTAATGCCCTGCTCTTCCAGGGGGGAGCTGATTAAAAAAAAAGTATACCTGTTTATATCTTTGATTTACATGTCTATGAATTTTGCATAAGTGCAAAGTGTCATTGTGATTGTTTTAGACTTGATCCTGGAAAGTACTGAGAACCTCTAATGAGGTCAGTGGATGTTGCGGCTGCTCAATACCTCAATGGAGATGTTCAACATTTGGCAAGATAGGCCCTCTCTGCACGCTAGGGAGAACATAGGCTTCTGCTAAGTAGGTTGAGAATAGTTGTTCCTATTCAAATGCCATATCTGTAGCTGAACCTATACAAAGATTCTCCTTTCTTCCCCGTAGGCTACTGGTTTCTGAACTCATTTGAAAAATTATGAGGTAGAAGGCTATCACTGAAGGAATTAAGACAGGTCTAACCCAAAGCTTGGAGTTAATCCATTAAAAACTCGCTAGGGTGAAGTAGAGTTTAGATACAAGTGATATGAAGATACAGTAACTCCTCACTTAAAGTCGTCCCGTTAACGTTGTTTCGTTCTTACATTGCTGATCAATTAGGGAACATGCTCATTCAAAGTTGTGCAATGTTCCCTTCTAACATCGTTTGGCAGCCACCTGCTTTGTCCACTGCTTGCAGGAAGAGCAGCCCGTTGCAGCTAGCTGGTGGGGGCTTGGAACCAGGGTGGACCGGCAGCCCCCCATCAGCTCCCCGCTCCCCTAAGTTCCCTGTGTAGCAGCTGCCTGCAGTTCAGCTGTGTCCCTCCCCCCACTACTATGTGCTGCTCCTGCCTTCTGCCTTGGAGCTGCTCCCTGAGACTCCTGCTTGCTGTGCGGGGGGGAGGGAGGGAAGAGGGGGCTAATGTCAGGGTGTCCCACTCCTCCCTGCTCCTGCACCCCGCTTACCCCATCTTCCATAGAGCAGTCTATATATAATATAGTCTTTTGTCTGGTGAAAAAAATTTCCCTGGAAACCTAACCCCCTCATTTACATTAATTCTTATGGGGAACTTGGATTCGCTTAACATAGTTTTGCTTAAAGTTGCATTTTTCAGGAACATAACTACAACGTTAAGTGAGGAATTACTGTAGAATCTATCTTAGGTAGGAAGACCAGGAATTTGAGTACAGGTGCAAGACATTGTGAATCCCTAGTCCGGGTAAAATGTCATTTTAGACAAGTTTTTAAAACATAATAAATAACCCATGTGTGTTTGAAAGTTCTTTTACACTAGGAAATGAGAATCAAAGGGTATAAGGACTTGTATGTTCATAGGCGAATTGCCAGTGGATTTGGAAGCCAATCTGACTATAGTTATTGATAAATACCTGAGAGAAGCAGTCCAGAAGCTGTGAGGACTATCAAAGTAATATAAATGTCATCTTACAGAGCAGGCTATAGAAAAAATAGGCATAGTCCTTCACTGAATGACATGTGCTTTTGTGTTTTGCTGAATAAGGATGGACTTAAGCATGTGCTTAAAGCTAATCATGTGTTTTGAGTGCTTTCCTGACTCAGGGACCAAACGACTTGCTCAAGAACAGAGAGATAGTCTATAAGGAGTTGGAAACTGAACCCAAAACTTCTGACTGTGGGCCACTGAGTTGAGCACAAGACCTTCTTCATTCTCTATTTATTACTAGAGACAAGAGAGAAAAATAGGAAGGTTTTCCACTAATTTTGAATAGATCTATAGCTCATTAATGTTGTCTAACCTTCTTCTTCTTTGTTTGAAGGTTCCATGGGCTGTACATTGCAGACCTCATCTCCCTCTCCTTCTTCTTCTTCTCCCTAGTGATCTAGATTGCCCTTTCAATAGCAGCTTATGAACCAACAGCCATTTTCAACTTATTTTCTACAATAAAAACTGAATGCAGTTACATATATTATGCTACAAATTGAGTTAAAAGTGGCAGGAGTTCCCAGGTGCATGCTGTAAGGAAGACTTAGTATTTTGGGTAGAGCAGACAGTTTAAAACTATTGCCTTTTCTCTTCTATCCCTACCTTTTTCCTCCACCAGCTGCTGCTCTTGCAACCCTTCATCCTCCCTCTGAGATAACCTGAGTTATGTTGGTCTAACCATTATTTTTTTGCCCATCCATTTCTGATATTGGCATGTAAGAGATTTTTAGAAGTTTTTGTTGTTGTCGGTGATGGGATATCTACTGTGCCCCAATGTGAGTAGGCAGAGAGGTGTGGCATCATCCAAAAGGCCTAACCAGTCAATCAGACTATGGCTTCGGACAATGAAGTCAAGATTTTCAGAAGTGACTAGTGATTCTGGGTGCTCCATTTTTGGGTTCCCAACATGAGACACCCTTAAGTTGTCTCATTGCCAGAAAGTGCTCAGCAACGGTAAGGTCTCATAAGCTGGGTATCGAAAACTTCAAGCACCCAAAATATCCACCTACTTTTGAAAATACTGACCATTGTGTCCAAACTCAAATTCTAATTTATACACAGAACAGATACAGTTCTAACTTCTCCACATGGCCCCATCAACAGACCTCAGGCCCGTGCTGGAGGGACCATCTCTGCGGGTGTGAGAATAGTTCAGTTCTCATGCCCATTCAATCAGTGGCTGTTCTGAGTGTAGGTCCAGCTAGTCAAAGTTTTGTCACTGAAAGTTTTAAGACATCAGGTTTAGATGTCAAAAGTAAATAAAAATACTCTAATAGCTTTCCAGATATTATTTTTCCATGTAATTCCAATTGCTTACAATTGGAAACGTAGTCATAGGGATGTCTATGATTGTAATGGGAAGGGAGGCAGTAGATGAGTTAATCTATTACAATATGGTCTATCTTGTTTTTTAAAATTTTTGGAACTCCCTATGCTATTCTGTACTGTGCTACATTATACTAAACAGAATGGCTAGAATACTGCAGCTTCTCAGGGAAAGATATTAGGTATTTAAGACAATTGGCAAGTTTTTAAGGGTGACCACTGTAAGTTCAAACTCTTCCTTGACTTTCATCCCATGCAATCTCAGTGACTTCAATGGGTTGCACAAGATGTAGGTTATGGCAGAATTTGGCTTTTAGGGTTCTTCTCACAAAGTCTACATTCTGGTAGAGATTTCAACATGCTGGGAAATGAATTGCATTTGATATTGTCTTTGAAAATCTTCATGGAGAGACGACAGGAGATAAATGAGAAGTCTGCACTTGAATCATTGAACAATCTACTTGCTTCAAACAAACATTCTGGATTTACAAAATTGACATTTGTAATTCAAATACCAAACAGGAGATATATTGATATAACATTAAATTTAGCCTAGTGCTCCAAGCTAAATTTCATTTATACTCGGGATGGGCATTCTTTGAAATCCTACAGATCACAGAGCAGCCAAAGAATTGTAATCCAAACAAAAATATTTTGTTGGCTAGAATGTCATTGTTTTGGATAGAAAGGACTTTAGAAATAACTAAATAACATTACCACTACAAAAACTGAGTAATTATTTCTAATAGCAAATGGGAGATTCTAGCCTCAAAACACCCTTTCGTCCTCTCATATGAAATGCTGTTCCTCATACACTACTGTTTATATGCTTCAAATGTGTTTTGCCTCTACATTTAAATAAAATAACAAACATGTACAGCTAAATTCTGCTTTCTTTTTTTTTTTTTTTTGGTTTTTCAACTAAACAAAACCACTTAGGTTTTTGATTCCCCCACACCATCTTTAGGAGGGGAAAACTGAAAATTTTGAGCAGAGCAAAAATGTTTATTTCAGCCGAAAACCTATTTTTCCTTAAAAAAAAGAAGAAAAGAAAAAAGAAAATAAAGTTTTGCCAAAATACATCAACCAACTCTTTTGCTTGGATCACCTGACTAGCTGTTACTCGAAGTCACCAACACTTGTCCCCCAGCCATATTAATCAAAATATTGCCTTAATTTCCATAAGCCATTGCAAATTCATCTGGCTTGTTCAGTTGGACAAAAGGGACTATTTAATTAATATATTTTTGAAAGTAACTCCTGTATTTGTGATAATAGGTGAGACAATGGGACAAGAATTATCTAAGTTCCCTATTGAGATCACTTAATTCAGTAACTCTGGTAGGACATTGGTTGGCCTGCAATGACTTTAAGTTTTCCCAAAGAGAAATGAGATCATCTCAGATATTGCCTATGAATTCAAGAATTTTTTTCTCGCCTTTGCATCTTTTACTACATTTACTGTTGCAGAGTGTGGACTGCTTTTTCATTTTTCTGTAATATATGACAAAAGACTGGAAAGTGGTGGGAGGTGGGAGATGTTTTCTTTCCTAGCAAAAAGATTTTTCTGCCTTTATTTTAAAAGAAATATCAGGAATAGAAAGTCTTTTTTACAGGGGGTCTTCAAGCATGACTCGGAAATGTAGAATGGGAGCTTTCTAA
This sequence comes from Malaclemys terrapin pileata, assembly GCF_027887155.1. Lineage (NCBI taxonomy): Eukaryota > Metazoa > Chordata > Testudines > Emydidae > Malaclemys > Malaclemys terrapin. The sequence continues at coordinate 47,152,316 of NC_071506.1, read as the reverse complement.
AACCTTCATTGAAGGAGAGGCAATGTTGAATCCATAATAAAGAGTATTATTCTCTTAAGGGTTTTAGTTAAATAGAAGTTAAAAAAATACAAGCCCAAACCCAGAATTTTAAACAGTTTGAATAAAAATAAATCACTCCTCCTCTCAATGAAGCATCTTTCACTTTTTTGGTATCTCTGATATCAAAAAGCTACTAGATTTACAGTCACCCATGCTGTCTTTCATAGTAGACAAGATGTGACTTGAATGTCTAGCATAAAATCAAGCAAAACCTCTCCTTTTCAAGAAAGAAAACAAATAAAAAACGTTTATAACTTGTAATAACATGATAAACTTTGGTAATGATGCTGGCATTATTTCATATACAACTGTGTATATGAAAAATCATCTCTCAGGCCCAGTAGTACATGGAAGAAGCTAATGAGATATCTGACCACTGGAATATAGCATAACCAGTAAATCACAGCAATACATAAACAAGAGAATTAATATCCTGGATTCACAGATTATTATTTGTATTATTGTACTGCCTAGAAGCCTCAGTCATGGAACAGGACTCCATTGTGTTAGGTGCTGTACAAACACCGAATAAGAGAGTCCCTGCCCCAAAGAGCTTACAATTTAAATATAAAACAAAAGACAACAAATGGACACAGATGGACAAATGGGGAATATAAGGAAACAATGAGACTATATTGATCAGCATGATAGGCAGTGGTCTCAGCACACCAGCAGCATGACAATTGTCAAGCTTTTGTTGTATCAGGAAAGGAGAGTTTTAAGAAGGATTTTGAAGGTAGAGAATGAATTTGCTTTGAGGATGTTTATGAGAAGCATGAGAAACAGCTTGGGAGAAAGCATAACAGTGCTTGTTAAAAAATTTAACAAGAAGCCAGTGGAGGCCGGCATCATGGGCCAATCACAGGTAAGGGTGTACATGTTGAGAATGAATGGGAGATGATAGGTAGGGCGGGGATAAGCTGTGAAGAGTTGTGAACGTGAATACAAATATTTGATGCTAGGGTCAGCCAATGTAGGGATGCAAAGAGAGGCGTGACATGGTTGAAGTGATGGGCTAGGAAGATGATCTTTGCTGAAGCACTGTGAATGGATATGAGTGTGGCAAGATGGCATTTGTCAAGGCCAGAGAGAATAATGTTGCATTAATTGAGACACAAGATGTTGCCAGCCTGGATGAGAGTTTCAGCTGTTTGGATAGATAGGAAAGGCCATATCTTGGAGATGTTATGTAGAAATAAGCTGCAAGATTTAGACATAGCCTGAATGTGAGGACCTAGAGAGCAGTGTGAGTCAAAGGTGACACCCAGGTTCAGGTCCAAGTGACAGGTGGGGTGGTGGTAATTGAGAAAAGAGGTAATGGGGAGGGCTTCTGGGGGAAGAGTAAGAGCTCTGCTTTATCCATGTCATGCTTGAGCTGACAGCTAGATTTACACAAGGAGATATCAGAGAAATGGGCCAAGATGTTAGTTTGGATAGAAAGAGAGAGGTCTGGAATAAAGATATAGACATCTCAATCATAAACATAGAGATGGTAGATCAATTTGTTGTTATGGATGAGATTACTCAGAGGTGTAGCAGGAGCAGAGAAGGAGCAATTTGAGAGAAAAGAGGAGGAGAAGCAGGATATAACAGTGCCGCAGAAGCCAAAGGTGGATAAGACTTAGACTCATAGACTCATAGACTTTAAGGTCAGAAGGGACCATTATGATCATCTGGTCTGACCCCCTGCATGTTGCAGGCCGCAAGACCCTTCCCTGGACTCTACCGTTGAAGTCCCCAATCCTGTGTTTTAGTGACTTCAATCGGCTGAGATCCTCCTGCTAGTGATCCCTGCCCCATGCTGCGGAGGAAGGCGAAAAACCTCCAGAGGCTCAGCCAATCTACCCTGGAGGAAAATTCCTTCCCGACCCCAAATATGGCGATCAGTAATACCCCGAGCATATAGGCAAGAGTCTCTAGCCTGACCCTTGTTGGCCATTATGCTATTCATGTACCATTGCTTGGTTTTCCTTGGCTACTATGTTTTATCATTAAACCATTCCCTCCATAAACTTATCCAACTTAATCTTAAAACCAGACAGGTCCGTCGCCCCCACCGTTTCCTTCGGAAGGCCGTTCCAATATTTCACCCCTCTGACGGTCAGAAACCTTCGTCTAATTTCAAGCCTAAACTTCCCCCCGGCCAGTTTGTATCCATTCGTTCTCGTGTCCACATTAGTACTAAGCAGGAATAATTCCTCTCCCTCCCTTGTATTAACCCCTCTGATATATTTAAAGATAGCAATCATATCCCCCCTCAGCCTTCGCTTTGTCAGACTAAACAACCCAAGCTCCTCTAATCTCTTTTCATACGACAGGTTTTCCATTCCTCTGATCATCTTAGTCGCCCTTCTCTGCACCCGTTCCAGTTTGAGTTCATCTTTTTTAAACATTGGAGACCAGAACTGCACACAGTACTCCAAATGAGGTCTCACCAGCGCCTTATACAACGGAAGCAGGACCTCCCTATCCCTACTAGATATACCTCGCCTAATACATCCCAAGACCGCATTGGCTTTTTTCACCGCCACGTCACATTGTTGACTCATAGTCATCCTGCGGTCCACAAGGACCCCTAGGTCCTTCTCCTCTTCCGTTACTTCTAACCAATGCGTCCCCATCTTGTAGCTAAAATTGTTATTATTCGTCCCCAAGTGCATCACCTTACACTTTTTACTATTAAATTTCATCCTATTTCTGATACTCCAATTCACAAGCTCATTCAAGTCTCCCTGCAGAATATCCCTATCCTCCTCCGAGTTTGCAACTCCTCCCACCTTCGTATCATCCGCAAACTTTATCAGCCCACTCTTGCAATCGGTCCCGAGGTCAGTTATAAATAGATTAAATAAGATGGGTCCCAAAACCAAACCTTGAGGCACTCCACTAGTAACCTCCCTCCAACTCGACAATTCACCCTTTAATACGACCCGCTGCATTCTCCCCATTAACCAATTCCCTATCCACCTCTGGATTTTCATATCGATCCCCATGTTTTTCATTTTAACCAATAGTTCCTCATGGGGTACTGTATCAAACGCTTTCCTGAAATCCAGGTATATTAGGTCCACCGCATTTCCCTTATCTAATAAGTCCGTTACTTTCTCAAAGAAGGAGATCAGATTCGTTTGGCACGATCTGCCCTTCGTAAAACCATGCTGTAATTTATTGCATTTGCCATTAACTTCAAGGTCCTCAACTAGTTTCTCTTTCAGAATCTTCTCCAGCACCTTGCACACTATAGATGTTAAACTAACAGGCCTATAGTTACCCGGGTCACTTTTTTTCCCTTTCTTGAAAATAGGAACCACATTGGCTATTCTCCAGTCTAATGGGACCATCCCCGAGTTTACAGATTCATTAAATATAGTCGCTAATGGGCCTGCTATTTCCCGCGCCAATTCCTTCAATATTCTCGGATGAAGATCGTCCGGTCCACCCGACTTAGTCCCATTAAGGCGTTCTAGTTTTGTTTCTACCTCGGATGCAGTAATCCCCCATCCTGTATGCCCCTCTGTAACGGTGCTAGTATCCCTAATACCTTCATTGGCCTCATTAAACACCGATGCAAAATATTCATTGAGATATTGCGCCATGCCTAGATTATCTTTGATCTCCTCTCCGGCTTTGATCTCCTCTTGAGGAAGAAGAGCAGGGTCAATGGTGTTGAAGGTGGTTGACAAGTCCAGGAGGATGAGGATGGAATATTGGTTCTGAGCTTTAGCTAGGAAGAGGTCGCTAGAAACTATGGTGAGAGCAGTTTCAGTGGAATGCAAGGGGCAGAAGCCAGAGGGAAGTCTATAAAGGAGCTGGAGAAGAGGAACTCCAGATATCAACTACAGACAGCAAAATAATTGAGCTTAGACATGAAAGAGGGAAGGCAGATGGGGTGGCAGTTGGAGAAGCAAAAGGTGTGTGTTTTTAAGATGGGAGAAACCAAAACATGCTTGTATTGTAAGGGAAAAGAGCCAGAGGAGAGTGAGAGGTTAAGGAGAATAGTAAGGCAGGGATAAGAGTTTGTTCGGGGTTGGGGGTTAGACCAGGAAAGCAGATGAGAATTTTCTACATCTGTGACAGGAAAGAGGAGGTGAGAGTTGTAGGAGAGGGGAGGCAGTCCCAGGGGACAAGAAGGGTCATGTCACATTTTGTCAATTTTCTTTTGGAAAAGATCAGTGAGATCCTGTGCAGAGAAAGAAGTGGAGGCAGAACAAGGGGAGTGTTTCAGAAGTGAGTCAAAGGCACAAGTGCTAGAACTAGAAGTGCTGGGGGTGCTGCAGCACTCCCTGCTTCGAGTTTTCTGTACAGGCCTGTGTTCCTGAAGATGTGTACATCATGCTTCTTCCTGAACCACACTGCATTGATATCAGCCAAATGAGCCAGGTGATCCACCAGTGCCTGCAATGCTATAGAGAAGTATCCCTTGTTATTGATGTATTTCATCACAAGAAGGTCTGGAGCCAAAATTGGAATATGCGAGCCATCTATCGCCCCTCCACAGTTAGAGAATCCCATTGCCACAAAGCCATCCTCTATTTTATGCACATTGCCAAGTTTCACAGTCCTTTGTAGCAGGATGCAATTAATCGCCCTGCACACTTGCATTACTGGAGCCCCAACAGTCGACTTCTCGACTCCAAACTGATGTATGACTGACTGGTAGCAGTCTGAAGTCGCCAGCTTCCACACAGTAATCACCACGTGCTTCTCCACTGAGAGTGCAGCTCTCATTTTGGTGTACTTGCACCGCAGTGCTGGGGGGAGCTCTGCAAACAGTTTGAGGAAGGTGGCTTTCTTCATCCAAAAGTTCTGCAGCTACTGCTCGTCATTCCAGATCTGCATAATTATGCAATCCCACCACTCAGTGCTTTGTTTCCCTAGCTCAAAAGTGATGGTCCACTGTGTACAGCTGCTCCATGAATGCCAAAAGCAATCTGGTATTGTTTCTTTCCATGACACGCAGCAGATCAGGCACCTCGGATTTCTATTCAGATGAGGAGCTCATGATATACTGCATGACCATCCGCGATGTGTTCATAACAATGACCAAAACCATACAGAGCAGTGCAGTATCCATCCGTTCAGAGAGAGATAGTGGGCACGCAGGAAACAGGGCTGTTGAAAAATGATGTGAAATGCAGTCAGAAGCCCATGGAATGCTGGGACAGAAAGAACTGCATCATGGGATGTTGAGCCCATGCCCATGTTGCACTGCAATCCACTCTGCCTTCCCACCACTCCTAGCTGCAGAAGGTGGCAAGTAGCACAGTGAGATAGCTACCCACAGTGCACTGCTCTCACTGTCGATGTGAGAGCAGTAAATGTGCTCTGCCGACAGAAGGAGCATTATGTGAACATGCACAACCAATGTAATTATATTGGTTTTTGATTGTCATAGCAACTTGTGTCAACAAAACTCTGTAGTGTAGACAAGGCCTTAGAGAGTACAGTTGTAACCTTTCCTTCCCATGAGCTTGGCTGCTAGTGAATCTCATTTGCTCAAATATTCCCTTCAAATGAATATGCAAGGTATGTTAACATGGGCAAAGCATTGTACCTTAAAATGTAAAACTGAGAACAAATAAGGATAAAGAGCATTGATTCAACAAGATGGGAATAAAAACTTGACATTCAGGGATCTCACATATAAGGCCTTCAAGCCAGATCAGGCATCTAGAATTATTTGATTCAACCCTATAATCCAAGAAACACTTTAATTTAAGTCCGGAATGTCAAAAAATGACAAATTCCTCGTAACTCTTTTGAAATGGTTGTAGCCCACAGTGCTGAATCAGCACAGACATAAAATGCACCTTCTGTCAGGCTGAGAAGAAGCACTGCTTCCAGATCTGCTGATTCTGCATGGGGCCAATAGTCCCACCGCAGCTGGAGAGTTTACAGAATCTATTGAATAAAACACAGGAACCCAGTGGAGGGCTCTTTTCCTAAACTAAACCGTTGGTGTAGACTGGAGACAAACCATTGATTATTGGGGATCAGGGCTCCATTGTGTAGGCACTGGACACTCTCCTCTCTTGCCTCACAAACAATAGCCCAGGGGCAGTGATTTATATCCAAATTGGCACAGTTGTTTAAAAGCTTTGATGCTCAAGTATTTGGAGTACAACAGAATCAATTATTGTAAGGATCTAAAGTGATTAAAGATCAAATATTTTTGCACACAAACTTGGAGCGTATGGGGCTGTCAGTGTAGTATGTTTTATGTGAGTGAAATGGAACGCTATGTATTGGAACAGTGCAAGAAACAGGCTGCAGTAAAAATCATGACAAAAAGCACTGACCTTTTGTTGTTTGACTCCCAAGGTCACTGTGCTATTATTTGGGGAGATTTGTTTAAAATTAATTGCAATTATCTCTGTTTTAACCTAGAAAAATAATGCAAGAACAATGTATTAAGAGACATACATTTGAAAATATTGTAATGCTAAGGTTCATTATGACACATTTATAGCAATGTGCAGTGAGAAGTCCATGCAGCATACATACTATATATAAGGTCTGGTTATGCAATAAATAGTTGTATTTCTTTAAGGGAGGCTCAGTATAATGTACAATTGATATATCCTTTGAGCATGGGATAATCCCATTTACACATCAGAGGATATTCCTTCAAGTAATGATAAAAATATAAAGAAATAGGATTTTGGCAAATTAAAAATTTAAATCTTACTTACTCGGCTTTTGATAGATTTTTGAGTGATAGATTTAAGAGTAAAAAGAACAGGAGTACTTGTGGCACCTTACAGACTAACAAATTCATTTGAGAGTTGATGGATTTCCACTCCATATGGCTAAATGCAATGACTTGCATAATGACAGGTTTCAGAGTAGCAGTCGTGTTAGTCTGTATCCGCAAAAAGAACAGCTTTTGAAAATACAATACGTTGCAAGATTCAAACTCCGCAGGCTTGAATTATATTGTGTACAACATGATTCTCTTCTCACTCACGCTGGTGTAAATTAGGAAAAACTCCACAAAAGTCCATGGAGTTATAGTGAAGTACAATCAGTCTTACTAGAGATTCTAGCCTCTTGTTTTTATTCTCCGTAACTTTTCAGCTGTTTTGAATATTGATTTTCTTTTTTCTATATTGAACATGATTGTGAGATTTAAAGGGGAATAGGAAACGCGTCCATATAATACTTAAATACTTTCATCTTGATTCTTTGGACAATTACTTTATATGTATAAATAGTTTAATATTTAATGAAAATAAATCATTAAGGAAATGTAATGTCAAGGTTTCTGGGAGCCCCCATTAAAGGGTAAAGGATGGAAACATGAAGCCCTTCAGAGGCGAAATATATAAATGTTTTTTCTTCAAGAAGCATTGAAAGAGACCAAAGAATAGATATATTAAAAAAATGCCGAGGAAAGATCTGAGTCTTATCAGTATGCCTTAAGCTATTATTCTGCAGTTGGAGGACTCTTACGATGATATATTTCACTAGTGGGTGAAATTGAGGAAAATACATTGTTTGGTAATATAATTAATATCTTTATGAGTATGTTTCTTTTATGGAAGAACAGGAGTACTTGTGGCACCTTAGAGACTAACAAATTTATTAGAGCATAAGCTTTCGTGGACTACAGCCCACTTCTTCGGATAGAAGTGGGCTGTAGTCCATGAAAGCTTATGCTCTAATAAATTTGTTAGTCTCTAAGGTGCCACAAGTACTCCTGTTCTTCTTTTTGCGGATACAGACTAACACGGCTGTTACTCTGAAACTTTTCTTTTATGGATAATCCTGAGATTTTTCTTATCTAATGGCCAAAAGACTAGATTACAGGAGCATTTACTTTAGATTTGTTCTGTAATCTAAACCCCAGTACTGGAAGTCACTTGCCTTACGCTAAGGCTGGGATAGCCTTTGCTCAGTGTGATATTTAGGTTCTTTTAAAGCTTGTTAAAGTCCTCTATACTTCATGAACATGGAGGAGATCCAACCAGAATGAATCGGACAATTATTTGTCTCCTGTTCCCATGGTAGCTATTCTACGATGGATCTTTTGTTCCAATCTCTTTAAGATAACATCTATTTCTCAGTGTACTCTATGTTTAGATGTAGATGAAAGGCCATCTTATTACTATCTGACTCATCTCTAAGTTATTCATTCAAGTTCAGAAAGAAGTTTTCTCTTAGATTCACTTCTTCACTGAAGAGGAGGAAATGGCAGAAACTTAAGAAATATTGGGGCTAAAATCATTATGCCTAAGAACTGTCAGAAGTGATTTTTTAAAAACTTGCCTGGGCCTGACAAACTTGCCCATATATAAATAATATATTATGAATTCTCTTGCATCAGCATCTGTCACCAATAAAATAATGCAAAGGCCCAGAGCCAAAATTAATATTTGAACTGTGAGAAAAGGGCAACCCTGAAATCCCCTTGTATGAAAAAAATGTATTTCCCCTCAGAAAAGTACACAATGCCTGCCTCCATGTAGCCCAAACTGGGATAAATATTAGCTAGAGTCTACAGTAGTACTGTATCCAGAACGCTGTGAAAGGATTTATTTTGGTCATATATGCTGAAGTTTCTTTTTTTAATTTCATTTCCACTGGCTACTTTTCCTGTGGTTTTTTGGTCTTGTGTTTCTCGGACGTGGTGAGTAATCATTTGCCAGGTATACATAGTTGTTCAAATGTCTGACTAGCTCAACATACTTTTAGTTAGACAGTCAGATTGCAAGTCATTGGTGAAAAGCTGTTTCACACAGAAGACGTATCCTACAGTAAAAGAAACAAGTACAAAGATTTTTGTTAAGCGATCAGAATGCCCATGATTTTAAATGTCTCAAAAGGCTGGGTTTAGTAAAATCCACAACAAAAAACTGCATTATAAAAGCACATTGATAAAAATGTTTTCTTCCCAATGCAACTCAAAATACAGAAGTAACACTTCTCAAGTGTCTTAAAAAGCACCTTTAAAAAATTAAAGGATAGTAGCAGATAAATGCACTTAGCCAAATATTTCAGTGAAGGAAAAGCAGTTTAGGACACAAATGGTGTAACTAAGCAAAATGGGAAAGCGCCAGTGTCCAAACATCCACAGTTATACATGAGGAGCCTAAATGTTCTTCATCTGGAGGAAAGGCATAGAAGAGCGGTGTAAACCAGACAAAGGTCAAGCCCTGGTACAGGGCAGCCACAAACATGATCAGGTCTGGATGATGTCTCAAAAGTAGGGGCAAAGTGATTACTGCTCCTACAGGAAAATTGTCAGGCACTGTATGCAAGACCATGGTCAAACATCTGCCAGGCTTCAGGGAATAGGGTATTTAAAAAAAAAAAAAAACTTTTCACAACACAGTGAACACCTTTCTCTTAACTACCATCCAAACTAAAAGTAAGCTAGAAAATCATAAGCAGCCTTCCTACCACTGAAAACACTCCCACAAAGCACACATCATTGGACGCCACAACATTGGTCGCCATTCTCTGTCACCATTCTAACGACAGGACACAGTGAGACTGAAAACTTTTACACTGCTTTCCTGAAGGCTCCATGGATTTCTGAAATCGGTGAGCTTTTTGTGTGTGGGACACCCCGCCTCTCAGTCTTAGCAGCTAACTATGTCCTCTGTCACAGCTACAGACAGTTTAATTCACAGTACATTTGCACCACTGCAGAATCCTTCTTCCAGCTTTCACACTCCAGGGAGCCCAATTTTCCATGCTCTGACTTAACTTATAGAACTTTTTTATTTGGTATTGAAGATTTCTGACTTTTATGCCCCTCACTGCAATTCATTTTTCAAGAAAATGAGAGAGGAAATGCTGCTGTTTGTAAATGTGAGGTAATTATTCGATTAAACTTCTTGGTCAGGTTATATCTATTGAAGACAAGTTTTTTTTTATTCACTATAATCACTTACAATAACCAATTTACAACTACAATGGTGCTTGTGTGCACAGTGATGGGCAAGTTATACATATGACAGACAGATGGCTGGTCAAGACTTCTGAAAATTATAGATTTAAAACCCAAATGAATGTAGTCCTATAGAAAGTTGCTGGATAGAAAAGGGAGTATTCTGCTAATCCACAACACAAAACTGTATCACCTATTCAGCAACAATCACAGAAAATCAAACAAGAATACAGCAAAATCCACACCTTTTCGATTTTTATAAAGAAAATATAAGAACAATATCATGTCATCTCTGTATTAAAGTTCCATTTATAAAGGGTTAATACATGAGCCATAAGCATACTTCAGACATGAGTAATATGTGCTATTGATGGTTATAAGCACAACAGTAAAAGGTGTTGTAAATTGCTATACACCATTGACCTACTGGACTCTATAGTAATCTATAACAATTGAGTAATAATGTATTAAAATATCTATTAGTCATGTAGTAGCTCTTTATACATTATTTATAAATGAAATCTTAATTGAAAATGTAGCCCACTATCATAAGGAAGAGAAAAATATTATAAATGAAAAACAATAGCGTAGTTCACAGTATCCGGCATTGTTATAAATTATGTCTGTCTATCTTAGATAGTTACATGGCCCCCATTACGACAGTGTGCGCATGTCCCATGATCATTAATGTGTTTGTACTCAGAATACCCCTACAAGATAGGGAAGTGCTATTATCCCCATTTTACAGATGGGGAATTGAAGCACAGATCCTCAAGGGTATTTAGGCTTCTGACTCCCACTGAAATCAATGTAGATTTGGATTTAATCTAAATTTAATTTAGACCTTGGAGAATCTGGGGTAGAGACTAAGGGCTTGTCTACTTGGTGGGGTAATGTGCTCTATGGAGGTGTGGTTTCTAAAATGCACTAACATGTTGTGCATTAATTAGGCCATGTAGATCCTGCTAGTGTGCACTAAAGGTTCTCCAGTGCACTTTAATGTAGTATCATTTCAAATAACAGTATGTTAAAGCACACCATAAGAGTCTGCACAGACTAATTAATGTGCAACATGTTAGTGCTCTTAAGAAATCACATCCATTGAGCACATCACCCCACCATGTAGACAAGCCCTAAGTAACTTGCTCAAGATCACACAAGATGACTGTGGTGGAACAGGGAATTAAACCCAGGCCTTCCAAGCTGCAGGTTAGCACCCTAACCCCTTGTGAGACCTACATCCGAAAAGGGGCAGGAAGCAGCACAAACTATTGGTTGCAGCATGGGAATGAGAGTCAAAGGAGTGGGCTACTGGTCCTGTTTCTGGCAGTGACTCAGTATGGAGCCTTGGGTAAGTTGCTGCACACGCTGCTTCAGTTCCCGAGCTACAAAATGAGGATGAAAAATGCTTGTCAAACATTTGAAATAAGTTTTTAATGCACCAGTAAAGTGAAGAGAAGGAAAACATAAGGAAAAAGTAAGAGAGAGATTTGTAAAATGCCCAACAGGTATAGAGAAACTTGAAGAAAGAAAAAAACCCAACACTTGGATAAACACAGAAGTGAAGAGGTGAACTAACTGTACAGGCATTAAAACCTGTTTTTAAAAGAATAAAAAAAAAAACACCTAATTTCTCCATCACTCCTACGTGACTGCAGATAAGTCCTTTACTTCATGTGTTATGGGTCCTTTGAAAGTTTGGGTTTTATCTGCTTTTCCTTTGCAGTTCAAGTTAAAAACATTTATGTCCCCATCATTTTCTTTCTCCAAGTCGGGGCACTTGACAGATGTTGTTCATTTTCCTCCTTTGTTGTTTTACTTACTCAGGAAAATTGTAATTCCAGTGATACAAGAATCGGCCCAAGTATAAACGTGATATATAGATGTGAGACTCAACTCAATATGTTCTCACTTTAGCCACCAAAAGGGTGGGTAGGCCTGTGTTGTCCCATTGCACCCCTAATGGCCTGCTCTTATGCACACACAAATGTCAGTGCTACTTGTCCTCAAGGGATTGCCAGACATCTATGGGAACTTTTGATTTATTTAAAAATAAACTTCTTATGAGAAATCTAATTCCAAAAACTGTTTGAAAAGTGTCATAATCTCTGAAAAACTCCTCTTTCCTTATGCACTTCAACAAAAACTCCAGCTAGATGGAACTTTACCAAATGTTCAAAACATCCCCTTTAGGGTGAGAATAATAAAGAAAAGAGACAATATGGCCTGGTGGCTGGAGCCTGGTAGCAGGAAACTTGGATTCTAACCCCATCTCTGCCACTTTATAGTGTGTGATACTAAGCAAGTCACACCAGGACTGACCCTGGAACCCTTCCTCATGTGAGTAATCCTCACTCAGGTCTGAAGTCTCTATGATTTCAGTAAATCCACTTGCCCAGCTAAGGACATACCTAAGGGGTCAAAATCTGGCTTGGAATCTCTCTGAACCTCAGTTTTTTCCATCTGCAGAAGAGGGATGAAATAGTTACCTCTCTCACAGGACTAATGTGAGGCCTTGTCTATATTAGAAAAGGCCATCAGTGAAATACCCATAACTGTAGTTAATCAGAGGTACCCAGCTCTGATTGTGTTTGAATTCTCGGAGCTGTATCATGTGCTCTCATTGAATGTGCTATCATTCAATTCTGTCCCTTGTTTATACTGATACTGTGCTGCCGCGACTTTGGCACATTACCTTCTGAGAATGTATCCCACAATTCCTGGCACTGTTCCTAGACCCACTGCTTTCTGTGCAGTCTTTGCTCAGGATTATGGGATACCTCCAGTTGAATTTATTAGTCAGTATAATGCATCTCAAGGCAGATGGTCTACACAAAACCCTATGCACTCCTTTTGCTCTGCATTAGTGTTTTAGATAGTGCACAGAGTCTTAGGCAAACCGTTTGCACTGAGGTGAATTTCATGCCAGAATCCTTTTGAGAGATAGCATGCTCCAGTGGATAGAGGACTAGAATGGACTAGAGTTCTAAACGTGGTTTATAATAATGGCTGATCTTCTGTGTAACTTTGGGCATGTCACTTCACCGCTTTGTGTCTATTTCCCCTGCCCCTTTGGTCTGTCTTGTTTACTTGGATTGTTATCTCTTAGAGGCCTGGACTGTCTTTTATTGTGTTTATAGAATGCCTAATGGGGCCCCAATTTCAGCTGGTGCCTCTAGGTGCTCCTGTGATACAAATAATGATGATTGGATGAGAGGTGCTGTGAAACTGCAAAGAATTATGATATTATTGCTAAAATGTATGTTTAAAATGTGGCTCTCTCAGAGGCTGACCAATTTCCCTAACAGTTGGAGTCAGCTTAATCGGCATGAAAGTCTTGCCTCACTCCGGATCTCTTTCTGTCTCTCGCTGTCCATTTCTATTGCATTTTTGTGGAGCAGATACATCAATTTTCAAATGAAGCATACTGTCTAGCAACTTGAAGGTGGCCTAATTTGCTCTCAATTCAAATATTCCATTATTAATGAGAAATTCAGCTTAATTATATTTTCATATGTCTTCAAATTATAATGGACAGACCTTTGCAAAACACAGAGACGTTTTCCAGTTATCCATTAACACTAATACACATTGTTTATTTTTTCTGGCAATTGATCTTTGCTTTTAAACTCCAAAGTAATGTTAATTTAATAATACAGGATAGAGTTCAATACTGGAAAAGCCATCCTGTCCCATAAGGGCTTATGCACAATTCTAAACCTTCTCATTCCTCTATCTGAAAACCCAGAAATCCCCTTGGTCACAGCAGGAAATAGTTTCTGGATCCTCCCATGGCAGGATGTAGGAATTAAATGCTTGTATCATGTGTTTCTGAAAGTGCTATTCAGCAAACTATGAAAAAGTTCTTTTTTTGTTTGGGATTTTTATGAACTTTTATGAACCAGTAACCTTCAGAGGGAAAATATGGATTTCTGCCCTTTTTGTCTCTTTACATTGTGTACAGAAGGCTTGGATGGTTTTTTGTTTTGTTTTTAATTTCGTGCTTATTTTTACATTAGAAATTCAGATCTTGTCTGTCCTACTTTTCTGAAAATAGAAGACTGAAAAACTAGTCAGTTTAAGAAATCAGAGACTCCAAGTAAGTAAAACATGATTAGCTTTGGAAAATTAACTGATTTATTCAGATTGTTTAAAACCCTTTTGGGCTGTTTGTAGTTTTTAACAACTGTTTAATTCAAACACCTAAGGGGCACTTTGAATCTTAAACAAAGGCATCTTTTCTCCAAACTCTCTCCACTTCAGTGAAGTCCTGGGAAAGCTCCTAGGCCTCACCTGAGACTCCATGGAGTCTCCCAGCAAAACCAGGGAAGACCAGATGTGACATTTTTTAACCATTTTTAAGTTATACAAATGAAGTTAACAAACCCAAACCTTCAACCCCAGTCCCCCCTCCAAAACAGCATTTTAAAACATCATAAAGAAGCACAATAGGGAACAAAATCTAGTTTTTTTCCACTTTACAGAACAACTGTATTGAAATGAAAATGACAGATGTTGCCCCAATTCTGCTTGATGCTACAAAACTCCTGGTTTTCACCAGTGCAGCTTCGCATTTATGCACAAGCTCTGCAAAGCTATGGACTCACTTCTGAGAAGTGCCAAGCCTCCTCTGAGAGAGGCGCATTACCCTCAACTAACACTGACCTCAACAGGTGTTGTGGCCACTCCACATGGGTCAAACCAACCAGGCTGTTTTTTTCCACCCCAGCCCAATACACTTGATCCTACATTATGATCTGAGCTGCAAAATCAAATATGCAAATCATGTACTGCACAAGTTCAACTAAATGCCTCAGAGATGTCTTTTAATGAAGTGACCCGCTGCTGGCACTATGATCCACAGGGATCCACCTGGAATGAGGCCTAGAAACTATTTCTCTGTAACAATATACACAAAGAAATGTAGTTCAAAACTTATCACATCATCATTACAATTCAAGAGTTTCTTCCTGTATGGCATCTCACTTGCATCGGCTCCCAGTCCCAAATGTTTCTGCAATGGATATCTATCCCAGCTTTAATAGTCATGTCTAATAAAGCAGATTTTTCTACCTCAGAAGATTTGCACTCCTGTGGTAGTTGATGTAACATCTGGCAAGCCTTGCTTCAAAAAGTGAAACTCATGCTTCATGCATCTACCAGCCACATTTACTGTACAATAGTGTCACGGAATCTACTGATTTGGAGAGGTGTATTAGCTGAAGCATTTCTAAAGTAACATCAGACCAGGAAATCTGAATTCTCCATCAACTAAACTAGGGAAACAATTCCTTATGGAATCTTTCTGGCAAACAGTCCATCACAGCTTTGATCAGTCTGAGGTGCATCTGGTTTTTCAATATATTACATAATTGCTGTTATTACAGTGTCTGGGGTGGCAGACATTCTACGTGGAACCACATGCAGCTCAGAAAGTTGAAATCAAGTTCTAAATAATAAAGGATTCAATCAACAGTTATGGAATCAAAAGTACATGTGCAAGCAAATATTCATCTGTTAATTATCTATTTGTCTACTTGTTGAATGTACAGTTACTCAATCTTTCTCTTGGGTTGATTGTTCAAATATTTTTTCTTTAATTTTTTTTTTTTTTTGCAAAAAACAAGGAAAGCAATGTAAGTTTAAACTTTGAGGATCATAGTTATTTTTAAGAAAGCAAGAAGTTGTCTCAGAATTCGACCCCAATTTTTTTTCACTCCTCCAATGCTTCTAGCAGAATTGACATGTGATTTTATGGACAAATCTATTTCCTTCAGTTATATCGTGAATAGAAATCTACTCTGCATTAAATCAGAGGAATTGATCTAGGAAGGATGTTGGAAATCTTTTCCACATTCCATTCAGTTGGCCTTTAAGATTATATGCTTGCTGGAAAGAAACATGAACTGAACTTAATAAAAAGAGTTTAGATGAGTTTATTTATTTATTTTTAATAAAAAACTCTTATGATCTCAAAGCATGTAACAAAAATTAACTAAGACTATGTCTACAATAGCACTTCTTTTGGTGAAAAAACACACCCCTGACCGAAAAAAGCGCTTGTGTGGACAGTGCTATGTCAGTGGGAGATCCTGCTCATTGGGGGTGGTTTAATTATGCAGACAGGAGAGCTCTCTCCCACCTGCATAGAGCGGCTACAGTGGTGCAGCTGCAGTGATACAGTTGTGCTGCTGTAAGGTCCGTAGTGTAGATATAGTCTAAGACTCACAACCCCAAGTATTATCCCCCATTTAACAGTTGGCAAAAGTGAAGCAGAGAGATGTTAGTTGACATGCCCATGGCCACAGCATGGCAAGTTAATGGTGGAGTTGGGAGTGGGACCCAACAGTCCTCGCTATAACTATGAGAAACAGTTGTATGGTTTACTATAAATTCAAAGGTGAACCCAGGTAGTCCAAACATTTGTAAACCTGGGTCAATTGAACAATTCACATAGAGTCCATGGAGACTTGCAGTTTGACACAGAACTAGTAGAAATTCAGGGGAAAGGCTTAGACTGTTTTGTTTTAAATTTTTGGGTTCATTTGAATCCAAGACAAAGCCAGACCAAAGGGATACAAACCTCATTGAAAATGGAGAATAGGTTTCTTCTCTCCTGGCAAACTATAAGTGCTTATTTATATGAGTCTAGTGAACTCTTAAGTCCACTGCTGTACCCAGTGAACCCACTGCACAAAGCTTTTCTCACTGTACATCTATACAAAAAGGACAAAAAGAGGGGTTAAAATAAGTTCAATCACATCTCCATTTCTCTCTGTTATGTGAGAATGTGAGAAGCTATTCAAAACTGAATTTTCAAAACAGTCTTTTTTAAAAACAGTCTCATATTCATTTCAAGTTGTAAGCCACATGCCAAGAAAAGACACAGGGAGCTTTATAATGATACTAAAATACTGAATGAAAATATTACATTTCTTGGAGTAAAGGTTGGAAGAGCAGGATGCAGAGAGAATGGAATTAAAGTAACAGGTGAAAAGGCAATTCTGGAAAGTCTTTCACATAAATAAGATAGGGGAGAGGAAGGTAGAATCAGAATATAAGAAATGTGTGCAGCAGATTGAAACCTACTGGACAACTTATCTCCAGGGTAGCTCTATGTTTTTTGCCGCCTCAAGCACAGCAGTCAGGCAGCAAATGCCAACACAACAATTTTTAGCCCCATAGCCCAAGACTGAATCAGCTGACCTGGGCAATCTCTGTATAGATTTACCCACTCTGGCTATCTAATCCTGGGAATTTTGCCATTGATCTCAGTGGGTCAGGATTAAAAGAGCCTTAAAATTCCATCTGCAGGAGGAAATGTCTTTTCTACAGGAAATCAACGATATTCAGTGGAATTCACTCTGTGGGGCAGGAAGTCTCATTCAGGACAGGTGGAATTTTAATGCCCCAATTGCTAAACCAGTTACAAGTACAAGATTCACTCAGTGTCTAGTAGAGACTTCAGTATTTCATAGCATACCACAAGCTTCTCTGTGCAATGAAAGGTGCATCATGCTGGTTATTTCTCTGAGCTAGGTCACCCGCTTTAAGTTGTGACAAAGCACAGAGGAAAAGAAGATGTGTGGCTCACCACAGAAGTTTGCAACATGCCGCAAAATGCTACAACCTCTCTGACATTTTGTGTGAGCAAATTCCATTCTGTTGTATTATCCCCCATGTGGGGCTTGAATTGCCCTCAACTCACCCACTTTCACACTGGTTTCAAGGGCTTTACTTCTGATATTCCTCATTGTAAAAATAGAATCAAACCCATGGTGTTCTGCAGCATTTAAATCAATGGTGTAATATTTTTACCTATCATCAGTACATAGTATCTACTTATTCTTGAAACACTTTCTAAAGCAAATTATTATGTATACCACTGTATATATCTCACAGATTAAAACAAAACAAAAAACACACAGAGAGTCACAAAGAGCCCAGAGTATGTAGCTAAAGGCAATGGGCATGCACAGATGTAGCTAAGTGGTGGAATTCCCCTGCAGTGTCTGTAGAAGACTATGCAAGAAAGAAAGAATCCAGCTTGATTTTGAGTTCCCAGGCTGAATTATCAGGGTGGCCAGTTAGAAAAAAAAACCTTTGAACTGAGGAAATTTGACATGGAAGTTAATAGACACAGTAAACATTAAGCCCCACCTTGCCAATTCTGTTAGTCAATTATCAGAGTGGGAGCCTCTTGAATTCTCTGGAATATTTTGATTCTACAAATAAGTGCATAATTTATGAAATTATCTAAATCATTTGAAAGTGCCATTCAGCATCAGAAGATTTTTAACTCTGATTTTGTTGAAAATTAATGTGCTAGATTATTAAAAAGACAGCCAGAGCTTTCTTTCAGCATGTCATGTCTTAATGTAGGTTCTGGCACTGGTCATGATAGTCTTTGACAATGAATATAAATGTTCAGAAGATAGGTAACAAAGATTTCTGTTGATTAGCTAGAGACCAGCTACTTCATCAGTCTGTGGATATTTCCTTCCCCAGCCCAGATAGGGCCTTGTAATGTATGAAGTTTTGTTGGAGCTGTGTTGGTCCCAGGATATTAGAGAAATAAGGTGGGTGAGGTATAAAAGTTATTACTTTACCATTCTTAACACTGGTCAGTTTGTAGAGTTCAGGGGGAGTCGGTAGGGGAAACTGACAGGAAGAGGAAGGATTTCATGTTTCTTGGAGTCAGGACTTTTGCCTCAATTTGACCCTCTCATTGGTAATACTGCTTCTCTTCTGGCCTGTCCCTACTGTTAGTGAGCTATGTCCCCTCACCCCACTTCCAGAGAGCCTACATACTACCTTAGTCCAGGAACTAGCAAGGGACAGGCAGCACTCACGGTGAGAGCAAGCTAGAGGCAGAGGGTTTGTGACCTGGAGTCCAGAGCAGCTGTGTGCTAAGGCATGCTGATGACCAGAACTATGGCACCCAGCAGTGTGAAGTTCCACACTCCACAGTAGCAGGGCATGGTCTTCTGCTTCTTGTTGGTGGGAGGTAGTGGGTGGATTCAGGAATGGAGGCGGACAGATGCCACTGCAAGCGAGGGAAAGCAGCAGGAGCTCAGCTCCCAACTCTCAGCTGAACCATATGGATGATTGTACTTGCCCTTGGAGGTCTAAACCAGAAATACCCTGGAACTGTGTTGCAGTTGTGTTGTTTTATATTCAGGTAATCCACTAGTCTTAGTAATAATTCATTGCTAGTAACTTAACGACTGTCTTTAATAGATAAATAATTAACATATACCCAGAGTATCTTAACTCAAGTCAACCAATAGTTTAACCTAAAACCAGCTGCCTCCTCCCACTGTCAGCTCCTACACCCTGAAGATTTTTTTTATTCTCTTAAAGACACAGTAAATCCACATCTCTTTTCTTTTCTCTTCTGTTCTTTTCTCTTTTTTGGAACAAATTTATTCATACATACATCTTTTAACAGGTCTCCATTGATGCAATGACTGTATAACTTCTATATTTGCTGTATTATTGAAGTTATTCTTACTACTGAGAGAGATGATGTCATTTTCATTTCTTGCTGCTCTTGTTGCTGTACTGCAGGGGTCGGCAACCTCTGGCACGCGGCTTGCCACGGTAAGCAAGGGGCCAGGCCAGTTTGTTTACCTGCCGCGTCCGCAGGTTCGGATGATCGCGGCTCCCACTGGCCATGGTTCACCGCTCCAGGCCAATGGGACTGCGGGAAGTGGCACGGGCCAGGGTGTGTGCTGGCTGCGGCTTCCCAGTGCCCCCATTGGTCTGGAGCAGCAAACCATGGCCAGAGGGAGCCGCAATCGGCCGAACCTGCGGTCGCGGCAGGTAAACAAACTGGCCCAGACCGCCAGGGTGCTTACCCTGGCGAGCCCCGTGCCAGAGGTTGCCGACCCCTGCTGTACTGTATCATTTTTTCTTTCAGTGGAGTCTGTTATTGCAGGTAACAACTGCAAATGTCTCCAATTTTGTCTTTACGCTTGACCATTATAAGAATCATAAGAATGAGGTGCTACCTCTTTTGTTACAGTGGCTTGCTGAGCCCAATATCTGTCTTTATAGATAGGTACTCTATCATTCGGTTTCATATAAGGTAGTTTATGCCATCTTCTATAATATTTATTATTTTGATACAAGCTCAACAAATATTTATACTTATTCTTTTCCTTCTATTCTTCTTGAAAAACATAAGTAATCTGTTTCTTAGCTTTTGTTAAATAACATCTGTTCAAGTGATAAACCTTGTTGTAATGGTGATTTTCTATAATTTAATAATGCCAAATATAAATCAGTATTTGTTTCTTCATCTTTTGTTAGTAATCTTTTTACTACTTTTAACACATTTTCAACTAGCTTATTAGATTGTGGGTAACTGGACTTGATGGAATATGTTCAAAATCATGCTATGGCCAAACTTTTAAACTCTTGACTGTGAAACTGAGGTCTGTTATCAGTCATTACTGTACTGGGAATGCCTTGCAAAAATTGATTCAATTTTATTAATGACTTGTTTGGCATGTGTGTTTTCTGGTATAGATATTTCAGGGAAATGTGAAAAATAATCAAGAACTATAACATATATAAAAAATATAGAAATTTTCAGTCTAAACAACCTCTACCATATATTCAAGAAAACTGAAGACCTTGGTATAAAGTAGATTTAGATATATTTGAATTTAAAGTACATGCCTATGTCACATTCTTTTATATAATCCTCTTTTTTTTTTTTTTTTTGTCCATTTGTGGCCAATACAGAATCTCTCTTGTTTTTCTAGACTTCTCTGTTAAAAACTTTTGCTAAATGATTCTGTTTCTTGAAGATATGACAGGATTGACCATGTGCTGGACATTGTCTAGGCTGGTGCCTACTTCCATATCTAGAGCATGCTTTCATATGCTTATATGTTTTAACTCTAATACTTTCACTCTGTTTGCCTCCAGAGACTTGTTTTTTACTTTTATTTATTAAGTCTATATTCACGTTTGTTTTCTTTCTAAAATGTGCAATCCTTATTGATTAAATTCTGCAGTTTGGCAAATTGTCATAGCTTTCCCCAGATTTAGATCTGTCTCTTCTAACAATCTTTTCCTTAAACTAGTATCTTTTATATCCATCAGAATTTGATCTCTTATCATTGACTCAGATAGATTCAGGAAATTATATATCTGCCTTCTTATCTTTAGATCTGTTAAAAATGATTCAAAAGTCTCTTAGAATCATAAAAGTGTAGGACTGGAAGGGACCTCCATAGATTATCTAGTCCAGTCCCCTGCACTCATGGCAGGACTAATTACACTGGTCTACAATTTTTGAGAAGTCGTCTGCTTCAGAGATAAAATGTGCTACTTATTATGTATTTTGATGTGCTGAATTCAAATATGACAGTTAAAACAACTGATTGGCTACTGTTTCAAAGATATTTAAGTTTTTACATTTTATGTCTATGTATATTGTGTAGATAGTAGAGTTTTAATCATAAATTGTAAACTTCGGTCTTTTCATGTGTTTATGGTTGCTTTACATGATAATATTTCACCTGTCCTGTTTCTGTAACACTTTAAAAATCAGCAAAAGGGTGTTATAAATAAAATTTATTATGAAACAAAAGGCAAAAAACTATTATGTACATAGTTTAGTCCTATTCAGTGTCTACTTGGCGCTTCTTGGCTTGTCTCTTGTATTCATTAAATGGAGCATCTCTTGTCACTGTCCAGCAATAGTCTGCAAGCATTGATGGGCTCCATTTGCCCTGATAGCGTTTCTCCATTGTTGCAATGTCCTGGTGAAATCACTCGCCGTGCTCGTCGCTCACTGCTCCGCAGTTCAGTGGAAAAAAATCTAGATGAGAGTGCAAAAAATGTATCTTTAGTGACATGTTGCAACCAAGGCTTTTGTATGCCTTGAGGAGGTTTTCCACCAACAACCTGTAGTTGTCTGCCTTGTTGTTTCCTAGAAAATTTATTGCCACTAACTGGAAGGCTTTCCATGCCGTCTTTTCCTTGCCACGCAATGCATGGTCAAATGCATCATCTCGAAGAAGTTCACGAATCTGAGGACCAACAAAGACACCTTCCTTTATCTTAGCTTCACTTAACCTTGGAAATTTTCCATGGAGGTACTTGAAAGCTGCTTGTGTTTTGTCAATGGCCTTGACAAAGTTCTTCATCAGAGCCAGCTTGATGTGTAAGGGTGGTAACAAAATCTTCCTTGATTCAACAAGTGGTGGATGCTGGACACTTTTCCTCCCAGGCTCCAATGACTGTCAGAGTGGCCAATCTTTCTTGATGTAGTGGGAATCTCTTGCACGACTATCCCATTCGCAGAGAAAACAGCAGTACTTTGTGTATCCAGTCTGCAGACCAAGCAAGAGAGCAACAACCTTCAAATCGCCACAAGGCTGCCACTGATGTTGGTCATAGTTTATGCACCGCAAAAGTTGTTTCATGTTGTCATAGGTTTCCTTCATATGGACTGCATGACCAACTGGAATTGATGGCAAAACATTGCCATTATGCAGTAAAACAGCTTTAAGACTCGTCTTCGATGAATCAATGAACAGTCTCCACTCATCTGGATCGTGAACGATGTTGGGGGCTGCCATCACACCATCGATGTTGTTGCAGGCTACAAGATAACCTTCCATGAAGAAGAATGGGACAAGAATGGAACAAGATCCTTTTGACGGTCACGGAACATGGAAACCCTAACATCACCTGCCAGGAGATTCCACTGCTGTAGTCTGGAGCCCAACAGCTCTGCCTTACTCTTGGGTACTTCCAAATCCCTGACAAGGTCATTCAGTTCACCTTGTGTTATGAGGTGTGGTTCAGAGGAGGAGGATGGGAGAAAATGTGAGTCCTGTGACATTGATGGTTCAGGACCAGAAGTTTCATCCTCTTCCTCTTCCTCGTCTGACTCAAGTGAGAATGATTCTGGTGCATCAGGAACCAGCAGTCCTTCTCCGTGGGGTACTGGGCGTATAGCTGATGGAATGTTTGTATAATGCACAGTTCACTTTTTCTTCTTTGACACACCTTTCCCAACTGGAGGCACCATGCAGAAGTAACAATTGCTGGTATGATTTGTTGGCTCTCTCCAAATCATTGGCACTGCAAAAGGCATAGATTTCCTTTTCCTGTTCAACCACTGGCGAAGATTTGTTGCACAAGTGTTGCAGCATATGTGTGGGGCCCACCTCTTGTCCTGATCTCCAATTTTGCAGCCAAAATAAAGGTGATAGGCTTTCTTAACCATAGTGATTATACTGTGCTTTTGTGATGCAAAAGTCACTTCACCACAAACATAGCAGAAGTTATCTGCACTGTTCACAGAAGTACGAGGCATCTCTGCTCACTTTGGCTAAACAGAAATGTGACTCTTTGCAAAATCAAACACTGACAAATGAGAGAGCATGACACTGTATGATTTCTAGAGCTGATGTAGGGCAATTTGTTCAGCAGAGTGATGTAAGCTTTGTTATGATTGCGTCATCCATGACTTCTAGGAATAACATGATGCAATTCATATCATGTATGATGCAATACCAGCTTCAGATTGCATCATTCATTGTTTTGCCTAAAAAGCAAGTACTGTCCAAACCCAGTCATAGATTTATTCATAGATCCAGTCAAAGATGTATTTTAATCATTTCTGGTTTAAATTGAGATCCCTTCCCTTTATAACTCACTTATCCTCCGCCATTCCCAAGTCAAGGGTCGTATATACTGACCCAATAGCATAGCTTGAAAACTAGAGCCAATCAATAATTTTAAGCATCATTTTCATTCTCAGTGACCCAGAATTAGTAAAGTTTGACTACATTTATTTCAGAAGCATTTTGGCTATAGAGCAGTGTTATTACATAGACCATCCTGACGGGTTTTTGTCTAACCTGCTTTTAAGAATCTCCAATGATGGAGATTCCACAACCTCCCTATGGAATTTATTCCAATGCTTAACCAACTTGACAGTTAAGAAGTTTTTCCTAATGTCCAACCTAAATTGCCATTGCTGCATTTTAAGCCCATCATTTTTTATCCTATCATCAGAAGTTTAGGAGAACAATTTTTAATG